>NC_092588.1:144465000-145190833 GCF_047663525.1 Anas platyrhynchos | reverse complement strand
GTTACTTTTGCAGAACGATCAATGGGCTGACAATGTTTTTTGGTGCTAACATAAACGAGCACAATTTTGGTGGGCGTTTTTCACGTAATGATTTTTCCTAAACTTAGAGCGAAGCATTCTGTATGTTCATTAGTAACTAAAATAACACCAATATCTTTTCCTGAATGTTTCGGTCATTCCATAAATTGTTTCCTAAGGGTATAAGAGTCTTTATCTCCAACATATAATAAACTTCTCTTCATCTTTCTCTAGTGCCATTAAAGCCACAAGCCTTTTGTTGTAAAAGTATACTAATGAATAGAAATGTTACAACAAGAACAGAAGTCTTGTGTTTTCCCTTCATCATGCATCATCCATTTTAATTAGACGAAAGGGTGGTGAGTACTGTGACAAGAGTCTGGAATTAAAATCATTAATTGATGTCAAGCTGACGAGAGACTGCTAACATGAATTTACTGACAGCAGGAAAGAAATTAACCTTATTACTTTATTTAGTACATTGGGACTATTTATTATATTTTCGTATGCAAGTTCAGTGAGTTCCATTTATGATTATAGAGAAAGACAAATAATTAATAAACACTACATAAAGTTTTATTACCTCCTATCAATGAAGTTTACATGAAAACCACATCGATAACTTAAAAAAAAAAAAAAACAAACACACAACAAACTGCCATGTCCCTTTAATCGACATAACTCATCAAAGCAATTACAGCAATATTTTTTATATTTTAAATGAGTATAATATACTGTGCTGTGCTCTCTAGCCAAGTACAATTTTAAAAGTGATCTGATTTAAAACTACGCCTTAGTGTAGCCTCAATGTCAGTGTTGCAAAAAATGAAACATATTTTCTCCAGCAGTGACGTTGATTGGAATAACTGTCTGTTTTGATCATCATTGGAAGGTCACCCTAACAAAGATGTGTTTTAATGTTAAGCATCTTTATCCGTTAGATGAAAGATATAATAGTGTCTTACAGAATGACAGCAGCATCCTATGGATAATTTGTGACCCAAAGGTCATAATAAAAGAATAGAGGGGAGGTCATCCTGTAGTAAAGGCCATCTGGAACTGTTAAAGTATCAGATGGAGTAGGGGGCTGAACAGCAGGACACTCTTGGTGTCTTTCCAGATTTCCCAGAGAGACCATAATATTTTTATTGGAAAATCCCAACTTTTTCCCCTTAAGCAAAATATTTTCATGAAGCTGTTTCATCTTACTTTTAGGAAAAGAGACAACATACTGTGATATGAAGAGAATTTTTGCTTCATATATAACCTAAGTGCTATCTGTCTTTAAAATAATGCAAAGATTCAACTTCAGTTTCTTTGCTTCTGTATTTTGATGCCATTTTACAGCTTTCATGAGAAATATTAACTCTAAATGCATAATTATTGCAAACATTCAGAATATAAATGTTTTCTAAAGTGACTTGCATAAAATCCTTTCTGATAAAACTTCTACCCCCTTCCCAGCTCATAGGAGAGCAGAGGAAAAAAAATAATTTCTCTGTGAATCAGAAAATCAAAGCAACGTGTTTCTCATTGTCACTTATTTTGAGATGGGGTCTGTTTGTGAAGTGATATTCCAGTTTCACTGAGACTTGCAGCATTGTTTTTGGCATTTGTTTTTTACATAAAGGATGAGGGTGCAGAATGTGAAAAACAAATCAACAGCAGTATTTTTTGTAAAACACAGAAGTGAAGCATGAGAACATTAAGCTTTGGAAAAATATTTCAGAGCAGTTCCACTTCATAAAAGCACAGACTTCCAGAGATATGTAAATTGAAGCTTTTGTGAAATAATAGTTGCCGAGATGTTTTTTAAACAAAGCTCCTTACATTCTCTAAGTACATTTTGTAAGTATACAGATTGAGATTATAAGATATCACACTAAAAATGTATTTTCACTGTTATTCTTCTGCAGAGATTCAAGACATTGTACTGAGCAAGGTCTGGCCAAGTCCTTTGCCATAAGTCTAAAAATATAATTTATTTGGTCTTTGTAATCTGATTTATAAATTTGGTTAAGGTGTCTTGCAGATCATACAAGTTCAGCATTCTGTTACTTCTAAGTAAAGGCCACTAGTTTGTAGTATTCACTTTTTGAATGCCAAGAATTTTAGGTAGGACAACAGCCTGTCCTCTGTTGACTGATAAACCATGCTGTTAGTGGTAGAGTTTGTGTAGCAAATACTTATTTAAGAATGAAAGAAATTGTAGCATAATAATAATTACTGACTTATTGAATGTGGCTGTGTGTATTGTTGCTGAGTTGAACATAACTGAAAACCCTTTAGATTTTCCAGACTCAACTATAGGAGTCAAGTAGCTTACTATAGTAACCTATAGGAGGTTAGTAACCTATAGTACAGTGACTATTATAGGTTATTACAGTAAGCTACTGCACTAAAACCTCTCTTTGTTCTAATTTTTAGATACAGCAGAAACTATCTGACTAATTACAAAGATACCTAATGACACATTCACAACAGGCAGACAGGTCTGTCCACACCACATCTCACCTTTTATTTTGCAACCAGTTACTTACAAAACCTTGCAATACAAACCTCTTAATGGGTTATAAGAAACCTAGTTCAGTGTCTGGCCATGCTGTAGATATATGCTGTCACTCAGTACTGCGAACCATCAGGATTTTTAGAAGTGAATTCTGAGAGGTGTTAATGGGTGCCAACTTTTGATCCTAAGCAAAAAATACTGACATAAAAGCTATATTCTCCCTTCCCTTCCCTTCCCTTCCCTTCCCTTCCCTTCCCTTCCCTTCCCTTCCCTTCCCTTCCCTTCCCTTCCCTTCCCTTCCCTTCCCTTCCCTTCCCTTCCCTTCCCTTCCCTTCCCTTCCCTTCCCTTCCCTTCCCTTCCCTTCCCTTCCCTTCCCTTCCCTTCCCTTCCCTTCCCTTCCCTTCCCTTCCCTTCCCTTCCCTTCCCTTCCCTTCCCTTCCCTTCCCTTCCCTTCCCTTCCCTTCCCTTCCCTTCCCTTCCCTTCCCTTCCCTTCCCTTCCCCACATAATCCCTTGTTTTGTTGTAGGGGTTTTCATTGTAATCTTTTGTCACTTCGCACTGTTTCATTTTCCAACTTCAGGATTAGGCTACTTCAACATAGCACTCTAGAAACAGAATAACGGACCTGAAATTGAGCTAGTGGCAGTATTTCATACCCACTTATGTTACTGGGCTGACTGAAGGAGGGTGATGCTGGAGAGGGTCAGCTCAATGGACTGATGACAGCATTGTAACTGGGCCTCCAGTTACTGCCTGTAGCATCTGTGAATGACTGATCTGATATGTGGTATGATATATGGTAGCAGTTGATATATGGTATGTCTTTGTCATTAGCTTCTTGCACATACAAGAACAGCTGCTCCTTACATATCTAACTGCAGCATTCAGGTGTTCATGCTGCTTGCTGTCTTTGTTCTCCTGTTGAAAAAATATTGTCGGGAAAGAAATTGCCCAGAAAACCTCTCCGAGAGAGAAAACCAGCAGTCTTAAGCGAGTAGGGTTTAAAGCAGGAGCTTTTCCAAGTTATGTTTTAGCTATAGTTGAATCTCATGATCTGCTTCGGTACTGCTTCAGTCCAAAAGGGCTAATAGGAGGTTAGAGCTACATTAATCTAATGACCAGGGATCTGTCTCATAGGTGCAAATATCAGCTAATCTGTTTGTTTTTATAAAGCAGAAGAAAAAAATCCATTTTCCTCACAGAGAGCAATGATGTTCTTTGATGCACCCTGGTTCCCAGCAGGAATTGGGCTACTGCTCCAGTTGCCCATTTGGGGGATCTCCACTGCTGGGGCTGCTGACCCTCGGATCAGACATGAAAATTAGACAAAAAAAAAAAAAAAAAAAAATCAGTCCTTGTAGTGTTTCTTTTGGGGATGTGAGGACCTGCTATCCTGCCTATGTACCTGATAAATTTGGCTTTGGTTGGAACATATCTTTAAAGACATCACAGCACACAGCAGGTATACCCTCCACCTCAAGACCCCCAAATGCTGCAGACTATTAACTGGATAAAGCAGTCTAAAAGTGCCATTGAAATGCAAGTAACGTAGTAATTTACAGATTTATTTGTTTATTTATTTATTTATTTTTCAAAATAGCAGGGATATTCACTGATTTACTCCAAGATCCGAGAAAGCAGGGTTGAGATACTCTGCTAAGGGAAAATGTATCTTCACGTTGGAAAAACTTTGGTGACTCAAGAAGGTCAGAGATTAAAAAAAAAAAAAAAAAAAGGTAGAGGTTAGAGAAAACAATTATGGTGTCTCCTTTAGTTTCATCAGTGTCACTTGGTCTCAAATTTCTGTTTGCACTTTATCTACTTATAATATTTATCTTCTGCTTTTTTTTCATTTCTTCACATCTTCATTTTACTTTGTTACCTTCTCTATCAGCATTCTTTATGACTCCTTACAAAAATGAGCATGCTGTTCTCTTCTGAATATACATGTAGTAGGGCACTTATAGTAATCACTTTTTTTTCTTTTTTTTTTTTTTTTTTTAACTACATCCCTCCTCAGTTGTAGCTCATTAAAGGTTTTTGAAATTCTCATGGATCTCTTCTGCATGTGGGATTTAAAGAGGGGGAACTGCAGGGAGACCTAGGCACTGTCACATTTTCTAATTGGCAAATATGCTGTGGTTGCTGGAGGAGGAAAAAAATAAGACTGTATGACTGTGTGGGTGTATTCCTTTAATTTCAAGGTGGTGGACACCGTTTTTGTTAGTTTGTTTGTTATTTATAAAAATTTAGTCCCTGTTACATTAGTCTGTTCTTGTAGAAATATTACATGGAAAATACATGTGTATAAAATTTCTGTGAAAGTGTAGCATTATATATCTAGAGGAGAGGGCATGTCACTTTTCCAAGGTTGGATCTCCATTGTATGTCATTCCTGCAAGATGTTTGTTTCATCCTTTTTTTTAATGCTTTTTTTTTTTTTAATGATATAGTTTCGATAGCTTCCCTTAGTTAGAAGGTTCCCCTGCCCACAATATCTAGGCTCAGTCATTATTGCTGGAGTTTAAATACCTAATACTTGCATTAAAGATGGAAGACATTGTAATTTTCCTCCTTATGTATTAGGAGACTGCTATTATGTCCCCACTGTCTTTTTTCTTTTCCACAGCAGCTTGACATTGCTAACCTGTGTATATCTGTCATCCAGTACAATTTCCAGATCCATTCCTGAAAAAGCAGCTCACAGTTTTTTTCCTACTTCTAATTGATATGCTTAATTATTCTATGTAAATTACCTTCTACTTGTTATTATTGAAGTTAATTCTATTTTTGAAGTCCACTCTGTCCTTCAGGAGCATTTGAAATTTTAATCCTTTCCTCTATTGTTCATTTTGTTCATCTGGGCTTTGTGCAGATTCAATAGCATCCTAATTAATAATGAAAACCCTGAGCAAACTCAGGGAGGGATCCATGTAGAAAATGCCACAATCCGTCCTCCTGGTGTGACTGTGAATTGCTGAAACCTACACTTTAGATACTTTGTAGGAACTGCCCAGTTCAACCTATTGCATCCATCCTGTTGCCGTTTTTTCTTAGCCTTAGATCTACTGTTTTTCCTGTATTCACAAGGCCTTTTACTGTGTTATAGAAGGAAATCAGATTGCCTTGACTACATCTGTTCTTGATATGGTGGCTACTGCTTGTCCTGTTATCTTTTCAGTGGTTACTGATAGTTGGATTCAAAGTTTCTCAGGGGACTGAAGTTAAACTGACGAGTTAATAATTCTCTTGCTCCTCCAAAGGGATGTTGACTTCCTCTAGTCTCTCAATACTTTGGCTGTCCTCAACAGCTTCTCACAATTATTGGAAAAGGTCTGAGGCAATCTGAGACAGTGATGTGTGCAGGATGTACAAATAGCTTTACTAGCTTAACCAGTTTCTAGCTACTTCTTTTGATGTTAGACTTGAGATATTTTTTGTTATTGGTGGCAATATCAATAGTGCTGGCCACTTGCTTGCAATCAACCATTTTAGTGAAGATAGATGAAAAGAAAAAAACAACAAATTAAGCCTTAGGTTTCCTCAGCATCATCTGTCAATATCGTTCCCTCACTACTGAGCAGGGAAGCAACCTTTTCTTTGCTCTTCCTTTTACTGCTAATGCAATTACACAATGATTTATTGTTATCTTCAAAGCTCCCTGCTACTTTTACCTCACGTTATGCCTTGGCCTTTCTGATTTTGACCCTGTATTCTTGTGCTTATCTGACCACATTTTGTGTATGTTTCTTCAAGTGCTTAAAGTCAAAGTAGTCATATTTTAGGCAACTGGATACATATGCGTGCACACATCATATTGTTTGTTTTTTTTTTTTTAATTTATTAACTTCAAAAGGTTGTTTTCCAATTTAAAAATACTTAGCAGTACTTTATTTATTTATTTTTTAACATTCTTAAGTTTTGAATGAAATAGAAGGGACACACGAGGAAGAAAAGGTGTCTCTGTTTGCAGCTTGTTGCTGCTCATGATTACCCATTGCCCACAGCAATCCTTTAGAATGATTTCCCCAGGAACAAGGCAGCTTTGCTGTTATAATGGTTATAACTATGATAACTGACTAGCTCTAATCACAATAAGAAAAGCTAAGTGTAATATGCAGGTTCAGAAGGAAATCACAATAATGTCCATAATCAAGGTACCCTTGTTAGAAGAGCAGTTGTCAGAAAATTTCTGCTTGGATCCAAAGGCCAAAGAAAAATACAGAAGGGGACAAACTCCCATATTGGCTTGACTGCCAAAATTTAGGGAAACGGCCATTAAAGCACTGAAGGCAGTCAGAGGGAGGGTGAGGAGGAGCAGTGAGACCTGGCTTATCGCTAGCGTGCTATACCCACAAGGTATTTTTCACTAGCAGGGGAGGAGGGGACATGATTGACAAGGTCTGGCTACTGACCAGTGCACCTCCAGACCTTTTTATTAGAAACGATATCTGGCAAAAACTAGACCAAATGTTGTCATCCCATCCGACTAACTTAGGCAAGCTGACTGGTGTTATAAATGTCTCGTTGTTTTTCCTCTGTTCTTAATCCATCATATAGAGGAATGCCAGTCTGGTGGCAGAAGAACTGAGAACTGGCAGTGTTGGATGGCTTGTCATTTAGCTTCTGTCCTTACACAATGCTGTTTCTATCCTTAATAAACATTGTCAGCCACCTCACATATGTGGATTGCAAGTGTTCAATACCGATTTTGTAAATCAGCAAGCCTCGGTGGAAAAGACTAGGTTGTGGATAATCACTTGGGCAATCACTGAGTCCTGGCAGCAGCAGGATGATTAATTGAATTGACCAAGCAATTGCACACCAGAAACAGCAGCCAACTTCGTTTCTGCTCTTGTGGGAGGACGTTGCTGCCATTGCAACAGCAACTGTAATGTGTTAGCCATGAATATCCTTCCCATACTGTATTAATCAATTAAGATGAATAGTCAGTTTTTAAAGGATCTAAATTACTAGTATGAAAAAATCCTCCAAAGTGGGCTTGGTGCTTCTAAGGGACTGGGCATATATTTATTATTTCACTCCTAATGCTACTTGAAATTAAGGTTGATTTCTTTTGCTAACTTTGCTTGTTCACTTTTTCTCACAAGAGCTCTGCAGGCATCACAGTCTGGAGTTCTCTATTGATGGAAAAAGTTAAAATTTTGCTCCCACATAGCTGGTGTGAATGTTTGGCTGGGTGTGAGATTTGACTAGCCAATTAATTTGGTATCTACATGTGAGCTACCAGGCTAAATGACCTTTGTGGCTGAGGGAGGTGCACTTGGCACATCCATTAGAAGCCAGGCCCCACGGGCCGTGGCCTGGTGTGTGAATCTAGACCAGCCCTACTGTCAGACCAAAACACATGCTGACACCTAAATTTGGGTGTCTAAAATGGCAGTTTCCCTCATCTGACAGCTGAATCCCACTCACAGAGTTCTGAAAAGAGAACAAGGTGTCTGCTCTTTGCTGAAGACAGCAAAGCAAAAGCTTTTCCTTTACATTTGTGACCACTGTTTCCCATGCATAAGAATTGCTCTACAATGGGTATGTCTATCATTACTGGATTAGCTTGCAATGAAAAGCTCGTCAAACAATTATAGGAAGTTCTGCAGCTAACAATATTGTCATTCGAAGCAGTTATCATTAGCTTTTGAATTGAATGCCACACAAATGCGTGAGGATAGTTTATACTTTACTGAACATTATAATTTGAGTCTCAAAAGCACGACAGTACGTTGTTGACATTTTCAATATTAACACTTCAGCGAGAAGGGTTTAGAAACTTCTTGGGGTAGCTTTTGTATTTTCGAAAGTTCAGTTCCTTTTAAACACTGCAAAATTTATTAGCAGTTTTTGCAAAATTCTTTCAAGATGAAAAGACTTATATAAATGCTAAGCATTATTATCATTGTTAAGCCCATACAGAATCTGTAGGAAGGCCATAAATCCTCAAAATTAGCTGATCTGAAATTTCAGACATATGCGTTTTTATTGTGTCGTGTCATAAAGCAACACTGCTCAGTGAAGACAAGTTAATACGAATATCCACATTGTGAGACTGAAGCACTCTGGTCAAATGCTTCTCCAGATACGGCATTTCAATAGCAAGAGCACTGCTGATTAGGGCTGAAGTACACAGCAAATTCCAGGTTCTTGTCTGCACTACAGTGTGTTCACATAATCATTTTAATCTTTCCCACAGTAGTCTGCACTGACATTTTCCGTATGTGCACTTAATTCAGTATATACTAATGGAAGAGTTAAGCCACACCATGTGTACACACATACACATGCACTCTATATAAAAATAATGTAGTATTAAGTTCAAGTTACTTATATAAAAATGTATTTGGATTTTAAAACTATTTCAAGTGAAAAAGGGATAGAGCAATATTTAGCTGCTAGGTACTGTTCTTTTCAAGAGTATGTCTACATATTTTTCTTTGGTCATTTGGTTCTTCTGAGTTTGGAGACATAATGTTTAATGTTAATATTAAATATAACATATCCTGAAGAAGACAGAAACAAAGCAGTATTTTAAACAATATTCAAAAATAAATAATCAGAATACCTATGTTTTTGTCAGGGGAATAGGACTTATACAGTGGTTTAGACTTGACACATAGAAAATTAATTAAGAGATAAAAATCACATTTTGGGTATCAGTATAGTTGGAAGTCTTGTAAGTCTCATTTTTTGGTCTGATTTTGTAAATGTTACTTACTGTAACTGCTTACTGAATACTTTGGTTATAATTAACAGGAAGATGTATAATGCATTTGGGCTCTGATTTTTAATACTGTGTATGTGTATTAACACATTTTATTAGCAATTGTAGAAAATGTTCTAAAAAAATTCCTGGTGGATATGAACATAATTATTTGCAAAACACTTCAACAATCAGTTCTCTCCCACTTGAATAGGAGTAAGTATTCTTCATTGAACCATGCATGGGAAAATCTTAATGTTATGCTGCAAACGGTGCTATTTAAGAGTTCAAATGTATTAAATAGCCAATAAGTAGATACATGAGAAAACTTGGTTAACATGAAACAAGGGACCCTAGTGTCTGCACGTGTGGAGAGTGAAGTGATATTCATGGTCAGAAATTAGAACAATCACTGGCACATCTCATGGCAGTCTGTATGACACTGAGGCCAATATCACCAGTTATCACCAGATAATTCAGTTTTATAAGCATGTCAGGTAACAATGTTTTCTCCTGACTGTATTACTTGGTGCCACGTTATTGCTATATTGTCAAATTTCATGCACTAAAATACACAAATATACACAAATATTTTTTTTTGCTCAGATTGATGTCAGCCAGTGTTCAAATATTTGATGATACATTTACCATTGAAATTAAAATTACATTCCAGAATCTAGCAATATCTAGAAAATTGCTGTTTTCTTTTGCTTTTCCCATTCAGAGGAGATTTATAAAGGGATAAATACATTCTGCCATGGGGTAATTAACACAGGACTACAAATTGGAAATGAAATCTACAGAGAGATGAAATCAACAAGTACAGGTCATCTCCAGGCCTATTTTTCCTTCTACACCTTCCAAGTGATTAAGGCTGTAATGTTTCTGAATTGCAGCTTTGGAATATAGGACTATGTAAAGTATATCTTTTATATTTTAAAAATAGACACAATTTAAATTTGAAATGGGTTTGGGATTTAAGCCTGTGTCCTTTGTCACTCTAAATTAAAAAAAAAAAACATCCTGTTGGAGGTTGCTGAAATTTCAGAAGAGTGTGCTGTCAGCTGAACATTGTTGTAGTTTTCTTGTCCATTTTTCCCCTCTTAACATAAAAAGCAATCTGTAAAGAAAAATCTTGACTATGAAAATTGCATAATTAAAAAATTATGTTGGCTTAAGTTAATTTTTCTCAGATTTCTACTATTTACATTTTCTTTTTGTTTATATGGTTGTTTTTCTTTCCACTGGGACTGAATATGAGTGAGACTTGTGGTTTACATGCCAGTAGTAGTGGACATAAGAAGGAAGAATTAGGCTGAGGTGTAATTCAGGGCATTTACATTAATCACCGAACCATTTATGTAGATGTTGCTGACTGTTGAAGGGAGTTCAGCTGGTCAATTTTGCTCCCAGATCAGTACCCTTGGTCAATACTTGTGGGATTTTTAAGGAAAATAGGTCTGCCTTCTGTGCCACCCTTCTATTCCCTTTTTTCTTACCAGGATCTCTGTTAGCACAGAAAGAATAATTTGCTTGGGGCTCAGTCTGATGAAGACACTTGAATTTAGACTTTCACATTCAGGCTCAGAGCTGGATTCTCATGCTCATACACAGTTGTCTTGTGTCATTTGAGTTGTCACAGTCTCTGAGATGCCAGCACAGGGCTGGCAGATGTGACGGGGACCTATGGGAGACCTTGTCTTGCAGCTGGAGGTCCAGCAGTGTTTCCTGGGGCTCCCGGTGGCTGTAGCTGCCCATGTTTGAGCAGCTGAATTGAGGCTGGCTATCCAAACTCCCAAAGGAGGCCTAAACAGCAGTGTCACAAGTATCTGTACAGTGACTCTTTTCATGCTAGGACACGCTGCCTGGCACAGCAGCACTGTAACTCTCTGGAGTCTGCTGAATTACAGCTCCCTCGGCTGTAACAGGAGCTCGCACATGTAGCTGATGTGAACTCACCTACTGCAGGCACCTGCATTGTAGTGTCTTAAACTGTACCCCGAATCCTGCCCTTTGTGTAGCCCCTTTTCAAAGGGATGTCTTTGAATATCATGTGGCTAAGTTTAAAATTTCCAAAAAAATGTAAAAGTAACCTAACTTTAAGGCTTTTCTATTTTCGGAAGAAGCAAGGCTTGCTTTCCGAAGAGACAGAGGCTTTGAGTAGGCTGCTCTTGGTAACAGTCGGTGAGCAAGCTGTCTTTGGAAATGGCACGTAGCAGGGGGGTGCACAGAGCTGCAGCCGGGATGGATAGATGTTGTCACACCATAGCCATGACTGTATTAGATGAAAAAGTAGCACATTTTACTAATGGAAGGGAGGAGACAGCTCAGTGCTTCATTTTGCGATGATGACAGAGCATTAAATCGGTCTGGGGAGACTGATGGGAAGAGGGTTGTTGTTTTTTTCAGTTCACTGTGTATGTGTGTGATACATCAAATTTTCTAAAATGCCAATGAAACTTTGAAGCCCAGATCAAATTTTAGTAATAGGTTTGTGTGCCTTTGAAAACATGACCTGTACTCAGTTTGTGTTTGTCAGATGGCTAAATGTTGCCTGTTTTTATCTGTCACTTTTAATCATAGAGCTAAACAAATGCAATTGTGTACAAAATCCCAATGTAGCATCACTTTTCATTTGTAACTTTAACATAATGCACATGTTGATACTTTCTGTGAAGAAACTGCCCACTTTTAGTAGGTGCCAGATTCTGTTTGTTTACATATTAAACAAATCAAACACATTTTAAACAATGTGTACAAGAAACTGCTTCTACAGTTTACTGCATATATACATACATAACATACATATATATGTGTGTGTTTTATTCTTGTTGGGATTTTAAATTTTGAAAAAAGTACGATTTTTGTAGTATTGGGCCAAGAAAGTACATTAACATTAATCTCTAAAGACAGCCATTAGAACCACTAAATCTGTCAGGTTTTGATGGACTACAAGATGATATGAACCGTGTCTGTCTCGGACAGGTCAGGTAATAGCACAAACATCCTAAGACGCATGAAACAACCAATAAACTCTGAGAACTATGGCTAGTCCTTTATTTCACTTGATAATGAAATAAAAGGCTGTGGATAATCAGACTTCTTTCTTAAAGACCACTGTTGATCATGACATTACTTAGATCTAGTCTTCAATATCCAATGTACACCTGAGACTCAATGACAAACTGAAACTAGAAACACGTCAGTGGTTTTCATTAGGATGGGTGCCCAAAGTGTCTGTTAACTGCTGCTTTCAGATGAAAGGGGGGGAAAATTAGTTTCAGCCTTCTTTTAATTTTTCAGAATTCAAGCAAAAACTAGAGAATTTCGAGAGAGACAAGCTCGTGAACGGGACTATGCTGAGATACAGGACTTTAACCGGACGTTTGGCTGTGATGCGGACCCAATGTATGCAGGGATTGCTTCCTATGACTCTTCAAATAGCGGCACGATAACGCTGACCACCAGACCGCAGAGCCCGAGGGAAGGGCAGACAGTTGAAGCCTTGTACGCCCAAGTGAAGAAACCACGGAATTCAAAGTCTTCACCTGTAGACAGGTAGGCACCAGACAGCAATCAATATGCTCTTTTGAAATCCACCCTCCTAATGCTTGTGTTGTGGGAGATGACTGTACGTCAATTGGCAAGTCAGAACTGCATTTTTATTAATGGCTTTTTAAAAGCCTTTATGCAGAAAAGTATTGAGCTCACACAAATCAAACTGTGGCAGAATGGGATCTGAAAGTTTATCCCGCAGAGCCACAGATTTTCTTCTCAGTCTTCAGTTGGTTTTGAATTTTAGAGCCCCTGTTTGTTGTTCAATTTAAATTCAAACTTGTAACATCAGCTTATTTATTTATCACAACTCTAACTAATACGACTGTTGAATACCACCTTTCCAACCTATTCAAAGAAATTACGAAATCTTTGGAAAGTTCTTACTGTTAAAGCAGAAGTGGGTTAAAGCTTACCTGGATTTTACCTGGTTAAAGCTTACCTGGATTTTAGTCCTACCACAGTCCTGAACTTCTGTATAGTGGGTGGAACTTTGTGATAAAATACAGACCAACTGAGTAAACTCCAAGCTTGACTTATGAGTTACGTTCTCTTCTCAGGCTGTAGCTTATGATTTATACTTTTCCTGGGGTTACATTGTCTGAACTATGTCATGCTAAGTTTTATGTTGAAATCCAGCAAAATTCTGGTTTCTGTTGATGGAGTTTTGAGTTCATTCAAAAACCTGAAGCTAAAAAACAGGCATGCAAACTAGCATAAAGTAGAAATAACCAAAGGCAAAATGAATAGCTTTTTTTGCACTTTAACAATGGAAATACATCTGTTTTCTTGGCTGACATCTATGATGTTGAAGTTCTGCATTTTCTCAGCTTTACAAAAATGAGCATTGAAATCCTAGTACAGGAGGTATTGTTAACTCATTCAGAGGTTATTAATTTAGCTCATAGTAAAATAACTTGTAGTTTTGTTTTCTACCCCGTTCTTTCCAGAAGAAAAATACTGGACATTCGCTTAAATGATCAGAACAGTATCTTTGGTTACAGTGCTGGAGGTCTGTATAGCTCTCCATATGGAGTGGCGTTGATCTTGCCTATTCTGTTCTGAGTGTTAAATAGAGTCATTTGTACTTAAGGAAAGCAGCTGTCATGCAGAGTCCAGTTAATTGTCTAAAAGTTTTTTAATGAGCACTGCTTGGTGTATTTAACCCTCTGCTATATCTACTAAAGTTTCTTTGCATAATATTGGCAAAAAAATATAATGTTGTCTGACATGACAAATAAGGACATTTCAGATGTATACATTTTCACTAAAAATGAGTAGCACAGCTGCCTTTTTATTTTCTCACACAGTTATTCTGTATTGTGCTGTGTAAAAGGTCTATGTATTAAATAAACATAGTTTATATATTGTAGATATGTATGTTTATGTATTGTAGATATGTATGTTATTTCAGTGAAGGGAGCAAAATGATTTGAAAAAAACACAGTTTCATTTGTGCCCTTGAAATTTTGTGTTACCTAGCCTTATATTGACCAGCCGTGGTATGCCCAAATGCCTGACATTTCAGTGCTTTTGTTATTTTGGAAATCAAGATAGCTTGGTTGGATATGGCAGCCACGTGGTGCTTCTCGCGGCTGTTTTTGTTAGACCAAAGTGTTTCATGCCTGAGTTGAATGGCATCTATGTCACATCAACAAAAAAAAAAGTTCTTTGATGCAAACCTGGCACGGGGAAGTATAAGACCTGTGTGACCTAGCTAACTCTGTGTGATTGCTGATAAAAGAGCCAGAAGAGAGTGAGTAAAACTGAAGATAACGGTGTACTGAGGGAACCTGATGTTAATGATAAGGGTGGGATTGAAGAGCAGTGTGGCAGTTTCACACATTCAGGCTGCTTTGCTAGAGCCTGGGAGCACAGAGGGCTCCGACTCACTCAGCTGGATCATGCTGGGAAAAAAGGGCAGGCCCTGCACGCAGAACAGGCTGGAGCAGAGGTAGAAAACACAAGTCAGGTATGAGAGCAAGAATCATAGAATAATTCGGGTTGGAAGAGGCCGTAAGGATCATACAGTTACAACCCCCCTGCTGTGGGCAGGGACACCTCCCACTAGGCAAGAAAAACCATCCTTGGTTTAGTGATAAGGGAATGATATAGGACATTCAGCAAGGAATACCTGGAAATAAATAGTTCAGATGGAAAAAGGTTATTACTTACTACCGATGTCCTCTGAAGTATCTGTTTGGGAGAACCCACGTATGAGCTTGTGGCTGAGCATCCCAAGGCTGCTCTGCATTCTACAAATTTCCTCTTAGATGTATTAAGGAAATATAATCTGAACATCATTTTTAGGAATAGTTCTGCCTGTGTGGGCCTGAGATGCTTGTTAGATGAGATGTCACCCTGTCTGTAGGATATCTGGCTTCTCACACCATGTACATCACCACTTGTTTCTTGCTGTCCCTTTCTAGCACTGAGACCTTCCCCCTTCACATGGCATCTCCTGTAATGTCTCTTGCCACAGCAAGTATCCACGTGCCTCTTCATGAGGCTTTTCTCCAGGGAACTCTTTTCTCTGCAGGCTGATTTATCCTCATAATGCCACAAGAAATCTGAGGAGAAACAGTCGGTTACAGCTCTGTGTTCTTAACACACCATTTATGTTAGCGTTCACCTGCACCAAGTGTTACTTTCCCTGTTTTACCCCTTTGCCCTGCCATCCTTTCCTTCCTCTGTGAGTTTCAGAGGTTACCTAAATAGAAGCCGTCCCTTCCAGCCCTTGTGGATGGGAAGAGAAATCACTAACACACGTTGCCCGCGTGCTGAACTGCCAGGAGCTGGTAACGGCCAGGCTGTCTCAAATCTTTAGCACATACATATTAAAAGCAGCCTTGTTTATATGGGAAATGTTATTTCTATTGCAGTTTGGTGCTTAGTGCCAAACACAATCTGACATTTAAATATGTCCAAAAGGTTATTTAAAAGTCTCTTACAAAGAAGCCCATAACAAAATGTCCCATAATAGTTTGCATACCATTGTTGAACACATGACAATTTTTTCCTTAACTTGCAAGTGAATTACTGCATCTGTGTGTGAGGCCTTGTCAGGGTTTGTTTTTATTTAATATTCTTCAAGCTTCTCTCTTATTTTCATGAACACATGCCACCAACTGATGCAAATTTAACCATGTCATGGTGTGTGAATGATAACAAAGTGGAGGACAAGTATATGAACTGCTTTGTCAGAATATTTTTTTTTTTTAATTTTTATGTATTTTTTTCAAAATTTAGGATATTATGAGGGTGACTACAACTAACTAAGCTGCACCCAAAGGTGGTACTTTCATGTTGTCAGGCAGAGATCCCCAAAGTATTTTATAACCTAACTTGAAACCAGGGTTAAAAATAAGCCTGTGCTTTTGTTCTCCTTCTTCAATGTATTTAATATTTGTCCATATCCCAAGCGCACATTAATTGGCAGATAGAACAAAACAATAAAAAGTTTAAAAAAGTGTTTATTCCCTAATCATTTTGTCCGTTTATTTCTCTTAATTAGAAAATGGATTGTACAATGCCAAAATACAGCAAAGGAGAAAGAGCTGTTGACTTACTCATTGGAAACTTGCACATTGGTGTATGTGTGGATTGGTGTATGTGTGGAAGTAACATTGCTTCAAACATCTTACCAACTATATATATATATAAATTTATATATATATTTATTTATATATATATATAAATATATATATAAAAGCCTATAAATAGTAAATTTTTACTCAAAATTCCTTACAACTTGGAACTGTTTTAGAATTGCTTTAATGCAGATTTGTGTTGGATCAGAATTAAATAAATCATTGATGGATATTGGTGGCTTTTTTCTTCTTCTAGTGCTAGTTATTATCTGTTAAATATGTAGTTGAAATTAAAAGCTCAAAGTAAAGAACCTTCCATATGTAATCCATATGCAAGTATAGATCCTGTGAATCTTGAAGTACATTTTAAATTCCAGTTATACTACTCATAGCAATTCTCTCTAGTAGCACCAAGAAAGTGTTTTTTGATCCTGATCCTAAAGAATTAAAGCAGAGTCTTTTCCTTAACAGAAAAGCAATTTATTGCTTAGTAGAAATGAAACTCTAGCAATAAATAAACAAATAAAATCTGTTGGGGGTGTTTGGTGATCAGGATAGCTGCTTATCCATCAGCTGCCCTTGCTACGTTAGCTCCATCCTATGTATCAATAGCTTACAGAGACAGGATGCTAAGCATTTTTTTCATTTAGCAACTTTTAACGTTAGCCATTACTGGAGCAAAATCTAGGTGGAATGTATAATCCATGTTTATTTTACAGTATTGGAAAGAAGTGTCTTGAGAATTGTGTTCTTGTGGATAAAGCTTTTACTTTAACTGAGAAATGTCTCTAGTATGTTTTGCATCACACGGAAGAGAAGCTGCACTACTGATCAATAGTATTTTTCATGTAGATGACAATGATGCTATACAATGGGGTTTTATGGTGATCACCTGACACCCATAGTTGAGCAGTATATAGAAAGACAACTCCTAATGGACGTTTACTGGCTGTCACTGTGTAATCATTTCCCACCAAGAGTGCATTGTCCTGAAATATAATTGAAATAAAATAGGCACTGTGCTGCTGTAAATCTAAATAGCCTGAAAATAGTAGGCTAGACTCCCACAGCTTGCTGAGGACATTTTAATGGAAACATAAATACCATAATCATATGCTTTTTGCATGCATTTTACCATTAAAAAGAAAAAAAAATTGTTCATTTTAGAAAGGGAGACCTTTATGAACTGGTTTCTTTTCTATCAGAAGTGGAATCAAGTTATGTCAACGGAATATTTGGGAACTGAAAATCAACCCGTTTGCTTTAACTGTCATCTGCTCTGTGCTGAGGCAAAAATGTTGTTTTTAAGGTCAGGCCACATACTTTGCTTGCTGCTTTTCCAAAAAGAAAGGGAGACCATTTTATTTAGATGTTAACTTTTATTCACTCAGTAGTATCTTTGTGCTTAAATTGGCACGAGAGTAATGAATCCTGGAAGCTGGAAAGAAACATTCTAATATAACATAGCAATATGTTAAAAGCAGACCCTGTCTTTCTAGTGTGTGTAAAATGATTCTTAGCAATAGCAGAATGGGTCGTAAAAGCTATGAAATGCTATATTGCAATGCCTGGATAAATATTTGTTAAAAAAACAAGACACTTGTGCAGCTATATTAAACTTCTTTATTAGTAGTGTCAGTCATAGGAGTGTGCCTAAAGTCTGCGGAATCATTTATGCATAGAAATCTGAGCTTATTGCCAGTCCCATAGATGAAGATATGAGTTATTACTCAGGGCAATGCATCCCATAAGTGCTAGGAAATTTCTTTTTTCTTAAATGAAGAGAGTTTTAGACAGAAGTTGACTTGAGGACCACCACACAAAGGGGAAGGCCGTGGTGCCGTAACCCATCTAGCCAATGACATTTAAAAACTGTAGAGCTGTTCAAAAAGCTAACAGCCTAGGCTGAACAAGATTATGAGTAAGCTCTTCCCTCCTACCTTTGTTTACTTCTGTTCACTGATGTGGAAGTGTATTCCGAAGTCCTGAATCCTCATTCTTCCTTCCATTTATCACTCTCTACCGTCAGAGTCCTACGGATGGCGTAGTTGCGGAGGAAGGCACTGTTCATGTGGGTGGATATACCATAAATACTTGATTAGCTTGCAGTCATTTCAGAGCAGTCACCCCTTCGTTTTCCAGGCTCCTTAAACAATTGGTAATATTTCAGAAATTAGTAGTAACAGGTTTAAAATCCTTATCTTCCAGAGATTGTCACCCTTTCAAGGCATAATGAAGCTTCATTCCTATGAGAATTTGGCTTCTGCAAAGACTTCCCTGACCTAGAAAACGGCACATATGCCATTATGGGATCATCAAACAGACTTTCCAAAGCAACCCTGTGGAGAGCTGTGGGTTAATGAACTATTTGCAGTTCTCTCCCAAGTAAAACTGAAAGTCATTGTGGTATTTTCTTCCTTTCTGTGATAACCTGGAGAAGGATTAGTTAGAGCCTCTGTGAGACTCTTCATGGGGTTTAATTTCACGTTAGCACTAACACATTGGGGGTTTTTTTGTTCCTCTACCCTTCATCCTATAAGCCAGTAATCCTTACCCCCAGGACTGTCTAAAAATTAGCTTGGTCTCTCATAGACCCATGCATTTAGAACCCAATAGACACTATTAGCATTGGTATTTTATTATCTTAGGTTGGTTGTTTTCTTTTGTTCTTCCATCTTGATAGAATATAAGACAAATTTAATATAAATTCATGAGGATTTATGTAGACTCCCTATTGTGAAAGTATGCAGTTGCACTCCCTGTTTGGGTTACTGCTTTGGTGGAATAAGTGGCAGACTCACAGTGAACTCTATTCAGACTCCCATTTTAATTACTTGAAAGTCTTAGGTTTGCTTTTTTTTTTTTTTTTTTTTTTTTTTTTTTTTTTAAATAGATACCAAACACTGATACTGTTGTGAGAACCACGACTCTCCATTTACAACAGCCACAGCCTCACTTAAACCCTGGTATTTTTGCTTCCTCTCACTTCAAGCTGACTTGCTGCCTAATCTAAAGCATGAGAGCTATTTGTTTGTTTTAACAAAAGCAGAAGAAGTTGGTATCCTACAAATGGCAGCAGTGGGAAAATGCACAGAAAGATAAGAGAGAAATGAACTTTTACTCGGGTTACAAAACACAGAGGTGAAACAGGGCCCAGTGAAGGCAGACTGTCCTTATTGCCCGTATTCTGAGACACTGTGAACTAGCACCCTGTGCTGTAATTAGTAAGATCAGTTTGGTTTTGTAATTTTCAATTCTTTAATTCTTTGCATCCACCACTTATGATGAGCCAAGGTAGTTACAAAGGTAGATCAAAACCAGGCACTTTTCTTAATTTTAAGAGTATTTTTGGTATTTAAAGTATATTGTAGATTAATTATATATATATTTTTTTAATATTGGGATATTAGTGCAATTTACACACAGATACAGATCAGTTATGCATTTTGTTGCTTGGATAAAAAGAATGGCCTTTAAATTTCTTCAGATGGTAGGAAGCAGCATTTAATTAAAAATAAAGGAAGGAAACCTAAATGATAAATCCTAGTATAAAACAGAACATGATGTAAAAACTAGAAAAGCCTATGTCTGACACTGAATGGTTTGAATGGTTATGTATACCTTGAGATTGTAGTTAAAAAAAAAAAAAAAAAAAAAGAGCTTACATGCACATCTTTATTTCCCACTGATGCCATCAATAAAATGTGGAGTTCTTCATCCTGAGAAAATTATAGAGAATATCTGAGAATGCAAAGCTGAAAAAGCAAAGGCTTACCAATTCCTTAAATGAAGTGCTTCAATCCTACCAGTCTAAACTGTTTAAATCTGTCCTTTGCTAGTCCTGTTAACCAAAATTTGGATGGTGAACTGATGTTATGTAGCACTTGAATGCCATAATTTAATCAATTAAATTTGCTGTTGCTGTTGAACGTGGCCCTTTTTAAGTGGAACACAAATTTATGATTCTTCTGTCTTTTATGTCCCTCCAGTCAACCCATCTGTTCCTCTTTGGTGAAAGATTCTGGCTTCTGCTCTCCATGTATTTAAAAAGCTGAGGTTTTGCATTTTTGAGTTGTCTGATTATAGGAGAGGATTGCAGAGGCTGAACTTGTAGGATGTGTTGTGAATTCACAAAATCCTATCTCTCCTCTTGCTAAAACAAAATACCCAAATTGAAGTTAGGTCTTTAAATTAATACAGCTTATCAGTTGAAAAGTAAAGTAAGAATTAATTTTACATATGTTCTTCTAATCTAGAATATTAGATTTGGAGGTTTTTGGAGATTTTTGTGTTCTGTTCTTTTCTTATGAATGGTATCTGTTTCACAGATGAGACAAACTATATTTAACTACATTGTTTATCTTTATGGACAGTCTTGTTTGTTTACGTGACTGAGAAAGCATCCTGCGGATGGTCTTAAGTGGTTTGTCACTAGAGGAAGTTGTGGAATACAACTGTGGGAAGGAATCCTCTGCAGTAAACTTCAGGAAGGAAAATAACATTGCTACATATAGGTTAGCATGTGTGTTCATGTTAATTCCTTTTATCATCTTGTAAATTCATTGAATGAGTGCTTATGAAACATACCACGCTGACAACCCCAGAAACTGAGAAGTAGCTCAAAGATCTCATTTCATTTTGTTCTTAGTCAGAAAGCTGAAGGCTAATTCTTTTACACTGTCCCCTCAGCAAACAGCACTTATTACTCAAGTATTATACATTGTAGCTTATTTTAAAAAATTGTTCCTTAAGGTTCAAACACTATGATGTGAGGTGTTAAAAGCTTCTTGCACAACCTATTTTATATGATTATGCATTTCTGAAAAATGTTATTCTAAGATAAGACTTATTTACTTGCCATGTATATATATATATATTTCACTCCTTAAAATACTGGTGACATTTAAACAGCTTTTCAGTTTGATGCATTTATAGAAATCTTTCTTATGTATATAGAGTATTTTTACAGTAAATAGATCATGTATTTGTAATGGACAGGTAATTTCATCTGCCTTGTGTTTAGACAGTGATATAGCATATAGGGCTTAATTTATGAAAGCAAAAGCAAAAGAACAGATTTTGCTTCATTTTAATTTTTGTGTATAGTTTTGTGACAATAACACATGGCACACCTGAGTTGCATTGCATGCTATGATATGTCTTCTGTGTGCAGCAGTTCAGTCTCGATTACAGCTTTTTCTCATTCATAGGTTTAGCTTTAAAGGAAAGCACAGTACGAACTAGGATGAAAAGAAAAGGCAGTATTACTACTACTAACATTCTAAAAAGCAATTAGAACCTGTGCCACACAAGGTATATGAGAAGTAAAGTCCCTCACACTTCTAATTTCCACTTATCTTGGGGAAGGAAATTTATTTGCAGAAGACCACAGTACCAGGCCTCCTAAGCAGTAGGAGTAATTGTCCTAAAAACTCTCTGACCTGGCAAACAAAGGAGACAGAAAATAGTAACATGGGTCTGTATTTCCTGAGATGTTGTTCATGGCTCATTAATAGTTGCAGTATATACCATGGGGTATTGTATGCTGCAGATGAAACAAGCAGAAGTTTATTTTGTAATTGTAATAATAGATATAGTGTGAAAAAAATAGAGGAAAAAGAAACAGAACATTATGTGATGCATTATTTTGCACATCTTCTTAAACTGTGCTGCGTCTGCTTGCTTAAGATAAACTCTGTGCATATTTGCTAAAATGTTGTCAAATTAACCCACCCGTTTCAGACGATTGCTAAATGCCCATCAAGGAATGGAGGGATGCATTGAAGCTATTTTAATTAGCAAAGTGTGATTTAAAGGTTGCTAAAATCAAAAAGAGCTTATTCATTTTTCATCAATAATCATTTTCCTTAATATTTCATCAAAACCTGCTGATTCGGAGACCACCTTCTGGGCTTTGATTCATTATGACTGCAGACATAATTTAATTTTTCCCCCCTTCCTCATTCTGTGATATGCTCTTTCATCTTTGAGACATTGTTAAGATGTTTCTAGCATTCACAGATTGCTAATTGATCCAACTTTTTTAAAACTGTACTTAAGACAGAGGCTTCTTTTCTGTAGAAGCAATTTTTCATACATTTGCTTTTACTAATGTTTCTTTACATCTTTGTATCTGATAAAGTATGAATTCTCATACAGACATGAAAAATTGAGAACATGTGGCTTTCCTTTTTTGGCCCTAGTATGGTCAATTCCTATTTCAGAATACTTTTTGAAAATGCTTTTATTATTAAGGTTAAAGATGATACACAAATGTTTTCATACCAATGGTTTCTGCATCCCAGTAGTACTACTGCATCCAGGGATGTGATAGATTCTTCTGATTACAAATTTGACCTGGTCCCCCATTTAGTTTTACTTTGCATATATGACAAGTGAAGTAAAAATACCACAGAGATGATCGAGTGAAATTTAAAGAGTTGTTATGGTCAGTAAGATTGAGAAGTTAGCAAGTTAGACTTTAGTTCATCTAAAACAAACTTGGAATTAAAACAGTGCTGTAAGTAATGTTTTTATCTAGGTCTTTGGGGGATCATTAAAAAAAGCAATTATGGGAATTTATGCAAAGCATTTTGTGAAAGGATGTACGCTTAAAAGAAATTGTTCCTTTCACTCCAGCAGGGCTGTTCATCTAAATTTTGTCTACATTACCATACTCTGGTAATATTTTAGTCACCAAATGCTTTTCTGTTACTATTTTAACTCAAGTTTCATAACCTGTTTCTTCTTGGAAGGTCTCCCTGTAGAGTAGTACCCAGGAAACTTTTAATTCAGATACTGTATTAAACAACAAATTATTGATTGCTCGGCATCAACAAAATTCAGTGGATTGAACCAGTCTCACTGCGGTGAAGTGTACGCTGAACTTTTTCTGTGGGTGGTTGGAGAAAATTCACAATCCTCATTTTTCTTCAATCACCTCTCACTGATGAAAAGCCTGTCACACTTTGTGGATGCAGTTGATGTCCAAACTGTGCACCCATTGTGACTGAGGGCAGGACCATTTTTTTTTTCTTTTTATATTCATAGCAATTTTCCTCAATCCAGTCTAATTAGAATTTCAAAAAATGTCCTTTAAGTCTTGCGTAGATCGTCAGAGCTAAATTGTTGCTTCTCTTCTAAAGTTCATATAGACTGAATTTCATTAGCTTTCATTAGTTACACTATTTTTGATATAGCTAAAATCGCTGCAGCTTAAGATGTCAGAATTTAACAGGAAAATAGGTAAAACTGAGACAGCATTTAGTGTCAGGAATAATCCTGCTATATTGGACCTCATGCTTACCTTTTTTAATATTCCCTCTCACACTCACGTACCTCCATCGTCTATGCAGCATGTTATTTGTGAGTGTGCATCCATATTCAGTAGAGCACATACACATGTGCAGAATAAGATGCAGACACATGAATGTGTCTCGCTGGCAGATTTTTTATGTTTGTATTTATCTATGTTAGTATGTGTATAAAAAATCATCTCTAAAAATTCCTTCGCTTCAGAGAAAGTGACTTCCAGAGCTCATCTAGTCCAAGCCCCTGCTCAAAGCAGGTTTGACCAGGTCAGGTTGCTCAGGGCTGTAGTTATATCTCTGAGGATGGGGATTTCATCAACTCCCTGGGTGCCTGTTCCAGCATTTGACTATCTTCTTCATACTAACTATATAAACAAGCAAACAGACAACAACAACAAAAAGACCTTCTAATATCAGAATTTTCTGTGCTTCAGTTTGTGTCTATTGCTTCTCATCCTGTTGCTGTGCAACTCTAAAAACTCTGGTGTGTATGTGAAAAAAAAATAAAAAATCATCTTCTGTAAGATTAGGAATATTGTAACAACTGACTCAAAATTTTCAGGCATTGAAAACATTTTCTAAAACAATAAGGATAATAAGGATTGCTTTGCAAAATAATGCTTCTTTGTTGACATTTAGTTTTCCTAATGATTGGGAAGTTTTTAATCATATATCACCTGTTGTATTTCCATATTTCACAGGTACACTCAGGTATGTGGCTTGTTTCTCCCAAATTATTTTCAATATAGCTGTTGTTTTTTTCTCTGCTATACTATTCTTAGTATGAACAAAAAGCTTGAGGACAAATCATAACTCTTAATTGCTCTTAAGATATAGGAAGCTGCCTTTTGTCCTTTATTTCACAGCTTTTGTATTATGGGTACAGCATTCAATTCCACCAAAAACAGTGCCTCTCAAAGTACTTTCCAAAAACATTCAGAGCTGTGTCTGCTATTGGATTGTGTATGCTCCGTATATGTACTTATATATGCACTTACATGTACTTTTGAGCTGATCCTGTTCTGCCAGGGGATTAGTGTATTGCTCTCCTGCTCAGGTGTTGTTACTGTTGTGCTGGACCTGCTGCTGTGACAGCCTCTATTCTTCTGCAAAAGGACTTTCAGCATTTCTCTGAATTGCAGTTCTACATCTCATCTGCACAGTTTTCTAGTCAAAAATAAATCATAGGTCCCAGAGAAATGGTAGTGTATTGGCAAGGAATTGGAAACAAATGTTTCCAAGCAGTTCTCAAAACCCTGCTCATCTACGTTTGTTTGTGAGCTAAAATTTGCAGATGGCAAGTGCTGTGGCGTTGCAGGAACTGAACCTCAAGAGACGTGGGTGCCTCCTGCAGAGCTGAAGGACTCCACCGGAGGAGAGGGAGGGGAGGAAATGAAGCAACGCTCCTGCGGAGATCAGGAGCACTGCAGGATGGTGATCGGGGAGAGGAAGCTGCCTGCTGAGCTTGCTATGACAAAGGGGAGCCAGCTATCCTCTCACCCTCAGAAGAAAGAAAAAAAATCAACTGCCCTCCTTATATGCACAGATGAGGCATAGGATGATCCATGCAGGATTGTCTTTCATCTATATAGCGCATTTGCAAGGACTTAAAGAACTTTGTAAACTTTAATGGGGACTCGTAGTCAATATAATTTCATTTCGCACCTGATCCCCTCACTGCTCCCTGCACTGACAAGCAGCCAGCTGTGCAGTAAAACACTGCTGCTGTTTAATTGCATATAAATCAGGGTCAGGGAATAGAGACAAGCCAGGAGAGTCTGGAAGGAGAATGTAAGTGAAAAAGGTAATTACCTGAGCTGGAACATGGCCAGGGCACCAAGGTTAACACCTGTATGCTTGCAAGAAGTGCCTGGTGATGTTCTTCCAGAAGCCATTTTCTACTGAATTATAGAAAAGACCTTGTTAGTCACTTGATCTGACTCCCTTCTTACACTGAATTGGTTCCTACTGTGGTTTATTCCATAACTTGTGTAGTGCACACTTAGTCACTCTGAAATGGGGTTTCTCTACCCATTTTATGTGGAGAGAGAGACTACTCTCTGTCCTTTATAGATCTTGGTTGAGAAGACAATTGCCTACATCTAACCTGAATTTTTATTTTATCAGGTCCATGTTCTCTTGAATGTATTAGTGTCTAGGGCAGAAAGATATAGTGTCTGGAATTCCCAGTACTTGTCTGAAGGTGTCCGATGAGATCTTAAGGAGACAGAAAAAAATGGTTTTGATGTGTGCTTCTCAGTCACAAAACAGGGCAAAAGAGCTGCTGCTGGGACCTTCATTGCTGTGCTTAGACTGCTGTGAAGACAGACGCTAGCTCAGTCACCACCCCATCACATCACAGAAGATCCATACCCTTCCCATTTTCATTTTCTCCTCTGTTTGGAGACAAATTTAATATTTTATTATTATTATTATTTTAAACATAGTTTAATCATATTTATCTTTTATGTTTCACACTTTTAGTTCATTACTCCATCTTTCATCAACTTGAATTCTCTGTGTAGAGTGCAGGAGTATACTTTGAAGCAACTCAACAGTTTTATCCTCCCAGGTTACTCACACTTTATGGAGGAGTTACAGAGGATGTACAGAGTCATACCAGAAAAGTATTTCTCACTTTATTTCTGTTAGATATTTAACTGAACTTAAAATCCCTAAAACTTTCACCCAAAGATGGCTAGTTTATGATTTACTCTCTCTCTATGGTAGGTAAAATAATTTTTGGGTTGCTTTTGACCTTTTTATTGATGGATGCTTTTCGTGTTTAAGAAACCTACAGCATTTCACAGAGTTGTGCAGAGGCAAATTGCATGTTGTGCCTCTCAGTATTACCTGATCAGGTCTTTAGAGACGGTGTGCAAGACATTGTGTCTGTCGGCTCTGAATGTGGACATTGAGAACTAAAACTACTTCCTACAAGTTGAGCTCAGTCTCAGTAACTATGGCTCTAATATTTGCATTCCACACAGATGGGCAATGGAAAAGACTTCTGTGTATTCAGCAGTTAGTTACACCATCTCTACACAAGCAAGGAAGTTAAAGATATGCTTTTCTTTTTTTTTTTTGGTTGCTATTACTTTTTATAGTTGATAGCACAGTGATCATAAATATTTCACTGACATTTATTATGAAAGAGAAGTATATTGCTATATTAGAGAGAGAAGTTGAAACTTGCATGTGATTTTAAACTTTGCTGTGTACACAGACTGACAAATTGTGCTGGCACATAGAAAATAAAAGGAGCTAAGAGAAGTTTAAAATCATGTGAGCAATTTGCAATTCACGTGAGGATGGCAATTTTATATAGTGAATAAATAAGATATTAGGAGCGATGACATTAGGGAAGTGGTTGATATGAGAGGAACATGTCAAAATAGGAGGAAATGAAGGTTAGAAGTATCAGGGTGAGTAATAAAGAGTGAGAATGAAATTGTGTGTGTGTCTAAGGCAAAAAGAACTCCCAGACTGAAACTTGGAGGTGATGAGGAGTAGGGATGAAGATAGTTGTAGGGGAAATAGAAAGGTAGTTATATTTCAGCAGTCTGTAGTCTATGTTAGTAATCTCCTTCACTATGATATAATTCATACACAGTTCACCAGAATACAACCAAAAAAAAAAAAAAAAACACTGCCGTAGTGTTCCTGCCCTATAAGAGCTGTCCTCCAGGATTAATTTAAGATTAGACAAAGACATCTCAGCTCTGTTCATTCCTGCCCTTGCAACTTCAACAATGCTGCAGATACAAAAATGAAGTCCTAACTGCTGCATCCCATCATCTAAATTCAGCTGTTCTTCCCCTTGGTATTACATCAGAACAATTTAAAGAGGCATGAAACAGCAGGAGCCACAATGTAGGTGTTTAGGTTCTTGCTGCTTGGTCACATTACTATCTTGCTGTATCTGCAAGAGTGTTGCAGACTTGATTAAAAAAATTAATGATGAGAAACAAAAGGATGAGCAAAGAGAACAAAAGAAAAAAGTGAAGAGAGCGTGGAAGAAGTTTATTGCATGCAAGTCATCCAATTATCCCTGAGAGCCCCAATCCCTTGTCTAATTGCCTAAGTTGATCCTTCAGGACTGAACGGATTAAATGAAATAGCAGGGTTGGTAGAAAGCAGCCTATGGGAGGCATTTTGTGAATAGGCTCGCATGAACAGCAGAATGGTTTCTATTTGTTTCTGTTTGTCTCAGCCTTCTGTTATCAAAATTGTAGCAAAGAATGAAAAATATGAGGGCTTTTGATTAGAAAATAGTCCCTTTGGCACAGAGTTGAGGCAGGTGCTGGGAAACCTATCCCGATGCTTTTTGTGCTATGCTAGTATGCTAGTATTCTGTATCTCTCGCTGGGATCATAAACTCTCACTTTACACTATGTTAAGTTCATTTGAAAAACTGAGGGAAAAGACAAACTTCTTTCAGATACCTCTCTGCAAAATCACTAGACACTGGCAAATGTCTGAATTGAACTGGCACAGAAATGGGAGCAAGCTGCATCCGAAATCATTGTCTTGTGTCAGTTGCATGTGCCAACAGCAACTGAACTTGCAATGGAGGAAAGAAGACTGTCAGGTTTAATGTACCTTAAAGGACTTCTTTTTAACACATTCTTCTGCATATGCACTGGATAAGGAAGAGTCCTCTGTAATAGCCTAGCAGATCATTCTGTCATGGAAACTATCTCCTGTAATTACCCCCTTTTAGACAACCTCAATCCTCCCAGCGCTAGGGGTCAGGAAGGGAAAGAAAACAAGAATCTCCTGTAAAAGAGGGGAAATGAGGGGAAAACAAATATTTTTCCAGCCTTGTTTCCTCTTAGCCAAAGCCTTCAGTTTTTCCCAAAAGACTGCCCCGTGAAAGAGGGTTTGCAGGACATAAGCAAATTCTCAAGCAGCGATGCTATCTTATTTTTATTTATAGAGTGCTATAGAGTGTGGTGCAGCACTTTATAGAGTTTATAATAAAATCAGGTTGTATCCCATAAAGATCTTGCAGTTGTTATGTGAAATGTTAAGATGTAAGACAGCATTAGAAGGAAAAGAGGCTACAAAAATGTTAGATGGTTCATTTGGATGTCCTCAGGTGACATCCAGCTAAGAAATTAATTTCCTGAGAGAAACCTGCAGCAGAATGGAAACATTATCTGAAGTGAAAGGAGCTTAGCAGAGAAGAAAAAGGAGTGCTTTCTAAGCAGTCCTAAACTTGACTTATTCTTACATACACCTTCCTTCCTTATACCTATAACTGTAGTTAAGAATAATAATTTTTTTAGAATCCCACTCAGTTATTTCCATCAAATCCTTCTTCCAGACCCGCTCTGTGGTGAACACTGAAATGATTCATGCAGTCATACCTTTCTGACTGAATAATTGATACATTTTGACAGGCTGAATGTTCAATGCATTACATTTGCTTCTCAATATATATATGATGATTAACATAACTAGGTCTTACATGTGCTCATCAAGGGGAGAGAATGCCCCAATGAGAATATTATTTGATGGTTCGATGAACTGAACTTTGATACTGCACTTAGACTGTTGATAGCATTAAGATAGTCATGATGGTTTATGGATCTAACTGTCAAATTAGAAAATTTCACTGAGTTAGAGAGAAAAGATGGTGAAAAGTAGAGAATGTATATATAAAAAAAAATCATTAACTTGCTAAGATCTGAAATTTCTCTTTCCAAATTCTAGTCTTAGCTCCTGGAGGATGAATGGGTATCTCTGAAATACTCTGACTGAATGTGATTCCATTGGATCTAAATCTGTCGGGATCTTTCCTCACCAAAGCCACTGAGGTTTCATGAAAAATAATTTGAAGCTCTAAAAAGGTGCTTATTCCTGCCTAAATCAGAAAGCCAAGCTTTCTATATAGTCAAAGGAGAGAACTAGTGGCCTCAGGAGAGCAATTCAGAGCATCCAAGCGAGATAGCTCTAGGCAGAGTTGTAAATGCTCCCTCCCCATACATATTAATCTTACCCTGAGGTGATTTAGTTAGCAAGCTGATATGAACTCATTAAGTCCAAAGTCAACTGAGCTTCTCTGTGCATGGTGCAAATGTGTGTCCGTTCATGAAGGCTTGTCCATCCATAGCTCTCCAGGTATTGTGGGTATTGTGTGTTTTGAGCTTATATTATTGTATGCTCCTGCAGTCATGGTGAATGAATGTCACTTTTGCATCTAGCTTCACCACTGTGATTCTCATAAAATAGAGGCACTGAGAAGGATGTTCACCCATGGTTAGTGTATTAGGATATTAGGAGAGAGAAATCCATACCTAGTCCACGGATAGAGATGATATCACCAAAAGGTAAACCAAAACACTTGAGAAACATGGCTTTCTCTACAGTCTGTGCAGAAAACCTGGTTTTCATAATGTAGGTACTGAAAATCAGATGTGTTGAGTACCTTCAGAATGACAAATGTAATGCCTAAATGTAAATGTTCAGAGCAATTCTGGATGTTCTGGAGAATGCTACTGAGCCTCTAGGACCAATCAAGAAGGATGTGGGACTGCATTAAGACCTTTCCATATTTTCAATTCGTATGAAAGTAAGTCTTCCCTGTCTTCCTTCTGGTGTATAAGAAGGCAAAGTATTATGTCTGAATATGACAATGCCTAGATGACTCTCATAAATACTCAAATGCACTTAAATATTGCAATATTTAAATACATTTAAATATGTCAAATGAATTCTATTTAAAGGATTTCATTAAGAGGATTTTCATCAAGTATTTGGACCTTGCATTCACTTCTCTCTGCTCCTATTTCTCTCCATTATTTGGAAGGGAAATCTAGGTTCCTAAACTGCCTTCATAAGCTGTTATTTGAGACAGGAAAAAATTCAAAAGGAAAAGCAGTAAATATTCAGTGTGTGGAATATGGCTAGTTTCAGAATGTTTCTGAGCTTGTATTCTTCTGGAGAGTCAGAAATTGTTAACTAAATACTGCTTATTTCACTGAATTCTGAACTTGTTCTTTCTTTTAAAGTGACTTGCATAAATGTCTGATATATCTTAATCAGCTATTTCTTTTATATGGCTATTTAAAAATTACAGAGCATAAACCTGGTTACCAAATTGGTAATTAACTGTTTTTTGTTTTCTTTTAAGAAAGGTATTGGTTTTATATTGTACTATGAAAGTTGATATCCTTCTGTGAAAATAATGCCTTAATTGTAGAATAATGTCTATTGGCAGTTTTTGAGTAAACTGTGCTGTGCAGTCTCTACCTACTGAAAGCTGAGTTTGAAAACCTGCACATTGTTTACAGACTTTCTCAGCAGTTTCATTTGTATATGGCATCCCTGTTTTGTGGCTGAACCTCTGAATATCTGCTAGAAATGAATTTGTCTTTCAAGGGGTATTGCTTGGGGATATTGGTTGATAGCCAGCTGAACATGAGCCAGCAGTGTGCTCAGGTGGCCAAGAAGGCCAATGGCATCCTGGCTTACATGTATATCAGAAATACAGTGGACAGAAATAGGGAAGTGATTGTCCCCCTGTACTTGGCTCTGGTGAATACTGTGTTGTTTTGCACCAAGCAGTAGGACAAGAGGAAATGGCCTTGTCTTGTGCCAGGGGAGGTTTAGGTTGGATATTAAGATTTTTATTTTTTTTTTTTCACTGAAAGGGTTGTGAAGCATTGGAACAGGCTGCCCAGGGAAGTGGGTGAGTCACCATCCCTGGAGGGATTAAAAAGATGTGTAGGCGCAGTGCTTAGGGACATGGTTTAGTGGTAGACTTGGCAGTGCTAGGTTAATGGTTGGACCTGATGATCTCAGAGTTTTTTTCCAACCTAAATTATTCTATGGTTCTATGAAGGGCAAAATAGCAATTGTATTCAGTCCCTTACTCCTACAAGTTCTAGCAATAGCATTTACTCAAGCAAGAGGAGAGCTTATTTTATTAGCTATTTTGAGAATCTGTAAGACCATAACAGTTCTGGCTTTATGTAGACACTATAGTACATGATAGACTGGTGGAGACATTGTTCAAAGAATGATTTGAAATATCATAGAAGAATTCAGATATCTCAGCACTTGTCATATTGCTAAAGAAGTCACAGTATAATGTAGTTAAATCCCTTAAAATGCGATAAGAGATTATTTTAAGGTTGGTAATGGAATTTTTCTCTCTTGTTAATTATAATTGGCTTTATAAGTAAAACATTTTATATATTTTATGTTGGGAATGCCAGCATAACAAAGGACTTAACATTAGAGAAATAAAAATGGACTTTGTTTTAGTTCATGTGCAATAATTATTGGTGGAAAATGGGTTCAATGGGTTCATTCTCAAAAGGATACACATTTTTTTCAAGAGCTGTTTTCCCCTACTATCGAACTCTAAGGGCCACCCCAATATGATGTAATAGGTTTCTCAAAAGAAGAGAATAATCTATTCTCCCTGTTGTCCAACTGCAAGGCAAAAAAAGCAGTAGATTACACTGCAGGTTAAAAAAGGTATTCAGAAAATATGTCTAGTAATAAGGAGAGTGAAGTGCTGTAAGGATATGACATGTACAGGTTGTGGTTTTCTCCAGAATCAGAAATTTTTGTGGCTGGGTGTGGCTGGTATAACCAGGTATAGGTGATTGTCCTCAGAGCAGAAGACCTTCAGGTCCCTTCCAGCTCTGTTCAGCCAGGTAAAAGCATCTCAATTCACTGAGCATTTTTATGTTTACTATTATGTGCTATTGTGTAGACTCTCTGATGGAAAGTTACTGATTTGACTTCTGTATTTTTCTGCAAGCATATTTTTATTTTTCTGCTAGTCATGTAGCATTAGGTGATTTTTTAGGAATCTTTGCCCCAATAAAATCTGTGTGTGTGTGTCATGCTAATATATTTACCTCATAAGCTTTGGAGAATTTTTGCTTAGACTGACAGGGAATAAAAAGAAAAAGAAAGCTGATAGAGGTGATAGCATGTATTGCAAAGACGTTTTGTCTTAAGTGCTTCAAAATGGGGTAAATTATCTTGCCCTTTACATAAACTCAGTACATTACAGAAAGTTGCAACTTAGAGCTAATGCTCTGAAAATTTATAAAGAAGTAACTTTGCCAGAGAAGCAAATGTTTGTATTTTTTCTTCATTTCTCAAAAATAAAAACTGTAACTACTATGTTACTATGTTTAAAATGCTGTTATAATAAATATTTTTAAATAAGTATATTGCTTTGGGTTCTTTAAGAAACACCTCATTATTGCTGCAGTAGTCTTCAGGGTGCTTTTAATCAGAAAATCATGTAAATTGTTAGACTGGTTGGCAGCTAATAGACTTCAAGCTTTGGATGAATTATTTTATACTCATACAAATAATAGTCATATTAAATCTGAGCATTTCATCATCAAATCTCTAATACAAGTGAAATATATTGAATTGTGATTCTTGGCGCTTGTAAAGTGCTTTAGCACTCTGAAGCATTTCACAGACAATTGTTACTGAAACCCTATGAGGGCTAAGTTGTTACCTCTGCTTAAAAACAAAATATCAACATAGCTAAAGAAGTCTGTAGCGCCAATTGCATTGACTGGAAATGCATATGAGAGAGGTTTCTTTATATGCTTACACTCTTCCCTGAATTTTTATTGTTGGTCACTGACGAGTAGATGGATCTTTTCCAGTCCAGCTGTTCTTGTTTCTTTTAAGATGGAAAATTAAGTTAGAATAGGAAAAAAAATATGCATAAATAAAGAGTCTATAGTTTAGTGAACTTAATTACATACATAACTTACTGGCTTCTTGGATCCCACTTGCAGGCACTTTGCAAAGTGAATAGGATTCATCCAATTAGATGCAAACATGAGCAAAACTGAGCAAGTCACCCATGTTTTTCCTATAGAAAATGAAAATCTAATTAATACAGTCAAAGAGATCTGTGATGTGATTTACCTCATCCTAAAAGTGTCTTAATAGGTCAGTTAAATATCTCCTAACAGTCTTATTTATGTTAATTGACTAAGATGAATAACTTAGATACATATGTCTTTATTTTATTAGTTGAATCCCATTCCCTGTCATGCATATGTGCATGAAGTGTCCATTTATACTTGTGACAATGTGCCTTTTACTGATGGTAGGGAATAATGGTGCCCTGAGGCTATATGTAGCTATTGTGCAGCTACCTGAATTTTATTTTTGGTGGCAGTGGTGGAAGGGGTTTTGTTATTGCTTTACCAGTTTCACCACTAATGAAGGCAGGTTGTAGGTTGGGGTGGCTCTGAGGACTGTCACTTCCAGCAGCACAGTGGATGCTACTCCCACTCACAAGCCGTCTACTATTTTTTAGTACCTCACCTGTTTAGGGTTGTGATGAGGAATGAGAATTATGCAGCTTGTATACTAAAGTTGCCTACTTTAGCATTGTTTGCCAGAGTTTTTTGACTGCTTTGTATTAAACTTCTCTACCATAATTTTCAACTGCTTGCACCCTTTGACTGCTGTAGGATCCTGTATCCAAAAAATGTTCTTGAGTCAAACAAATCTGATTTTTTTTTTTTTTTCCCTGAATTGGCTGTCAGAATCTCGCACTGAGGTGCTGCATTAGGAACCTAGTACCATACACCTCCCCACATGCAAAGAGTAGCTTTGAGTTGAGTCCGGTGTGCTGCAGTTCCTGCTTTTGGGTTACACTGAGAGATCAGGCCTTGTGTGACATGCCTATTTTGTAGAAGAACCTGAGTGGTTTGAGCTGGTTTAGATTAAATTAGATTCCAACAGTGCTCTAGATTTTATTATCACCAAAAGAAACATTCAATTCACCTGCCATTTAATCTCTTCTCTTCCTCCTTTTCTGTTCAAGACAGAACAAATGTTGAATAAAATTACTTTAAACCCACACATTTGAGACTTATTAAATTTAATCTTTCTTGTCCCGGTATGTTTGAAGTTGTCTGCTTTGTCAATTATCAACACCCTGACTCCTTCTGGACTTTATTCAGTACTTTTCTGTTTCATTATAGGAAAGTAAATTAGAATTGTGAGTTTAGCATATAATTTCTCTTTTTTTTTTTTTTTTTTTTATGCACTCTCTCTGGAGATGTGTTATGTTTTCAAGTATTCAGATTTTTAATCTTCAACCTAGAATTCATCTTTAGAACACAGTTACAAGATACATTTCCTTATAGAACTCTGTGATGTCTGTTCAGTAAAATACAGCCTATATACTAATCAGTTTCTCTTGATATCTATCTATTAGGTTTCTCATTTATTTATTTACTGCTTAGGAATCATTTGAGCATTCACTTCGTGTTTTGTTGTTGTTGTTTTTAAATAATGCATCTAACAACAGACAGTGTTATTTTTCTTTTTCTTTCATGAGCTATGTACATCCACCCACTTCCTTTTTGCTATGATGAATTTCCTTTGTACTTGATTATAGTGATTTTTTTCTGGTTTGACATCCCTCAGGCTCTGCCTACTAAATCAATATCATCTTTCAGTGAATGTTGGTGTTATGATGAGCATTTTTCCCCATTTAAAGAATACTTTAGAATAAACCCAAGCAGAGATTTTTTATGATGTGTCAATTTACTTTTTCTTCATATGCCTGTTTCTCAGTCAAATCTAAATCAATTGTTGTCTAAAGGTTTCTCATTTTCTACTCTTTTAAATTACTACAGTCCAATTTTTTGTTTCCCAGGCCAGCATTTATCTTTGTCGTGTAGCAGTCCACATTCTGAAGTATACAAATGCTGTAGACCTCTGACGTTCCTTCATTAAATGTATTTGAGGTGTTGACCAGATTATGGAACTCATCAATTACTTCTTAAGACATTAAATGCATCCTGAGTTCTGTGGAAAGAGGCGAAAAAAAAATGTTGTTTGCCTACTCATCTGGGAAGCTACAAACTGTTACCAAAGCCAGTTATCCTGAGCTTTGATTAGAAATCAGGACAGGCAGATGCTGAAAAACATATTAAGAAAAAATGTATCCAGTTAAAGAAGAGTTTCTTTGACTTTTGAAGAGCAGAGGGACATCACCAAGGCAATCTAAATGTGCATTTCTTTTAGAATGTACCTGGCTATATTCTAGGTTGGTGTGTCTGTTGTTGTTATTAGAATGTCACTCTCTCATTATCTCTCTATATGACCTGAGCATCTATTTTTCTTTAAATTTAATTTCTATTATTTGTCCTGCATCTAAATGTATAGGCTCTCAGTAAATCAATTTTTCTAAAATCTGCCCATGAATGCATTTGGCTTTAGTTGAACGATTACTAGTATAAAGTCTTGCCAGCAGAGTGGAGGTGGGATTCTGTACCGATTTAGAAGTGAGTAGTTAATTGCTGCACTTCTGAGTATTTTTCTCCTTGCCATTCCATTTATCAGGTGGTCCCTCCTTCTCAAAGCAAAACTTCAACAAATTGTTTAATTCAGAATTTCAAAAACTTTACTGAAAAAGCTCATTATCCTATGAAGCTTCCCAACTGCTATGACTTGCTTTTGCAATTTTTCCAACTCAACTCACTGAAGGACTTTATATACCGAGATGTCTATCGTGGTGCAAGTCAACCTGAGGCCATCACCACCAATGTTAATATCGCTGTAAAGAACTAGTTCCCATTCCCAACAGCAGTAATGGTCTGCTTCCCTAAATAACTGAGCAGGTGCAGTGTTTCACAGACACTAAAAACCAGGACTGTTTCATTGCCTTGCCTAGCTTCCTCAGTTTTGGATCATTGGCCTTCTCCCAGTGCCATTCACAGGCCATTCACTGAGCAAGGTCTGCTCACTTACTAAGCAGAAAATTATATTTTCTCCCAGGTTAGTTCTCTGCTGAGCTGACGGCATTGCTAGTCTCACAAAAAGCCTAATGAGAGCTGGTGTTAGATGAACACAGTGTTAGTTTATGAGCATGGAGGTGGGAGTGGGAAGAAGAGGTCCTGGAAGGGGCACAGCTGGGTTTTTCTAAACACTTTCATTGCCACCCATTTTTGCAGCCTAAGGTGAATTCGTGTGCCTTTCCCACTTTATCCTAATGTAATATACAGAGCTTCAAAGTAGGGGATCAGACCTGGATTCTTTCTGTATTATTTCCATGATGTTTTTATTTATTTTGTTATGTTAATAGTTGGTCATTAAGTAAAATCCATGGTAATGCTGTTTTAAGTTCTTCAAGTTCCTTTTATATTAAGGGTTTTATAGTTTTTAGATAAGATTTTAATTTTCTGTCATTACTGTAATTGTATAAGGCTTACTTCAGCATTTAAATTTAAGAAGTCCATACTGAGGGCATTATTTTCCACTTTAGGTACTTTTATTTTTTCTGCCATCTATTTTCTGTAATCTGGTAAAACTTATTTTCAATGACATAATATCTGTGGTTTTGAAACATGAATTTGGAAGCTGCTGCTCTGAATTAACCCATTTTAACTTTGGCGCCTAACGGGAGGTCTCAGCATTGGAAAATATTGATCATATGTTAAGCAAATATTGCTAGACTAACATTAATCGACACGGGCATTAGGTGTGTTTAGCATTTGTGAAAGTGGATGACCTGCAAAGAGAAAATAAAGATGACATGAGAAGAAATGCTGTAGCAACTAATCAAAAATCTTCTGATATTACAAGTACATGATACATTGTGACAGCAGTAAATTGAAAATATGAGGATCAGCTTTGACAGAATAACTAGTAGAAAGCTGTTAACATGAAAGAGAGTTTGCTTGATGCTCCAGACTAAGAAGGGCATCCCAAGCAATGTCATTGACCCCAGTGGGAAGATACAAAGGGAAGCTTTTGGGCTCCTGAATCTGAGCTGGTGTGGCAGAGCAGATGGTTTTTAGCTGGCTTCTGCTCAGGATTGGCGGTGCCCGTGGTATCTATACACACAAAAATACTAAGTGGGTGTAGTCGATGTTTTTCTTCTTTTTTTTTTATATATTTTATTTATTTTTATTTATTTATTTATTTTAACTGTAATTGTTCTACGTTTCTTACTCCCCCATTTTTTGTTTAGAGCAGAGCTGCAGTAACTCAAGTTCCATTCTTAATTTGAAAGCAATGGTATTAAGCTACCTGGCAAGAATTCAGCAGTCAGAGTCACGACACCTACCTACTATAGTTTATTTTGAAGGATTAGACATTTGTTTTTCATCTCTAGTGGTTGAAACAATTGAGCAAATTCCTTGCAGTAATAAAAAAAAAAAAAAAAAAAAAGAATAAAGAGACTATTTAAGTAATCCTTCATCTTTTTCATGTTATCTTGTAATTATGTAGATAGCAAATTTTGAGCCACTCTAAAAAAAACACAGAAATTTTCTAATATAATAATTTCTCACAGAAATGTATTTCTGTTCCATTTCATTTGCATTCTGTCATACAATGTCATTGGTAAGCCGGAAGATAAAATACATCTCTTGCATGATACTGAACAGAATGGTCTATGGGATGCTGCAACACAGCCGCGAATGCAATGCCAATGTATTTCAAAGGTGAGACAGCATATCAGCTAAAACTGTGAGTCAGGAGGCCCCTCATGGCAGTTAAGTTTATCAAAACACAGAAAGAGCTTTTGGAGAGAAAAAATGCTGTGAAAGGGAGCAGTACATGCACCATATTGCTCCTTGAGTAACACATCCTACTCCTCGAACTTCTCTGTTCAGGGAATGCCCAGTGAGAGATGAATTAGCCTTTTTTTTTTCTTTTTTTTTTTTTTCCTCTTAATGCCTTTGCTTATACTGTTACTGCTGTTTGATCTTTGATTTAGCATGCATATTGGAGAAGCATCACGTAGTTCAGGCCCCACCGTTCTGGGTGTAACTGTATAGCAAGCAGCTCATCGTGACCCCGTGCTGCATATAGTTACGGTACAGAAGCTGCCAATAGATGAGACAAACGGATGCAGGAGTAGAGCCAAAATAAGAGAAATGCAAAAAATATCACAATTTTGTTACAATTTTTAGCAAAGTTCGTGTAGCAGAATATTATATAGCATATTTTGTACCAAAGTATGTACATATATAAATGGGGATTATATGTATTTTGTAATTATGGAGTGTGATTATGTGATGCATTTTCTTCCTTACAAAGACACATGAGGCATTAGATAATTATACAGCAGTGATACCAATTCTGACATTAAAATTATTACTTTGAGATTTATGTATCTTTTTAAAAGCCCTTAAACAGTAAGGCCTTCAGGTATGCTCAGTGTTTACTAACTTGTAAGACATTAAGATGTTGTTGTGTCCTTTCCTGAATCTGCTCATTTGAAAGCTTAACCCTTTAAAGTATTCTGCTCTGCTCATTACTGCAGCAAGCTGTGACACTTAAACACAACAAAGATAACATTCACATATGAGCAACGGATCACAAAAAAATACTTTCATCCTCGCTTCTGACCATCTGTTTAAAAAAGTCGCAGAAAGCCGGTCTGTATGTAATCTGCAGTTAAGAGTTTAAAATCACACGCGTTTCTTTGTGACACGTGCATGTAAAGTGCTGTACCAGAGTTTGTATTAGCTGTAAAGGTTGGGGGATTTGACCTCGGCATCTGTCAGATATGCCCACTCTTCTCACAAAAAAAAAAAAAAAAAAAAGTTTTTTTTCTGTCTGAAACTCACATATGTGTGTATGATTTAATTTCCCTTAAAACTACCTTCCCCTGGTGTGCTATTTATTTTTAACTGCAGGGTTTTTTAACCATTCACATATATTTCAGTGTTACTTTCTTAAGTGATAAAACTGTTGCATATAACCTATGTGCATATTCTTTTCTTTCTGAATATTTTTGGTCTTCTAATGCCTTGTCAGTAGTCTTCAAATTTACAATGATGCTTTACAAGAAATTAAATGCTAGCTTCTAGATTGAGGTTCATCACATCTTATGCAAAAATTTCTCATGAAATCCTGAAACCTGTGGCAAGGCAGAGAGAAAACTTACAAACTAGGCTGCAATACCTAAACAAAAAAATGCAACAGGCTTATGTTAGCTTCTGTGACAGATCAATGTTGTCTCTACAGGATTTTTCTCTATGGCATAATCACCAGGATTCACAATCACAAACTTTACCAACCCAATGTTAAATGCCTCAAATAATGGAATGCCCATTCTCATCCTAGGAAAATTTTCTGTTCTAAAACTCAGGTGAGCCACATGATTTTTTGCTGGAAGTCTCTGTGTTTTAAAAGCCTGGAAAAAATCTGCAAAGCTGCACCAAGCAAAGTAAAATTATTCTGGGATTCAGTAGTTAGTCTTTTACATTCTCTTAACTCTAGCCTTTTGCTGTTTGGGAACCATTGATTTCAACTTACTTTAAGAGATAGAGGGAGAGGGAAAGATGTATGAAAATATTCTACACATATTCCAGGCAATCTGACGACAGCATCTTAACCCTGGACAACGTTCATTTAAAATCTCTGGTTTTTAACTGTTCCTTTAGCCACTTGTACTTCAAGAATACTTAGTTCCTCTGAATTAGGTGCTTTTGGAAACTTTACTGACGGACTACAGTGACCAAAAATCATTCTGTAGTTTTTGTTGTTGTGTTTTGGTTTGTTTTCTAAATGTACAATCATAGTTAAAAGAAATACAACAAATCTAAGAAATTTCAAAAAGAAAATGCATTAAAAGAGACTGACTCAACAGCACTGTGATTTATATATAACCAGTGGGAGGTGGCATGTTTAATAGTGTGTGGAAGCATAAAGCTCTTATTGTCAGTGGTGTTTTGTGAAGTGTATTTTTCCTTTCTAAATTTGTAATCCATAGCTGTAGCAACAAATAAATATAGCAGTCACATTTACAACACAGTTATTGTGTTTTGCATTTGCTATAAAAGGTATGTTTTAAAATAATTCTCAGAAGATAGATTACTAGAGTTTTGCATTGGGGTTAGCTTCCTAATCGGTCCTCAGAGTGAGAATGCTCAGCATTTGCTGTTTGCTAAAATGAATCACAAAGTTTTCTAGATCTGGCGTTAATGCTGTGACTTGCATTAGGAATTAGGTTTTCAAAGCATGCATGTGACTGTATTTCAAAATACTCCATTCTTTTTTTATATCAATCATCTCAGGAATTCCACAGTTAACTACAGTTTGCCACAGTTATAAAGTAGGAGCTCCTATTTATTGGTCAAGTACTATTTTTATGTTTGAACAAAACACCTATTGTTTTGCATTGCTTATCAACAAGCACCACTGTTTTCAGCTAAGGTTACATTTAATAATTAGGTTTTCTAGGGCCAAGAAGTCAACTATATCTTTAATGAGTTCAGTGACATCACTAGGGCTGCTTATGCTCCTTGGCAATAGTCTGCTTTGTGTGAGTAGATCACATTAGCTTTAGGAGGAGTAGCACAGATGCCAAGGTCAGGGCATTGGTAAGTAAGAGATCTTTGAGTAAAATAAAGACCTAAAGCCAAAACTATCCAAGCCAGGAGAACAATGAACCGCTGTTTAGGAATATGGTAGAAGCTCTCTTAAGAATTGGTGCTTATTGTTTTTATTTTATTATTATTATTATTTTTATTATTTTTTTTACCATGTTAAGTGTTTACCATATGTTCTCTCCCAGGGAAAGTTGTGTGAGAAGCAAGGAGGATTCTGAAGGTCTGGTCTAGGAGTAGTAGAAAGAAAAAAACTATATGCTGAAAGCATGGTTGTATTGTCCTTTCTGCCATTTTTCATTGGAGCATGTTGAATATGATGGCACCTTAAATAAGGTGACCTTCATAATTCAGTGGAAAAGTAACCTTTGCAGGAGAAGAACTGAAGGCAAATTTTTATTCTTCAATATCTCGTTGAGAAGGTCTACTTTCTGAAGTTGATCTGTGGTTTGGCATTGATAGACAGAAGTATAATGTAAAAAGTCTGTTCCTTTATCTCTTCTCAGCAAGCGAATTTGTCAAATTCTCACCCACTCTTGCTTCAGAGTATTCCTTTAAGTGGTGTGCACAGAAAGACCAGGACCTGCTTCTCACCTTGAATCAGGGAGAAGACCAGGAGAGGACAGTATTAATACAAAGAAAATGGGAAGGGAGGCAGTGAAATGAGTCATTTACAGAAGAGAGTGAGCGCCGGTAATGGATGTTACAGCAGATAGAGAAGCTGAGAGAAAAGGCTGAAGAAAGGCTGAAGTTTTAACTGAAAATAGCTTTCAACAAAAACCATAGAGTGTTCAGAGGGAAGTGGGGAATAACATGTGGATGTTAGTAAGAGATTTAAAAATTGTGCGTCTGATCGAGCTGAGTAACATTCATCAGTGCTTTGCATATTGCTGCAAATGTTAGCTTTTTCATGTGAGTACACATTCACGCCACTTGCCAGCTTACTCTCATAGATTCAAAATGTAGCTTCCTCTGGTTGTGCTAGAACTATACAGGGAATAAAAATGCCCAATTACTGAAATAGGTACAGACAAAAAAAGATTCTCTACGTAGTACGAGTTGATTGCTTTTCCCTCAAGGGGACTGGCAACAATAAAAGTATAAAGTTAACTGTGTACATGTTCCAGGTGATCTGAAAACTTAAAACATCATATCTCATTTTTTTTTAAGTGATATATTTGCCTCATTGTCAGGACAAGATACCTTTACTACTGGGATGTAGACTTATGAAAGCATTTAAAGCCTTTCAGCTTGGAGGCTTCTTACCCTGAAATTGTTACCTGAGAACTTTGCTTGACGGCTGCCTAACTGTCACGGTGCCTACACTGGGGAGGGTGCCTCGTGTTTAATTTAGGATTCCTTGGGTGCCCTCAGCTCTGCTTCAGTGCGTGACCAAAACCGTACTAATCCAAGTAGCTTGACATTTCCCTGCCTACTCCCATCTGTGTACGCAGAGCACAGCGAGCGTGCACTGACTCAGCTGGAGGCCCCTCGCAATGTGTCGAGGTGGCTGTTAACACAAAGAGGAGCCAAACTCATCAGCTAGCACCAGAACGGGTAAAGCACTTTTTAGCAAATGAAAGGCAGGAATTCACTTCTCACCTTGGTGTGGTTGAGGAGATACCACTTTGCAGAAGGTGCTCTAATAGCCAGTCTGCAGCTGGCTTGAGAGGGGTGATTTGTGCTGCATTTCCCCCTTTGTCGCAACAGTGCCACTGCAGAGTAAAAAATTTCCTTTGCCAGAGAAAGGGACAATGAATCTTCCCTTGAAGCTTATGGCATCTTGAGGAGTCCTGGATATTTATGTCTTTGCCTTTCTGTATTCTGGTCAGTGACTCTTGATGCATATTGTATAAACAGATCTCCAAATCATTTATACTTTATCTTTTATTAGATATGTCCCAATTCTACAATGCAACGGGGTGGCAGAACTGAAATGATTTCTCCTGTCATTTAATGTCATACTCATTTTTTTTCAGATGCTGCTGCCTTGTATATTTACAGAAACAACTGCTTTCTAGGGAATGGGTTGGAGGGCTGAAGAGGAAAATGTTTTCTTCTAAGCAGGTTTATGGGAGCTACTTTGCTCTGATTGATTGTGAGAGTCTAAGTGTCTGAACACCAAAACAAAGGCAGGAAGAAAAAGGTGGGGGAGAAAGAAGACAACAGAGATCTGAGAAAACAAATTGTTCAATAAATACAAACTGCACAAGCTCCCTCATTCTGTAGGTGGCTTGTTCAGGTTTCCACAAGAAGTGTCGCCACATCGCTTTTGGGTAGGAAATGGCAATACAGATTTTAGTGTATTGGGAAAAACGAGAGTGCTAGAATGGTTATAGCACAAATGCCAACAGGTTGCTGTCTTCTGGCTCAGAGCTTTGCTTGTCCCCATCACTTTCTTAAGCCACTGCTCCTGGGTTAGTCCCATCTGTCCATCACAGAAGCACATGCCTTTCCATGCAAAGTTTGCTGTCAGCACTTTGAGGTCTGACTGAGGAGGTGTTTTTGTTCTTTATGAAACATAAGGTGCAACAGGTACCTTAAATCCTAAATAAAGAAAAGGGAAAATCAAACATTATCTCTGAGACCTTGTCATGAAGACATCTGCTTAAATACCGTCTCTTTCGTAGTCACTTCAGTCATTCTCCATGAGCACTTGAGTTGCCTTCCTGAATCTTGCTGTGCACGAATGTTTTCCTGCTCAACTTTTTCTCTGTACTTTGTGACTGACCTTATTGCTGATAGAAGCACTGCACGTATCACATGTTGTGTGATTAGGAAGTAGCTATTTCTGTTCTTTTGGCTCTTAGTATGGTATCCAAATACTCAGTTTAGAACTGTGACGATCAGCTTACAGGACACCTTGTTGATGTTGTTGTACTTGAATATATCAATGGGACAAATGAGAAATCTGGCCCAGTAGACAGTGCTGCCTTTTAATGAGAGCTCAGTGCTTCTCTGTAATGTCATTATCTCTGTAATGAATGTGTTACCAGACATTAATATGTTATCAAATGCTAAATACTATGATATTAGCACCATAGGGTTTCTTCAGGGCCTGTTCATGGCTCAAGCTGATGGTTAAACTAATCCAGGAATTCCACTACTGGAAAAATGAACCTCTTACCACCCTGGCATATGTGTAGTAACTTTGTGCCAACCTAGCAGACCATAAATGTGCAGCAGCAACAAAATCCAATGAAAACTGAAATGCAGCAGTTTGCTCTGTTTACTCTGTTTTGGAGTATCAGGAGATCAGATCTTGAAAACTTGGTGATGGATCATGCTATACTCTGCCACTGAAAAGCAGCATTAAGAAGGGTGTTGTTTGCCAACTTTTCAGAAATATACTGTCAAATAAAACCCTATCTTAGATAAGATAGGCATTGCATCAAAAAGCTCACAAAAATGTAAATTAGTATTTGGCTTCCTTCTAGATAGAGTTAATTCCTTAAAGATATATCTTTTTTCTCAGAAGTATTTGGTATAGGTTTTTATTAGACCCCTGGATCATGGTATACCACATGTCTTCTGTTTATGTTTCCAACTACTCAGCTCTCTGGTGAGTGATCTGGTGCTCAGTTTGATGAATAATCTTAGCAAACCTATGAGCTATGCAGACCTGAGCTGGGAGAAGTTCAGATTTGTCCAGACTAGCTGTGTGTCAGAGCATATTACGTCTGCCTGCATATAATGCACCAAATGCAGTCATGCAATGGAGGGGAATATCAAAGATGTTTTGAAGGTTGCAAATGGGTTTTATGAGTGAGAATCATCCTTTTTGTTGCTTCCAAAGATGAAAGTGCTCAATTTTCACACACAGGGAAAAAGGAAAAGAAAAAAAAATAGTAGAAGAAAAAAAAAGGTAAGGAAAAAAAAAAGACTGTCAGATGTTTTAAATGTAAAAACTGCATAATGTGGCTTCTTGTCATATCTGTGGTTCCCTTGTGGATGAAAATTTTAATCAGATGGTTTTGTACTTTAAAGATTTTTCATTTGATTTACAACTTGTAGGAGTGGAGTAGCAGTAAGCAATCAGGGAGAATGCCATGAAGAGGACAAAAGGAAGGTGAAACACAACGTTAATAATTTAGTTTCAATAACCTTAAAAGGTTTACCAGTCACTTTTAACCTTGTATCAGAAAAGAGAAAAGCACAAAAAGCAAGCTACTGCAGTGAATCATAAAAACGTTTCTTTTAATTTGTAACTCATTTATCTAAGTCCAGATACAAAAGCAACTGATGCATTTGTTAAACAAAAGGGTCAAAAAGACAACTACCCATCAATTTGACTTAGTCCTTTCAGCACGGCTGCCTGCAGTTTCTCCTGGCTCAGGAAAGTCGTAAAGTAAGGATGATTGTAGCTGTGTTATTAGTATTACAGACTAACCAGAACAAGATTTTAAGCATGCAATTGGGCTTTCAAAAGTGCTTAAGCAGGTTAGGCATCTAAATGTTAATGATCTCTGTGGGAATTAGATAGCAATGCAAAAGCTCACACATTTTAAAAAACAAAACAGCAAAACAAAATGAGGAACTGGTAAGTACCTGTGTTCAGGTTTCTTACCTGCTGCTTTGCAGGTCTGTATCTGGTCTCCTTTAAGCCAGAGTGGTAACAAAAAGTGCCATCTTCAAGATGGTGGTGTGGGAGTTTTAAAAGAAGAATCTATTTATTTATTTATTTGGGATCAGGACATAATAACAATTCATATGGTATTTGTATACATAGCTCCTCAGCTGAACAGTTGTGTTTCTATGTTTTGAAGATGCACGTTTTAAATTTTGCCCCAAATGAGCTACATGTAATCCAAATTTTGGCAAAATACTTTGAATCCATAGTCATAACTCTCTGTCATCATGGTATCAGGAGCTTGTACAACACTGACTATGGAAACTGAAGGTGTTCCTAAGTAAAGAAATTAAATGACTGAGATCTGAACTTCAGGATCAGCTATGGTCTAGTTTCATTTAAAAAAAAATAAATCTAATTAGATCTAAAGATCTAATGCTGACTATCTAATATTCAGAGGCTAAAACACCTGGGATGTACAATGGGTTATGGAGAATTTTTGTATGCATATGGCATATGTAGTGATAATAATAATTTGTCAATAAAGTTATCCAAAAGCTTTATACAATGATTTTGTACAATAAACCTTCAATGCCCATTTGTATATCTTATGAGCAATTCTTCTTTATGTGACCAAGACTTAAATTAGAGTATTTATTACTCCACTCAAAACTGCAAGTCAATCTCTCCCTCTTTTTTTTTTTTTTTTTAATAGTACTATTACCATTTGCTAGTCAGATGCTGTACATGATTTGTCTTTGCACTTTTATGTTAGATTTGAGAAGTTTTTGAGTTCCCAGTGTCCTTTTCTGTTCCATATCAGAGGACATAATCATTTACTTGCATTGCAAAAATGAGCAATGACTCCACTTGCTGTAGGTATAAAACAATTGTATGTGAAAACAGAACCCCTCCTCTTCAGGCTTTACTTCTTCATTTATACTGAGAAATATCACGTAAGTGTGGCAAATAGTAAGGAGCATTTGAGTGATGATTATATCATTTTCAGTGTTGCACAACCTGGGGACTGTAAAGAATTATTATTTTTTTAAAAATATATGAGGTGGTAAAATGGATTACTTCCAGCTTGTGGCATTGTTGACTGACTAATTACTGTTTAGCAGTATACCAAAATTGTTTCTCTGAGAAGAAGTTAAATGAAATCTGAGGGCAGAAAATTCTCAGTTTAATCCAGAGAATGGGCAGGTTGCTTGAAAATAAAGTTGAAATTACAAGCACTGAAACCTCCTCAAATGAAGACCTCTGTGAGTGGGTCACGATGGATTTAATTGGCCTTAGAAATATGTTCATATGCTTAGCTGCTCTTTGGTGTAGGTATTTTGCTGAGATAGAGCACTATGCTTGTTCTAATATTGGTTTATGAGAGATTAAAGTGAGGTCTTTCTGATTTGTTTGCATTTTAATGAGAATGTAATTTCTTAGTCTTACATCCATATAATACCCCCACACTGTCAGATTTGTAGGAATATACATGAGTTTAGAAGAAGTAGCAGTTAATTAGCATTTTGAATATATGTCTTTGACCAGGGGTGGGACAAGTCTGAAACTGAAATAGAGCGGTACGCCATAAGTTTCTATTTGAAGTGAACTAATTGAACTAAATTAGGGCTTTTGGTATTCGTGGGTAGTCTGTCTCCTCTGATTTTTATTATTTCTACTAAATTACTCCTTATTAGAAATGGCTGTAGTTGAGTTCATGAATTGTTGACAAAAGAATCTCTTCAACTCTGTCTTTGATTATTTGTGGTATGCTGTTGATCTTTAGAATAATGTTCTATAGTTTCAGCTTTAGAGAAGGGGAGTAAAACTTTTCTAAACAGAAAGAAGGGAAGTTAGAAAGATTTTAGACCAGCTATGCAAACTGTTTCCATTTGAGGATTTTGTTCCAAGAGGGTTTTGTTCACATTAACAGAACAAACAAGCTCATAGGTATCAAATGAGTTTTTAAATTTTTCTCCAAGGAATATCTGTCCATACTTTGTTACAAAATTTCCTCATATGTAGCATGCAGTGTGTTGCAAGACTTTCAGTAGTAAGCAGCTTGCTTGTTAAGTAATGCACAAGTATCTAAATTGCAATTGTGTTTGTACTATTTCTTAATCTTAGTCTTGACTGTATTTTTCTTGGAATCTTTGCTAAATTTATTTCCAAGGCACTGGCATATGGGAGCAGTCCCATGATTTCAAGCTGAGGTTTGAAAAGGCATTTTGTAACATTTATGGAGTTCATTTATTGACTTTTCTGTGAGGCTCAGTGCTGTTGTGTCTGAACACCTCTTGGACACTAATGCATCGAGCATCTCAGCACTTTGGTGCAGTTAGGGAAGTTTTATGTTATGGATGGGGAGTTAAAGCTCTTAAAAATGGCTGGCACAAGTTCACTGGCATCTTGTGGCAGAGGAAAGAACCTGCGTTGTTTAATTCCCACACCAGTATCTAGAGTAAAAGACCATCTTTTCTCTCTAAACAAGTTTTTGCTTGTTTTCCAGTGACAAATAGGCTGTCAAAGGAGTTTAAAGGTCTGTCATGGTTGGAAGCCATCAGCTGTGATTCCAAAGTTAACCATGAGCTTAAATTTCCTCTCTTGTTGACAATGGCCACTAGCCTTTGAATTGCGTGGTACCATAGCACCCTGAGGGATGCAACATGATTTTGTTGTAGTTCAGATGAAATTGAAAACTCTGAGCATTTTGGGATGTGGAATAGGCACCAGAGAACTGCAAGTTATATATATATATCTGTATGTCTGTATTTTCACTGTGAAATCATTGATAACGCTGTGACAGGCACACGGCTGGAGGGGTCTCGGGGGATGACTTGGAGCCAACCTGTGTTACGCCTGTGACAGCAGAGCTCCCATCTGCCCAGGTGCTTCGTTGAGGCTTTCCATGGCTGGTTCTGACATTTGGGGCAAAGCTCTGCATTTATAGATCTTTTTTTTTTTTTTTTCCATCAAAAGGGAACATAGTTGTGCTGTCAGGGCTGTAGGAAGATAAGGAGAAAAATGTCATCAGTTTAGTTTCGTCCTGCTTGCTTCTGAAGAAGAGCCTGTGTCAGAGTTTCCTATTACCCAGTCTTAAGTTACTATTGGATATTTCTTGCAAAGAAACATGTCATTTGTGTGTGTAAAAAAAAAAAATAGAAAAAGGAGGACAGAACAATATGATTGCCAAAAAAGAAGTGTTTGCATGTGGGAATATCATCAACATGGGGGAGGGGTGGTTGGGAAAATTTTCTGATCTGCCAAGTTTGTTTGAGTTTGGTACATCTGTACAAATGCAATTTACCTCTAAGCATAATTGGCTGTAGTGTTAAGCTCCCTGTCCAGTGTGAGGAAATCACCATTATAGCTTTCAGATGCGAAGGAATTCGGGAGAGCCTTGTTTACATTGCTGCCATTTATAAAACATTTAAAGCAGCTATCCTGCTGAATAAACATTCAAGAGCCTGAAGGATAAGCATATCGCTTAAACTTCTTAAGACTAAACTTTCCAAACCATTTCCTGCCAGAGGGACCTAGCAGTAAAATTGCAAACTCTGTGCTCCAAGATGAGATAGGCAGAATTAGATTAAGCAGCTTACTGTTGACATGTCTATTGATCTGGGTTCAGTGCCGTTTCCTGTCTCTGCTAGCAGTTAGATTGCTGTGTACAATAACGTAGTGGCCTGGTTTATGTGAAATTGGGGGACTCCAAGCATCAATTACTCCAGGAAGGCAGTGGCACTGGGAGATAAGGTTAAGCTGCTCACAGTGTTTAAGACTGCTGAAACCCGAGCAACATATTTGCTGTCTAAATTGCTGCTTATAAATTTGACAGTGTTCCATTTACGTTGTTGATTTTTTCCCCTTCTCCAAAGAGAGATCATCCTGTATTATTCTCTGCAGGTAGCACTTCGGTTCTCATTATAAGCACGCATTGTTAGTTAGTCTTCCCTTTCCATCATCCCTTTGTTAAAAGTTCTAAGCATCACCTGGATATTTGCATAGAAAATAGTTAGACATGAGGGAGAAATATGTGAAATGTTACAGAAACTACCCATAATAAACTAACAAAATTTTCACGGTTATATGGATTCTGGTACTGCATTAAAGGAATTCTTTCTTTTTTTTTCCTTGCTGTCTGGGAACGCAGCACTAACAGTGGCAAAGTGGAAAGAAATCTGGTACCCTTGAATTTCTCACTTAGTCTTCTGTTTTCTTCATATGCGGTTCTCTCTTATGCCATGTTACTTTTTTATCTTTCTCAAAGACTGTTATCAGAGTCAGTTGAAAGCAAAATGATGCCTTTCACATTCAAAGAAGCCTGGAGAGAATTGTTTCAGGGGTCTGCTTGTGATGAACTCAACCTCATTTTTTTTTTCCTCTGGAAGAGGGTCACACAGAAGAGTTTGTCTCCAGGGGGTACCTTTTAAACTACTTTACAGGTGGCTATCTCAGTTAGATGCCGCATGCATTGCCATTGTCTTAAATTCAACCTTCAAAGAGCAATTCAATATTCTCACAGAAGTATTAGCAAAGTTGAGTCAGTTCTGGCATTGCAATGGGAGATCTGTGCTGTGAAACTGATGAAAGGAAATATTTTAATAGTGACATTTGAGTTCGTTTATCATGACATTTTAGGGACTTCGTGGTATGTATTTTTATCTTTGAACAATCTCTCAGCAGTCTACTGCCGCTGAGGTGGGGGAGGGCACTTCTTTCACACAGACTACAATGCTATAAAAGCCCAATATGGCCCACACTGCAAAACACAAGTAGGAATTTTAGCTGGTACGCTACAAAAATGAAATCAGGTCTCCTTTCATTAATTTAATTTTAAAATATCTTGCTATGCTGCAATTAACATTACCCTATGCTAAAATTACAACTACATCTGAGCTTCAGTAGATTGGCTCATACCTTGGTACTAACTGAATATAGGAATGTTGGAAAGCTAGCAGAACATATTTCAAATACATTATTTTAGCATTTCACTGGTATGGTTTTGAGTGTCATTTTAATGAGTTGCTGATTGATGTTATTGTTGGCTTTTGCGTAAGTGGCACTAAAGTATCAGCAGCAGGTGGGCACTAATAAATACTTTATATTGCTTATGATTACAACTATCAATACAAAACCTATTCCAATTATTGCAAGGAGGCTGAACCCACAAAGTCCATTTTCACCAAGATTTATAATTCCATCCTCATCTAATGCTATTGTGCAGGTATGTGTGTGATCTTTACGGGGAGTATCCACTTTCAGACGCTGCACTGTCTCATCACAATAGGATTCTGTCATTTAGTGATTTAAATTACATCCTTTTATTTTGTTAACTCCTTTAATAAGTGTTTTAAACAGCCACCTTCTGCTCTGTCTTTCTTGCACCTTCTCCCCCCTGCAGAGTCTCCTTGCAGGCTTGCTAATTTGTAGGGGGTTTCCCGACACCTTCCTGTCCATCAGTCCTGTACCATTAATCAAGGGAACCAGTGAGCATGCAGGGGTTAGCCTGGAGAGGAGTTAATCGGGTTTGCTTTGGCTTAATTGTGCCTATTGTTGTAGGGGAAATAAGCACATAGTGCAGGAGGCCTGTTCTGCTGATTGCTTGAGAGGCTCAGCTTGCTGTAGGATGTACAATATGGTGTTCAACCCCTGAGTTGCTGCCAGTAGTTCAGAAACACTTCTAACATTTTTAGCCTTGAAATATGCAGAAGTAATAGCTATAAAGTAAGTAACCTTTTACCCTGGGAAGAAAAATAAAGAGCAAATTAATAATACCCAATAGGGGTATTGTTTTGGACTGCTGGAAATGTATTAGAAGTGAGTTGGTTGCAGCAAATTCATCATTTAACTATGAGCACTCTCTGGCATACCTATACACACTCTAGTGTATCCAAACAGTAAGAATGAACTGTAAGAAAGTGATGTGGAGCTGCACAAATTAGTGCAGCTGAAGAGATCAAAACCCCATGCGTTTTAAAGAACTAACACAACTTTATCACCAAATGCCATTGATTATAATTTGACTCTTTGTCCACAAAAATCCAGGAAAGTCAATTCTATTCTAATTTTAAATGCTAAATTTCCACTGAAAATGATCTTGTGTTACATGCAGAATAGTTGTATTATTTTTTACTTTCATTAAAAAGCAACCTAAGGATAAACAGATAAGGACAAAATTAAATCTTATGATTGTTGACTTGTATATGCTTACACATTTAAAGCTTGGGTGACTACAGACTTAGCTCTAGCTCTGCAGTTGTCTCTTTGATGGTGTTATGTTACAAAATGAACACTTACAAAGTGAAAAATGAAAATAGGATATAACAAACCATTAGAACCCAGCAAAAAGCCATACAAAAATCACATGAATTGAGAAATAGAAAGGGTTCTGCAGATTCTGTCAGATGAGCTGTTACCCAATTGTACATCAAAAGAAAACTAGCCTCATAGACTGTTCCACATTTTTTTCATAATCTCTAAGTCTCTCTGTCTTTGTAAGATCCAGAAGCTACAACATCTTCAGCAATATGTGAAATACCTGTAATAGTGTGATAAACAGCTCATGTATGCCATGGGGTAGATGCAGTTTCCCGTTTCATATCAGCAGTATCTGCATTGATAGCATTTCAACATAACAGTAAGGAAAACAAAATCCCATGACATTATTATTTTTTGTTATTTAACATTGTTTTCCCAGCTCAGTATGAAAAGAATGAAATCTTTTTGAGGTTTTCCAGATGATAAACTCCCCAGTGGTGTCAGGGCTCTCAGCATTCAAAGGAATGTTTTGTAAAAAGGTAAACACTATGATAGTAAATCACTGGAATTTATGAAATTCATTCTAAAAATGAAATTATAATTTCCTAAATAATGAAAAGAAAAACTACTAAAATTGTTTACACTTTCTTCTTATTGGTTTCATGTGACCAGAGCTTTGAACTGAAAACTGAAATAAAACCTTTGTCCTTCTCCTCAACCTTGATCTCTCCTTTATGTTTTAATAGGTTGCTGTTTTAGGATATGTAAGGTTTCAAATACAGTGGCTATTTTCCCAGTCTTAAATAAACATTTTATTTTATTTAATATGCTAGGTTTTAGATCTTTACTTCTGACATTCTACTTCTTTTTTTTTTTTTTATCTGTAGTAAGTATTTTTTAGCATTTTGTTTTTTATCATTTTGAATTGTTTCTCAAGAGGAGAATTTGTTATGTTTGAAGTAGTCTGACATAGATGGAAGAATAGCTCGTGTAAGTCCAGTTCATGCTAGCTTTTCACCTGGAGCTCTCAAGATGCAGTCATTTAAAATTTCCCTTTGTGGATAAATGATTATCTGTACACTTTCTAAAACTACAGGGTTTTGCACTTTGCCACAGAACAGTAGTACTGAGTTCACTGCAGCCTGCTCTATCTGCTGTCCTTTGTTTCCCTAATTTGTCTATAACACACCATGACCTTTCACAGGGTGGTGTTTCTTTGTGGCAATTTAAAGAGGAAGAAAAATAAGAGTTTACACTTTCTAACAAGTGGAACAATATTTGGTTTTAAAGGTAGTGTTACCTTTTAATGTAGTATTTAAAGGCATCATTTCTTTATTCCTTTGTTCTATTGAGTTCTCCAGTACTCTGGAACATAGCATAACTGCAAGCTAAAGCTTATACATGGAATTTATGATTACTCAGTCCATAATCACGTCACTGTGCTTACAAGTAATAGCATTTTTATTGTTTAGTCCAATACAGTAATAACGATTACAGTAATTGCTTATTAATTTGTTCTCCAAAATGTATTTTAACATTTTCATCTTTAAAAATGACCTGCAGGAGGAAGAGGAGAATTTAAAAGCATATATTAACAAAGAATGGAAAAAAAGAATTGTACCTAATGCCTCTAAATTTTAAAAATAAATAAAATTCTAGGAGTAAAAATGAAATAGGCTATAAGAAAAAATTTTGGTTCTTGTGTTTTCATAAGCAAGACTTTTTTTTTTTTTTTTTTTTTTTTTTTTTTTTTAAGTGTCCTCAGGAAGATTTGTGAGCTGGATTGTACAAGCAGTGATAAAGTCAGACTCAATGAGGAAATAAAAGAGCTTTGCATTTAGCGATTCCTCACCCAAGACATATATTTTGACATGCATGGGGTCTGTTTTTCTATAAGGATAGAGAAACAGTAAAAGAAAATATTGTCATATATACGTGCACAGCAGAATCTAAATTCATTCCTTTCTGTACATAAATTTGCTATCTTCCAAGTAGGAACGGAAGGTTCCCCGTGATGTTGCAGAAGCTGCCGCGCAGAAGGCATCATCATACACTGGATAGACAGGCATTCTCCATACGTCAGACTTCTCCATGCTCAATTGGAAAAGCTATTAAGCAGTGACTGCAGGGCAGTGTTTTTACTTTTTCCATGTCTTGGCTTGTTTATGTTAAATCAGACTGCAGGAGGTCTGTTGCGTTTCTTTGGCAGTTATTGCAAGGCTTGCTGTGGCAAATTCTATTTATGACACTTTCTGTATCCTAGGTGCAGTGAATCTTGGCAGACAATCTGGAAAATTTCCCATCTTCGTACTTGCAGAATGTAATATCTCAGTAATGGTGTGACTGTGGTGACTCACTGTGAAGGTCCTAAGTTCAACTGCCACGGTAGCCAAAAAATCTAGACACGCTTTAATTGCTGGCATGATATTTGAAGTATTTGTTTGACCACTGGATGTAAAATATTAATTTAAAACTCCCCCAGTTTTGACTAGAGTATATTCAAATTGCAGATAATTTCCAAAAGAAGCATTTCAAAGGTGTAGGAGAATGGATTCCAGTCTGCATTTATTTATTTATTTGTTTGTTTTATTTTTACCAATGCAGTGGTCATAGCTATTAAGAGAAAATTATCTTACATATGTCTATTTTAGTACTGCAGCTATTTTCACTGATGTGTACACTGTCAATCATGCAATTATCCTACACAAATAACATATTGGTGATTACAGAGCTCTGTGATTCCATTATGGTTCTGTATAAGTGTAAACATGTTTCTCCATAATCATTTATTCGTACACTAAAAGTCCTTGTTTATTCCATTAAGACTCACTTTAAAACTGATGAGTAACTTTCCTTTATGCAGAAGTATATCATACTGGAGTTATGTTATTTCTAAAGAAAAAGACCATCACAACTTTTTTTGAAAGCTATTTCATATACATTTGCAGAATCTTCACTTCTGAGAATAAAAGCAGTTTATCTGTGGAGTGAATAAAACTTAAGCAAGATTAAACTGTTAAGCTATCCTGAATAACTTTCTTGTGGGAACTTTTCTGTAAAATTAGCCCACCTAGTTATAAAACAAACCAATGTGGGGTCTCAGAACCCTATAATCTGAATGAAAATTATGATTATATAGCTGGTCATTGAAAGACCAATGCTCATATGACTGCTGGGTGAATAATAATCCTTCTATGGGGGTTTTGGTGCCTTGGCATTAAAATGGGCTTCTGATGTGTTTTGATAAATGTGCACAGCTAGAGGATCCATGGGATAATTGGCAAACTCCCCCCAGATCTCTGGGAGGTTGCCCGGAGCATCTGCCCATCAGGCATGGCCCTCAGACTGAGCCCCAGCCCTGGCAGCACCATGGACTTCCCGGCCACCTTGCCATTAGCTTCAACATAATGACAGAGCACATGGGTCCGCTCGGTTGCTCTGTGGAGGCTGCAGCAGCATGGACTAACCTTTTCCTGGTTTCTCTCCTTTTCTGTGCCATATCGCATTTCCAAATTCTCATGCAGTTTCACGTGTCTGTCATTGGCATGGAAGAGTTGACAGCTGCTACATGAAGGCAAGGCAAATGTATCCTTGCCTCCTTGCAGGCCTCCTACTTGTGAATCATATAGCTTTTCTGAAGGAGAGTAAAAAGGCTTCAAAGACAAAGAATTTCTTTCGACACTTTTGGGTGACTTTTTCTTTCTCATGAGGCACCATCAGAGTAAGATATTTTGGGACAGGAGACATGTCTGCTTTTTAAGAATGATGCCTGTGGAGTAACATAACTAACGTATGAACCTTAAAGTGATAACAGAAGACAAAGGAAATGAAACAGAGCTCAGGCTAGTGCTTTCCAGCTGCTGATGCCAGTGACTTCAGTAACAAATGCCTATCATGCCAGAAATACAAACAGCATGTGGATGAGGTTTGTTTCCATTGTAAAGAGATAGCATACTTAATTAATTTCACGAGCCCTCTAGGCTGCTGTTGACAAAATGTGCTTATGCCACAAAGTTAGGTTGTGGGTTAAGGGTAGGGGTAGGGAAGGTTTGAAGTGCTGATCCCTAGACTCAAATTACTTTTAACATTTTCTTTAATGATACAGATACAACAGTTTTGTTTAATTACACTGCTGTCTCAAGCAATCTTTCCCTTGAGCCACTGAAAGTTTTATTACAACGCCTTAATATGATTATGAAAATTAATGGACTTGTACTATCTTTTAATTTGCAAGTACAAAATCTCCCTTTTTTATTTAAACCAAATTAAAAGTATTTAGTAGAGATGTGAGTTTGAAAGCCTTGTAGTGTGAAGTGATCCTATAAAGGGTTGAGTGAAATTTATAGAATAGAAATAGCAACATGCTAATGACCTGGTGCAAATCAGCACAAAAATCTTTTTCAAAATATTTAACATTTGCTATAATTTAAGTAAAATTTAGAGAAATGTATATTGTATCACACAGGATAGATATATCTCATTTAGAGGATGTGTAGGAAAGTATACACATGAGAAAAAAAGGGTGGTAGAAGGAAACACAAAATGTTGGTGAAAGCCTGAAGACACACGTTTTGTTTCCTACAAATTTGGCTTAGTTGAAGCAGAAGGTAACTTCCCCTTTTACAGTTAACTCATGGCAGCTCTGCTTTTAGGGCCCCAGGCTGCATCCACAGTAATCCCAGGCTTTTATCTACATTGTGTACACCCTGTAGAGAGCCATGAGTTGTGCTGAAGTCCTTCAGTCATTAGCTCTCTCTGATACCATGAGTTACTGACACCAATGATATGATGAAAGCCAGATAAAATTATCACTGTGGCAGACTGCAGGAATTCATGCATGTTTTAGCAAAATACAGCCACGATGATTTCCTGACACCCTGCAGAATTTCCTAATGCGCTTCCTTAGAAAGCTCAACTGTAGTGCAGCATCTGTTCTGCATTTTTTTCTTTAAATCTTTCTTTGCCTTTCTAGCGAGTTCCTGATTTTACATGTGTGCTATAGAGACATGGGGTTGTAATGTGAGACAGTTTGGATATAATAAAGAAATAAATGAAGAGAGTTAACCTATACGGTATTTCTAAGGAACGAGAAGCCATTGGCCACTGTGCTGAGAACAGGCATGTTTTAGTACCAGTTTCTTAGAGATACAGCTAGTGGCTAGGAGGAATGTTGCCACATATGAAAATCACAGCAAGCTTTAAAAGATTAAGAAAATATGCTGAACGTAAGTGCTAAAAATACTGAGAATTTATTTGAACATATTTTAATGTCATCTAAGAAACAATGCACAGATAGCACAGGACCCAAAAATGGTAGCAGAAATACTTAAATTTGCATCCACATTACATTTTTCATTACTGGACCCATGATTCCTCCCCATTACTTGTCAAAGATGGGTCTATAAAAGTTGGGAAAATATAAATTTAGACAAGAACCAGAACATATCAAGGTGATGATTCAACTTGCTAGGAAATTAAAAAAAAAAAAAAAAGAGAGAGAATAACACCAGTTGTATTTATTTTATATCTGTATACATTAAAAAAACACTGTTGGATTTAAAAAAAAAACTACTACATGAAAAAAAAAAAGTTATTTCTGAGAAGAACCGTTCAATACTTATGCAGTTAATAAAAGTAATTTTCTAACTAAAGTCAGAAAACAAACATTCAATATGTTTTTTACAGAAATGATATTTTCATTTAAAGTCAAAATGATGGATTTCCTTGCTACCTTTTTTTCAGCTTTTCCTGCAAATTGTATGTAAATGAATGCAAATAAGCAGTCCTCACTGCTAAGTTGCTTAGAAGTGTAGAAATGCATAAAATTAAGATGCTCAGACAGAGATGTGAATCTCATTTATGTAAAGAATGTTTAAATTTAAATTAGATATTTCAGATAAAAGTGTTATTGTTTCAGGTCCTAAAATGTTTCTGTGCATTTCAGAGAAGGTGCACAGAAATTTTGTTATATTTCGAAGACCTGGTAGTGTGTGTGAGTTTGTTCCATGTCAGCCAACATAAAGAAAGAAAATTAAAAATCTAGAAAATAGCTTTAAGGTCAGTCAGTGCTTCTGTTTTGACCATGTTCTACCAGCATGTGGCCTAAGCTCCACCAGACATCATGACCTGTTGTTCGCCAGTCTACTCAGCACTTCTGCAGTGAATAAACCTGAAACTCAGTGGAAATAAAACCATGAAAACCACAGAGACGTTCTTTTTGGTTCAGACCTGTTTAAAACCTGGTCCTACAGCCAGCAGGCTCTCAACCCAACTTTAATGGTGCCATACATCATGAAAAAGGGAAATTCTCTTTGATTTTCACTAAGATACCAGGCTTGAGTAATGCCGATGGTGCCGTAAGGGATTAATGATCTCTGTGCTATTTATAATCGCACAAACTAAATTGCAATTTTTTTCATAGAATTACCAGAGTTTTACTGTGCTGCCCAGACTAATTCAATGAGTAGGACTCATTAGTGTGTAAAATGGAGTTAATTTATACTGAGTATCCCCTGTCTTTGGATAGGTGGCTCTATGTAAATCATCTATTCTGGTCATTAGTTTAGGCTGTTTGCATTTCCTTTGCTGCATGACTGTAAGTATGAAATATTAATGAAACTTTCTTGGCAAAAGTGCCCCCTCGTGCCTCATACTTGTTGTAGAAAACATTTGCTCTTCTTGCAGATCTCCCATGTAATTGAGGGGTGAGAGTGGTATTATGTAGTTAAAATGCCTAGTGATAATTGGTATTTAAAACAAATTTCTATAGCTCTAGAAACAGGAAACCAAGGTATCTCAGGAAAGCCATTTGATGTGCACTTCTGAAATATTGGCAAAAGTGCAGTGAATCTTTCAATGGCTGATTCCATCATGATTGATCTTACAGATTTTTGAAGTAATTGATGGTATTGCTTTAGTTCAGTCCGTTAGTGCAAATAATTATTAATCAATATGCACTCAGCCCTTACTTTAGAAGATAATTTTAACACATGATTTATTCTGAACATTTCAATTGAGCTACCTTTACAAGGAGAAAATCAATTGGCTAGTGGTCTAAAGCACTTTAATTATCTGAAGAGCTATGCTCTTCTTTTTAGGCTTTTTTTTAAATCATTTTTCCCTACTCATAAGACACCCTTCTTCTGGGCAGTACCTCGTGGTCTAATGCAATAATTCTCTCTTTCAGGTTATTTGGAAATTAAATAATATATAAAATGGAGAAAAAAAAATCTCATTTTGTGTGTTTCTGTGTTTTTGTGTGTGTTTGTGAATGTGTCAGCACATTTGTAGTTTCTTTGGATGTTTGCTCATTTGTAACAAATGTAGCAGTGGAAAATTACAGCTAATATGAAAGGATAACATGATGATGGAACTTAGCAAGAGGTTTAAAACATTATAGGACAAAAGGTGAAATCATTAATTCATTTGCAGTGGATGTTAAATTCCTGAAATATGCATTGCTCCCATTATATTTATATTTACCTGTTTTAATATGCCTGTAAATATTATGGTGAGTCTTTGAAGCAGCATTTGCACAGTGTCCATGAGCATGTCAATATATCCTCTCAAAGTAATTTGCACTTGGACTGAGGCATCAGGTTACGGAACCATCTGTCATCATGAAAAGTCATTAGAATAAAGAGTGTGACATAATTTATCTCATGCTCATGATATGTTTTCTTTCAACTACATGAGAACAAACTCTACCCTCAGGTGCCTTTAATAGGCTTAATACTGAAACTTGAAAAAAATTGTGTGCCCACAAAAATCCAATGCCAACAGATTCACACCAAAATAAGATTTTAGTCCTGTGGCTACTTTTCAGGTTGCAGGGTGGAATTCCCAAGAAGTAAATGGATAAGAATTTTGGTTTATAATAACAAAAGAAGCTGATATTCTTGAAATGACCTAAATGTAATATTCATTCTATATCTTGTATTTATCCCAAATTAGACAATGAATGTATAATCATAAGTGTCCAGTTTTCTGTTTAAAGAGATTATAGTCAATATTGTTTCTGAGTTCTCGTGGGCTTTCACCATACAGCAAGAGATGAATCAATTTTTCCTTTGGAACAGTACAGGAAATATTTAGAATTTTCATCTAGCAAATAAAGCCATATATCTTCAAGGTAAAAAAGTTCAGATTTTAGGACTGTATTGTGCTGGAAAGATTCTTTAAGGAGCTTCTTTAGAGGATGTTAGTAAGGTACTTGTAAGATTTTTAACGAGTCAAATAATAAAGAGACAGCACTACAGTCTAAGGACCCAATTACTGAAACACTTCTATGTATGTTTATTTTAAAGTCATTAAGTACTGTGCATATGGAAAACGTCATGTCCTTAATTTCTGAGCCTTGATCTTCAAATGTAAGTGTTGTAAAACAGAGCTTTTGAGCCCTATCCTATTAGATGCCAAGTGCCTTATTTTCTGTCTGAGCTAGTGGGAGTTCTGCCTGCTCGATAGCTTGTAGCAGCTAACTGTTATCCAGACAATTAGAAAAGAAGGTGTGGTTTTGCTTTAGGGTGTTTTGCTTTTAGGGTTTTACTTGATGTTAATTCCCACAGCTGACTAAAAACTGAATAACTTCCCAGAGGATGTCCTGGAAGGAAGTGTAATGGTGGTGTGTGTTTTCCAGACAAAAGGCTGTGACTGATGACCGTACTTCCAATTCTGTTTTAGATGAGATAGAAGCAATAACAATGTTGAAATAAATTCCAGGATAAGAAGATTAGAATAATAATATTGATAGAACAAATCTCTGTTCATTTCAAGAGCATAGTTGAGGTTTGTGAGTGGCTTCATTTGGGATCGAGATTTCTATAGGATCAAGAGAGAGGGGTCAGTCCTTAGATATATTTGCTGCTCTTGCTTGGTTTCTGTGTGTCTGTGTGCTTTCTCCCCTTCTGCAGAAATAACAGCTCTTTTGTTTTCCTCAGTGATGATGCTTGCAGTCTAAACTTTTACCTTAGTATATATAGCTAAAGTTATTAATGGGAATCCTGACCTGGTTTAAATCAACTGGATTTTTTCCATTCAATTCATTTAATGGGCTTTCTATTTTTACTCAAAGTCTTTCTGAAGAACTGCTTTAAAATATCCAGGATTGAAAGCAGCACTGTATCCTCTGGTTTATGAGAAAACATAGATGAAGAAAACATGTTCATGTTTCATGTAGATAATACTTTTTTTTTTTTTTTTTTTTAACTTGGCTGTTTTAACTGTATCTATTTTTGGAGGTGATTATCTCCATCACCAGATAGTATGTCTAACGAGTATAACAAAGGTGATCTCTTTTAGCTTATTTAGTTCAACTTCCAACAGAAGTGAGCTATTCAGGAAGTGTATTTAGAAAAGTCTATTTTTAAAGAGTTCTAACAGTAGAACAAAGGACAAGAGATCACGATATTATGCTGGCAGGACTGCCACATGCAAAAGTACAATAGTGAGCACCTCTGACTGCGGAGGAACTGTTGAAGCACTGTAAAATCTAGTTGGTATGTGTGAAAGATCAAGCAGGTTAACTCCTGGGATTTTTTCTATCAAGATACTTTCTTCCTTCCATTCTGTTGCCTGCTGTCTTCAGAGCACAGCAGTATCGAGGCTCTACAGATTTAAAACATCTGTCTTTCCATCTCCGGTGTGCTACAGAAGGATAGCTCTGAAATTTAGCAGTGTCATAAAAGCTTTAGCTGATGTGTTAGGCTGCCTTTGTTTATAGGAATTTTTGTCGTCAGTAAGGCTACACACTAAGTGCCAATGCTGCCAATATTTTGTATAATGTAACCCTACTTTTTTTTTTTTTTTGAGAATCTTTGTAGTTATTATTATGTATTTTGATCCAGTTAATTACAATGGAATTATGTACCTAAATTATTTTTCATTGCCCAGTTTTCTTCAGAGTTTAAAGGCTGTTCCTGAGATGCATGAAAACAACAGTGATCTGGGTATTGTTGTAAGGGAAGATCATAGTATTACATTAAAAAGAAGTTGGAAATAGATTAATTTTACTCATGGTAAATAGTCAATAACATACTTCTATAAATATTGGAATGTTCATTTTGCAATGCATTTGATGGATTTTGCTCATGGATACTAAAAAACTACTAAAACACTACAAGAACTAAAAATTCATATACACTTAGGTCTATGAAGAAGTGTGCATTGAAAGTAAGTCTTGAGAATAAATTGTAAAGTTTATGTTTTTAAGTTATGCATGGCAAATATAATTGTAATGTCTTTATTAATACTCACCATGGGCTTAATCTTTCAGGTCTGAACTCATGTAAAGCTGTCTTAATTTATAAGCTGTGTTATGTTAGTATTGGATAACTAGGTAGAAGATAAATCTGTACTTAATACAAATCTGTCTGAGTTGATGATGTTGGATATAATTTATATAGAAAGTCTAGTTTTGTTGTGAGAAAAAGAGTAGTTTTTATATGACAGTAAGGTTATTAATCTTTGTTGCATAATTCTCAGGATTTTTTTTTTTACTTAGCAAATAAGGATTTAATTTTTTAATTTTATTTATTTATTTATTTATTTACGTTCTGTGATTATTCACAGCAAAAGTTCATTGTGATACAATTTGGAGGTTTATATTTTTAATGACTATTTTAATTTTCCATAGTCTCTGTTGAGAACTAATTTTGGTACATTCAATAAAAGCACATTAGTGGGGGATTGGTCTCAGGTCTTATTTTCTGCCTTCTGATGTTGTCCATTGTGGTTGAAAAAGGAGAAAGGTGTTCACTATGTCTGGTGATCATATTGTATAAAGGCAGTTATAGATGTCTCCTCTGTATTGTGTTTTGGGAGTACTGGTCCAGAAGTAGTATGTCAGAAGTGGTTTCCTTGTACTTTATTCACTGGATGTGACACAAACCAGTCTCATAACTGATTAGTATGGTATGCTATTCATAAACATGCAATTAGCATATACTACTAATAAGCAATATTTAGCTGAAATGTCAGCGTCCAAGCAGCTTAGACAACATCTGTTTGAACAAAACATGCAATACATATTATATCCCTATTTTAGAGAAAACCACTTCACCAAAATTCTTGGTTAGCTGGAGTTCGCTTATATCCCTCAGGGCTGTACAGCGTGCAGACACTAGTCAGCTTAGCTGAGCATAGTCCCTGTAAAGCTGGCATTTTAGAAGCCAGCTGGCATCTTTCTACTGTATTCTGGGATTGAGAATATGAAACAGCCTGTTTGAAAGGAGAGGAGTCCAGCGAGCATTGGAAAAGCTGAGAAAATCTTTTCCTTTCTGATAAAATAAATGGGATTTCAGCTGAAGGTTTTTATGGTCCCTCAATACATTTGACTAAGCATGAAGATGGAGGTGTAGAAATGTGTCACTGTGGCATATCTGTGACTCCATATATATGATGCATGTGTATGTTTCCATATAAATACTGATATGTGGGAGAAGATAACACAAGAAACTAAGAATACATTTCTAAATATACTATTCTGCCAGAATATTAAGTCTCTTTTTCAAGAAGTTCATAAGCGTCTTTGCACTGACAATTTCCTTGAAAGGTTTTATTACTCTGCTCTGTGTTTGTGGTCCTACGTGAAATGGCCATTTTCTGTAGGGTCTGATTGTATGAATCAGCTTGAGGTTCTGATTTCAGTCCCTCTTCCTATTTAGTGGTCAGTGTCCAAAGTAATTTGTCTTTGTTCTTATTGTTCATGCTGTGGTTCCAAGGAGTGATAGTTCATCTGCAGTCAATAAAACAATTCCTCTTATTATCAAGCCCATTTTCCCCACTATTACTGACTTGAAGAATGAATTTGCTTCATTGTATTAGAGAGAATATTTTCTGACAGCTTTTGAGTACAGATCATTAAAAAATTACCAGTTTGAAATGTTGACTTTTGTCTCTTTCTTTGTCTCCTTCTATCTCAAAAATAGCTTATCACATCTTTCAACTTTCTAAATAATTAAATCTGCTTGAAAACTCATGCATATTCTGTGTTGGATAGAACAGGTTGCAATTAAGCAGAGTTATTAAGGATTTTGTTGTTGATAAATTTGGGCCCATCTCTGCTCTTGCACATATCAGTTGACTTTATTGGTTTGATCTTTCTCCATAGAGGTTACTGTTGTAAAACTGGAGCAACAGAATAGAAAACCACCAAAATTTTGTGTTTGCTCTATGCATAGTGGAAAAATTGCCATATCTCTAACTGTCCTCTTTACATTTCACAGCTCCTGCTCTGCAAAGAATGAGATAGAACAGTGCTTTGTTGTCACTTAACAATTGTCAGCTGACTTATGAAATTAGTTGGATTTACTGTGTTGGAATAAAACAGAAATGTTGTACACTCTGGATTTGTATCCAAGTCCAAGTCATGCTAACAACATGACCAAAGTTCTGTTTAAGTACTGTCTTTGTTAAGCAAAGGTTATTTTAAGATATGCTATCATAACTATCAGCATCCAAAAGAGCCTTACCATTTCCTAGCTGCATTCTTGATAGGACATTTTTATTAAAAGCCTTCCAAGTAAACCCAATGCATATTGTTTTCAGATTTACTAATCAGCTACCTAAACAAAACAAAACAAAACAAACAAACAAACAAAAAACCACAGATATTTCCATTTTTAATTTAAATTAATTTAAATTTTTCTTTCATACCTATCCTTCCCTCATCTGATTTGTCTGAGTTTCTTTGTCCATAGCTGAAATTACTGAGTGCTATTTTTCTGCAGCTGTTTCAGTGATAGAAAATATTGGAAAAGAGCACTGGTGTTAATTTTTCCTTCATTGACATCTCTCAGTTATATCTCTCGTTTTTAAGAGGATGTAACACAACACAGAACACTTCACTAGAGCTTCGCCTGCTACCCTCTTAGAGCCTAAAATGATGCTCTCCTAACAGACAGGATATAAGAAATTACATGCCCCTTGTGTTGACATTCTTACCCTTTGTCTTTCTGACAAGGTAGATTCAGGCTACAAACCAGAACAATTTTACTCTTTTTGACAGGAGAGCTTTTATGCAATAGAAATGTGTGCTGTGATTAGAAGTGCATGCTTATCTTGCAGATTAAAAAGGTAAGCAGAGCTTCACTACAACACTTTGGGGCATTTTTTTACATCCTTAACTTTCCGTATCAAACACCGATGCACAAGTTAATCTTCCCTAGCTGTTTACTTAGTGGAGAGAAAGATGGTCTGAATTTAGCTTTCTGAAAAGCCTGTTCCCCTCTATTGAGGGTAGCCTATTAAGGAACCTGAGGTGCCTGACCTGTGCCACATGTACGTGTCTCTCTCCTGCATCATGCTCTCCTTAACCTGGCCAGTAAAAATGCTGTCAGTTTAGCCCAAGCCAGTAAAGTAAATGCTCTAGCTTATCACTGTCAGGAAAAAGATAGGCTATCAAAGCACCTCTGATGTTCATTTGAAAAGACTGACGTCCCGCAATTTTAGAGGGATCTTGTTGATCATAAATTGCTGTTAAGGAAGGAATAGTTGGACTTCAGTGCTTGGGGTCAGTTTAATTGAGCACTTGAGTAAAGGTTGCAGAGGATAAATGAAAGGGAGAAGAAAGGTCGTGATTAGGGAGGAAAAGAAGAAACTGTGGAAGCTTCTAATAGTTTTACGTAAATTAAATTCCATCTGGTATTTTTATTTTTTTCAAATGCAGTAGACAAAAAAAGAATCTGTTTCTACTTTCGTGAATTTATTTTTCTGCTGCAGTGACCTATAGGCTTGTATTCAATTATTTATAATGACGTATCAGTAGCTGTGGAGGGTTCAGATCTAATATGCTAATGAAAGTATTGTATCAGCATATGAACTTAAAAATGAGGTAGAATGAAACATTTTAGAGTAATGTTTTAGTCTCTGCTATTAACCTTTAATAACTTCAACTCTTCTATGTTGATGTAATTTTTTAAGGAACAGCTGAATATGAGTTTTTAGAGGTTAATGCTTTCCATAGGTGTCTTATAAGTTTATTAGAAACAAATTCATGAAAATGGCAAAATATTTCCATCACATGGTTACATGTAAACATGTGAGTCTGAGTCCTGTCTGTAACCAGCAGCACAACAGACATCTTTCTGAGGATTCCCAGTGTATTTTGCAGTGAATCAAGACATAGAAAAACAGGGCAATTCAGCCCTTGTCCTGAACTCCTTGTTTGTATTTCCTTTGGGGAAATTCCTCTTCTGTATTTCTATGAGCATCACATCTCAAATGTGTTTCACTTTTAAAAAAGGATTTTGTCCTGGCATCTTTTTCTTGTAGCCTCTTACAGTATTATCAATGTTGGTCATCCCAAGATCATAAGGGTGCTTAAAGAAGTCTTGAGATTAAAATTCTTCTGTTCTTTTGACTCTGTTTATTGATTTTTGAGCCTTTAGAGATTTAGTGACTTGTGCTTGCAGGTTTTTCTGCAGCAACCATGTGAGTAGGTCTTACTTTAAAAGGGAATATATTGTGTTTTTTTGAGCAGCAGAACTGAAAGTCTTTTGTCCTTCAGATTTTAGTCCTGTATTTTCTAAACTCTTTGTCTCCAGCAAGACAGCATGAGCTACCTTCTTATTACATTCCCACAGGAAAAGAAGCAGCAGTTGTACAAAGTTCAGCAAGTCTAAGACTGTGTGCATGCCAAGTGCGTAGCCAGGACAGGTATGTTGATTAAGCAGCTGCCAGCTCCGAAGCAGTGTCTTAGGACTGAGTTATGACTGTTTCCAATGGAGAGGCCAGCAATTTCAATTTCTGTCCTAGACCAATCCAGTGACTTGAACTCTTAGGAACTTAATTATCATTGAGAATTCCATCCTTAATTTTAACTTAAATCAGCCTGTAGGTTCAAAAGTTATTAGAAGGCTCTTCATGGATTGAAATATAGAGCAGCATAATCATAAAAGCTTCCTTTTCTTAGGAAACTAGATTAAAAATGTAAGGGATGTATAACTCCCATCAGTTGGAGCTTTGGGAAAATACATAAATGTCATAAAACTAGGGATTAAATCATGAGACTTGGATAACAGAACGGTTCTGTGCTGCTCATAAACTGATCTAATTTCTCAGATATAAAATGTGTGAGTGGGCTGTGCAGTTTTAAGCACATTTTTCCTATTTACCATGGCAGACTATTGGCAGGAGGAAGCAAAACTGCCTATTACATAGGCATGATAAAACTATAGCAGCTAAGTGGAAACTGAGGTGGAAACCCAGACAGAGGACTTTCGTTAAGAGAATAAGAGCCTCTGTTCTCCACCAGCATTGCTAATCACTTCCTATTGGTGATTTTATAACCACAGAAAGCTCTGTGAATTTAATTGCTGGAAGTTACCTTTTCATTTCTTTTAACAGCATCTAAAATTCATGCTCAGGGACACCAATCAATCAGAAAACAAGTCTCTGCTCTGAGTTAGCCTTTGCAGGTGCTTTAAAGAAAATTTAATTCTTTCCCATTTGGGTATGTGAAACACCTTTATCCTCTCAACGAGGTCAATGTGAAAACCTCCTCTGAGCCCATTGTCAGTGCTGCTGTAGTTGACTGGTGAGCCTGAGGTGCTAAAAAATCGTGCAGGTGGCAAGCTTTGCCCATGAGATGAAGCACATCACCTCTGTGCCTATTATTTTGCATAAAAATAAGTAAGTGAACCTTTCCCAGAAGTGGCAGCAATAAACAATTGTACCACTTCCAGCTTCAGCAACTTTAAGTGCTAATTATATGTGTTGTATGTGCTAATGGATAAGCATGGGGGCTCTTCTAAAAAAATGTTATACTTTTTTTTTCTCCACCCTTTGTCATTGTGTTCACAGTCCTCTCATTATTAGGACTTACTGATTGTCTATTGTGCAACTTCTTAGCAATACTTTCCTAGTTTTTCTGCTTGCTTCCTCCTGAACATGTGTCATGCCATTTCTCAAGTGGTTTAGTAATGACCCCTGACCTTCAAAATAAAATGAAGCTAAATTAGGTTTTTACCTGAAATACTTTAAAAGTGGCCTCTACTGTACCTTTTCCAAGTCCATCCAAGAGCGATCGTTCATTACTCAGTGTTCCTGAAGTAGATGAAACAACATGGTATATGTCTCCTTCTTTCTAATAACATTTGTTTTAAATCATGAAAGATTTAATTTTTGGTAAAGAGATGTTATTAAATAAATGTACAAAGAGAATGATTTGTTACTGAATTATTTATGATATACTGAGTGTTAGCCAGAAACACGGACTTATTTGTCCATTTCAAGCACCTGTAGCAGTATGTTTATGAAGGGTGTTCTTTATCACTGAACTAACTGAGATCACATTTACATTAGTGCTTAAATTCAGTGGAAGAAAACAATGTGGCATGAATATGACAGATGTACCATAAGAGCTTAAACACCTGTTTTCTGTTTAGTAATTTAAGAGACTTGGAAAGCACAAGTACAATGTAGACTTCTGTGATGAATATAATTTCTCTTTAAAATTCTTGGTCAACTCATAAAGGCAATTGTTTTAAATGTGTTGTTTTCTTTGTTTGTTTTTACAATATCACTACTTCTATTTCCTGCTGTTATGAAACTGGCAGTTGTTGTTAATCTCTTTAAAAATTTGGGGAATTCCTCTATCATAGGGAGTGAAATATTGCAGTGCTTGAAAGCTGGATTTTCCCAACTGCAAACAGATAATTTGTGGAGAGGGGCTGCTCTAGCCACTCTTCAAAGGGAAAGTTCCTGAGACTTATTTGCAAGTGTGAATCTGGAGTGGTGTCGCAGAGGTCAATGTATTGCCATATGGAAGCATATTTCAGTTTAACTTTCATCCTTTGTGTTTGTCCCAGTGTGTTGTTTATATGAGAAATGAGCGCCGGAAGAGTTAAGTGGAAAGGGAGAAATAATGTATTTATCATATCACTGATGTAACAAGAGAGTGTAATGTTATCATCATTTTAAAAAAGGATACTCTGCTTTGAGTACTAAACTGACTGTTGCTTAGCATCAGAGGGACCTTAAAGTAAAACTTGCTTAAATTCTCTATATTCTTCAATTACAAGGCAACCTTCACTGCAAAACTCAGTTTTTAGAGACAAGTCTTCAAGAAGACTATGTGACTAAGTTTTCCGACTTTATGTGGATTATCTTTTTATTTTTCTAAGATTGCAGCCAGAAAAAAAGGACACAAAGAGTGGCCAAATATAATCTCTGAGCCCTTAAATAGCCAACCCCCTGTCATCTCATCCCTCCTCCCCTCTCAACAGCATATCCCTTAAAGGATACTCAAAGGGAGTGACAGGTGAAAGTTTGCCTTACCATGAAGTCTCCCACATGAAATGAAATTTTCAATTTATTGACCTCCAACACAAAGTGGAATAGAGCTAAAGTTCTGCCCCGCATCAGTTAGGAAGTTCTCTTAACTCTAACTGGGACTCCAAAGTACTGCTTCAGTTGGTTAGACCTCATTGTGTTTATACACATATGCAGGCAAATACTTGGAGGAAAGCAATTATACCACATAATGAACAAAACATTTTAACATATATTTTTTTAAAGATTTTTCCTTTCAGCTCTCTTGTGCATTTGTGTATCAAAAATAATACATATATTTCTTTTTGTAATTAGTGTATATTGTCATGCAAATTTCACAGCTATAACCAAATCTTTCAATCAGCAAAAAAAATGCAGTTCTTACTTGCTACTACTACTGGTTGATATATAGATAAAATAAATAAATAAAGAGAGGCCTTGCACAGCCAAGTGCCTCTCAGCTTCAGAAATGCTAAAGTGTATTTGTCTGTAATAACTGGTAACTCTGGGAGTAGTCCAAAACAGCTCATTTTCAGCAGGTAGAAGTGGAGGGCACACGTTATTTCTCTAACTGTTTTACAGAGCTGACAGGCTTATAACTATTGTTTTAATCTTGTTTGCTACTTGGGTTTTAGTATCTTGTTGAGGCTGTAGGCTGAGCTGATCCCTGATGGTGTCAGATACTGTTTGAGCACAGTCTCATTTGAAACTCAACAGAACTAATGAATAATATTGAAATGCAGAAGATAGAACCAGTAAACACTGAAGAACACATGTTTATTCCCTTATTTCTAGCATCAAAATAATTCCACAAAAAACATTGAATTCAGTTTCAGTTCCACAGCTCCTCTGTGAGCCAACGAAATATCCATGCTGAAGGATTAGCCTGGATGGTATTTTACCTTTGTACCAAAATGTGTTCTCTATGAGAATAAATAAAGGTTTATTGGTCTTTTGAATCTACTTCATACTTTAAATCTGGAATTTCTTCATCAATTCCTTTTTCCCTTGTTCAGTTTAGTATTTTGAGTCCAGCCAATCTCAATTTAAGTTCTGAAGTAAGGGAAAAAATAAACCACATATAATGTAAGTTGTTCTAGAGGTTAATCACCCTTTTTGTGACAATATACAGTTTTCTTTTAGTAGACATCCATTTAAAAGTGTGCTAATCAGAACTGCATGTTACATTATTTTAATCATATCAATGTCCTGTGCAGAAATATGTGACTTTTCTGTTCCTACATTCCACATCCATGTACTTGAATTTACAAAATACAAAAGTTCTGAGAGGCAATGTGTAAGAATCCATGTTAAGTTGGTTATTTGCTAGGATTCCTAAGATATTTTTAATTATCTGCTGTCCACAATTTTGTTCTGAACTAGTTAGATGTTCAAATGTGTATAAAGAACTGCTGCTCAGTCCTTTATAGTCCTTTTTTTTTTTTTTTTTCCAATATCACTGAAGATATTCCTTTTAGATGTTGTTTCCTCATTTACAATCTATTTTTCAGATACTCAGTGTTACTCAGTGTTTTTAACATGTTTAACATAAGCTGTGCTGATTTTGTGCAATGCTACTTTTTCATCAGAGAGATAATAGGGAGAGATATTTATACAGAAATTAAAGTGAGTATTTTCAAAAGTTATCTTTATCTACTGAATTTGTAATATCATCACAAAATGATATGAAATTTCCTAAGAAGACCTGTTTTCTATTAAACAGTGTTGATTGGTATTAATCATGCTACTACTCTATCTAACTGATTGCCTCTTTTAACATTATTTTCACAAATTTTCCTTACAATGATGCCATGTTGAGATGATTCCACTTACTTCCTCAAAATGTTGACACACCATTTTTTATTTTTTTTTTTTAGATTTTAGAATTTCCTCTGTGTAGATATACTTCAAAATCCATGACCAGAGTCAATCCCAGGCCATTCCTTAGAAATTATAAAGCACAAGTAATCAGGTCTTTCCGATTAGAAAAAGAGTTCATTACAGATGCCTTTTAGTAGTTTCCTTATTTACTATTTAGTTTGACAGCACTTTTTTTGGTTTGACAGCACTTTTTCCCCTAATATAAGGAAAAAAAATATTTGCATTATTAATAATTATTTTTACCTAGTAAGGGATGTGAAGGTATTTTCTATTTTAATATGTTCAATATTTTTTTCTCGTTAGAGAGATGTATCTGCTACATTCTTTAAAGCAAAAATGAAACGTATAGATTGTAGAATTCCAATTTTCTATGCTTTTCTAAGTTTTGAATGTGGGGACCACTGTTATGGGCTATTCTGACAGCACGTGTGTATTGGAAACTTAATGCTACGTTACCATATTTTTTTTTGTATTTAGTATCAATCATTAATGCAAAAGTGGTCCAAACAGTTATTAGTTCATATCTTTAATGAAATTATACATACATTAGGATAATGTTTCAAATGATTTTTTAAATTGTGCAGCTGAATGTTTGGTACCAGTAAAAACTCAATTATTTCTAACATATGTGCCTTACATCTTGGATATTGTTGGTTTTATTTTATTTCAAAATCCATTTAAGTGCATAGTTCTGCTTCTCTGCTTCCTTATATCTTTAAAATTTTATTTTGGCATTGCCGAACTGAATGTACAAATGCCAACAGAATCCTCAAGCTGTGTTGAGAAGCTTTCTAGTAGTCCAGGCAACTGTATAACGGGAGCTTGAAATGCTTCAGGCTCTTTTTTTTTTTTTTTTTTTTTTTTCCTATCGAGCAGGGTTACTTTTGAAAAAGTAGAACATAATTCTTGCTTAGTTTTAAATAACAGTCTAACAGATTTGAAGTTTGCATCATAAATTAAATTTACTTACTCTAACAAAAAGGTCAACATGAAATTTTCTTATTGCCAAGGTTAGAAAAGAATAAGTTATCTAACACATGCTTTCGCTGAAGAGCTCTCTTGATTTTGAAAAGGCAACACTTCCAGACTGCCTGATTTGAAATAAGGGTCCGTATGATCTTCCAGAATTGAAAAAACAATCAGGGGAATTGTAGTACTTATATTTTTCCGGGGTTTGTTACTTAAAAGAGAATCCTATCCATACTTTGCAACAATTTGCTTCCTTAAGGAGTGGTCTCCTTAAGGCTTTCTACAACGTGCATTGATTGTTGCTGCTAATTGGTAAAGTAATTGAAACATGCCTGCCTGTTGTGTTTTACAACAGTGCATTGTCATTAGAAAAAAACTATGCCCTCTGACCCTTATTGCCCTCAGGGGTCAAAATATATAATTATACTGGAGCACAGTATTTCATAACAAAGGCAGGAGTATAGCTTAAACATTTTATTTGTTTATTTATTTATTTTAGTGAAAAGAATAGTTTATCAAGGAAAAGAATGACCTGCTAACTATATTTATCTTCTGCTTTGAGTAACTGCTGGCAAAATAAAGTTCTTAGATGTGTTGTGTAAATATTTTATGAAGGAAGCTTCTCCAGCAGAGATGTTAATAATTTAAAATATGATGTACTACATACTGAGTTTTAGGCATAGACATTTAGTAATAAATTTGTATTTTGTATGAAAGTCTAGTAAATGACTCCCTTGCCACATATTTTGTGTTACAATTGTGTTTGGAAGTCTTCCTTTATAAATTATGTCCATGTATATACATGTCATAATAAACTTTGATTTTAAAACCAGACATGATTCCAGGATGCATTCAGAAAGGATTATAGGTCAGACCTAAAAAAGATGTAGCCTCCAAGTCTATGCCTTCAAGAAACCAATATTTTGTTGAGTTGTACGACCATTCTTTTCCATCTGAATCTTCCTGTGCAGCTGATAGGGTGATTCAAAGGCCTCAGAAGTAGAGTTCTGCAAGTATTGTTTTTATATCAGGTTTTATTCTGTTAAGCAGGGTTGCAGTGAGGGTAGCATTCGTCTCTTGGTTAGAGAAGGTGGCCAGGAAACACAGAACCAACGTTGTAGATGCTTTTCTGTCCACATCCCGGTCTAGGTACATAAATCTTCTGGATTCGTCTTTAAATTTTCTTTATTTAGAAAGCTAATTTATGATATTGTGCATACTACTTGAACTCTGTGGATTGTTTCAGAATAATGTTGCTGCAATAAGTACTCACATTATAATTCTGATTTTTCACAGGATTCATGCTGGGGAAACAAAGTTGGTAGACCACACAACAATAAATCAATAAAAGGACGAGCTTATAAATGTGGCACTCAGAACATCTTTTAGTTCTCCATTTTTAAATTTTTTTTTGGCAATTCTGCTGTTTGTGTTGCTCTCTTATCTTTTTGTCCTTAGTTGCACTTGCTGTTTTATTATTATTATTTATTATGATACATATATATATATTTTAAATAGGGATTTAAGACTGCTCTATGTAGAATTAACCAGAGAGAGCATTCAGAACAAGCTGCTACATGCCAGTATATTGGCATAGCTTTGCCATTTCCTACATGTGAAATACGGTATTTATGGCTGTAATATAATAAAATATTTAAAGTTCAGATTAAATCTCTTCTGTACTAAAAATTCAGAACATTTTCTGTCAGGTAGGAGTATTATATCTCAGTATTAACTCTGTCTCTCTGCATCAGACAATGCTCCCTATTTATATTTGTTAATGAGTGCAGACATTCATATTTTAGTACCTGATGGGGCTGTTAGAGACAGAATATAGATTTTTTCCCCCTAAATTAGAAAATTATCTGAATGGATGGTTGATTAATAATCATTCTAAATTAAAGTGCTTTCATAAGCTACCATACAGAACCTCACTTTTAAAAAATCAATCTTTCAAAGCTGTCACTTTTGTCATTTGTTAAGCATTTGTTGAGGAGGAAAGAGAATATTTGTCCTAATTCTGAGCTCCCTAAGCTGTGCCAAGAAAATGCAGGGAAAAAAAAGTCATCCAGCTAATGCACTGTATTGCAACAGAGATTAAATTGCTTAGGTATTTCCAGAATGCCCCTTGCTGTAGTATTTGGGCTCTTTACTGATGTGCCATATACTGCACTGATAGGTAATAGAAAATATTTGAGTAGCTAGCAATATATCTAATTCCACAAATGACTTTTGCCATGGTGGATTATTGCAGTCCTAAACCTAATGTTTGAAAAGCCTGAGACTCCGAGTCTTTGGTGAAATGCTAAGAAGAAAGGAGGAGCAAATTTCTCAAGTAGCGTAAGCCTTTTTTGAGGACATGATGGCGCAGAGCCTACTCAGGGAACTTTCCCACAGAAGTTTATTGCAGGACTGGGACTGAGACCGAGAGTGAGAAACAGTAATTTATAAGTACTGATCCTGGATCTGTCATCTCCTCTCTGAGTGGTTTTAACACAGAATTCTGCCACAATTTCCTCTTCTTAATGAGCCAGTGAGGATGAATCAGTTAATGTTTCAACATATCTTTGAAAATGTTACAGGCTGTTCTTGTGTGACTTTCATTAAGCTTTTATTTTAATTGAAAAAGACAAGTCATATACAAAAGATTTGCAAAGTACTTTGTATTTTTGGCCAAAGCCTATTTAGGAATACTATACTGTAAAAGGGGGGTGAGGAGTAAGAAGAGAGAAAGAGAGAAACTGGATAAAACCTTCAGTGCATTTACTAAGCATATCTCCCCATATGACTGACCTGGAATACCTCATGCTGAAGCTTTTTGCAGACAGTCCTGGGTCTTGCATAAAACCAAGCACACACCGAGGAAGGAATTTGCAGTTTTGCTGCAGGTAAACTTCCTGTCATAATGGATGTGTTCAATAAGCTTTAGTTATTGAATTTAAACACAGAGTCTCAGTTCTTAGAGTAATTCAAGGAGTTTGGGACACTGAGACCCAACAAATGCCATTTTTGACCTCTTAATAAATTATAAATACATGACTCAAGGGCTCAGAGTGTGGATGCATTGCATTTCCTCTGTTTGAAAACAGTGATGCCAACTCAAGAAAGGAGCACTCGGTTGGGCAGCATTGTGCTTTGTTTCTTTCTTGCTCTGTAGTTTCTTTTATTGCCTTTGGACATGCTGTAAACAAACACCAATCTCTTTCCTCTATCACATTAACACACAGACTACTCAACAATCCTCAAAGTCTCGCAAAGGTCATAGCATTTCTTTAACTATATACAGTTTACTTTTCCTGTGGCCACCCAGTTTCCATGCTGTTGTCTAGAAAACAAAGCAAGTGATATTATCCTGTGGGTGTTCTGTTTGTTTGTATCCCTAAGAGGAAGTTGAAAGCTGACAAGATCACAGATTCTTGATTGTTTGTTGTTTTGAATTTATATCGTATTTAATTAATTCCACACTTAATGTCATCTATTATTTACTTGAAAAGGCCAGAAATATTTTTGACTTAGGAAGCCAAGTGTTTGGAGAACAGGGTCTTCATCTGAGGTTTCAGATGTCACATTTTGAGAAGTGCTGATGCTTCACATTGTATGGAAAAGGGCTGCTTGTGTACTTCACACTTAAACTCGGGGATAAGATGGACACCCCTTCTGAAGTCATGAAACATTTTCCTCAGGTCACGCTGATAGAGACCTGTATATGAAGGCGAAAGGTTTGTTTTCTTTTTTAAGTCAAATGTAGTCCTCAAAGGACTGTCCAGGCATTTTCACTAACTCTTGATGGTGCCTGTACTCTCTCTTTTCCTGGCACAAGGAGTTTCTTACACTTTTTGTCCTTGCTACTGTGAGTTTTATTTTTTTCTCATGGAGTATTTTACAGCTTTTGAGGTGTTCCTGGCAAGAGAGTAGAAAAGGAGGGCTCTTCTGAAGTAAAGTTATGCTAAGCCTCAGGCTATAGGGAAGAGGAATTAGTGGGTTTTGCTGACCTTCCACTCCTGTGCCATAGTGAGACATTCAGCTTCTGGAAGGACAAAGCTACATGCACCTAATAAGTTTTCAGACTAGAAACAAAAGGACACCATGTATAAAGGTTATGATCTCAGAGGTCAAACTTTGTTATTTCACCCTGTACTCAAAAGTTGAATGAAACAAACTTTCTGTTAGCACCCCACTCCCCAGGTTTTATTGTCTCTGCTGACTTTTCCTTCTCCTACACACTTGTGGGATTTGTTCAGGCTTTCTTCTCATTCTCATGTGCTTTTATCTCCTCTCTACTTCTGTCTTCACTTGCCTGAGTCTGGTCTTCCCTCAGTTAAAACATCAATTGGTCTTCACCTTCCTAGTCTCAGTGTCAGCATGGGAGTCCTTTCTGTATATAGGTTTGATTTCCATTAAAGTCCCTTTACATTCAGTAGAAAGAAAGAAGCCTCTCTAGAGGGCATTTCCTCCGGGATCCATAGGTGTCTAAGGCAAGTGTTACAGCTACTAGTCACTGTGCCTACATACTGATTTCTTTCCTTAGATTAAAAACTGACAAGCTTTCATTCCGACATTTAAGTGTCTAAAATTTAAGTGAGGCGATCCTCACTGTTACTTTCTAGTTTTCATTGCCTCTTAGAAAGTCTTTGTTTCCTAACAGATTTTTTAAACCCCATTTGTCTATTTCATCTCTTCCCAGTATTTTTTTCCAGTACTACTGTTACATCTTTATCATCATCCATTTTCCTTTCAAATTTGTGTGTAAATACTTAATCATTCTTTAAATCTCTTGGTATCTCCATAAACATCGTATTTGTTCCTCCCTCTTCTTTCCCCCTTGAAGTTCCCTTAGCTGTTCTCTAAATCAGATTACTCTTCCAAAAATCACTTTCTCCCACATGAGTTATCTACAATCCTCTTCTTTTAATCTCCTTCCTAACTGATATGTAGAAGAAAATAAGAGCTTAAATAAGTCAGAAATTTCTTGGCAATCTCTTTCTTGCATTTATACCAGCTAATACACGACCAAGAATTTCTGAGCCTATTTTCACTGCCATGCTTTCTTTCTTTCCATTCCCTCTCCCCAGCATCCTACAGTACTGCTAAGAATTATCCAGCTCCACTGACTTTCTGCCTGCAGAAGGCAGGTGGTCGGATGCCATGGAAGGCAAAAACATGGATCTAACTCATGAAGAGCAGATGTGTGCATTGGCCTGCAGTAAATAGCCAAAAAACCCTAGTAATCCCCTCCTTTTACCCAGAAAGAGCTATTTCATACTACTGTCATTAACATTTCCCTCCTGCAGTGGCCTATTATTGTTTAAAGTCTCTGACACATAAAACCGAAGTCTTTATTTGAGAGGGAGTAAGCAGGGGAAAAATACGCATTCCATCCAGCGAATTTGCTCTATTACCATATGTTCTTACTCTGCGGCTCCTTTTCCTGACTTTCAACACTGTTGTAACAGCAACAGCAGCACCACCTGCCTCTCTGAGGCTTCCCGTGAGCACCCTTAATCGGTTTTCTCTCAAGTCCCCCTCTCCATCAGAGCTGCCCTTAGCTTGCTGCTGGAGAGGGAGGGGGGGCTTGCATCATTTCTTTCTTGTTTCTCTTCTCCCTTACATGCGTTGCACTTGTACTAAACTCACCTCATTAGAACAGAGGACTGAAAAGTCCTCATGAACGGATCAGACCTTAAACAAGTTTCTTTTTAAAATTCTGCTTACCAGGCCTCACGGTATTTCATGCCATTTAAAATGAGGGTTGTAGTAATTTAATCGCAACACTCCTCTTACCAACTTGGTCAATAACTGAGTGATACGAAGGGTCAAGGTTTACAAACTAGTGAACTCTGCTCTTGGATACTGCTGTTCTCCTACTTGCTTTTCCCATTGAAAAGCAATTGCTTTGAGCACCAGAAATGATTGCAGAAGATTACACCTTTTAAAGCAATCTCAGGATCTCATTCACAGGAAGAACACAGTCTGTAAAATGTTGTATGGCTCGCCCAGCAATTACTCACTTTGTTGTAGCTAATTTCAGAAAGCATAAATTGCCTATTATTTCTGAATAGGGTTTCTTTTTGAACAGCAGTACTGAAAATGTATGCTTTCCCCATATATTGTCGTATGGCTTCCACACAGTTCTACAAATGAGAAAAAAAAAATATATATATATATTTATTTAATTTCTCACAATTGTTGTTAGATTTTAATTGTTATTTGACAGTGTAATATTTTTATGGTAGAATTTGTTGATGAGCAAAGTTTAATAAAGCACTGAAACTTCCTGAAAGATACATTTTAATTTTAATTTGTTATTTATTTATTTATTTATTTATTTAATGTCAATATCAACACTGTATGTTGGTATTGCCTTTTGTGGGAACTCACTACTGGGCATTCATGAGGCAGTATATACTTACTTCTGGTTGAATTTTTGTGGCAGATATCATAAAATGTGTAGTTTCAGTAAGAAAATCCAACCTGTTTGGAGCATAGCTGCACAGAATACTTGAACTGCCATCCATGCTTGTTTAGATATGAGGTATCATTGAATCTTTCTGGATGGAGCTTGAGTAGTTGTGATTATATTTATTTTAACTTTGAAAGGGGTCGGTCTATCTTTCATGGACTATTAAAGGGAAAAGATGATCAATCAATTTTAAAACCAGATATATTTGGACAGTGAAAAGACACAGCACAGTCAGATCCACCACTAGAAGAACAAGAAAATTAAATTACAGCTAACTCTAAGAGACCACTGTGTTAACACTGGGAAAAACAACAACAACAGCAACTACAACAACAAACACTGTCTGAAATGCATTTAGGAATAGGAAGTTCTAGGATGCCTGAATATCTAAACAGATGAGCAGTTTGAGCAAATAACTTGGTGTTCTACACATCAAAGCCTGATTTTATTTTAAAATACATGCTGAAAAAATTGTCAAAGACTCGACTGTCTTCCTGTGTTGCAGAGTGTGTGTGTGCACATATGCTCACACATCTGTGGCATTGTGCATTTACCACATAATAGTTGAGATCATCCCATTTTCTGGGTCTGTAAACCCACACTGCAACATAATAAAAGTGAAGTAATAATGCTTGAGTTTCTAGAGGAAAGAAAAAAATAATAACAAAAAAAGTTTATTCATCTGTTCATAAAAATTAACCTGCCTAAGCCTAATAGCTTTTTCATAACAGGCATTATTAGGAACTGGCTGATCAGCAATACTTCCCACTTTCACCTAGCACCAAATTTTCCAAAGATAGAGATTTTTTATTATCTTAAAATAAGCAATCACTATAGGGTAAATCCTACTCCTTTAGTGCCCTGCTCAATATTTAAACTTCTTTCTTGGCTCTTTCTGTTGGGAATATCTGTATTCTGTACAGTGTCAGGTGGCATGGATCTAAAAAGTAATTGTCCAAACCCAGAGTAATGGTGAACTGAAAAAGTGCGGCCAGTGCTTTACAGAATAATCCAGTTTTCAATTAGTACAAAGAAGCAAAAGACAGCTGGGCAAAAAATGACTAGATTTAGAATTGCGTGTGCCACAATGACCATGCAATCCAGGGGACTGCTGACTGACAGCAGATCACATCTGATTTAGCAAGTAAGGTATATTAAACAGATGCATTCAGAAACTAGGAGGGACAATGATTTCTGATTATGGAAAGAAACAGTAAAATAAGTGCTGCTTTTCTCCTGGTTCTCTTGTGGAAAAGGGAAGAAGCAAACCAAACCTGCAAAAGGTGACAGCTCATATGAAGTCTAACCCTGCTGGTTTACCACTGAGAATAATTTTAATTTCCAACTGCCATTGGGATTTACAATTCTGTATATAAAATCACCCTTAGTGGGTATTTTTTGACTGCTGATGAGCTTTATTCCATTACTTGCTGGATACTCCCAGCTCCTGTTGACTGCCAGGGGCACTGGGGACAGAGCAGCAGTTACAAAGCTCTCCTCCAAACATGTAAATTTAGGGGTGTGAGTACTGGTTCCCTTGCACTGCTTGAAGTCAACTTCTAGCTATGTTGGTTACCTGGGAAACAGCTGTCAGCACAGTGAAAAGGAATCTATCTAGTATGGTGGATAGGTGATTTTTTTTTTTTTTTTTTAAAGAAAGAAACAACAACAAAGAAGCCATTGCTTCATAATTTAGTTTTTTATTTGTATAATGAAAGAAACATTAGGTAGGGTGTACTTTTTAAAAAGTTTGTTAAGAATGAATTATTCCCTGAGCAAATTGTCTGGAACTGCATAAATGGTTTAATTTATAGGAAGAGTTTTTTAATAAGGGATTTACATGTCAATAGTAGCTCAAAATTTGTTTATAACAATAATAGTGAATATAACATTTTTTTTGCCAGTTATTTTCAATTTGTATGCTACAAACATGCTCTAACTGAGAATATTTAAGCTGTTGTCAGTTTTTCATCTTCAGGGTTCTTGCAGAACCATTAGTCTTTAGAGCACCCCTCTAATATTGTTGGATTTTTCAGATAGCGATTCCTAAAGCTGCCACAGGGAGAGGTTAAGAATAGCTTTTCCAGAGTTGTCAGAATTGAAAATTCTTGACTTCTGCTCTGTGCTCAGATTCACTGACCTGTGTCACATCTCAGAGACAAAGGCAGAAATGACAGTGAAATGAAAAATCTTGTTATCCTGGCATCGAGTTATCATGCATTTCTGATGACAGAATGATAATGGCAATATCAAAGCTCAAGTTGTTACCTATTTTGCTGTGCAGTTTCCCTCTTTTTAGAGTGGGTTTCATGCTGCTGTTTTGGCAAAGAAAAATAACTGCAGTGTAATTTATATAAAGTACATATGTAAAGTAGATGCCTGCCAATCTTCCTACTTTATAAATTTCAGTTTTAATTGTTGTTAATGATTTCAATTTTAAATGAACTCTGAACATCTCAGCACTGATTTGTTGACTTCATACCACCAAGTGTGCTTCCAGAGTTTCCTCTTTCCTGTAAGTGCAGAGTTACTCTGGTAAGTTCCTCTTCTGCTTTAACCCCGGCTTCCTTAAGGCTGCCAGAAGAGTTTAACATCCCCTTCTGTTGATGTACAGAAGGTGTGTAATACCACAGCGAGCAGTTCCTGTGAAGGAAAAAAGAAAAAAAAATTCTCTGCTTTTTCCTGTGTCCCATGTTGCATGTGCTTTCTGATGCTATTGCTCACAATCGGAGGGAACAGATCTTTCTGAAAACAAATCCTTTAAAGGAAGAAGAGAAAAGAAAATAAGTAATATTTTTCATTCAGCTCTTTGATTTGGATAGCCATGTGATTTCATGAGTGCTTTGTGGCTCAAGGTTGAGATGGGAACATTGAGCTGTGGAAAGCAGCACTTCTCTACAGCAGCCAACACTTAGATCATCTCCAACCTAGGATGAAACACAGTAGTTATCTGAAACAGTTTTGAGAATCCTAGCCTAAAAAAGTCATGCTGTTATTTTACAACACTAATCTCCCAGTCATTTGATTTAGTTCTCTAACTAAAGATTTAAGAAATGACTCTTGAAAGGTGTAACAGAGAAATTCCATTTAACTGATGCATCACATCAGTCAGCCAATAGGTTTGCATATAAATGTACTAAATGTACTGAATGTACTAAAATGAAGGATGAGTGTGAGGTATAGTATAAGGTACATGTGTTTGTTCATGAGTAAATGTGTTGAAATCAGGCAAGGAACAGCTTTGAACTATTAAATAAACAGGAAGTCAGTTTCTTAGGAATTTTTGAAGTAAAACCAAATAACACATTTGTACCTCCATATATTATGAAATTCTGGTGCGTTTTTGTTTGTTTGTTTTGAGAAATTTCTTTTGGAAAATTCCATTTAGTCTAATCAGTACTAAATATTTAGCCATCAGCTGGAAAATTATTATCTCAATTATCCATTTATCCACAGAATCATAGAGTCTTTCAGGTTGGAAGTGACCTCAAACATCATCTAGTCCAACCTGTAACCTTGTGCTAGAGTCCACCACTAAACCAGGCTACCAAGTTCTAAATCTACATGTTTCCTGAAGACCTCCAGGGACTCAGTCCCTTCCCTGGGCAGCCTATTCCAATGCTGCAACACTTTCAGTAAATAAATTTTCCTAATATCCAACCTAAGCCTCTCCAGATGCAACTTGAGGCCTTATCTCTTCGTCTTATCACTTGGTGCTTGGGAGAAGAGCCTGATCCCCACCTCTCTATAACCTCTTTACTTTTAAGGTAATTGAAGAACGAAATGTTTCAATATCTAACATATCCCAAGCTTCCAAGATTAGGAAAGGTGTCATATACCATTAGTCTGGAAAACAACTGCTCCATAATGCTCAGTTTCCATTTCTAGTCTTCCTGATCGATATTCTCAAAACCACAGTCCTTGGCTTAAGTTAAATGCAATTATCTTGTAGGGAAGATGGGAAGGCAGGAAAAATATCCTGAAGGCTATTTGATGGCAACTAAAGGTAGCAGAGAGCACTTGATGAGAGGAAATGGTGCTGGATGGATGCAGTTTATTTCATGAGTTCATACTCTATTGTTCTAGAAGTAAAGGTGTTTGTTCTAAACACTGTATATGGTTTTACTTTTACATTTTTAAACCAATCTGATGACAACATTATTTCCTTCATTATCCTTTATGTGAAAAAATAAATAAATAAATTAAGCCTGCCTAAAGGAACCAGACCATATCTATTCCTACAGATGTAGAAGCCAAATATAGCACAGAGGTGTCCATGAGTAAAATGACATGTCATGAAAAGGTTTTTCCACAGAGGAGAGTTTCATGTGACTATAAGAATACATTTATGCTAATTAAGAGGACATCTAGGGTGGAGAGGCTGGAGAAGTGGATATTACTGTACAGAATATATATGATCAATCTTAAATATGTTGTGCCTGTAACTGCATATTACTATATGCTACACACTATACTTAGCAAGTCTGTCTGTCAGAAAGCTCTAATTGCTTTATGTGTGAGAACATTAAGCTGCAATAAATTTATATACACAGCTGTTCCATTACTGCAGAACAAGTTTTATCTCCTAATAAATTGATGTTTCTTTTTAGTGTCAACTCAACCCAAAATTTACACCCAAGAAGGTGAACCTTAACATCACATAATTAGTTCAGTGACACCAGTGGTAATAGAGGGTGCATGCTGTACATCTCTTCAACATATTGATGGAGAAAAGTTTTGACTTCTGTTAATTGTTTCTTGAAAGCTTAATTGTGATTAAGAGCAGCTTTAATTGGAAAGGGAAAAGAAATCATGACCTTTAAAATACACACTGCAAATAGCATGTCTGCGTTTACAAGGAGGTACACCATAATGGAAAAAAAACAAAAAAAAACAAAAAAAAAAACAAACTTCTTTAAAATAGGGTGCAGAAAAAAAACCTCATTGTGGTTCTGTATAGAGTCACATTTAGGTTAATGGAACAGAAGCATAGACTGCCCTGGACTTTTGATTAATATTTAATTAATCTTCCATAGAAGACTCTGATTTGAATTAAACTGGGTACTAATAAAGGAACCAATCCACCAAAGAGTTCACGTAAATTTGACCTGCCATTACGAGGATTTAAATTAAAATGGCCAAAGTTTTGTTTTCTGCACATTTTATGGCTCCTCTACATCAAGTGCAAGTAATTTACTAGGAGTGATAGAGTCAGGAAAAATGTGACCTGAATTGTGCACTAGTAATAGAGCCATAGCTGCAAAATAAGACATGCCATTTGGTTTATTTTACCATGAGCTAACGAGTTGTATTGTTCTCTCAAAACAGGCTTTTACAATCCTTGCAAAAGAAGCAATTACCTGTACACAACCTGGGGAAGTATAGTTGCTTATGTGTAATCAGATAACCAGATTTGTGTCTCTGCCCTTGATTGTCTTGGGTTCAGCTGACAGGAGAATGAAAGAAGGAGGCCTTATATAAGTCTCGTGGCATTTATTATTTTGTTTGTGCCATTGGCTTGAAAATTATATTGCTTGATGGGGGGGGGGGGGGGGGGGGGGGAAGATCTTTTGATCCTCACTTTTCCATCACTGTCATACCTTCATATATTCATGATGAAGGATAAATACTTTTCCCCTGTAAGATAGTCTTTCATCTTGTGCTCAGAAACTCATATTTTGTGTTTGGGAGAGTGGTTTTGGGGATCTGCTCATGCTTCTATGTTGTTTCAAAGTGGCAACAAAAATGATGGAAATGAAGGCTGTCCTGAACTGCTGTGACTTCCTTGACTTTCCATCCTCTGTAGGGGTATCTGGCGTCAGTATTGCCTGCTGCCAAGATAGGGAGGGGCTGAAGGGCTCTAACACGATCCTCCTTTATATCCAGCTGATACATATTTGAAGGGCAAAATAAGATCAGATCTTTGTTGGTCCTGCTTCCTAAGGATATATGTCATTCTTGTCTTATGTAACCTTAAATTCCTGGGTTTGGTTTCCCTGAAAAGCAAATCACTATGCAGTTCAAATGGGAAAATTCATTGGAACTGTACTTTATCTGAGTTAGCATCATAGCAATATAAATTGCTCCCTGGAACTTGTGTCTTGCCTAGTTCATTTTGAAAATTCCCATAGATACTCATGGAGTTCTGTTGCCTTTTGTAGGGGAGAATGCATTTTCAGTGAAAGCTAGTGTTTACACAAGTTCTCTTATACCACTTGTAAGTCAGGTGTCTTATACTACTGGCCTATTTACAACATCATAGCAGTCACATGTGACAAAAAAATACAATGTGATCTGTTACAGTACAACCCTTGGGTTACAGAGGCAGTACTACACCATGACTTTGTTTCAGAGATTAATCACAAATACCAGTGAAGTTTTGTGTTGGTATTTCACTAGTCTTTCATGTAACAGCTCATTGCATTAATAAAGATCATTGTATTTAGCAAAGAAGATTTAAACAAACAAATAAACAATTTAATTCCTATTTTTAAGGTTATTAAAGAATATTCACTGAGCTTTTAAACTCAAGAGTTAGAAAAATATTGTATACATTGTTTTTAATAAATACAAACATTTGTTAAAAGACCCATATTCTTCTATATAGACGTCTCAGACAGTTCAGCCTATTTGTTTTTTGCTGATGAAGAATGGCCAGTGCCAGTAGAAACAAGTCTATAATTTGCATGAAATGGAACTGGCTCTGCAGTATTGCTTATGTTAATAGCTGCTGTTACTTGCCTGTAATATTTCATCTTGTCTTTTGGGATCATGAAAGAGCATTTTGTAGGTATGTAGCAAATTCTTTGGGTCAACTGGGTTCACAGTTACACATGCTCCCACTCCTATAGCTTCATTTTGTTCTGCTGGCAGGAGCTCCTCCTCCCTGGAAGTACCCCAAGGAATCTCTTGAAGAAAATGTGGAGCAAATTAGAATGTCAGGGTACAACGTAGCCTTCTGTCATTCATTTAATAATTACACAGTTTCTGGTGTTGTAACAATTAATTCCTTTTACAGGAAAGTCATCATGTATGAACTTTATATGGACTAATTAGTTGTTTCCCTGGAATATACATTGCTGTTATCAACTGTTTGAGAAATTCCAATTTCATTTCAATGTGTTTCTGTCATCCTAGCAATGCCTTTAGAGCCTTAATCCTGAAATGAGAGATGAGGGGAAAATATTTTAAATAATGAGTAGCAATGGCAAACTTTTATTTTGGGGGGTTGTTTTTCACAGACATTTGTTTACTGTGTAGATCAAATGCTTAGTGTGTCCTTTGACAAGTACAGTCCATTAAATGCTTTATTCATGATCTGGGATCAAGGGATTGTCTCAGTTCTAGCCTGATGTCTGAAATATGATAATACAAGCAATTTCTATTAAGTATTATGCTTTAGAAGAGTGGGGGGAAAAGGAGAAATTCTTTAATCCCTTTGATCAGATTTGAATGGTAGAGAAATCTAATGCATTAATGTTTAAAATTAGAGATTTTATCAGCAATCATTTTGGTAAGTAGAACTTGGGCTGTGGTACTGAATAAATATACTTAGTACATGTAATGTGTTGATTTCCCTGGAGTTCCTCTTTAATTCATTGTAGAGAAGATTCAAGAACTAGTAAATAGCAGAATGAAGAAAATGTGGGATACTACTGTATGTGGACTTGTTCAAACTGGTGTGACATGCATCCTTAGCCTAGGGATAACTTAGCAGATCATTTTTGTAGCAAATCATTTCAGAATCAATCCCTGAATTTCATATTGGCAACAAGAAGCTCCAAACTCGCAATTATTCATAATTTCTTCCCTTAAAACCTTTTCAAAATTCTTGGTCAGATCTAGAGATGCCTGTAAACTCTCAAAGCTTCGTTGGATTCAGTGGGACTAGACAGGTTTGTGCTAGTTAAAGCTCAACTCTGGCGTTGCGTTTCAGAGCACTGTATTGGAACTGGCATTGCTGTTCTTCAGTTAGAATTACGTATGTAGCAATTTCCATTTCAGTGAAGCTTATGAATTAGGAATCTCACATTTTAATAGCATGCAGGAAATAATTTCTGGTTTCTATAGAGGGAATCATGAAGTGTGTGCACGTCAGACACTCCAACAGCAACAGAAGGTTCTGGTTTGTGGCAGCATGTTAGCTGCTGGGCCTCCTGCCTGGAGTGTCTGAAATAGAATTACAGAACCATTTATTAAATTTATTATCAAGCTCTAGAAGAAAAAACATTTTCATGTTTTTATGATCTGACTGTTGATCTGTATTATGTGACTAATCTGTTATATTTTTGGGATATCTGGCCTGTACAAGTTACAACAGCAGCAATGCATGCTATACAGCTGTGTTTAGCATTTTCAAAACTTTTATTTATTTTTTATTTATTTATTTACCTTTTTTTTAGCTCTTGCCACTAGGTCTAAAATCTTCCTAATTAATGGTGTCAGAGTAAAGCAGTATGTTAGAAATCCAACTGAAACTATGTAAAGATGACAAAATAAAGTGATATCAGTTTGGATATTTTTTAACATGATGTCAAAACATATTGTCATCAAGATCCCCAGAGACACCATTATGGTGTCAAAATGAAACTATCAACTGAAGACTGTAAGAATAACAACATGAAACGATACCATTGTAACTTTCTAACATAACGTCAATATCATGCAAAATAAATCTGAATTACTAAGTAGAATTACTTATTATACATATTTCATTTCTTTCTGTTTACTAAAAAAAAAAAAAAAGGCAATTATGTTACTGGAAAAAACCTTGTAACATTTGTTGATATAATGTGAAAGTTGAAATACAAATAATCTGTACCAAGGAGATCTTAACCACAGAAGCTGTTATGTTGCAATCCTTGGCTTATTTCAGGCAAGACTGATAATGTCTGTGTGTTTCAGAAACTAAAACATTTTGTGCTTTTTTTTTTTTTTTTTTCCCCTATAAATATTAGGAAGGGAAGGGAAGGGAAGGGAAGGGAAGGGAAGGGAAGGGAAGGGAAGGGAAGGGAAGGGAAGGGAAGGGAAGGGAAGGGAAGGGAAGGGAAAAGTTGAAAGGGACCTTCCAGTCCAACTGTCTGACCACTTCAGGGCTAACCAAAAGCTAAAGTATATTAAATATATAATTAAATACAAATTTGAATTACAAACAGTAGCATTGTATACTCTGTAAAATCAGTAAAATTGTAGTACAGTACATTAGAACAAAAACATACAATCAACTAGGCTGAAAAAGACCTTCAAATCATCAGGTCCCACCATCAGCCTGACCTACCAAGTCCTATCACTAAACCATGTCCCTTGGTCCCACTTTATGCAGGCTCTCGGAATCACTTTGCCAATTTATAGATATGTGAACTCAAATACAGACAGGCTGAGTGACCATGGATCACAGACGGGCAGAAAATTTTATTCTAATTATTTCTCCTGCCTAAGGACTAAATGGTTAGATTATACTGCCATGCCAGTTGACTATCACCTTCCACCAGGCATTGCTGGCACTAGACCTTCTCAGGAGAATTAATTTTTCATTTACCTTGAGTCCAAATTAGTCATCTAGGGTATGATTCATCTGCTCTCATATAGTTGTCTAAATCTACCTATTGAAGTCTGAGCTCGTCACTCTATACTTCTTCGTCAATGAAGAGAACTAATGAGCTCTCAAGGGTGAGTAATTGCATCCTAAGACAGGTGCTGTGAATTTCCACCCTGGAGTAATTTATTTCTGTATATTTCCCTCACAAAGGGCCTAGATATCTAGTTTTAACGTCACACCTACCTTTTAGATGAATAAAATTGGTTGACAAAAATCCTGCCTTTACCTTTTTCTGGTAAATAGCTTAGCTTTCCTATAACCTTTATCAGGCTAATTGTCTTGGTAAACCAATAAAATGGTGTTACAAGTAAATACTGTATTTATTCTACAGTGAAAGAAATACCCACATTTGAGTATCTGAAATCAGTGCTTGGGATGAGACTAAGCCACCCAAGAATAATAAAGATAAGACTTCAGTATTTCTTATCCAGTGTTTCAAAACATAGCAAACCATCGGCAATTACTGAGCATCCTGCTCAGTACATCTGAAAAAAATAATTCCAGAGGAACAGATGCTTTCAGCACTTCCAAGAGAAAAAATAAATGAAATATTTTGCAAATATATTATGTAGTATAATCTGAATCCTAGATGATTTCCTGAGTAACCTACTGAATTTTTGGATAAAAGGCAAGTGCTTTTCTTCTCTGTCCCTGCTTAGAATTGCCTTTTTTTTTTTTTTTAATAGCTCTCACACCATCACTTTATGGCAATTTCTAGTTTTAAGTTAATCAAGAATATGTGGTGGTAATGCATAATTAAAATGTATTAAAATCTTTAAAATCATTTTGCAGTAAAATGCTGTAAAGAATTTATCCAAAAATCAGTTGTTTTACAAGATATCATAAAGATTTTTTATCTTCAGATATAGATATTACTTAATTAAAACTCTTAATTAGTTTTTTTTTTGTTAGTCAGTATAAATCTTAGCGATCAACTTCATAAGAAGGCACCAGCCATGTGAATTTAAGCACCAGTTGAAGTAATCAGTCGTAGCTTTGATTTTCATTTTTTCATACCTGAGTCATAGGGGAAACTGCACTCACAGACACTAACTGATGAAATGCTTAACAATAAGCTCAGATTTAAAGTTTTATTTAGAGGTTGCAGATTATTTATCGTCAAAAATTAAACATTGATTCCACATTTCTCTATGTTTTATGTAGATTTTCTCATCAGCTACTGATGCTCCTAGCAGAGGGAATTTTCCCAAGTTTCAGATTTCTGAAACCTCACGAAGCTTTGACCTAGCCCTGAAATTTTTAAGCCAGTCGCTTTTGTTTGTTTTTAATGGACAACTTCTCATTTTGCACATGGAAATTGGTCTATCGTTAGAGTAAGATGTAATGTAAAATCAATCACAATATTATTTAGAGATTTATAATGCAATAGCCTCTCTGTTAAAGAACAGAAATAATTATGCCATAACTATATTAGCTGCTGCTAGGGACTGTGGATGCCATGTGAACTTTGTGTAATGTATGATCTTTTTAAATATTCTGGCATTTTAAAGAGATCTCTTTGCCTGTACATCACAGTTTCTCTAGTGATGTACTGCTTGATACCATAGTTCTATTTGTTACTTAAAAATAAAAATGTCATTTTTAGTGAGGGCAAATGCTTATGAGTCAAAAACATTCTGTTGCATTTTGCTAGTTACAACAGCCTGAAATCTATTTCCTAAGCTTTTATCTGTAGTTAAAGAGAAGTAAAACAATTCAATATATATAGATAGATATATTTCAAGTATAGCTTATGTCAGTGTGTTAAGCAAGACCTAAATACCTCTTAAAGATTTTTTTTTGGCATTGGAATGAAACTAAATTTCACCATTTACAAGGACAGTGTATTAGTCACTCAGTTTCAGTGCATCCTTCAAATCAAAAGGTGCAATCAGGATCCACCCATGAAAAGACACAGGCTTTTTTTCTGCCTGATAATGTTGGATAGAGTTTGGCAGTCAAGCAGATTTTATACTGTAAACTGTCACCATGTTTCCATAGCTGAAGTCATGTAAGGTGTGCTGGAGTAAGCTGGGTTGTCCCTATGTAACAACATTCACACTATCCAGGTGGTGCTGGCTATGGGCAGATGTCTTTTTTTGCAAATAGCTGGTGCGCTTTAAGTTACTGCTCCCTGACTGCTTCTGCAGCTCCACTGACGAAGAATTCTGCTCTACATCTCATCTGGAGAGGAGATCAGAGAGAGCACTCCCTAAATAGCTTCCAGCAAAGCAGTTGGATTAGCTTGGAGATGATGGCTGACATCACCTGAAGGTTGCTTGGGATTGCTCCGATGATCCCTTCTGTTAGCACAGGAATGGCCAGCTAGGCCACGAGAGGATTTATACACTGTGGTCTTTGTTAAGTGTATTTGTATTACTGGGCCAGGCAAGCCTCCTTGTATTGACACAAAATATTCTGTGATGACTAATTGTGGATGTTTATCAGACATTACAGCGCTGGAACCAGCATTGTCTGTTCCAGTTAGGATGAGAAGAAATTTATAAGATCAGAGCCTGCTTCTTCGCCTGCCTCTGACAGAACTTTTTATTTCAGATAGAATCAAAAATGCTAAATTTTCCTTAGCTTGATCAAAGTTTAAACTTTATTTTCTTTTCCCATGATTTATTAAATCTTTGTAGGTGTGCTTTTGCTATTTCCCTAATATTTTGATATGAAATTCAGGGTTAGGTGTCACATTTTTGTTTAGGTTATATGTGGTGTTCCCTTTTCTTTTTCTTTTTTCTTTTTTCCTTTTTTTTTTTCTTTTGTTAACTTCAAAAATGCAATACCCTATAACAACAGCTGTAACAACTTTTATGTAGTTGAAAATTGCCTTAGCTTGTATCTGCAAAATCTAACAGCTCTAAAGGAAGGTTTAGACTGCATGATAACCCAGTAGCTGAGTATCTGTTTTCAGATGTTTATAGCAAACTCCTAAAATCTCTGCTTTTCTTTTTAGTAGAAGTACTCCCCTGAAAAGTAAGACTGGATTTCTGTCTCCGGTGTGCAGGCTCTGACAGGCTAATAAGGAAGAGTGATGGTGGCAATAAAAAGGGTCTTGGGTGCATTCTTCAAATTTCACTGTTTGTAAAATGATGGCCCTGCTACAGAATGGTCACATAGGGACTTGAAGTGAAATTTTGTCTAGACAGTTTGAAGAAACTGTTGTAGTGAAGTGACCTCCCCATCAGCTCCATCCCTCTGTGTTGTTTATGGCTATCACATCTGAAGTGAGTGCTGAATTAACAGCATTTGAGACTACCTTTTTAGCTCTGAGAATATAGATGTATATTTTAGACTTTTAATGATATACTCGCTTGAAATTAGTGTGAAGTTATCAACCAATCTCAATGTCAAAATCTGAAAAGACATTTCAGCCTCTGAAGGAAGCGAGTGCATATGGGCACTTGCAGAGCTTCTTTGTAGTATGTTTGGTATTGGAGCCGATGACTACCGCTGTGAAAGTAAACTGGAAATGACATAAAACTTCCTAAAGAGCTGATTTCACATTCATATATGTTGACATATATCCTAAGCTTTAAATCTTTGTTTTGATGGAATTAATATGCTAAAGTGTGTAGGTATGTGTGCAGGTAATGTGTTAGATCTCACCTGTCACATTAAGCCAATCCCTGAATTTAGCTGCATTTAAGACTTGCAGGCTTTAAAAGATATATAATGCTCTGTATTCATTCATATTTCAGCAAATACGCAATGGCAGGAGAGAAGGATTTTTTATAACCTTCTGAACAGTAGAAATAAGTCAAGATTGAAAAAGATCTGGAAAAAAAAAAATCAGATAGGATGTATACCCTTCAGCATGCAAGAAGCTGCCCTTGTTAGAAGCTAAGTTTGCATGCATAATTAATTTGAGCAGCACATTCAGTTTCTTACAACTAGAAGAGAAATTGAATTCAGGTGTTTGGTGAACATATGGGGGATTTACTGTGAATTTATGACCTGTGGTTTGAGTGTAAAACCCCAAGATACTAGCTGATAAAACTTAATGAAGCTTGTTCAGAGAAGCTATTTTTATTTGCAGTTTTGTAATTGATACATTTTCTTTTCTTTTCTTTTTTTTTTTTTTTACACTTCTCTTCCACTTTTTAATTCCTTATTCACAATAAGCTCTTTGACACTTAAGAAAAACAAAAGTAGTTTAAAATAAACCTTTCTGTGCCTCCTTACATGTTGCAAGTACAATTGCACCATGTTACAGTTGTAGTCCTAACGAATTTTATCTCTTGCTCAACTGCAACTGATTTTTTCTCAGACTGACTGTAGTGAGTATGTAGCCATGCAATAGTTCTTCTATATGACGCTGGCTGTGGTCAGTCCTGTTTGTGCATTGTGCCCATACGTGTTTATATCAGTGTGTTCATGCAAAACTGATTCCCTGGTGTCTCAGAGAATCATTGTATGTAGCACACTTGAAGGAGACGACCAACAATAGTTTAAGCTTGAGGACTGGTATTTAGCTGTCAGAAAATAAGCCATAGAAAAAAAAATTGTAGGAAAAGACCAACCTGCTCTGCCAATGTGCTGGCAGGAAGGAAAGAGTGAAACTTCCATCAGTGCTCAGCCATCATTAACACTGCAGTGTGTGGGCACAGTCGTCTGTGTCAGCAACGATTAACAAGTCTGTTTAAGGTGAACAGACCAGCAGACTGTGCAGTGCAGTACGGTGCTAACTTTAAGCCTGGTAAAGGGCATACTTTCATTTTATTTTACATTCATGGTTTTTTGCAACAACTTGACAGTTTCTGTTTATCCGCCCTCAAGGGCCTTCTGAAAAAGAGAAATCCATCTGCTTGGAGTAAGCACCGTGCCGAGAGGGTGCTTGAGTTTCATTAAATGTAGCAGGAGCCTTTGTATTAGATTATCACCACTCTGCTTTCTGTTGTGCTGTTTTCAACCTGCTCAAGCCAGAAGGAAGGGGCCCATTTTGTAGGTAGTCAACTTGTTCTGCACTTTGGTAAAGGTGCACGGTGCCAGCTAACGGACAGCCGCCAGAGTAAGGACAGCGTTAATCTTCCTTGGGTTGGAAATAAGCTCTTTTTCTGCTGCTTTGTAGCTGTAGATACAGGTAGATTCACATTCAGCTCTTGATTTTTAAAGTAATGCAAGCTATCTGTCCAAAGAGAAATAAACTTATTTTATACAAATAGGTGATATTTGTTTGCTAGCTTGAAGTAAATAAGAACCCATCTGTGTTTTATAACTGCTATCCAGAGATCTAAGCAGCCCATCAGCCCAGAGAGTCCCTGACAGCTCAAATCTGTTTTAGAAGATTTCAAGGTGTAAAGAATGCTGTTTGTTTAGTAACCTTTTGGTTATTCTAGTCATGTTGTAACTGCCTGGTAATGTTGTTAAGACCCTTTTCTGTGCTTTTTCAGGCCAATAAATTTTTTTCCAAAGCTTTAGTCATCCTGTTCAGTAGCATGTTTGTATCTACTTTATCACACTGAAAATCTGTCTGTTTTGAAAGCATTACAACTCTGTACATCAGTGCATGACATCACACTGAGACATTGCTTAATGATCTGAAACTCTGATGGTCATTGCTACAGCTGCTTGTTTCTGGAAATATGTGACAGCCCTTGCCTATCTAAGCCTTGCTTACAGTTGCATTTTTAGCCCATACTGGTGGTTGTATGTTTTAAAGCACACAACGTAGCTGATTGTAGATGGAAGGCAATTGGGTACTGAATAGAGAAGTGGTGCAATGACACCCAGCTCCTTTGCAACCCCATCTACTTTGCCCCTTAACGTCTTTCCTTGTTTTTTGTTTCTTTTGAGAACACTTAATAATGACAGCATGTTGAAGAAAAACATAGCTTATATCTCATGCTAGGAGGTGCTAATTGTCTTCTCTAAGTTCACAGACATCCTAAGTAGGCTTAGGGGAAGGTTCATAACTGAAGTACTGTTTAGGTAAGCTGTGGTTACTGTAGACTGCTGTAATTCCAGTTTTGTTGAAGTTTTTAACGTTACCGTAGGTCAAATCTTCAATAAACTTTGGATGGATTTCAAGTTAACCTCCTTCCTTCCCACATGTAGTCCTGCATTCTTTGAGGTGGATTTACCTTCAGATTTTCAGTTCCTTTGAATGAAAAGCTCAAACAAATCATCGTACATTTAATTAAACTTTCGAGGACTTGAACCATACATCTGCCAAAGTCAAAAGGTAGTTTAAGCATTGGGAACACCTGCATCCTAGTAGTCTGTTTGTTGATATGACCCTGCCTCTCTTGGCCTCTTCATCCAACAAGTCAAAATTCATTTTGCCTTAGACTGGCTGAGGACACTTCATGTTGGATGTAATGTTTGGATCTATTCCAAGGGATAATGAAGTGACTCGCAAAAAATGGTAAATAAATCAGAACATCTCATAACCTAAAAAAATAAAGTTAGGTTTTCACTTTTTTTTTTTTATGTGCCTGCTTCTTATTATAATTATCTTATTATATTATCTTTTTATAATTATGATTATTGTAATAACCCCTTTGAAAATCGTAAGTGTTGACTGGGGTTTAAATGAGTTATCAAGTGTTTCCCAAGTGGAGAAGACCTCAAAAGTTGCAGTAGGAGACAGACAGTACATTAAAAATATATATTTTTTAAAAAAGGCATTAATTATAAAATTAACTGGATGAAGAAAGACATGGAAAGAAATAGGAGAAAACATGGCAGGCCAGGGTGGAGATGTGCAAACCTTCACTGGTGGGAAAGAGTGAAAAAAGAAAGAGTGTGAAAGAGTGGGAAAAGTGTTCACAGGTGACCAGTTTTACCAAGAGAATGAGGACATGATTGAGAGGAAAATGGAAATGAAAGAAAACAAACCTTAGATAAAGTCTAAGACATAAATAATCATTTTTCTTAAAGGTATCTTACCCCTAATTGACTTCCTTTCCCCTTTTTCTCTACTAAATAAATTGTTTTAAACTTTTTTTATTTATTATTATTATGCAGCTGCTCACTTGACATCACTTTCTGTGTCTCAGATTTTTTGAGTGAAAAGAAATTTGAGTAGATACAGAAGTGGTTTTGTCCTTTAATTTAGTTCTTTCTTTACTGTGAAATATTCCTTTTTATTATTCACTTTTGCAATTTTCTAAATTTGGGTCAAGTCCTTTGCTTTTGTGATAAAATAGAACTATTGTTAAAAGATTTATCTTCTGTTATCAAGCCTTTTTAATAACTCTGAATAACTTTTCTTACATCAGCTTGACTTTTTTATTTTTCTAATGTCATTGGAATAAGTTGTTCTTAGGTCTGGAGACAAGTTAATCATATATCCCAAGACCCTTCTTATCCTTCCTTTTTCTGCCTCCCCAGTGTAAAGGCTGTCAAATTCATGCATTTGGTTATCTGTAAAAGACGTACACTTTAGCTTCATGGCATGGACACAATGCACTTTCGTTCTGTTTCTCTGTTGGTGTAATTTTTTTCATTAATAATGATAACAAAAGGTACAAAATTCCCCGTACCTGTAATAACCCTTCCAGCAGCCCATTTTGGAGCTGGTAGAATATGTCTGTTCCTTATGATGCATAGGCTTTTCTTCAGTACTTTTTAGGGTTTTCCTTGAGATTTTTCTTTGCCATGGAATGCCATGTGACACTCCAGTGTCACATTTGCATTGTGATCCCTTAGAGTTTGAAATAAACATGATTGAAAGACTGATTACTTACCGATCAGCTTGAGTACTTCAAGGTGTCTATGTACAGTGCTTTGCTAGTAATTTCACACTGAAGTTCAAGGGCATTTCTCCTTCAAACATGTTCTTACACCTCAAATATTAACACTTAATTTTAAATGCAATGTAGCTTGTAAAAAACACTATGTGTATAGAATGTATTGGACTATTTATTTGTTAGATTAACAATACCATTTTTAAAAATCAACCAACCATTGTGAAATATTTTGCACATCTTGGATTGGATTGTGATGATTGCATTTTTAAAAGTGCTGTGTATAGCAGTGCATGGGAAAAAACAAATGCTTATATAGAAAAGCTGGGCAGAATTTGACAATAAAGAATGAATTTACATAACATACAACTGCAAAGAGAGATAAGCTGTTCCACAAAATTAAGTTGAATTGAGGAAATAGAATTAGCCAAACACCTACAATGAAGGGGAAATTTTGAAAGTGCCATAATGTCTCATTTCCACCTGTTATAAATAAAGCTTTCTTTTAGCTGTACTTTTCAAAATGGCAATCTGCATATAGAATTGACCTAACCTATAAATAAAACATTTCTTGAGGCTCCAGACTGGGGAAAAAAAAATACCCAAATTCCTTTATTTTCTTTGTCTTTTGTTTCATAGGAAAAAATAATCTTTAAAAATTCTTCTTTTCTAGAACCATGCTAATTTTAGAACCATGCTATTTTTTCTGTTTGGCTAACCAGGCAATGATAAGCTCAATTTAATGTCACTGAAAAGAGTGGAAGGTAATGTTTCAAACATCTATGTCCTCCAGTCTACTGTACCTACCAATATGGAAAGATGTGGCAAATAGTCACAAATGGTCTCCAGAATTATCTCTTTTCATATGGTAGAAGACCTGGGATATTAATTCTCTCTTTTATTGTTCCCTGTATCACAGAATGGGGATGTACGGAGTTATTTTCCATTGCATCTCTGTAGTTTTCTCTTTCGAAAGAACGTAAGAACTGACCGTTCCTCATCATCTCTTCTGAAATAAATGCTAAAATGTGGGGTTTAAAAAGACCATAATAAGAGACTAAAATATTTGTGGTTAGTCTTGATATAACATTACCTGTTTGTCAGACTTCCTGTGATTCCCACATTAACATGATTGAAATATGGTGGGGTTTTTAGGAGTCGGGCGAGAGCTGCACAGATGGAAAAATGGCAATGAGATTAATAAAAATCCCCTTTCCCTCTGCCCCGTGAAATAAACCACTCCTGTGCATATTTCACCATAGTTTCAAATAAACCTGAGCTATGGAGAAAGGATTACCTTGTGATAGGCATTGGGGAAAAAATTATGTTGAGGATTCACTTGTACTTTTTCCATAAGGGTAACTCTGGGGTTGAGCCCTCCCCAGCACAGCAGCAGCTGCAGAACAGGAGCCAGCAGCCAGTCTGATGCTGAATGCAGTCCTGTGCACGGCGCTGCCAGGGGGGTGGCTTCTCACTGGCCCAGGAGCCTTCTGATGCTTTCAGGCTGATCAGCTTAAAAGACTTGTTAAAAACAGAGCTGAGGGATGACAAGCTCTTATTGATTGGGGAAAATAATCAAATTTTATATAGGTAAGGCCTTCAGACATTGTGATTAATTTGATGTGAATAAAGATGTGGCAGTGCTACAGTTTATTGATAGGAAAGAAATACCTTTCATGTTTATTCAGTAGTAGAGATCATTAGCACTTTTCTTGTAATTTTCCTCTTTGTTAAGGCTGACAGTAACATGTATTCCTCTTCATTTCAAGGAGCAACATATACTGAAAAGATGCCAGTAATTTTTGTTGATTTTTAGCAATAGGCTCGTTCATCCTTTCCTTACATTGTCTGAAGTTTATAAGTCAAATGACATTAATCATAACAAAAAATAAATATAGGTTTTTATATTGAATGCCTGGAAATTATTTTTAAGTCTGTACCCCCATACAGTAGTGGTGGTGCCTGGCTAGGAAACTACAGTCACATTGATCATTTCTATCTTCCTTCTTTTAGCAACAGATCAACTCCTAACAATCATGACCGGATACAGCGCCTGAGACAAGAATTTCAGCAAGCAAAACAAGATGAGGACGTAGAAGACAGGAGACGTACTTACAGTTTTGAGCAGCCGTGGGTAAGTGTACATAGTGTGCCTAATCTGGAGACTTGCACCAACCACCTCTCTCCCTGCTCTGGTTGGGAACAAGGCAGTGCGGACCTATGGTCCTCTGCCACCAGACTTCTGCCTATTCTGCTGGCCACGTTTTTGTTCCACTGATGTTTATTTCACTTTTAAATTTCTTCAGCCATCTGTTCTCTGTGCATGTAGCATTATTTGCTCTGTGTTTAGACCCTTGAATCTGTGAGTTACTACATGTTTTTTTTACGTCAAAAGCAATATCAATTATTCTGAAATTTTCTAGGAAAATAAAAATAAAACACATACCAATGATAAATAATTTAGAAAGATCATGTAAACTTGCAGATGGTATTTTCTTTGAAGAAATATCTCTATGATTAGTTCTTTTCCTTAGGAGGAAGAGGTATGTATTTTCACAGCAAAAAAGAAGAGAGATGCATGCCTCACAATAATACCCCTTTGCCACTTACATTAGCTGAGACTCTTCTGTCTTGAGATATACGTCCTAATTGATCATTTAAATCCTGTTCAATCTGATCTAGCAAAGTGATACAATTATGTAAATCCATGCTGCTTATCTTGTTTAACATAATTGAATGAATCACTGTTGCTTTTTAATCAATTATGTATCCTAAATTAGGATCCTTTAAATACGGGATAAATATTGTATTGTATTTTTGTTTCAAAATTCTATAATAAAGATGGTGAACAAATTGCTCACATTCCCAAGTAAACAGAAGCTGTATCATGACAGCTGTAGAATTTCTCGCATCTCCAAAATGAACGTAGGTGATGTTAGAGCTACTTAGCATTACAATGCACGGGAGACTGAGGTGGAAATATCCAAAGATCCACATCTCTGTATGAAGGCACTGTGAACAACCCAGGTAACATTACCATGCATATGCATCTTTGCTTGCTGTTATGGTGGACATAGAAAAAATTTTGACCTGTTGAGTCGTTGCGTCCTTGTCCATCTTAAGCTTACCAATTTGAAACTGTGGTATTTTTAACATGCAGCATGGAGAGGAACAAAGGTAAACGTATTCCTAAGTGACCTGACATGCTGTATCGGAATATAGGCTTCTTGCTTCCCATGTTAGAAAACCCTTAACCTTCTCTGAAATTGAATAAATAAAATAAACATTTTCTTTATGACCAGATGTTTTTGATTTGATGTGGTGAACATAATGTGATTGCTCATCTTGGTTATAGTGTAATGGTTTTTGGAAGAAAGGGGGCTGGGTGTAGGAGGTACTTCCCATTATGCATATCAACTGCTGTTTATTCTCCAAAAGAGAGATTTGAGCTGTGTTCTTGGGAAAACTGTCTATGAGAAAAACTTGCACTCTTGAAGACTTGGGAACTTAACTACTGAAGGTCACGGGCCACATTGTTGTATATCTAAATGCCATAGCAACTTTAGACAGGCAACTTGGCTTTTATTATAGTTTCTTGTAATGAGCGAGTAGGGAATTATTTGGATGACAGGCTGATTACCTTAGGAATGGAATAATTTCCTAAATTGTGGGTCAGAACATTGACCTTTCCTTTTTCTGTTATTCAAACAAATGGGATCTCTCTGTTTACTCCCTTTCTACAGATCATGCAAATGAGCTCAAAGTGACTAATTCAGCTTAATGTATTAATATTAATTCTGAAGCTCATTGTTGCTTTTGTAGGAGCTGCTGTTGTAAAGTATTTAGGTGACCAAATGTTTTATTTTAGATATGTACTCTTAAAAAATTGGCCCAGAGTACTTTTGAATTATATTTTTTTTTCCATCGTGTACTCCAGGCTTTCAAGATCTCAGTGCTTGGAAAGGATAAAACAATGATCTCATCCATTTCAACAGTTCACAGTCATTTCAGTGTTAAGGAACCATAACCCTCTCTCTTAAGGAGAATGTATTACTTTAACATATTAGTCTAAGATGACGGTCTTTGTTAAGACACCCTCTCAAAACAGATCCAGATGTACTATTAAATATCAGTGACACACACACAAAAATGCAAAAGTAGTTAATAATACGTATGCAGGAAAATACTTATGTGCATTCATCAACCTCCTTTCAGTCTTCTCCATCTGTAAGCTGTTGGTTACAAACCATAGCAGAGACAAGTGCACCTGTATGTGGACCGTTGTTGAAAAGTATGCTTTCACCTGAGGGAGATGGCTTGTGCAGCCTACATAAACAAAAGGCTTTGAATCCAGAGATGCCTCTTGAGCCACTTGACAGCAGCCAACTCTGACCTGGTTTGGATAGAAGGAGAAAAAAAAAAAAAGAACAATCTTTCATCCACTGAGAAGTATATGCTATGAGGTGATAAGTAGTTTGCATTTCTCATTAACAAGATGATGGGAGGATTGAGGATAGGGAACAGAGTGCTGATGTGATGTGGGACTATTGGTTACTTTAAGGAAGTGTAAATGAACATAAAGTTTGCATTGTGGATGCTGATGGAAATCTGGCAGATCTAAGGATATTCAGAGGAGCTCAATAGCTCAAGAACCTGCTAATATATTATCGAAATGATCATGTGAACGTCACCAACTCCAATCCATCCCGGACTATTAATGTCCTGTGACACAACAGCTCAGTTACCTATGACAAATACATTCAGACTCCTCCAGAGTTTTGAGACAGATCTCTGTGCCATGGAGCACTACATCATGTTGGCCCTGAGCGATATCTGTGGCAGAGAGACCCGTGCCTAACCCCAGCCATTTCTGGCTGTTCCCGTCAAGTGAAGGTTATTTCTCTGTAGATGAGCAATGTGACAGAGCTGGACTTTTTGCCCGCTGTATTTACCCTGCCAGTAAACAAAATACTTGACTGCCTACAAGAGTTCATACAGCATCAGGCAGCTTAACAGACACAAGAAGTGATAGTGCTGGAATGAGACAACACCGTCTATTAAACAGTGCAGCATTCCTGCTCAAGGCCATTTGAATGACACATTGTTAAGGTTTAATAACTGACTAACTGTTGCAACGGAGAGTCATCTCTAAAATCCAGCAGTTCTGTGGTTGAGTCAAAGCTTTATGGAAAAGCTTTTTGTTTATAAGATAACTTTCTCAGTCTTCGTGATTTTTTTTCCTCTTGCATGCCCTTTTCTTTTTTTTTTTTGGTGTATCAAAAACAAGGTACAAGAAGACTTACAAGGGCATGACTGTATGTCTGATATTGCACAGGGAAAAAATAAATGAAAAATAACATCAAGTATGATTTATCCATTTTAATGCTGCTGGTGTTAATTCCACTCAGGTTTGCAGAAATGTGTACTTGGGCATATAGAATTACATGGAGTCACAGTATGTCTGCTAATGTTTAAGGCCCTTGCTGTTGCTATGGCAAATTTTAAACCAATGCAAGGTCCTTTTGGAGTTGATTTTTCTGTTCAGCAACAAAGTTGAGTCTCTCTGTTTCTGTTTTTGTCTTTCTGTTTTTCTTTGTTTATTAGTTTTCTGGGTAGTGTTGGGTTTGCTGAGGTTTAGCTTCGCTTGCACCAGTCCCGGGGTGAGGGGATTTTTATTGTAATTTGTTCCATACCTTGTATTTTTGCCTAGTCACATCTTAATTAACAGATCTTCACCTTCAATAACAAAACCACAGTATTATAACCCTAAACATCATGGGAGTGAACAATCCAATTAAACAAAATAGTATATTTAATCAGTTGAAAACACTACAATTGCTTGCCAGTCCTTCTTGTGGAAGTGCACTGTCTATCAGAAAAACACGAAGACTCTGGAGAGACAAAAGTTGGTGGTTTAGTTCTTCATCTTTAATATAAAACTCGGTTCTAAAAATGGGAAATGACAACTTCCATTCACAAATACATTCTTCTCCAGTCATCTCAAATCTATTTGGATGGTTGGAAAAAAATGCAGCTGCGCAAACTCTACTTTAAATATTTAGGAGTCAAATAAAAAGATATTTTTATTCTAAGGATAGCAGCTAGCTGAGTCAAAATGAATATACTACCTTACTCATTTGAGTATACCTTTAATTATGTGCATAGATTTGTGAAAGGTAAGTAATTGCAAGATTTTGATAGAGGATTTCAGAAATCTTAATAGCATGGCTTCATAGATAAATACTGTGTAAAAACAAGATAAAAACAAGTCTAGGGACTTGTTTTATTCTGCCGTTTGTTGGTTTGTAGATCTTGTCTCTACGAGAGATTTAAAGAGAAAATATGTTATTTTATTTATTTATTTATTTATTATCAGTGGTACTCATTTCTTATCCCTGTATTCAGGTCCTTAACATATTCAAAACCATAATTCTAAATAATCTAAAATCCCTTTAGAAAAACAAAAGCCTGATTTTTATCACTGTAACTTCTACTGTAACATATTTATTTGACCTGGAAAATGAATAGCAATATATTTAAAACAAATACTGCAAACTTTACATCAGGATCTAAATTCTGGAGAATTACTCTACACGTTGAGAAAGAAAAACAGTATAGTCATTCTTTTTACTTTTAATCAATTTGAAGAGTCTTGTTCAAGAAATGTTATTCAAGATATTAGGTAATACCTAATGGAACATTACAGTCTGACAAAGAATAACAGCTGACTTGCTGTTCTTTCTATCTCAGTCTCTTTCAGAGAGGAAACCAGTTATGCAGGGCATCCTCTCCACAGGTAGTTTCTCATCAGTTGTGCAATTGATATCCATTGATTGTAAAACCTGGGAAAGTTTCATAAAATACCATGCATCTCTTTCCACATTTCAGACTTGGGCTTTCAAATTTTTTATATATATATAATAGATAGATAGATAGATAGAAAGATATATTTCTTTTCCTACCAGTTTCAATCTATCATTTTATAGGAAGCATAAAATGAAGATAGAAAATTTTTAAAAAGAAATTAAATAATTTAATTTTGTAAATAAACATATTTATAGCTCACAGCCATGCTGCATGTAAATGACCCAAGCAGAACTTCAAGGCTCTCTAAATGTTAAGTTTCTGACATAGTGAAGATTTCTTTCTTTTGCTGCTATTACACAGAGAGGAAATCTTAGACCCAAACCGTGCCATTCAGCTTCCTACACGTACACCAGAGAAAAATACATAAAGAGATGGGATTTTCTTATTATATGGTGTTTGAATTAGTACACACCTGTTGGTATTTTTTAAAAGAAGTAATGCTATATGTTCTGTTTACCATGGCAACAAAAATAAAAAGATGGAAATAAATATAGTTTTCAAGGACATTTACAAGAACCACAGAATGTTTTTTATCATTCTGAATTTTGATATACAGTCACTGGATTGACTATCAGCTGTGCCAAGTACATACATAAAGCAGGCAAGGTTGTTTAATCTTATCTATTTCTAATTAGTGCTGAACTAAAAGAACGACAGACTTTTTGGGGACCTCATGTCTACTGCCTTCCCAGGTGAAGTTTAAACTTCTAGGTTAAACACAGAGCTTAATCTGGAAAAAAGAGTAAATATTTTAATATTAAATAACAGTCTTTTTAAAGTAACCAGGAAACTACAAAAGGATTTGTTCATCTCCCTATTAGCTTCCTTGCCTTGCCTTGCCTTGCCTTGCCTTGCCTTGCCTTCCCTTCCCTTGTAGAATTTCTATAAGTTTGAGCAAGTATTTCGCCCAATTTCTCACTATGACCGTAGGCTGTGAGATAAGTGTGTCAGCAGTACTGGTGGATCTGGCTCAAAATTCAGTTCTCTTGATTTTCCCCATGACCTCCTTTCTGTGATTGTGTAGCAGCTCTGATCTGTGCCAGTCCTGGGGGATCCACACTTCCACTTACTAAGCTACCTTCTGTGGGCTGACATGCCCACTCCGCAGTGAAAGAAACTGCGAAGATTTAGTTAGGAAAGAGAAGAGGGACCTTTAACCCTAAAACAAGCTGTCCTTAACTGCCAAGAGTGGTCAGTGCAGCATGACACATGGTATATTCTGTGCAAACTGAAAAAAAAAAATATATTGTTTGGATAAAATGAGAAATCTGTAGAAACTTCTAACTTCACATCTCTAGTTTTAAATTAATGTCTCTTTGAGAAGAGAACTGTCTAATTTCATGTATCTCAAAACACGGTTTTACAAGCTGAGTATTGCTTAACAATGCTGAATGCAATAACTATCATTGTCACTTACATGTATTGTGGAAGACATGAACATACATTTATTTGTATAATGCAGCCTTGGTTGTTATTGTGGCCTTGACTGCATCCTGATTTAAAAGGTCAATGCTTGTCATACGTCTCATTGCAAACAAGGCCAGAGTTCTTATCAATCTGCACTGTGAAGAAAGAGCTGTTGCCAGGTTTCTTGGATGGTTTCAAGTTGTTATAATTGTGCTTAGCCTTGTGTCACCCAGTTGATATCAGTGTTAAAATTATTTTGTTGTATTCCTTATTTATTTTTTGTTGTTGTTGTTATTGCTGTTGAAAGATGTGCAAATGTCTCAACTTATTTTTAATTACCTCCATTTTGTGCTGACATAAATGGGGTGTGCATGTATATGGATGCATTTGTGTATATATTGTAACACTGTTTGTGTATATGTTGGTAAAAAATACTAATTAGATTTTGAGTATTAAGGTTACTAATTATTTAAATGTTTTTAGTTCATATACTTTAATCAAAAGCATCTTGAAAAGATAAATCACTGTACAGGGATTTGCATTTTTTCTGAACAAGTTAAGGGACCAAAAATAAATATGTTACATTTTTATATTATCATAATCATATATCAAGGGCATTCACTATGGTATCACTGAGATTTTTAATGAAAAGATTTTAAAGAAATGCCTTTTCACTGGTAAAATGACTGAATGTACCCATCTATGTGTATATAAGCTATATTATAGAACATGTGATTATGTATAGATAGAGGGAATATTTTTATGTCTCATTGGTATAGTTTTGGAGGCCTGAAATCAGGCAGCAGAATGATTACATGAACAGCATACTGCTGATATGGACAGTATGTAGACTCAATAAGTATCTAACATGTACTCAATAAGTATCTTACTTTTCATGTTAGCTAAGTATTGCAGATGGGGCATACAGGTACTTGTACCTTCAGAAAATCAGTTAATTGATTTTAGATGCTTCCATTTAGACCCATCAAATTATAAATCTTGTCCCTGAGACAGGGGAAAAAGCTTCTTCATCAAGAGGGGGGTTGGTCACTGGAACAGGCTCCCCAGGGCAGTGGTCACAGCACTGAGCTGCCAGAGTTCAAGAGGCATTTGGACACTGCTCTCAGACATATGGTTTGGTTTTTGGGTGGTCCTGCATGGAGCCAGGAGTAGGACTCAATGATCCCTGTGGGTCACTTCCAACTCAGGATATTCTGTGATTCTGTATGAACTTCTTTGTGAACGGCTGAGATTCAAGACCTTTACCCTCCAAGACAGTAGTTGTGGGTGGGTGCTACAGAAGGCAGGCAGGTGTGGCAGCCCCTGTCTCTGTTTAATCATTATTTCCTATGTGCATTAAAACAAAATCTCTCTGAAGCTAAGTTTTGGTCTTAGTCCATTCATAGTCCAGTAGTGCTTTCAAAGCCTCTGCTTCCTTAGTAAAAAATTTATGGGAACTTCAACTCTTACTTGCATCCATACCTTCTAGATCATGCAATTTAGTGTCTTGCATAAACTTAAACTGAGTAGCAGCTCAATTCTAGTTCCACCTGTTTGATAACTTAACCATTCACTGCACAGTAAATTCTTTTTCATTATATTTACAGTGAACTGAGGCAAGTGAAACTGTTTTCAAATAAAGAGTAGCAATTATGATTTCATGTCTCGTTTGTGGTAACTATTTTCTCACATGTGACATAGCTTCCCGGCAATATGCAAGCATTCCAACATTGTTGAAATGGAACCCGTGAAATGATGAGATTGTCTCTAAAATCTTAGTTTAAATGCTTGTATTCCTTATGGAGATTTTGAAATGGGAACTTCTAAGTTTCCCTGTGGTTCTCTGTAAGCTGCTTATAACCACACTGGAGAGAATTCACAAATAAATCTTGTAATTTTCAGGTAATCACTTGCTTCCATAGCTGAGCCATTCAATAAAATACCAAATGTCAGAAGACTCTCAATAAAGTCAAGAAAGTTACAAATGTTGACATATGCAATAACTGAAATGCTGCTCCATATGGGTTGCCCTTATTTAATATAGTAGGAAATCTCCATGGGGGTTGTTGGTTTGGACATACATATGTACAGCTTATTCATCTCTCAGAAAAATTTCCCACAAGGCTGACACAATTCTGTTTTCTGAACTTGTTGCCTCATCATGCCATTCCTAAAACATTTTTCATTGGAAGTACTGTTTTGCTGAGGCTTTTACAGAGTGAATCTGTTCTGAAGTGGACATCACTGTTGCATTAAGGATTCTTTTAAATAAGTTACTTATAGTTTATGCTTTCACATTCTGATACTTTTACACAATAATCTTCAGCTAAGGGGAAAAGCAGTTGTTCACCAAATTGTAGCTGTTAACTTTTGATGATAAAGTTAACATCATGCTCTGAAGTGTTAGCAAAGATGAATTTTCTAAAAGTTGCACAGTTGTTTCAGCTTTGTTGTGTTTTTGGCTACCTGCAAGTACTTGACTCTATAGTAAAACAAAGGAGATGTTTATGTCACAAACGACAATTTCTGGTTTCTAAAACTTGTCTTCAGTGTAAGAAGAATTTGAAAAGCCTTTTATCTTTTAGATGTTTGTCAGCCATTATAATATCTATTTGCAGCTGAAATTATAAGGGTTGTGGGGGGGGAGGGGGGGAAGGGGAGTTCATTATGAGCGAATGTGTGAGGGAACGCACAGATCAGAAGGTAAAATGTGCTTTAACAAAAGCAGATCCAAGACAAGCTGTGTCAGTCCAGGGCTCAGTCAAGTGGCTGTACTCCTTAACCTCCCAGTGATCACAAAATCATTCTGTGGCTTTTGTGGCACTCTGTTTTGCAACTAGAGATCAAAAATATGAATAATATAGTAACACAAAAAGTGAAATATTCACAAAAGTAAACTTTTTTCATATCCCAAGTTTGAATACAGCCATCCTGCCTGATTTTGACTGGTAATGCTACACATTCCCAGAATGGCCATCCATTTCATCCATTTTCACGTGCTCTTGGCATTGTCCGCAAAGTTTCAGATGGCCACCTTAATAAGTTGTTATCTAAATTCTTCTCTGTGGCAGAGGATTCCCTGTTGTCCACAACAGACTTGCTATATGTGTCTCTTTGAACATATCAAACCAGAAACTGTTTCCCTGTCTCAGAAAAGTAAGTGGTATATGCCTGGACCAACAGCGAAATAGGATGGCAATGCCAAGGAAGAACATCATTGCTTGAGAATTGAGAACGTTGCTCCCTACTCCCTCAGGTCCTCAGGAGGGTGTAGAAGTTAGCATTAGCATGGCTAGGTTAGCTTATGGTGTCTAAAGATCTCTTCCACTTAATTCATTTAAATTTCAGTATTACTATAAGAGCACAACCCATTCTGGACCAATATTTTTCTGATACATGTCATAGTAGTTGTATCATCTTAGTCTGTAGAAGAGGTTGTTTTCTATAGTTACATGAAAAGAAGTTGTGGGGAGCTGGGTTTTGGCCTCCTCTCACAGATAACTAGCAATAGAATAAGAGGGAATGGCCTCAAGTGGCACCAGGGGAGGTTCAGGTTGGAAATTAGGAGAAATTTTTTCTCAGAAAGAGTGGTTAGGCATTAGAATGGGTTGTCCAGGAAGGTGATGGCATCACTGTCTCTGGGGGTGTTTAAGGAGGAAAGGTTGGACCTGGTGCTTAGGGACGTGGTTTAGTGGGTAATATTGGTGGTACGGGGATGGTTGGACCAGATGATCTTGGAGGTATTTTCCAACTTATGATTCTATGATTCTATAATTGGTAGGTCAGGAGCAAAATCTGTAGCACAGGACGCAGAGTGATGGATCTGAGTTTAACATAATTGTTATGAATGAGCTACTTGAATCACATTTGTACAAATATGACGGTGTAATAGTGATTTAAATGATAGCTCTTTTGTGGGTATTTTTCTGCTTTGTTTAAGACATTTTTGTTTCCATTTTACAGCCAAGCTCCAAGACATACTCGCAGAGTGGCAGACACTCAGTATCAGTAGAGGTTCAAATGCAGCGGCAGCGACAAGAAGAAAGAGAGAGTTTCCAGCAAGCTCAGCGACAGTACAGCTCTTTACCCAGGTATGGCAACTGTCTGAAGCTATTCAGTGTATATGAGCCTGGAGCTAATTTCGTTTGTAAAAGGAAAATGGTGTGCTTAGTGCAGACACTTTTGTTTAGCGTTGATATAAGGTGGAATATATTCAGCGTGGAAGAGGCATAAAATTTCTTAAGTGAGAGCATGTGGTAGCTGTTTATTTTAGTAGAATTACTTCAGAGCTGATTTCAGTGGGATTTGATGTCACTCAGCACCCAATAGAATTAAGACGTTGAAACAAAGCTATTCTTTGTGGGACACCATACAGTTTCATTTTCTGCAATTACAAAAATCTCCTGAGCATGACATGGGTTGCCCCCTTTTGACAGGTCAAATTTTTTTTTTCTTTTTTTTTTTTTCTGTCACATAATTCTTTACTGGGTAGAAATTCTATCTTTGTGATGCTGATACAAAGCAAAAATTAAAAGGAAAAAAGTAATCTCAAGACCCAGAACAATAGAAAATGGAACTGAGAAACTATCCAAAAAAACAAGAGCCTCCAGTATATACTTTTCTTCTAAGTTACTGGATTATTAGCAATTGAATGCTGAAAATTGATGCACTTTTTGTCTAAAAAATCTGTATTTAAAAATTCTTAGGTTTTTAAAATGAACTGGTTGGGTAAAAATTTATTTGATATTTATCAACCAGAATTATTAAACATTTACCCAACTGATATTGTAAATCAGTTTAGCTATCATAGCTAAACTATATATCATAGCTAAACTATCATAGTTTAGCAATATGCAAGTAGTCTTTACATTTTCAAATATCAACGGCAATGGCTGAGTGGAGAATCCTTTACTCCAGAGGTTGGTGTCAAATTTTCTGGTTTTTAACAACTCATATTTTAGCAATTACATCATAGCTATTTTACTGAAACAAATAGTAGCTTCATGATCAAAGTTATCTTACCATGAGCTCTTATCTTACCAGCTTCTTTGAAAATAAAACAGATCTCAAATTTTCGCATGGTATAGCACCTTTCAGTGTAAAATTTGTTAAGTTTAGAAGAAGGTGAGAAAGGAAAATGTAAAGTTATTGTATTTTCTTAGAAAGAGTGATGGTATGTTATTTTGAAAGTCCTTATATTTCCTTTGCTTCTTACTTCTACCTTACTTCTGAAGTGATTACATGTATAAATGCTATGCTTGTTATCTTGATAAATTCTCTTTTAATGTTACTAGTTCCAGCAGTAGATTAAGTAGGAAAGCATGAATGCTAGTGTTGTTTTTAAGCTGGGGGAGAAGGGGAGGAATTATTTTTAATTTGAAAACTGTGATTTGTAAAACTTGCTTCCCCTGTTCTGCTTAATCACTGGTAACATTTAAAAGGTAGAATTCAGTTTCAGTGCTGTTCCAGTGGTAGAAATTCGTAACTGTAAGGAGAAAATTCAGCTACAAGAAATTTGAAAAATTATTCTTTGGGCCATAGAAATGCTTGTTTTGAAATGAGTGAGTGAGAACTTCACTCAATGTGGTTTTCAACATCAGAAATGACTAGCAAGCTGGTAACAATGCATGTTACTAAGTAATTAATGATTATTTAATGATTGTGATTGAGCACTCTGGGAGTGCAGCGCAGCACTCAGCTGCACTGGGAGAAGAGAGAATTTTAGGATCTTGGACTAAAGTTGAGTTCTATGAATACAGCAATATTTCTATAACAAGCTGGGACATCTGTTTCTCCAGCTTTACAAACTGTTTGTAACTCTAGGACAGATCTGTAAAGAAATCTTAATCTTACTCTGAAACTTAGGTCCCAAGGTTAATGTCACAACTATGGCTTTGTAATGCTTATAGTTTGTGTGCTTGATTAATTCTGGAGCTTTGTTGCTTTTCATCTTGTGTAGTCTCAAGGAGCCTCTCTCTTTTTTTTTTTTTTTCTCTTTTTTTTTTTCTCTCTTTTTTTTTTTTTTTCCTTTGTACTTTTAAATCATCAGCACTGGAGGCAAATAAACTCTTTAGTCAATTTTAAGGAATCTTCCCAGAAAGACAATGAAAGTGGGCCAAATTATTTTGAACAAGTACCAGAAAACAGTCAGTAAATTAAATCAGTTCAACTAGTCATCGTCTTGTCCCATGTGAAACTGTAAAAGCAATGTTTAACTCCAAGTTAATTTTGTAGTACTTAAAATTTATCTTGCTCTAGATCAGAAACCTGACAGTTTCGTAGCCTACAGAGGTTCATTCAATTTCCTCTTGTTCCAGGGAGTGATAAAACATGGCTCAAAAACATTGTTTCTTTGGCAGAGTTGGATATGTGAATACCAAGAACAGCTATAACAATTTGCATAAGAATTTACATTATGTTATAATTTATGCTGTAATAATTTACATTCATCCTGAATAACAGTTTTCATCCAGAGGTCTCAAAATACTTTACAAAAATAGGTGGATATGGTCATTTTCAAGTTACATGTGTGGAAGGAATATTGCAAAAACATCAGCAAGTGTTGTTACTTTTACTAATGGCAGTGAATTTTTCCAGGTCTCCGTCTCGCCAATGCATATTCATTGGATGAGACCAAATTGAGTCATGTGTGTTGACATGTAAAACCAAGCCATATATACACAAATAAATGATTTTCTTATTGATTAATGTCACAATATATTTTGTTTTACTGCTTGATTCTCATACACCAATGTGAATCTCGAAGTGGGTATCTCTTTTGCTGCGACACAAAATTGTTTTACTTTATCATCACCAATCTTATTTTAAATTCATAAAAGTATCTAGCAGCTTGATAGTAAATTAAAGCTATTTCAAAGCCATAATCTGTCTTCAAAACAATGTAGTGATTTATTGTGAAAAGAGATAAGAATTTGTAATTCCTCTGTGTATATGATTTATTTATCTACCCCCATGATGGAGGTTTAAAAAAAAAAATCTGCCTTTTCTCTTATTGAAGCCATTGCAAATTGGAAAATTTTGTCCTGATAGCACAAAATTCCTTCATTCTGGAACTGTGAAGAAGAAACTCTCATCTGTGTAACTACTTATCAATAATGTGTTTTATCTTCTGACTTGTGCAGTGTTAGAGCAAATGCTTTAAAGATCTGCTTCCTGCATTTTTAATCATGTATGAGTCTAGATTCAAATCTTTCATGAGTGACTACAAGTGCTGGCTGCTATCTGGTTTCCTTAGGTAGCAGAGCATTGTATATGGTCTTTCCTAGTCTGTAGCTGAATTGTTGCACTTTTGTCTTGGGAACATGATCAGTTGTAATACTGTATGGATATTCACAACTTATTCCTACTGGAGAGTCCTGGAAGCATAGCTCAACTCTATAGGAAGAGTTCTCCCAGCAAAAGAGATAAGGTACCTCTTTTGGACAAGGCTTCTTGAGAATTCTGTAGCTGAGGGAAGCCTGCTGGCTTTGCAGAAGCACCCTTCTTTCTACACCCTTCTTTCTAGGGATTGTTGTCAGTAACATTAAGCGGGTACCAGAACATTTGTCTTAAAAGCGCTTTTTTTTTTTTTTTTTTTTTTTTTTTTTAATCCAGGCAAAGCAGAAAAAATGCCAGTTCTGTATCTCAAGACTCCTGGGAGCAGAGCTATTCCCCTGGTGAAGGGTTCCAGACTGCAAAGGAAAATCCCAGATATTCCAGCTACCAGGGATCGAGGAACGGCTATATGGGGGGACATGGCTTCAATGCCAGGGTGATGCTGGAAACACAAGAACTGCTCCGTCAAGAGCAGAGAAGGAAAGAACAACAACTGAAAAAAAAAACTTCCTCTGAAGGACCTAGCAACTATGACTCATATAAGAAAATTCAGGACCCTAATTATACTCCGCCTAAAGGTCCTTTCAGGCAAGATGTACCACCTTCACCATCTCAGGTAGCCAGGCTGAACAGATTACAAACACCAGAAAAGGGAAGACCGTTTTATTCTTGAGGTGAAGAAAATGAAGATCAACTCATCATGCAATAAGGAACATTTTCATATAAAGACTTATATTTTGAAAACTTTTTAAATTGATGGTACTAAGGAATATATCCGTTGTCTGTTTCAGTGCCTTTAACAATAGGGGCAAAGAGTTGGTGGGCCTTATGTCTTTGCCATTCTGTCTCAAGTGTTCAATTCATGGAAGGATTTTCCACCATTTGACAATCATAGCGGAAGTGAGCAATGCCGCCCCTGCTTACCAAGCCCTGTAGCCCAGTTCAGTAGTTGTCAATGGGTTATTACTAGGATTTGTTGTAATGTGTTTTACTTTGCAGTGACTTCTTACACCAACATGCAGCTTTGTGGCATAAAATTAATGAATTTGAGGTTGAGCAAAGCATTGACATGCCCCTTTTTTATTTCTCTTGGGTCAGGATGGGGGTTGCATATCACTCTTGAGTGGATAAGGCTCAGCTCTACTCAGTATCCAGTCCTAGGATGTTTTATGGTGGAGTCATTACCAGTCTTTGTTGATCCATATGCTGAAAAGCTATCCCTCACCTATTATGCACATATGCACTCTTTTTCTGTCTTTCTCCCCACTCCGAGCTTATTAAAAAAGCCCTTATCCTAATTCATGAGGAAAACAATATTAGGCTCTCAGTTATCCTGAGGATACTGTTACAATCGCCGTATATCTTAAGACACAGTCCATTATGAATGAAATAACTTGAGAGAGATTATACGGTCACAGCCAAGCCCTTAATAAGTATATTTCATTATTTCATTAAATACGGAGACTCAAGAACAAACAAACAAGTGGTTTCTGTTTTGCTTTACTGCTAAACTCATGTGGTCATACGACAACTGTGTCTAGGAAGAGAACTCAGGAGGGAGTCATCCCATGGTCACCTGATACAGACTTGTCATAGTTTGGGGAGATAACTTAAAACAAGAGTGAAAGAAAGAAAGAGAGAAAGAAAGAAAGTTTTCTTTGGATTAAAAAAAAATAAAAATAAAACAATTTCTTCTTTTTACAATTTGTGAAGCTTTGTGAACAATTGCCTTGTGCTTCCATATACTGTACTGTTGCATCGTGATGCTACATTAAAAATAAACCTTTAAGTACATGAATGAGACATAAGTGGAGACAAACTGTTACACATCATCCTGAAAACATGTCAGGATCCAAAAATAACTAAAATGAAAAAGATTGCTCTAGCAGTGAGTAATATTTGAATGTGCATATGGGATATGAGAGTTTCTTTTGCAACAGCTGTTTTTATGTTTGTTGGTCTGAACTTCATGTATTGTAAAAATGTAGCTGGGTTGCTGAAGTGCCTGCAAATCCTGATGTGAAAAGGCTTGAGAATGTATCTCAGCATATCATGTACAAAAAGGAAAGAAAGAAAGCAAGAAAGAAAAATCATGTATTTCGTGATTTTAAAAATGCCTATTTTTTTTTACTGGCACATTTTATTTTTGCGCCAACTTGTTTCTAGAATATATGTGAAATATCAGCACACATATCTGTGTCTTTTATGCCTGTTTGTTAATGGTTTTTGTTGTTAATAATGTACTCCATGTTTAAAAGTTGTTACTAATGTAAGCACAGTGACATTGGATGACAATAGCTCTTTTACGCAGAATTTCCAGAACTGTGTAAAACAGCTTTCCGTGTACATACGAAATTTAGAATAAAAGGCTGTTTACATTCTTGTCTTGGTATTGACTGTAGACCCTTAGGAGAACTGCTGCAGACATTAAGTTTAAAAAACCCTTAACAGATGTTATTTTATCCTATTCGTAATGATTTGCGTGTGTCTTTGTGTGAGTGCTTATAAACATAGGCAAAAAAAATAAATAAGATTTACAGCCCAGCTGAACACCTGAAGAATATCCTCAGAGGGAAAAAATGCTCAGCTTAGCACCTTATGTTATTTCAGGTCATACCTGTGACATTTGAAAGGTACATTTTAAAGAAAAACTCTGTGGCAAAACTTTCCAGGCTGTTGAGTGGATTGCTCTCCCTGAGGAGAGTGTCATCAGGATACGGGCACCCTCTGTGCTCTGACCAAAACTGGGCACATGTGAGGAAGCCCCCTTGGCACCCACTGGGTATTTTGAGCTCTGATGCAAGTCCTTAACAGGAATGTTGACATGGTGAAAAATGGGAGAGGGCAGATTTATGAATAAAGTAATATTTACAGTGCCAATAGTGATACTCTGTTTCCCCCATTAGCATTGAAGCTGTAGAGGGAGATTTTCTCCCTCTTCCCTTCATTCCTCCTTTTGTTGGATACTGCAGGAATGTCAATCATAATTCTGTATATGCATGACATCAGGCTGTTGCCATGGCAATAATAGTGTCAAATTATTCACTGTGACTTTAGTGTGGGATCTCAAGGGGAAGAGTAGCAGGAGACACAAGGTGGACAGGCAGCTTTTGGTGCCCAAATAAACCAAAGGCATGATTTTGCAAAGGACCTAAACTGCAGTGGCTTGCATTTGAGAGAGAGAAAATAATGCTATTTGCAGTTTTACAGGCCTTGCTGTCTCATCTCCTGCCTCTGCTCCTAGTATTCAATAGCTTGATGCTTCTATGGAGTTATTTGGACAGGCAAATAATTGCAAGCACTAAAAAATGCATCCACAGAAAAGGAAAACAGGTTGAAGTCCTTTTCAAAATAAGGTCTTTGATAAACTGTTGTTGGAAAAAGGGTATGTGTTTGAAAAAGTATGAAGTATGGGATGTTTTAGGTGTGAGGATGGCATATGTTAAAGTTTACCCTTGTATGAAACTCCTCTTCAAGGTGTTAACAATTTGCCATAATTAGATGTGTTCATGAAAGAAGTCAGATGTTCTCTTTGGGCCATGTCTGTGTTATGTTAGCAAAGAATAAGGTCTTTTTCTGGCTTCGTCATCCTGTCTTCTTCCTGACATAGCGTAGACAGGATTTCTAATATTAACTCCCATAAGTTGCAAAGGGCGATAAGGAAGTGGGAGGGAGACGTTTTAATAGAAAATGACCTTTAGTTCTGCATAGTGAATAGATCCAAAAGTTAATTGAGCTAACTGCATTACTGCAGTAATTTGTTTGTGGACGTATTACCATTATGAAATTAACTCTGTGACATTAGTGTGTTTAAGAATGGTCACAGGACAGACTGTAAGAGAGCTTACAACATCGAGGAGTGGGTGTAGAGCTTGCACATTTTTTTCTCCTGAAACCCTAAAAAATCCATCCACAAAGCCTGTTGGTATTTTATCAAAATAATTTGTTAATGCTATTGAAATTTCATGGGAAAGTTTAAAATTATTCATGTAGAAGACTGCTGCCTTTCTAAAAAAGCCTACTTCCCTTCTTGTTACAGGGCCTCCTTGGAAACAAGACTCTAGCCTTAGTGAATTATTGCATGGGCCAGATATTTTAATATATGTCTTGGAGAACTCTGCCATCAAAAACAGCAAAAAATGGCAGAGAGCCCAGATGAACATGGTTGGAAAGTACAATTGCCATTTATTGCTGGCAAACAGTGGGAAGAACAACAAAACAAAATTTAAACCCAACATGATTGTGGATGTATGGCCTGTCTTTCAAAGCTGTGCTGATGTTTTGCTCACATTCAAGCTGTTTATGAGTGTCTGTAACATTACATTTCTCTGTGCTGGGTATGTTGAGAAAGGAAAGGAAGAAACATTGGCCAGACAAGGAAGAGATGCGCCAGATTAGCAGTGTTGGCTAAACACAGGATATTCTTGAGTAATTCAAACCTTTGAACTTGCGTTGTTGAGACTTAAAGTGAATTTGGCTATTGCATGTCCTGGCTTGCAAGTCTATTTTCAAAATATTTCCTAATTCTATTTGTTCTGCCTGACTGTTTCTACATCTTCTCTCCTGAGTCCTCAGTCTGGTTCATAGGAGTTGTGAGGAATCTGTCAGGAATGCAAATGTAGAAAAAAAACCTCATCTTCTCCTTGAGCTGCTGTTGTGCCACCACACCCTGGCCATTCAGACCTACTATAAAGGTCAGCCCTGACTTGGCAGAGGAAGAGCAAGGGTCAGAAGTCCAGGATGGGGAACTGACTTCGTGCAAGTGGGTTGTGTGCATGTGTGTGTACATGTGGGAGAGTGAAAGAGGCACAGATTGGATTCATTTGCCTATAATTCATGTCCAGCTTGAAACCCTCTTCAAATATCTTGTAGCATTTCTTCAGAGCTCTTTCCATCTGTGCAGAAACCAAGATGATGATTTGATGCACATGTTTATTGTTTCATGCCCTCTCGTACATATTTTTTATTTTGTATCACTATCACACTCTCTTTTACATCTGCTGATTAATTCTGTTGCTTTTATTTGTTTCTCCAATTGGTGTGGAATTCATTCATATCCTGGTCTGCTTCTTGCTAGTGATTGATATTTATTCCAGCATTTCAAACTTATCTTAATATTTTCTGTCCTCAAGAGCAGTGTTATCTTTTGTAATTTACACTTTAATCACATTTTAAAAATTGAGACTGGAAGCTTGAGCTGGGATTACACAGAAACAAACTAAAGAATATGGCTCTCATTGCTATTCTGTGTGCAGTGCACACTTCCAGGCACTTGCAGGAACCATACAGAGTACTGTCTGAATGAGATGAAGAAAAGCATCAAGCCCAGGAGCTTTAGAGAAAAAAAAAAAAAAAAAAAAAATTTGAAAATGTTTATGCCCAGTACACCTACTGTGAAAAAAATAATTCCTTAGAAACATCAACGTTTGTCTGAATAGCTGATGGTTTCAGGGTTCAGACTTGACTGGTTTAGACAGAGGACTGGAAAAGGAAGCTGCTTGTGCCAATCTAAAGGACACCAGAAACCTCTTACCCTTGTAAATTAGCTCCTGAAATGCCATTTCCAGCTGCACATTTTACAGTAGCCAAGATGGGAATGGGCTTACCTTCATGCACTGAGCTAAAAACTGCAGTGACATCTGTCAGAGAAGGAGGGGTGGCAGCCATGGGTGATAATAGCTTTGGTAGTCTGATTTTAATCTGCTTGTTTGTTTGTTCAAGTGATCTTTGTTTGTGTTAGGAAAATAAGAAAAGAAATGAAGGCTGAGGAAGAGGATTAAAATGTGAACACGAGAGTTCTCTGTTCCCCTTTCACCATCAACTGTCACCAGCGCAGCCACTGGTGTTTTCTTGCCTTCTTTTTCTTTGTTACTGAAAGGCACAGAAAAGGAGAAACTATCTGACAGTAACCTCATCACAAAAGTCATGTCTTTCCTAGAGATACACTCTGCTGTGTTACTTGTACAATATGAATTAACAACGCAACAAGTAGAAAGACATACTAAACCTCCTTTCTTTCCTCTGTGGGTTTCCCTGGGGTGAGTATAGATTGTCACTCCTTAGGACTGGGGGCTGTGCTTTGTTTTTATCTTATATATAACAGAATATTGTCCTTGGCAGTAACAGCTAGTAAATGTTTGTTTTGAGCATGAAGGGAGCTTTGTCTGACATTAGTTTGTATATATTTTTGCAATAGGTGTTGCATGGTAGACTGACTGATTCTAGATGTATTCCTAGTTCTAGTGATAGTCTCATTTGAAAATACAGAGCATATTGCTGGAACCAGTCATAGCTTGGGAACGGCTACCCTGTCAGTTAAAATGAGTTCATCAGGTCTCTCCATGTAACTGAGGGTGCTACCCTTTTACAGGTTTTGTAGGGGGAGGGGGAGAGAGAGAGAGAGATGTCTTCCTCCTGGGATTAGGAAACACATTCCTGTGGTCACAGTTTGAAACTGAAGAATTATCTATAGCAATTTAAAGAGATTTCAAGGAGCTGCAGCCTTTTGCCAGAATCCCAGAACAGTTATCACTTTAGTGTTCAGCTAGCTGGAGAAGACATTAGTTTCATTGCTTCACCGATGTAATTCTTATTCCCACTTAGAACTTGCTAAAGACAGAGACCCCATTCAGGGTATGCATCAGATTTTATATCTTCCTTAGGGGCAAGTGCAAAGCTTCGTAATACTTTAGCTGTAGCCAGGTTATTAAAAGCCAGTGGGCTCTGAGGAGCAGGAATGTCTTGCCTAAAATTTCATGTCTAATGATGAAGTACAGTTTGTTTCATTCTGCCAACCATCTGTTGGTTCCTGTCCATGACACACAACTTCAGTTTTCTCAGTTATGATACATTCAGGCTCTGCTCTGTTGTCCAACCCAAACTGCAAGAACCATTTTAATAAAAAAGTGTTTATAAATAATATTGAAGAAAAATTATTAATACCCAATCAGTCATTTTGTGGGTAACTATGGGCTGTAAAGGAACAGAAATTTATGCTACAGAAATGATTACTAAGGAAGATTTAAGTCTAAGAAATCTTTTTTCTCTTTAGGTTCCAAAACTCAACAAGGGTTAATCTAATCAACTGCAGCATAACAAGGACTGGAAATGGCAATGTCTAGTTTTAGTGCCTGCAAAAATCTGTTTTATAATCTGGACTGAGTTCATTGTAATTTCACCCACATTGTTCCTTACTCTTAGAACTGTATAAAATCATATTAAAAATAGAAGCAACTAAATTACACAACCTGTTGTTTCCCATAAGCTCAGTTAATACTACATCCAACAAGGTAGAATATTTACATTATGATTGTGAAATAATTTGTGTTTTAGTATCCCCTTCTTTATTTAAAATGTTGCTCACACAATTTTTGCAAATAGTAGCATACATAATTTTACGATTGTTCATTCTTGTTTTTTTAAAGTCAGTTTGTATGAATAATTTTCTCATCTTTATGCAGAATTTTTCCACATTTTTGTTGACTAAAATATTGCTAATCTAATTTCCTATTAAAAAATTCATTTCCAGCATTGCAGAGCTGAAAGGTGCTACCAAGCATTTAGTCTTCAATTTACATACAACAAACCCTGTAATCTGATGGGGGATTTCACACAAGGATGGCTGCATGCAATTACATGGGCAAAGAAAAAAAATTGTCCAAGACTCTGTTCTACAGTAATTTCATCTGTTGGTCTCCCATTGAGAGTTCTCCTATTGCTAAATTGCTTATTGATGTGGACTTAAAAGTAGAAAAATCTACACAATGTTGTCATACTAGGTTTTCAATGCTGTTTGCATTTTTTGTTTTTTCCTTTTTAATTATAATTTAGGTTTGTTAGAAAAGGATGAAGTAAACAGATTGGAATAATTCATTTGAGTTAACACTCATTGACAAGAAAACATTAAGCATTCTCCAGATGAAGCACCAGTCATGAAAGACAGAAGGATAATCCTAACATTACAACTCAAGTAAATTAGTTTTCTGATATATATTCCAGCATTGCATGAAGCTGTACCAATTCTTAATACTCGCATAATGCACTTTTAAACGATGCCAGAAATCATCATTACAACAGAGAGAGGGCTCACTGTTTGTGTTTATTAATGTGGGAATGTTGGAAGAGTATTAGATATTAAATTAGATATTAAATGTCACAGTCTAGCATGATTGGAGATAAACAACTGTAAAACTGATTGAGAAGATTTGGGCAGATAAATACAAATGGAAAAACAGACCTCCATGCTACTGTGGTGGAAACATGCCTCAATGTTATACCCCTGCCATGACACAACAAGCACAACCCAATGGACCAGACCCTTTAGGAAGGTGATGAGTGAAGGCTGAAGGCATGGGACTGGAGCAAGCATGAGCCTGAAATAAATTCTCTGCTTTGAATACGGGGAATCATTTGTACTTTAGCTGGCTCATGTCAGTCTTGCTTTTGAAGACTGGCCCAATTCATCTGTGTTTGCCCTTAGGTGGACAACTGAGGTGGTGGTTTTATTTATTACTGGGAGGCTGGATACAAGGTTCTGTCCCTTCACACTGTGCCAACAAGCCCATTGTAGTTGCTGCTTAGAAGCTTTGACTCAAAGCTGGTAAATCAGTTTGTGAATGCCAGACCTTCTTCCCCACAGAGGGTGGGAGGAAAGCAGGGCAGAGAACTGGCCCCTAACAAACAGTAGCTTTGCATGCCAGGGGTGTTGGGGGTGTCCTGTGGTTGGCCACAAATGATCCAGGCTGATTTTTCTTTCCCTGAGGTGAGGTGAGGCAGAGAGTAGAAGTAGCAGATTTTTTTTTTTTTTTTTAAAAGATTGACTGTTTTTGTTTTTTCCTTGTTTATTTTTTCTAAGAAAGCCACATTAAGCTACTTGAATGTATTACCTTGCACTCCTATTAGTAGGCTGCTATTGCCACAGCAGAAGATACTGCAACAACATTAATTTAACCTGTTAAATTTCTTCTGAATTAGCTGGTATCCTGTGAATTCTTCCTCTACTGCAGAAGGATTGGGATGCAGTATTCAACCTGGGAAGGCGAGCCTGAAAAACTGCTTTGGCACTCAGAAAAAGAAATAAAAGAAAACAAAACAAAAGAAAAAATAAAAATAATAATAAAAAAAGAATGTACATTACAGAGCAGCTGATCGATCTCCTATACCATGTGCATTCTTCTAGTCCACACTAGACCATAAACGAAATGTGGTTAAGGGTTTATCTCCCTATAAATATCATGTGTATTTATTAAATGGTGAGTGATTTGCATTATTATGACATTTGATCGGTGGTATTCAAATCCAGCTGGTAAGGTTTCAGTGAGGAGCTCGGAGAGCAGCAACAGTTTCTCTATTGTCTTCAGTTGGCGTTGTGAGGCAGCAATGGGAGCAACAGCCAGCAGTGCAGTAATCTAATACTGAATACACGCTGCTCCTTTTGTTAAACATCTTTTCCTAAAAATGCTGGCAAGTACACATTGTTTCCTTATCATTTTTTTTCCTCTTGAGAGATTTCAATTCCATTTACCCCACAGGCCCAAATCCTTCCTGAACACATGAGTTCGACAGCAAGGAGGATTACTAGAAATAGCGCAGACAATGACCAAAAGCCGTCTTGCACGGCTTTTCTTTCCAGCCAGCCACCCACCTTTCATTATCAAGGGGATGAATACCATATCTGACTGCATAATCAAAATCCAGTGACCTGTCAGAGCAGGCAGTAAAATAAAGCTCTCTTGCTGTTTCCCTTTGACTAGGCTTCAGTTCTGGAACCCTTTTAACCCAATTTTTCTGACATATTGTAACTTGTAGGCATTTAAGGATGCAACCACTGAGCTAATATATTATAGAGTGTGTCTTTATAATATATATGGTATATTTAGAGTCCTGATTCCTGGTAAAATTGGAGCACCCTGATGCCAAAATAATAGCCTTTAATTAAAAGAGCTACAGCAAAGAGAACTAAAAACACATTGAACAATAGAAATCCCTGACCAGTTTTTCCAGCAATTTTTCTGCCTGTGATATTTGCCAGCACATTCCTGACAAATGTCTAAAGTAAAAATGAATGCTCATGTGGATCTTGAATGCCATTCAACATATGGGAAGAACTGCTTACTTTTCTTCAAACACAGTTCCATGTCACCATAAATGAAAAAAGCTTTTTTTTTTTTTTTTTTTTTTTTTTAACTACTTCATTACATTGCGCTTAGTGTATAAATTCTGGGCAGAAGTTCAGAGAAGGTTATACAAGATGCCAAAGGGCCATATTCTCCTGTTGCAAAGTCTAATATTAAACTCTGTACCTGAGAACCAGCTCTAGATTTTGTAGGGAATTGGGGAAAAGGACAAATTCTAAAATGTTTTTCTGTACAGTGTATTTGACTTGTTTACTCTTAACTAATTCAAAGAAACAGGAAAGGTCAACACAGACATAATACTCTTTTTGGTGGAATGGTGATGGAAAGTGAAAGGCCTCCAGTATAGCCATGCCACCAAAGGGGGTCTCAGAGTGAGTGCCTGGGTAAGCCCCACACCTCCCTCAGGTCTTTTTGTCTCTGGAGCTAGAAGGTAGACAAGTTTTCACAAGAACTCCTCTAAAGGTCTTCTCAGAAAGTCACAGTACATTGCTCCTCGTGGTTGTTCCAAAGTTATAGTTTTCAGACTAAGTGTTTGGCTGCCTGTTTTAACAATAGCTTGTCTGAATTTTTAGAGGGAACAACAGGGGAAAAATTTCTGGGTTTCCTTTTTATTTTTTTCCCTTCCTTTCCTTTCACAAAGATGTTAGGTTAGCCATTTTGCCCAAAGAGGATGAAAAACAGTTCCTTCTGTAACACAGATTCTCTGAAAATGAGAAATATTGTTTGTCCTGTTCATTAGGAAAATGTGCAAACTACTGAAGTCAGCCTATGAGCCATGGTACCATATCCAACATCAAGCAGCAGACTGCCTGATTGCATTGTGTTAACACTAGACCCAGATCTGTCTAATAGCACTTGACAAACTGTGTCTTGGCATCAAGCCCTGGTGCCTTAAGTTATCTTTTTTTTTTTTTTTTTTAACTCTTAACTGAATGAAAATTTTAATTTTTTAATATTGGTAGCCTTCTAACTGGCTGATTTTCTGAGCATTTTTAGAGCTTTGCTCTTGTGCAAGTAGACTTTTACAGACTAGGCCTTCACAGCCAGAGATGCATTTCTGTACTTAGTGTGCAAAAGTGAAGGAATATTTCTGAGACATCTATTTTGTATGACAGAGAAGAAGTATCATAACCTAGTGGAAGATATTAATTTTTAATATTTTATTTCAAATTTTAAGGTGTGCAGTTGCTGGATAATGAAAAATACTTGGAAGTAAGCATCTGGGGAGAAATGTACATGAATCAGAAGGATGCTTGTTTTTTATTTTCACTTGCTATGATCTTCAGAAAATGCTGACTGCAGTCAGCAATGTTGGCAACAGTCCTTCTTCATAGAACTCTTCAAGTATTGCAATACCTCATTGCCCACAACAGCCAGCCAGGCTTTTAATAAATTAGCCCTGAATATATAGATTCTGGAGAGATATTCTGAGGTCAGAAGAGACCATTATAATGATCTGGCATATTACCTAACTTCCCTTTAACACTGACTGTGGAATTTCACTCAATAATTCCTACATCAGACTCAGTAACTTGTGGCTGAAATAAAGAAAAACTTTCAGAAATACATCCAGTTTGTATTTAAGATGATAAAGGATGGAGAATTTACCACATCATTTGGCAATCTCCTTCAGTTTTTAATTGCTTGCACTGATAAAAATTTATGTTATCTTCAGCCTGAAGTTTTCTAACTCATCTCTGATGATCTTGTTATGCCTTTTTGTGTGCTGAGTTATAAAGCGATGTTACATAGATGTGATTTCACACACTGAGCATACCATGCCTCACTAAGAGCTGGGGGCCAAACAAGAAACTTGATCTTCAGAAATTCAGAGCAAGGAAAACAGAAAGATCAAGACCAAGGCTGGGTGAAACCCAAGGCTGTCTTACGTACTGCATTTCCATCTGCAAACAGGACACATTCAAAAGTAGAGATCAGTTTTGAAAACATGACCTGTAAATATCACAATTTCAAGTTAGAAACCCATTTTCCAGACAATGCCTGCTGTCAGGTTAACTTTCCCTTATTGCTTCAGTATCTCCTATTTAATGTTTTGGTTGTTGTTGTTGATGATGATGATGTTGTTCGTTTGTTTTGATGTTTCCGTAACTAAAACAGGGCTTGTGTTACAGAGTTGTTTTGCAGATTATTAGCAGATAATTCTTAATGTTACTTCTGTTTGGTAAAAAATCATATTGCTTTGTCATCTTGAACCTACAAACCTCTCATAAGGGACTTTAGTCTTATTCCTGCTATTGAACAGAGGGCATTTTCATATCCTTCTGTTGTCAAATCAGAGGTTATGACTGAAGCTGTTTTCAAGGAAAGGTATGCATTTGAAAACTTAAAATTTAAATTTGGTTTGAAAAGCTAAGATAAATATTTTCTATTCTAACAGATTTTTATTTTTTGTAGCAAGATGAGAGATTTTTATTTTTATTTGATTTTTATTTTTTGTAACAAAAAGGAGAACAGGAAATTCAGCTTCAAGATAAATCAAACACAGTATTCCAAATCTGTCTCTATTTTTTGTTTGTTTTTTAACTTTTTTTTCCCCTCTACTTTTATCTCTAAACACAAAGGGATATATGCTATTGCAGTGATAAAACTGAGCAACTCGGTGTTCAGTCGTGCCAAGGAGAGAATATGATACTTTACGTGAACATGTCAAGGTAATGTCAATTAAAAAAAAAAAATAGGCACAGATTGACTTTTTAAATCTTTCACAAAGATCTTATCTATTCATAACCCAAATCAAAGCAACTCTGATTGCTCTATCAAGTCTAATATATAATTAAGGCAATTCAGTCCTAAGGTTTGGGGTTATCGCAGCTCTTTTGATTTGAGTTGCTGATTGTCTTAGTGAAAGAGCTGGTTGGGAATTTTTTGACAGAGAGGTTTTCATCTTAAAGAAAAAAATCTGTCAAAAGCAAAACTTATTAGGGAGTAAAAAGCATGCAGAATAATCAATAGCCCAGGAGTTATTACACTTGCAAGCGTGTAGTGATGCAAGTCCTTCCTCTCAGCCAGGTAAATGCACAAGCCACTGGGCTGAAAGCTATTTTATACTGCATCTCAGATCCTCTTTCCTGTTGTCCTCATGTAAGTTGTATTGAAATAAGTGCCCTAACTACTGGACTGTATATTCAGTCCCTCTTTCTCTCTGGCAGGTTTTGATTTGGCCTTGATACAGTAGTGAGAAAGCATGGAAACGCTAAGAAACGCTCTCCTACATTGCACATCTGAGCTTTGAGATCTTTGTCAACTGGCCTGCCATGAAGTCTGACCTGTGCAGTCTTTTGGATGTTCATTACACCAAACACCTGGAGCGTACATGAATTTCAACTTTTGTGTAATACCCGTCAGATTGAAGGGCCATGAACAGGATTACACTTTTGTGCATTTATAACCACCTCCATAAACCGAGGTGTGAGCAGCAGGCTGATTTTGATACTATTTAATGGTAAGGTTACAGAACTTTTTGAAGAAGGGACTGTGCTTTTGCTTGTCTGTACATATACAGACTGCACATAATGCTGCATGTTAGCAGAATACAGCTAGCCTGAAAGGTGTTAGTGGCTGCCAACAGGGATGTCCTGGCTCCAAAGAAAATAACAAACCTCGTTAAAAATAATGGGTGTGCCAAATAATCGGCCAGGCTCAACGAACAAAGCAATCAAGCCCCTTTATGAGGTAAAAGCAGCTGGTGGCTGAGGAAATACCAGCGGCTCTTGGATGTAGTTTTACAACATGGGAGCTTCAGCAGCAAGGAGCTGAAGGAGTTCCTTCCTGCCTTTCTTCCTGGCCTTCCTCCAGCATCTTGCCCACAGACTGCTGCCCCTCAGCACAGTCTGCTCCTGGTGAGCTCAGCTGGATGTAAACGGGGGAAGAAAAGGGGCTAGGGATGCCTAGGTACAATGTGAACTCCCAAAGCTGTGGCTGCTACCCAAAAACCAACAACTGAAACAACACTGAAACTGCAAACGTATATTGTTTCACTGATTCATGGATGAAACTAATTTGTGAATAAAACCAAAATAATATAGTTTCCATATTTACTTTAGAATAAGAAATTAGTGCCTCTTAACATATTCTACTGAATGTAAGACTTAAAAAATTCCTACCCCAGCCATGCTGCTTGCTAGGATGCAAGTTTTCAACATGTGCACTCCACTCAGGTTGGAATTTACTTTATCTAACTCGGACTGACAAAAAGTGAAGTGTCTAAGATAAGTTACTCATATAGACATATTTTTGAGTCAGCTGAAAGGGAACCACCTACACGAAGCAATCCTGCCTATCCTGAAAAAGGACTCAAAACCAGCAGCTGAGCCTGGCCCTATGCTTTAAAGAAAGCCCGGATGATTGGCAGCTGATTTTTAAAGTGCTGAAGTAAGTATGATGAATTCCACCCTGAAAATCATAATCTTATCCCACTGAAGTTTAAAACAAGACTTTTTGAGATATTTCAATTCTTATCTTTTAAAAGGAAAGCACAGTAAAGTCCAAAAAGAGCTCAGATATAACTGAATACCTCCCTCGGTCTCCCATGACACGTTACACAGGGCAGTGCTATCCTTGGAAGAGATAATTGGATAAAAAAAAATAAATAAATAAAAAATAATTTTATTTTTTGGTAAATCTGTTCTTGATCCTTACATACCTCACAAATCTGGTGTTTTGGAAATGTAGTTAATATTTGTAAAGTGCTTCCTAGGTGGAAGATGTGAAAGCCTGTCCATTTATTAATAACAAATACTTTAAAAGTGAGCACTAAACACTTAGTCCTAATCCTAATACTACCGCATTATGGAGGAGATGAGAAATGCAACATAAGTAATGACAAACCACACAGCACCAATCACAGAAACTACACAATTCCAGCAGGGACCTGTCTTTTTAAAAACAACAACAACAACAAAACCACTAAATATTAAATAATGGCTTTTGTTCCAAAAAGTTATTTTAAAATGCCCACCATCTGCTTTAAGCTCACAATAGCCAGGAAATTTAGAGTCTGAAAATCTCTCCTTAACTCATCCCATTGTGCCCTGTGGATGGAAAACCTATTTGCATCTAATAAAACAATGCATGCCAATGGAAATGTCATCTCTTTTGGCAAGTTGCATAATTCTTTATAGCTGTATATTAGATCCAGATGCTTTGGCAAAGGATATCTTCCTTCAGGAGTACTGCTTGAGGGAGGCTGTATTGATTGCTGTATTTGCAATTATAGATTGGACCATGGCAATCACTAAAGACAGGCAGGGAAACATTTTGATTCTGCATTGTACAGCCTCAGTCTTGCCTTCAAAAGCAAACAAAAAAAAATATAAAAAAAATAAAAATCTATTTTTATTATCTGTTTATTTTAAGCAGTACATCAAAAAAGAGATTAAAGGGGTTATTAAGGAAGCTAGCCAGTATGTCCTGCAGACATTTCCAATCTTCACATGAGGCATTCAACAATTAAAATAGTATATGATGGTCCAGCCCACAACTCCAATAAATAACTGCAGATCAAGACACTGATTGTCATGAGACATTTCCCTCAGCACAGAACTTCCTAACAAATTTGTGGCTATTGAAGGTACTCAGCAGCCCACTCCAGAGCATAACAAGAAATCTGCGATGGCATCGATGGTTGTTGCTCCATTGCATACAGTTATCTTTGTACTCGGAGCCTGTGACTAGGCACCAGTCAGACTAATTTGTTTTAATTCAATTTAGTTTGATAGGGGCAGCTTGTAGGTGGACTTATATTTAACATTAAGTAAATCAATTTAACTTGAGCAAGTGGCTCTACAGTCACATCTTAGGCTGACATAAGTAGTTTTCCACCAGAAGGCCCATGCTGTGGCTTCTGGCATACCCAGCTCAAATTCTGTCACAGTATAAAGTCACATTTGGAGATATTTGTAATCATCCCTTACATTTTAGGTGGTGCCTAGTCTTTTAACCCAGAACAGGCTTTACAATAAAGTATGTTTGGGGATCTGGGAGTTTATCCTGTCTCCAAAGAAAAGTTGAAAGAAACCAGCTGATCAGCTGTGGAAATTTCTTATCTGTTACATGCTCATTCTGGGCTACTGCATTGATGATGTTATTCATTAACTTGCATGTATTAATTGATGGCTCTGAATATAAAGCACATGATTTCTTTAACTTTACCTGATGCTTATTTTTATCAATAGTGTAATTAGCATAATATGTTAAAAAGCAATCAACTTTTCACTTTTGAGTTACTCAACCTGAGTGAGTATGAAGCTGGCACAAGACAGCTTTAACTTGTAGGTTTGGCAACAACAACAACAAAAAAATCTGAGCTTCCAGCTTCAAGAGAACATAGCCTTTGGAAAAAATGGTAGGAGGAAAAACACAGGGGCCTTATCTTCTTGACTTAGATGAAGACTGAGAAAATGTACCATACAGCATGAAAGATGAGGTCTTTCCCTTAGCTAAACTACACCTTCAAACAGAACCAACAATGTTGAAGAATTTTTTTCTCTGGGTAGCTTTTATATTTTGAGAAAGCTTGAGTTCTGTTATGACTTTCAGAAAGTGACAGTCTGTTCTAAGGAAAACATTGAATTCTACAAATAATCACAGAATATGCTGCATACTGTTTATTAGCTTGATCTTTCTTCCTTAATTGATGTTTGCTGTGAAAATACAGTTCAGCCAAGCAGAAGGGGGAAAAAAAAGTGTGTTGTACCACATTAATTTCACTTGTACAAGCACATAAATGGTCATGTAATGGTTCCACGGGCTAATTTCATCCAGAGAGAGGCTCTCTTTTTTTTTTTTTTTTTTTTTTTTTTTCCTTTCTAAAACTTCCCATTCATAAATAAATTGAATTTTGTGTTTTGCTAGATCAATGAAAGACGTCTTCTGCTGCTTGTCTTGTCCTCTCTGCCTTTATTTTCCCTTGGGCACCTTTTAGGCAAGGTGAAATATTGTGTCCTTGTGGCTTGAAACTCTGTTTGCTAAAATACAACAAACAAAAGTATTTTAGTTATAGAGATGATTGTTTTGCTGGGTTCCACAAAGAAAACAAACAAACAAACAAACAAAAACAACAACAATAGAACACAAACAACAGCACAGAATCACAAAAGAACAGATCCAATGCCATTTGACATACATGAAAATCTTTTAGTTCAGTTCAATAGGCTTTAATCGGACCAGTATAGCCTTATTTCCTGGGTTTGTTTTGAAGTATCCTTTACACTTACGAGATGAGAACTAAACCCTTCTCCCTCTCCCCTTTTGTGTTTATGATCCAGGCTTTTGTAATAGTCACATTTTCCTGCAATGCCTGCAGAATACCAATGAAATGTTTCTTCCTGTAGTGACACATACAATCATCCTCAAGTGGGAGGAACGGTATTTACAATACCCTACTAGACTCTAGGTTTAGCTGACTAAATTCCTTCAGCTGTGTCTTATGGGTTGCTACAAAATGCTGTGAAAACACGAGGAGCACCTACGCACACCAGAAATACAAACTGCATGGCTTAAAATGCATAGTCTTCCAAAGACTGACTCACAGGTTTTCACTCGGAGAATATGGGCTTTATCGCCTCTACACTGTTGTGGTATCATGTGCCAAATTGTAGTTGACAAAGTGATATAATAGATGAGTTTAGATGAAGTTGTTGGCTGGTAGAGAAGCCAAGAAAAACTCATGGCTTGGATGTTTTGAACTCCTAGACCTTTTTCCAGCCTCGTTTACTTTTTAAATGCACAGTGTGGCAAAGCCATCCAGCAGACAGCCCAGCTGTATGTAGGACTCTCTATTGTATCTTTGTTTTTAAGCATGTTTAACAGTGTTACTCTCATAGCAGGCAGGGTTTCTGGAAATAATCAGTGAATCCAGTCAGAACAAAAGTGCTAATGTGGTACCAAGTTTCTGAGTAAATAAACAATTTCCAAACAAAATCCTTTCAACAGCATTGCATGTCTGTGTCAACACTGTGCTTCCTCTATGATGATCTGGTCAGCGGCACTCCAGCTACACAGAGGAGGTCATATGCTTCCTACAGCATTATGCCAAAGATGTGAGATTTTTTACAGAATATACCACTCAGGGCTTCCTGTGAGCCACAGAAGCTGCATTTTGTGGTATGATTAGAGACAAAAAATCAGAAGGAAAGAAAATCCTGGTGGGCATATTTGAGAGGGAATAAAAGATATGAAACAAAGGCTGCTTTTGCCAGCTCAGTGGCCATTAGCTAGTCAGAGACATAAACATGTTTGTTGTTTATCACCCAACCATATAGATACAGAATTTTAATACATGAAAACAATGCCTCAGATACTTAATATGCTACAGATTAACAGGAAATAAGTAACAGGAAAAACAAAACAAAAACAAACAAACAAAAAAACACCCTTGCAGGTACACATTTGCTTATTTCAAACATACAGCATCTCAGTAAAAAACACTGATTTCATACATATTGATAACTGAATCCAGAAACAGGGGATATCTACTTTATAGCTCAAATATAATGGACTAGACATTCTCCTGAGAAATTTTTTTTGATCACATATGTGGGAAACCTCACGGGACTCCTTGATTGTGTGTGATTGCTACTAATTAAGAGATGTAGAAAGCTTACAATAATCAGTTCTTCTGACAGGATTTTTGCCAAGATTGAAAGAGTTTACAAGAATTGTGCAATCTATATCTTGGTCCTGGTTCAACTTGAACCTAAATGCTGGGGTCTGCTTTTTAATATCACTTCTACCCATGGGTTACTTAAGTTTATTACCTCTTTTTGTGGTGCTTTTTGGAGTCCAAGGTGAAATATTTAGCCTTTTTCTAATACAAATATAATAAATCTCTGTCATCACGATGTAAGACTTCCGTATGAATCACTTCACAAATTTCAAACTAATAACTTATTATTTTTCACCGATATAACATGTAGGTGGATAACATTCCATCACCAGTGACTGTAATCACCTTCAGCCCCAATTCAGCATCCCGAGTTCTGGCTTGATTAAGTATTTGCCACTTCTATTTCATCCTCTCCTGACAGAGATAACTTTGTTTTAATTCAAATTGTCACACTCTGGAGTTCAGGAAGGACATGAAAATGTCAGGTAATAATCCCTCCTCAATCTTGTGAGTAGTTAGCGCTGCTAATATGCAGAACCATTAATATGTTGGCATGATTCTAACTTAATCATTTGCAGCAGCCCAAGCTTTATTGAGAGCCGTTAAAGCTGATCTGGATAAGCGTCGCCCATCTTTACACGCTTTACCATGTTTTCAGTGCTTAACAAAAGACGCACTAGATGCACTTAATCTTGAAACTTTTCCTGTATCTTTGTTACTTTAGCATTTAAATGAGTTTCATCAGTAATTCAAAGATTTCTTAAGAATATATATATATATATATATAATATATATATATTATTATTATAATATTATAATTATATATATATATAATGGAAATAACCTTTTTGAAACCAGGGCCTCTACATGTATGTAGACATTTTTGTCTTTGGATGACTGAGATTACCATGGGCTGCCATAGTTAGTCATGAAATAAACAGCAAAACTGCCTACATTAACAAATTAAACAGGCATTCAAAAGATAAACACATGGAAGAACAGATCAAACATTAATAATAACTGTTTCTATGTCTCTAACATCCAGCTGTCTTTGTCTTGTAGGACAGTGTTTGGTACCTCATTCTTCAATTTTCTCTCAAAATGGAAGCATCAAGAAGGATAACCGTCTCCCCAAGAGTTCAAACTACAGAGACAGGGAAGAGGCATTGTCTATTTAACAGTTAAATATCTGACATGTTTACATTATTAATGAACCAAATGTAAAGCCTCCAGGCCATTCTCCTGATGAAGATGAAATCAAGTTTCTATCTATGTCTTCTATTGGATGATAACATTATTTTATGTTAGCAGGATGGGATTACTGATGTGCTATATCCACCCATCCACCCACCTATCTTCTCTGACTTATTTTATTCTTTGAATCACTGCTTTTTCGTTCTATATCTTGAAGTCAGGAGCAATATTCATCACCAGTTCACATTCTTATTAGTTGAATGTAGTTTGAAATGCATGACACCTGCCATCTCTGTACCTCTGGTAATGATGACTAAACAGAGCCAAAGGGTGGTTTTGTAGCTGATGAGTCAATTTATCAATATGAGTAAATGACACACTTTTGTTCACAAATAAGTCTTTGTACAGAGTCAGAGTGAGCACTTCAGAGTTGAAGAAATTTTCTGGGCTGAGGACTGCAATTTGGTTTATGTTAACCCTGTTCCTCCATAATGTGGCTAGAAATATTATATTGTTTCTTCACAGAGCATCTACTTGTATTTCTAAAACCCTTTAATCTGAAATGGGTCTCTCCTGAAAATGTTGATCTCACTTCCTCTCATTATGTTTGTAACCTGCCTAGAAAATTAAAAACAAATATTTTACATTCAAGCTCACAACCCAGAAACAAACTAATGGTTGCTAACTCACAGCTTGCTTGAACTGGGTGTTTTCAAGAAATGATAAACTTTCCTTGTGGGAAAGTAAACCAAGGTTGTAACTGTATTTCTACTAACAACCTTTCAAGGTGACTGAGGGATTATTTTCAGTTTGTCATTTCTTAGTCTTTTGGCAGTTATTTAGTTTCCCATTTTTGCAAACTCTCATGTTTGCTGCATCTCTTGTACTTATGTGGTGCCCTTATGTAGACCAGCAATTATTGCTCGTTATTTATTTATTTTTAATAATTTCCGTTTTTTTTTTTTTTTTTTTTTTTTTTTTCTCCTTCCCACTGTTGCAGCCACACCAGGTGATCCTCTTCAAAACTGCTGTCTTTGACCAAATAGCCACAATAGAACACATGCTTAGTCTTTTACATCTCCTTATGGCATAGCTTCCATTTCTGCAGACTGCAAGTACTTGAAATGTGTGATGCACTGGAGCCTGTAAAAGCTGCCTCCAAAAACGTTCTTGAACTCCCATTGCACTAAATAGGACCTCATAGTCAAGACTAACCTTCACACTGCTTCACATGCATTAAATTCCCTATGCTAAGGGAAAAAAAAAAAAAAAAAAAAAAGAATATTTCAGAACTAAGCTGAGGTCTGAGTGACTATGGTGACCAAAATGTCATTCTTTGCAAAGTATGTCTTTAATTTAAAAATCACTTTTCTGGCTATCACTTTGAACATTTCCCTGGTATAGCAAGAGGGAAGTCTGTCCTTTCAAATCAGGCAGGAGTCATGCATCATCCTTAATTGTTAAAATTCAAGTTAGGCATCCTTGTAAAAGCCAGAATTCACTTATTTGGTGTTTCTAACATATTTTTTCTTGCAAGAACGTATTTTTTTTTCTATTTCCTTTTCTGGTGTCACAAAGTCACCATTAGTCATTAGTATTTACTCATGAAAAACCATTTAGCAAAGATTGATTTTTGGAATTCATGAAGGATCTGGTTATGAGGGTTCAAATTCAATATCAGTAAGATGAAAAGTTTTCCAAGAACTGATTTTAGCTATTTCTACTCTAGCTTTGTAAAAGAAAGAAGATGAAAGGCCAGACCCCTAACTGGTATAAATTGGCATTGCTACATAGAATGCAATAGAGATGTATTTCAATGAACACCAGCTGAATATATTGCTTTGAGATCATCAAAGCTAGTGTGTATTAACCCCACATGTGGTTATATAATTAACTACTTATATTATTGATAGACATATAATATAAGCAGTCTCCCTGATGGAGGCTAATATATATATATATATATATGTATATATATACAGAGAGAGAGAGAGAGAGAGAGAGAGTTTGGGTGGTAGAAAGTGATAATCTAATAATCTAAAGTAATTTGTTCCAGATTTCTCCAAGTGGGAAGTACACTTAGCTAGATCAGTATATTAGCTAGATCAGTATATTTCCCTTAACTGGGGTAAAGGATATGGATTTTACTCTATGAAGTAGTTTTCAGGAGGTTATCTGAAAGCTGGCTAAAATCAAACATCTTACATCACCTGTTTCATAGCACCAGCAATCTACATATACATTATCATACCCAATACCCAAACAAAATCAGTTGAATCCTCAATGGTTAATGCCCTTGGAGGACTTTGAGTATGAGTATGAGATTCAACTATATTAAAAAACTTAGTGGCCTCCATGAGGGAAAATAAATGACAAGTGAAAAGAGAAATGGAAAAATAAAATGGGTGTATTTGCTTTTGCTAGTCTTCTTCCTTTTCTTTATTGCATTTTTATTTCCTGCTCAGGTAATCAAAAGAAAACTATATATAGCTTAGAGGAAACTTTATAACAAAAGGAACTTGGTTTGAGGTTGTCTTTATTACTAGAAGCTTTTAAGAGTAGCCTTGAATATCATGGGCTGTTGTTACTAAAGTTTTTGAAATAGAGTGGAGGACAGACATTTTCATATTGCTATCCAACTGATTTGTTATTTGGTTCATTATAATATTTGTTTTATTCTTCATGTTGTAATTATATTGGCTTCTTGATATCAGGTGAGCAGTGAGCTATATGTTAAGTGAGCAGTGAGCTATAGCTCACCTATAGGTGAGCTACAGGTTCCTACATTACAGTGAAAACCCAAAATCGTTTCAAGAGAACACTCGGTGAGATAATAATTTAACAAATCCTGATTGTTCCTTCCTGCCATTGGTATATTTGAGAAGAAGAACAAACAAGGAAGTCATAGTATGCGTTGTGAAACATTAGCACATGTGCAGTGTGTCTATGTGCAGTGGTTGGACGGTTCAGTCACTTTCATTTCATCCTGATAATCAAAGTTTCCTTTTTTTTTTTTTTTTTTTTTTTTTGGGCTGTGTGTGTGTGTGTGTGTGTGGGGGGGCAATCTCAAAGATCACCTAGTTCCAACTTCCCTGCCATAGGTAAGGACACCACCCCCTAGCACCACCCACTAGATCAAGTTGCTCAGGGCACCATCCAGCCTGGTCTTGAACACCTCCAGGGATGGGACATCCACAGCTTCTCTGGGCAACCTGCATCTGTGCCTCACCACCCTCTGAGTGAAGAATTTCCTCCTAATCCCTAATCTAGATCTTCCCTCTTAAAGGATGAATATGCAAAGTTTGTTGCATATTTTAACAGTTAAGAGTGATGAAATGTCTGTTGGAAACATTTCAAAAAGAACTATGAATGGCTGCACAATTGGATTTCATTTCAGCATTCATTTAGGGGTAAATCCATGCAGCAACACAGTATTTCAAGTAGACAATTTCAGACTGCAGGTTCCTAATATAATGATTTAGAGTGTCGTCTTATTTGGAGTGTCATCGTGAAATGATAATGGAGTGTCATCTCCAAATTTGCAGATGACACCAAGCTGAGTGGTGCAGTTGATTCCGAAGGAAGAAGAGATGGCATTCAAAGGGACCTGGACTGGCTGGAGAAGTGGGCCCATGTGAACCACAGGAGGCTCAACAAGTCCAAGTGCAAGGTGCTACACCTGGGTCAGGACAATTGTAGACGGGAGTACACACTGGGAGAAGAACTCATTGAGAGCAGCCCTGTAGAGAAGGGCTTGGGGGTTCTGGTGGGCAAAAGGCTCAACATGAACCAGCAGTGCATGCTTGCAGCCCAGAAGGCCAGCTGCATCCTGGGCTGCATCAAAAGAGGCGTGACCAGCATGTTGAGGGAGGTGATTGTGTCCCTCTGCTCTGCCCTTGTGAGGCCCCACTTGGAGTACTGCATCAGGGTTTGTGGCCCCCAGAACAAGAAAGATGTGGGCCCATTAGAGTGAGTCCAGAGGAGGGCTACAAAGATGATGAGAGGGCTGGACCACCTCTCCTAAGAAGGAAGGCTGAGAGAACTGGGCATTTTCAGCATGGAGAAGAGAAGGCTCCGGTGAGACCTCATTGTGTCCTTTCAACACTTAAAGGGGTCTTATAAAAAAGATGAAGGACTCTACTCAGGTAGATAATGTTAGGACAAGGGGGAATGGTCTTAAATTAGAAGAGCATATATTTAGATTAGACATTAGGAGGAAATTCTTCACTGTAAGGGTAGTGAGGCACTGGCACATGTTGCCCAGAGAAGCAGTGAATGCCCCATCCCTGAAGGTGTTCAAGGCCAGGCTGGACGGAGCTGTGGCCAACCTGATCTCGTGGGTGGCATGCCTGCATATGGCAGGGGGTTGGAGTTAGATGATCTTTAAGGTCCCTTCCAACCCAAGCCATTCCATAATTCTATGATATGATTTTATGATGACAAAGTCTATAAAAGATCTCAACACCAGATTTCTGTCTACTGGCAGGTCTTGAAAATTTAAAATGATCTATTTTGACCTGCAGCTAAAATATTTGGGGAATTTTCTGCGAAAATTCAATGAAATATGTTTGGGGATTTCCTTTTTAACATTTCACTTAAACTACATGTATTGAACAGATCTCTATCTCTCTCTCAGTAGCACATCCCTGTTCATAGTTGTAGTGCTTGGATAGCACAGTAGTGCTCAAAACTAATGACATCACCTATTGGCAAGCTAGAATATCCCATAAATACAGTCTAATCCATAATGACTATAAGTCTATATTAATTTAATAGTCATGAAGTCAGAAGGAGAACACAAGCTTTGTGGTCAGGGCAATCATCTATGAACATAAACTTGGGTTTCTGGCCCTGCTTCTCTTAACCCCAACCCTGTAGTTTCACGATTAGTTAAAACAATCAAAGGCCACATTATTATCAAAAAGGATAGTTTTGACCATTTATTCTGGCCCCTTCCCTCTGGCAGATCTTCCTTATTTGCCTGACACATGACTATACTGTGGGGCAACTTTTCAGCTGTCCTGACTTACTCTGTACAGCATGATTACAAGAGCCAAGACAGCAAGACTGCATGGCCAAACATGGAACGAGGCCTTCAGAAGCCTCAGTCGTCTTGAACAAACCAAGAAGCAATGTCTTTAAATATATTTAGTGTCCTTAGCTCTTCAGGAAATCTGAACTTGGGCATCCTGGCTTCTCAGCCTGTAATATGGAACTGTTCAACTCCATTCTCATTAAATGTAAGATATACATGATACCACTGTTTCTGTGTATTTTGGATTTTTGCTCATTGATAGAGACAATATTTTTAAAGTAGTGTTTGCATAGTCACCAAAAAGCATGAGCCAACTTCCTGGACTCTGCTGATGTCACTGCACTTTCTAAAATGGTGATTTATGATAACAGAACCACTTTTTCACACTTAAACCTATTTTGAAAGTATAACAGATCCTAGCTGTTTACAGCAGATTTGTTTTTCAGCAAATGCTCCTTTTCATGTATTTCCAATAATTAATTTGGCAGACTTTGGAAGAATAAAAGATGTGTTAAATTACTGTCTTAGAGACTAAAACATGTAACTTAAAAGTCATATGAAAATTGTCATGGCCTGTGTTTTCAGGCAGAGTGAATAAAGAATTCCTTTAGGAAAAACTGAAATTTTAATTATTGACTTCTTGGAAGACATGATTAACAAGGGCTTCTCATCCTCAGTTATCAAATCCCAAGTGTCTACTCCCGCATCTACCGTTTCTTAGTCAAATCCCCAAACTTCCTTCCAGTTCTCAGAGCAGCCTCATTAAATCAACTGTAGTTAAAACTTCAGTAGATTAGAACTTGTTAGGGGAATGTAGATGTAACACTTGATTACCTTTCGAAAGCTGATGACAAGAATTGATTTTTAAATATTGGTCAGGCCTGCTACAGCCAGCAAGCCATCTCCTCCCCAACCCCAGTTTTCTCAAGCATAGGAAGTTAACTCATGCATTTAACAGACCTTCAGTAAATGAGCTCTTCTGCTCATAGGTAATTGCTGAAGTTTTGTCTCAGAATAAGAAAGCTCCTCAAGTTCTGCAATACATGGATACCGTGTGTTGTATTATCTTTAGTAAAGAATCACAACCAAGAAAGAGGTTGCATATCATCACACCAGAAGGCTTAGAACCACTTAGCATTATGTAATTAGACCTAGGACTAGTCTTTTTTTTTTTTTTTTTTTTTTCTTTTGTGGTCAAAGATCAATTACAGCTTTGCTGTTTACACCACAATAATTACAGACAAAAACCTAAATATACTGTCCAGAAGCTGTTTACAATGGACTGGATGCATTTCAGTGTCAAGTATTATTTTATAATATCTTTTTTGATTTTTTTTTTCATTTTGTTTGGTCTATATATGTATGTTTTCTCTCACTAAAGCATAACGTAATTCATTGAGAGTAATAAGTAGAGAATATGTCCTAAAATAACTGTTTTAATTAACCATCATGTGTCTTAGATCAATTTTGTCATAGTCTACCCTGGCTATCTAAAAGATGAATAAAAAGAATGCTTAAAGTATTCTCTGCTGCTTTACTACAAGGTAAAACTTTATCTACCAATATTCACTATTGCACATCTTTCATTAACTGTTATTCTAGCCATTCTAGGGTATTATTTTCAAGTAATTTAGAAGGAGTAGAGTATTATTCCTCTATGACCTATTGGCTACAGGATTAATTAGCAGGTTGATTTTATCATTTATTCACTAACGAGGCTTTATATAGCTTTATTCATCCTTTCAAAATAATATATATATATATTTAATTGCTTATTCTAAGGTTGTTTTCTTTGTTCAACTCCCAAACATTTTCATTTGTGTCATATGTAGGTTACAAATGTTTTATGTGGATTATATGCATTCACAAAGAATGTGCTCTTAGCAATGAAAGTTCACTGCAAATTCAATTGTTTCTGAACCAACCTCCCAATTTCTGCTCTGAAGACACTTGAAAAATATTATTGGTATTTATTTCATTGTAAGATCTTCAGGTACTTATTTGAATTGTCTGCTTAATAAAGGTTGCATTTAATGATGTGTTTAAATATGTTTGTTGTTTTTTTTTTTTTTTTTTTTTTTTTTTTTTTATTGTAAGCACGCATTTCAAACTAGAGAATTCTCAAACTATATTTGTACAGGAACTTTCTTCACCCACTCTTGAAATTCAGCTACATTGTTAAGAAGACCAATGAAACGCATGCTGAAAGAGAATTATAATTATTTGAATTTGACCAAAAATTCCTGGAAACCTCCCTTTCTCTGATAAAATCATTGTGGCTCTCTAATGTCTGTGAATTGCAAAGACCACTCCAGTTTACAGAAGATCTTGTCTGTAAAATATTCTGTCCTTCATGGAACTCAATTTGTCTTACTTGGAAGAGTAAGAGTAGGGTTACTAGACTCTGCCGGTTTTGAACCTACAGTTCAAGGGAGTCCAGGTATTTCAAACCTAGCTTGGAGCACTAGAACAGCTCCTCCAGTTATTGAAGTGTCAGCTTAATGAATCATTCCCCACAAAATAGTTGCTTCTGACATTTCAGCCAAAGCCCTGCTGCTGCTTTTGCAGGAGCCTGTGTGCTTTTATCTTGCACATTGGTCTGAGCTGCAAAAAATGTTCCAGTTTATCACATACTGTTCTGTACTGTCGCTTAGAAATATGCTCGTGCTTGCTGAGTGAATATTGATAAGATACCTTGAGACTGTGATAAAAATGGGGCAAAGAGAAGATATCTTTCGAATTTGATAAATAAAGTCTTTAAAACAGTGATAAAAGACTTCTGAGAGTCCATTATGGAGAATGAATTCTCAGAGGTGTATATGAAGTTGGGGGCTTATTGTTTGGTCATGCTCTTTCAAAGGTTTAGGGCTTTTGCTCTGTGTTTCTAAGAAAAAGCTCTTTGAAGGTCATGTTTGAATTCAAAGCTGTACTTATTGTCTGTTTTTCCATGCTATCTACATTACTGTTGCATATCACATTTGGGAGCCCAATAGCACCTGAAGGTAATATTTTATAATTCCACTTATCCTACCCTCTGGTGTAGCATTTGTCAGTGCAGGTTTATGTCTGCAGGTGTTGATAAGCTACCTGACTAACCTTATTATACTGCTTATTTTTTCCCAGGTAGTCTGAAATGATTATCGCCGCTGGACTATGGTTCTGTGTTAAAAGATAGCATACCCTCCTTCTGCAATACCACCCTCAGCACTTCAAAGCAATGGTAGTTGTCCAGATTACCACACAGTGAGAAATCTTACTGTGATGGACAGTGGGTGGAGGGAAGAGAGTGAGAAGGAGGAGTATGGGGAGGAGCTGCTTTTCAGTGCTAGTGTTATTCCCGTACTGAAGGCTGTGACTCTGTGGGAGATGCCATTGCTAACAGGAGTCAGGCAGGAGCAGGGAGCACCCCTGGTTCCTGGGAAAGCTAAATATGGGCAAGGAGCAGGTCATCCCCTGGCACCCACCAGGCTGTTCTCCCTGGGACCTGAATGCTTCTGCACAGCCTCAAACAGAAAATGATATCTGTTCAAACAATATTTTTCTCTGGCTGCAAATCAAAAGCTAAAAGAGCCTCACCAAACCAGGGATGGGAACAACCAGCCCTTTGACTGCTGCATGATCATGACCTGGCGCTTGTGTTTCTAGGTTCAAAAAATGATCTGAGTACCCAAACCATAACAAAGCAGGAGATGTACTCTGTTGTCTGTACAGACTTTCAGCTCCATCATCTCCCCTGCAGCTCTCCATGCTTTCCTCAGCAGAGCATCAGGCCAGTTGTAAGCATAAATAAAATTTGGCATGTCCAACCAGACCTGCCTTTCTGCCTTTCAGCACCTCCTGTGTGACAAAACATTACCCCTTTCTGTTTCTGTAACAGAAGCTAGCTCCCTAAAACACATTAAACTCTAATGGAGATAGTTTACTGCATTCTTTTAAATCCTTTTTTCCCCAGGCTCAGTAATAACACAGCACTGGGATGAAAACATAGGTAATAAGCACAATGGAAAAAGAGCATGTTTCTACACCATAGAAGAAAAGTTTCTGTGGTTTCAGTATTTATATATTTGTCTTTGTGTGTGTGTGTGTGTGTGTGTGTTTAGACCATTATTTATTTATTTATTTATTTATTTACATAGGTCTTTAGCTAGCACAGCCCACATGAGTTCTCAATCTATGTCATAAAAATCCAGCATCTCAGTCAGCTGTACGATTTTGAACAGGTTTCTTACACCAATGTTTTCTAAAAAACTTATCTAAAATGTTATCCCTGGATCTGAGCTAAATACTAAATATACTGAGCTAAAAATACTGAGCTAAATGTATTTATGTGGATAAATAAATGGATAACATTTTGGCAGCCGGTTTATGTATGTTGGCCTAATTCTTTCTCACTTAGTACCTGTAAGAGGATAATAATACATTAATAATAATTCTGGCCTGACCAAGATGCTATCAAGATTTGTTACGTGACATGTAAAAGTAATGGTGAAGTCTTTTCTGTGTTCCTCTCAGTCTTTTTTTCTGAGTTTTGGACCAAGAACTAATCCTCAGTGTGCTTATTCTCAAAACATCCTTACAGTTCGGTAATTATTATTCTCATTCACATGTTTAAATTCCAATTAAATTGGGATTTAATGATACTTCAGTAACTCAGTGCCTAAGCAGATGCATCCAGTGCATCAGACATTTAAGACATTGCCACAGATGTGACACCTGTGGAAGACCTGTTATCCCTTTGGAGCAGCATCTGGGCACCAGACTGGGCACCCTTGGGCATCAGAAAAGGTGCTAGACAACTCTGTGAGAATAGCTCAAATGAAATCTCAAGTTAACAAATAAGTCTGCTCTCTAACACTCTGCCTAGAGTCTGAAAGTGCCTGAGGTTACTAAATATCTTTACTTTGGAGCAAAAATATTCTAGGGTACCTTGGCAGATGTTTCTACACATGATCATAAGCCCTGGCAAGAGAAGTGAAGTGCCATGCCTAAGCTACACTGCAGTCTGCAGAGGGTTTGAATGAGAAGAGAGACCTTAAAAATGGCTCATGTTGGATTTATGTTGTTCCCTTTTGAATAATAAATCATTTCCCAGAATGGCTTGAGTGTTTGGCTCTCATGAGCATGAGGAGAGCTTGTTTCCACAGTTTCTGTGACCCAAAAGATTGTCCTTAATCTCTTACCAAATTAGAGCATATTCTGCTGGGCACAGCCCAAAGCTGATCAATGCCAGAGCACTCACTCAGGGCAGTGGGGATCTCGTGGTAAACCTTCACCATTCAGAGAGTATCTGACTCCACCCCAGGGGAATGTGCCATCATGCTGGAGGTGGGTCTATTGATGGCCTGCTTGCTTCCCCTGTTGAATCTGGCTGTCAAGGCACCAGTAGTATAAGATTAATTGGATCAGAGATAAAGCAAGCGTAAGTAGTGCGTTCCGTTACTGCAGTGCCGTAGGGCCCCTACACAGGGGAGGAAACCTCAGCTTGGGACACATCTTTACTGCCTACTTCTCCACATATCACTGGATAAAAATGTCTTTGTCTAAAATGGACCAGAAACCAGGACTCAGCTTGTTTCCCAGAACCATCTTATTTGGTTACAGCTTCAGTCATCTTGGGTCCATAGTATTTCTGTCTTCATGAATTTTACGTTACATTATCAGCAAATGGGAGTGATTTGGAGGGGCTAGAGGGATCTTTGGCCAAAAGGTAGCATAAAGACAGCTGAGATAATTAAGATCTCAAGTATATCATGAAGTTCTTCTGGAAAAAAAAAAAAAAAAAAAAGTGTCATTAGATGGGCTTTTAATGAATGGAATATTCTTGATGGACCAAATCAAACCATGAGCCATAGGCTGGCCATTCTAGCTCTAGGACATGGTACAAAAAGAACTAGAAACCTTTCCTTCCTGTAACCTCAGAAATATCTACATTAAAATAAACACAATGTTTTGAATCTCTTATGGTTTGGAATACTTGAGAAGATAAGTCCTTGGTCAGGCACCTGCTGGTGTCCAGCTTTTTTGTTGGCTTTAGGCAGATCTCCTGCTTGACATTGGGTCTTCCTGGTTGCTAATGAAGACAGATTGTTCTTTGAATTTCCATCTGTTTGTTGGAGAGGTCACATGAGAAAATTAGGCTTTTCCTACCTTGGGGAATTTCCCTCACAATCTTCATATTCCTTGTGAAACTGGAATTTTTTAACTGTTCTACACTAAGATACAGTGTCTGAAGTGGGAGACATGAATACAGACCCACATCTCTCAAGATGATATCAAAAGTCTATGTCAGGAAGCTGAGTTTGGGTCCAGGCCTGAGAATATGGTAACCCACAGCTTTACCATTTAATTTCAGCTATAAAGAAAACACCCCTCCCTCCTCTCCTCATTTTTTGTTTGTTTGTTTTTTCAGCTTTTTTTTTTTTTTTTTTTTTTTTTGTGATGGCAGAGCTGTAACTGTAATTGTGAGTTTTGAAGTGGATTGTCAGAAGAGAAAAAATGCTTTTCATTTTTTGTTTGTTTATTTATTTCGTTTTACTTTTTAAGAATTCCTGTTCATTACTATTGTTCAAACTTTTATTTGTAAATCTCATTTTGGTAGCTTGCTAAGTTTTTGATTAATGACAAAAATTTCTAGAGTCCTGCTACCTCATTAGAATATCCAACATTTACACCCCTTATAATAAGCATAGATATAAATAGAAGTTGTGTTCATTTAAGCAAGACCTGGCAATTTATTTTTTCATAGTAATCATCACAATAATGAACAGTTGATTAAAATATTGATCTTTCAGGGAAAACAACACCTTACAAAGATTTGCTATTTAAAGCTGATGGAGACACTTTTTTACATTAGTATAAGATCTAACCCATGAATGTAATATGCCCCATCTGCTGAAGTAATGGCTATGTACATACTACCGTCCTCCCCAACATTTTTTCTTCAGAAATGAAGAAATGATCATTACTTTATGGCTACTATAAAACTAGGCAGAGTTTAGTAATCATTTTCTTCTACCTGGTATGGCCATTATTCATGCATGCCTCCGATTTTAGCAGAAACTGTATTTCATAAGACTGAAGGTCCATTTATTCTAAACATTCTTGGCACATTGTAGAAACCTCAAAGTGCATTGTTTTCATTTCTGACAGAACACCATGCATGACACTTTTTTTTTTTTTTAATGTATTGAACATATGCAGTACCTACTCTGTAGTAAATTGTACAAAATTAATAGTGTATAGCTGCTCGTTTGCATTCAGAACTGATGCATGGGCAAAACACGTGCACGTAATCTATCAGTATGAGCCATTAAGATTAACCTATCCTGTACCTCATTCTTGGTGCAAAGAGGTTTTCTGCTGTGATAAGGTAAGGGAATTATCATGAAGTACTACTCTCGGTCCTAGAAAATGTAGTCGTGACTCAAATAATGACAGCTTCTCTGCATAAAGATCATGACTTTCCACTGTATTTTTACTACAAATCTGTGTAAATTCATACTTTATTCCCCCTGCATAAAACTTAAACCAAAATTTAGAGTAAACCACCATTGCCATGGCAATAATAACAATCAAGGAGTGAAGGTAGTGCCTTGGTGATTTAGGTCATCCACGATAATAAGAGTACTTCCCCATTCATTCAAACCATTTGGTTTTGAGCATTTTAAAAATGATTTTAGAATTATTTCAGGTGATGACATGTTCTGCTTTTTCAATAAAGAACTCCAGTTGTCTAGAAGTCTTTATCATTTTATCACTATTAATTTTTTGTCATGGTTACCACCTTTGATCAAGTGAATGTCTGATGATATGCTTTTTCTTTCCACACCCATAAAGTCTGTTGGTACTTTAAAACATTCTTTCACTTTCTGGAGGTTGCTTAGAAAAAGTTTAACTTACATTAGGGGTTGGAATATAAAAGCAAATTGAAACATTGATTTCTCCATTTCATCACCTCTAGAGAACAATTCATAAAGCACGGAAGTTCTAACTAGTGAATCAATAGTTGCTACTTAAATCAGAGACACTGCAGATAGCCTGTTGTTATTAAAAGTGTTCTTCAGAAGATGATAATAAATGAAGAGAGAGGAACCAATTCAACCTCTGAGTGGATTTCAAGATTGACACATCAAAGGAAGGAAAACTGTATGTGCAACTTGTCCTTTTTCCCACAGATGAATGGGAAAAATGTATTTCCCTAAAGGCTTCCCAACTCTTATGAGCAAGGATGACCTGAAGCACCAAAATGTTTTCTGGAAATATCCTGGCTACAGTGTAGTTTAGAGGGCTCTGTTAGATCCCTGACAGATTGTTTGGACCCTCCACTTCCCCACTTCAGTCCAAATGTTTGGGTCCTGCCTTGCAGTATGCTCACGTTGGATATTCCAGCACACCTGCTACAGAGCAGGGGCTTGAAAATCTCAAGACCTATCAGATCTGTATGAAGAAACTAGCTGAGCTGGGAGTCAACAAAGAATCTCAGAGGTGTTTGATGCTCCTGCATGATTTCTGGAACAGTCTGAGGAGACTTGGGAGTCAGGAGCTGCCATAACAGGAAAGCAAGACAAGGTTTTCATTTCCCTGGAAAGCTTAAAAGATCCTTATTTCATTCTGGATTAAATGCTGGGGTTGGGGTTTTAGTTCAATATATATGTTTTCCATATATATGTGGAGTAGAATTTCAAGATTTGAGCATTTCAACTACAAATGATTTCAAAACAGGCATGCAAATGGTGCAGGTGACAAACACATTCCTCCACATGAAGGCAATGGAGAAAAAAAAATACAGAAAAATATGCAATCCTGTGTGATCTCTTTCTGAAGCTTAACTTTAGAGTTGTGAATAATGCACACTTCAAATTAAGCTGGTTAGGCTGCTTATCAGCTATTGGAAGTCTTCACAGAAGAATCACAGAATGACAGAACAGTCTCATTACTTTTACACATCTGTTATAAGCATGTACTTATATCAGCTGAAAACCTATGCCCATAGGCAAGTAATACCATAGTGGGAAAAATGTGATTTCATTGCTTTTCAGCCCACTGAAATGGAGTTGCCTGGACCCATGGCTTAGGTTGTAAATAGAAGGGCTGTGTTGGGGAATTGTTGGGGAGGCCAGGAGGATCACCCTGGGACAGCTTACCCTGATGCAGATGGAAACAATGGAGAAACCACACTTTGCAGCAAAATTCATCCATTGCATGCCAAAGCTCTGTCTTAGCAGAGAAGCACATGGTGAATATGCTCAAACATATTTGAGGAAGAAAAAAAAAATGGTGGAGACACTCTTGGTCAGGGGTAGTGAACACCAAAACCAACAGGAACACCCTCAAAGGATTGCAGCCCATGGGTGACCCATGCAGGATGGACACCCCCAAGTTCCCAAGACACTGTGGCCTGTGAGTCACCCATGCAGGAGGAGGAACACCAAGGAACAGAGCAGCAGAAACATTGTGGTGTAGAGCAACGGGAACAGTTAAACACCAGCTTGGCCTGCTATATGGCTATCCTGTTTTTGTGGGGAATTAACAGAGCACACCCTGAGGTGAATATTAGCGAATCTGAGGTTAGGGAGGGGGTAAGACTGTTGTTAATACAAGCATTTGTGAAACTGTTTGCATCCTCCTCCCTCTAAATTCTTGAATTGGTGATCAGAAGTTATTACTGCTCTACTGCTCCCGCTGTACTCTGCGCTGGTGCGGCCTCACCTCGAGTACTGTGTGCAGTTCTGGGTACCACAGTATAAAAAGGACATGAAACTGTTGGAGAGTGTCCAGAGGAGGGCTACGAAAATGGTGAAAGGCCTGGAGGGGAAGACGTACGAGGAACGGCTGAGGTCACTGGGCCTGTTCAGCCTGGAGAAGAGGAGGCTGAGGGGAGACCTCATCGCAGTCTACAACTTCCTCGTAAGGGGGTGTCGAGAGGCAGGAGACCTTTTCTCCATTAACACCAGTGACAGGACCCGCGGGAACGGGGTTAAGCTGAGGCAGGGGAAATTTAGGCTTGACATCAGGAGGGGGTTCTTCACAGAGAGGGTGGTTGCACACTGGAACAGGCTCCCCAGGGAAGTGGTCACTGCACCGAGCCTGTCTGAATTTAAGAAGAGATTGGACTGTGCACTTAGTCACATGGTCTGAACTTTTGGGTAGACCTGTGCGGTGTCAAGAGTTGGACTTGATGATCCTTAAGGGTCCCTTCCAACTCAGGATATTCTATGATTCTACTGGTTGACAATAAATTAACTTATGTCAAGTTTCCCACCTCTAGGCTGCTTTTCCCACAACAGTGACCTGTCAAAGAGAAACTGTCTTGCATTCACAGCTGGACACTATGAAACAAGGAAGTGCACCCAGGGAGTTTCTTCTAGGTATCTAATACACTGCACACCCACACCTTTGCTTACACTGCAGCAATGCACAGGATACCTGTGCCCTGACAGGGGCCGGATGGCTTTTCTCCTTTTCTCTGCAATAATGCTTTAACCATTAGGATGAACTTTTTTTTTTCTTTTTTTTTTTTCTTTTTTTTTTTTTTCTTTTTTTTTTCCATGTGCATACTCTCATTTAAATTCACCATCCAGTAATGTCTGAACAAATAAAGCTGGGCTTTCTGTCTCTTTGTTCTTTAAGAAAGGGAAAAAACCACCTTCTCTTAACACATGGACAGCAAATTGCAAAATGAGATCTAGTGTTTAAAGATATTTCTATAGTTATTATGAGATTTATAGACCTCCAGCTATATCAGTACCCAGATATCAGTGGTAGGGTCAGTGCTGTGTTGCTTATACTGCTTAAGAAACATTCTTTTTTTTTTTTTTTTTTTTAGCTAATAAAGTTTTCTGCAGTTCTTCTATTGTTCATCCCTGTGCTCTTCTGTTCCATTTAAACCATATTAGATTTACTGTAAGATGCCATTGAGATGACATCGAGTGACCTATTTGCATTGGCTATCTCTCTCATGCTGATGTAATGGTGCATGACCTATCAGCAGGACATTCTAAAATGAGTGATTGATTGCACTAAGTGTTAATTGTTCTATTAAAGGGGAAAAGAAATATCCCACAACCTCCTTCCCTTAACCTCAACTCTGACCCTGATACTCTCTGCCATAACCCAACACATCCTTTCTACTTCCACACCTGTACAATTAACTCTAAATAGTTATAATCTCTAATGGACCCAACACGTCAAGTTAAAATCTGATTCTCCAAAGAGAATTGATAAAGTGGGCTGAGGTAATTCTGTTTCAATGTGGCAAATGAAACATACATTACTACTAGAATATAAGAGATGATTCTGTACATTTATAAGGCCCCTCTGTCTGGAAGAAGTGGACATAAGAAGTCACTAGGAATAAAAGCAGTGTGATATAAAAAAAATTTGATGAAAAAAAAAAAAAAAAAAAGCACATTTTAAAGTATGACTATGACTGAACAATTGCCTAGTTCACAAGACATAATGAACAAGACATAATGAATTGGCAGTGCATGATGAGACCTTTGTGAAAAGCTTGCTGTGAAAGTGAGTTGCACTTAAAATACACCCAAACCTCTCCTCTGGTGGGTAGAAAAAAACAGTGCGCGTAATGTTCTGCTTAGTAAAACACCAAAACTAGTATCAGAAGAAGCAGAAATATTATGAAGTACATTATGTAGATTATGAGAGTACATTATGAGAGAAAATCAGACGACTTGAAGAGTGAGAAGTGACAGTCTGCAATTTCTAGTTCATGACTATCTGCTTTTCCTGAGTGTTCAGAAGTTGTCACCCTAAGCCTTGCAAGAGGTGTATGAAATAATATACATCTACCCAAGTAGTTAAACACAACAATAATACTATGAATAACATGGGAGGTCCTGAGTGAATAACCATGTAAACCTTTGATCACTTCCAAAGTAAGCCAGAGACACCTGATCATAGTCTCAACTGAGCCTAGTATTCAAGTGGTTTGCTCTACCATAAAAACAAACAAACAAAAACAAAACAACAACAACAAAAGCGTTTGCATAGCCCCGTTCTCCAGATGTGCTTCGTGACTTTGCTGTTGAACAGTGGTCTATTCATGGGCACTAAATTTGGTGCAATTATATCATCTGAAAACAGTGAAAGGCTCCATAGAGGCACAAAGACTAGACCATAATAGTAGATACTAAAGGTGAGTAAAAGAAAATCTGTAAGTGGGTGTTGTGAGTGTTGGCATCAAAAATGCATGTATAGCTAGAGTTCGCATTATATGAATTTCAGCTCTTCTGCTAAAAGGAGCTGCAGAGGAGCTCCTTTCCTGTCTCCTAAATTTGAGTAATTTAAGGCTTTTACAGTGTCTCCTAGAACTACAGTATCACTTGGTGAAGGGTAGGTGTAGGCAACTGTTAGCCACTCTTAACAGGAGTGCATAACTGGTGCATTCATTCACTTCCTAAATTACCCACTTGAATCTCATGCTATTCAATAGATGTCAAAAATTCTCACAGATTCAGCCATACTGTTGACCACATAACAGGAGTCTGGCATTATTTGTCATCTGTGTGCATCAGCTTCTTCTGAAATAGCTTCAACATACACCAAAATTCCTCTCTGTGAATCTAAGCAATAAGGTGCAACAGAAATAAAAGTAATTGCTTGAAGTGACATTTTGTGCAAGAGTAGCATGTATCTTTGAATGACATAAATGTATTTTTGAAACTGTATCCAATTTTCTAAACTTTTCAATGGGATAAAGATATGGAAACATGAATAATATTTTACCTTGGCATGTGCATGGTTGTAGTGCTGGTTTGTAATTGTGACTAGTGTGCAACCTTTCTTAAATGAAATAGCTAAGTGATAGATCTTAAAAGATGTCCAGTATAGATCAAATCTTTAGGGGGATACTTTAACTCTCAAATCTTTAGGGGGATACTTTAACTCACTGACTTTATTCAGGATGTAAGTTTTCAGTATGTAAGTGTGCAGAGAAGCAGCTCCAGGAATAGTCTTAACCACTGCTGCAATGATGTATCATCAAAAAGAATTTTTCAGGAGAATAAAACTTTAAAAGCACTAAAAGGAGTCAGGATTATGAATTCCAATGTCTGTTAGTGGCACAGGTTCTTAAACACTTGACGACCCCATTTGCAAAAGTATTTAGAAATCTAAAACTTAGATAAGCACCTCCTAGCATTTCAAAAAACATCCATTCCACTGTCACTAAAATCTGCATCTTTAAGTCACAAAAACCTTTGAAAGCATGTCTGAAGTTGCTTTAGAAAGGATTAGACTCTTGCCAGATAGACATTTGAAAGGTTTACTGAATGATGCATCGTGAGAGCCAGGAAAGAAAGCATCCCAATTCCTCCCTGGCTCCTCCCAAAAATTAAAGGAAAATAAAATATTATTCCTAAGCTCTTTAAAGTCACCATTGAAAAGCACGCTGTGCTCAGATCAAGTTTAAGTGTGACTTTTTAATGTTGACAGTGTCCATTTAAGGTAAATACTTACAAGTGGAACAACTGCCTATTTATGGAATTTTTAATACTTAACCACCCTGACAGCGTCCCGTTGATTAGTGGGTAAAAATAAAGTTGCTTTGGATAGGAAGGTCCATTAACTTAATTAAAATCTCTTCAAATTAGCATGGACAATCTGAATATCAACATTTTTTCACTAGAAATACTTGGTAGTACTTTAAAATTTTGCACGAAATCTTAACCATGATAAACAAAGATCTAAGATTTTTTCTTTTTTATGCTATTCTAAAAGATGCATAGAACCGTGTAAATTTTTTATGTTAACACAGCAAAAATTGAACAGAAAGATAAATGTGACAGCCAGGTTGAATCACAGGTAAATGACCTCTTGCAAAAAAGGAAGGATTCCATTGGTTTAAGGATATAAAATTAATTTTATTACATTAAAATCATGTATTTCATTAGGTCCTGTGATTCTAGACAAAATTATCTAAGTGTGAAATGTACTAACCATAAAATAACTTATATACTTAGATATAATTTGATCAAAATAAATGAATGATAATTACAGAGGGAGGATATAATAGCAGAATAAACAGTTAAGATCTGATCTCCCTAACAAGTGAAGAGGTGTCTGGTGGATATGAAGAGATGATATGTGACAATAAAATAAATCCAAGATCAGTGTCCTGCTTTTTTTGTCAGCAGTTGCATTTAATACCTAAAATCCTTATGTTGGCTTGGTTGCCCAGGAGCTACTATAGGGAAATCTCTATCTTGTCAGGACCAGGGAAGTGAATACTGAGTGACTGTGAGAGAACAGAATTTTTGTCTGACATTTTGGGTTTTAGCTTGCTTCTTCTTTACTGATTTTGCTGACAAACTAGCTGTCTCACTTGAATAAATGGTAGTTTGCAGGCTGGGACTCCAAATCTGAATTCAAACCCTGCTAACAGATCATAGTGGGACATTGTAGAAGCATGGCTGGGACTAACAGAATAAGGACATTTCCTTCTACTTCTAGATCTCTTGCATTGTTTTCCACACTCCATTAAAAAATTAAACAAAACAAAACAAAAACAAACAACAACAACAACAACAAACAAACAGAATTTTGAGCAGAGTTTTGGCACCCCCGAGGTGAGGAGATATCATTTCCCCCAAGAGTGTAAGGGACTTGCTACAAGCCCTTCCACCTTGTTCTTGGAAGGTACTCTGGTGGTATGCATTAGGATGAAAACCTCATGTTCCTTTCAGTTAACTTATCATCTCCCAGTTTCCTTTTTCTTTTCAGAAGGAGACCTGTTTCTATGAAATGAAGCAAAGACCACAATCTTTCTTGTTCTTACTCTCCCACTTTTCTACTTTATTTACTTTCTACTCTATTTATTCCTTTGCTAGCACCCTCCTCTTGACAGTTACCTGCCCCTGTTGTCATTTCCCTGTCCCATGGTTGTATGCAGCCCAGAGACATCACTGAGCACACCAGCAATGCAAGACTATTTGTTACCATCACTGCAAGCTGTGCTGAGGGCCCATGGGACAACAGAGGGGCATCTGACCCAGAGGGCTGCAGCTGGACTTGTTTCTCTCAATGGTTAAGTTACACCTCTTTAACATGCACAAAGAACCACCAGAGGAGAAGGTAACCAAGGAAAAAAAGAAATAGAGAAAATAAAGCTATGGGTTGCAGGATTGTTTTTGCAGTTGTTAGTAGCGTGAAATGCTGCAGTGACTAACAGCAACAAGAAGGTAAGATGGATGGGCTATTATACCTAATGTCCAGATGTGAAGCATCCTCACAAAAATCTTTTGTAGGCTCCTGACCTGATCTTGGAACCTGTTGGTAGAAGAGAGGAGGCATTGAAATAGGTTATAGCTGCTGGAAACTGTATTATAGATAGGACTGACACACTGATCCTTATCTAGCATTGTTCATATAAGATCTGATTTTTTAAGCTATTCACATGCTATTTTCAAATATTTTTCTTCAATTTGGATTTAAAGACTTATTTTTCCCATGATTGGCATTATGTCAAAATTAGAAGTCTTTGGATTTGCTGTTATTCTTTTATTGCTTCACCAGTAGCAGCTTAAGTTAGGTTAAAACTGGAAAATACACACATAATTTAAAAGAGAAGAAAGGATTTTTCCTTAAGAAAAAATGTTTTAATGGAAGCATAGAGATTATCAAGTCCACAAGACAATTTTTCCAAAAAAATTATGAATGAGGGAAAACAATGAATTATAATAGAGGCCTGGCTGAAATATTAAATACATATATATATATATATATATATATATATATATATATATATATATATTCTGCCATGAATACTATAAAATGAAACTGTGCACTTTGCCTAGGATATATAGTTCTTTTATAGCTCTTTTCTGAATAACATTTTCAAGGAGAATAAAAGTAGCAACATTCACAAAGTGAGAGTACAAAGAAATTCTTAAGCCTACTGGAATTTCAAACTGAAACAAATCATTAAAAATAAAGATGAAAATATGGTCAACATGTAAAATTCTAGTGAAGAGAGTTAACCGTGCGTTCAGCTGAGCACATTTATCCTGCTCTGCTGAGACAGGCTGGTAGGGTAGAAGATTTTCAGCATTTGTTCATTTAAAGATAAGGATAACTCCGTGCACAGAGCACTGCAAGCGGAATGCAAAGAGATTCCCTTCAAAGTCTGCTCAAGTCAGTAAACAGACTTCTTCAGCATTATAAGAATTCTTGCCCATCCTCTTGTAATTCCACAGGCAAAGTCTGCCAAGGCAGCTACTTCTAATTTCTGTTAAATGAATGATGTCTTTTTCAACTCAGACTGATAAATAATTCTCTCAACTATAGGTCTGAACTTTCTATCTCACAGACACTCTGATGCGTTTGCTATAAGAATCAACATTATGACTCATCTGAATTATGTTACAGTAAAAACCTCATCTGGTTGATACAGTTTTTTTCCTACCAAAATGAAACACAAAGTAGCTCTTCTGATTTCTCTCTCCCCCTCTGTCATTCATTTTCTCATCCACAATTTTAATACAGAAACTGATTTTCTGAGAATGATATGTTTTCCAAAGGCTCAAAAAGTGTCAGATGACCTTACTTGTTTTCATTATTTCCTTTACAGAGTTTTTATCCAAATATTGTTGCAAAACATGAAATAAACACGAAATAAACATAGCAATATCAATACTTACCATTAAGGCAATCATTTCAGATGGGAGGAAAATGAGGTCTAGGATCTAAGAAAACAAAGTGGAATATATTCTTTTTGCCTGTAGCTTTGAAAGCTTTGAAAGTCCTATTATCCTAAGAATTAAATTGGCTTACTCTAATGCATACAGATGGCAATGCCCTGTGCTAGGTACAGCTTTTTTTTTTTTTTTTTTTTTTTTTTTTTTTTTTTTTGTCCTCAAAGGAGACAGGGAAATGTCTAATCTGTCCACCTGCAACAAACAATGAGTTTTCGTAACAGAAAGGTGAGCTTGAGGGTTTATTCTACGTATATGTGTTCTGAGGTATCTTTTTGTGCAACTAATAATATTTTCAACAAAGTTATTCTGGAAATGACATTTTTTGGAAGGAAAACAGAATTAGAATGTGATGCCTGCTGAAATGTTCAGGAAATAGCTGCTGAACCCTGTGGTCAACAAATAATACTTGCAAAGAAACCAAGCAGAATTATTTTTTGGAACATATATATATATATAGAATATAAAGAAAGAATCATTATAATCTTCATTAGGTAATCTTTGATAAGCCTTATACATCAAAACAGGAATTTTCATTTCGGTTCATTGTCTATTCATGCAAATACATTTTTCTAACTGCAAACATGCAAATACATTTCTCTCTCTCTCTTTTTTTTTTTTTTTTTTTTTTTTTTTTTGTGCATGACAGTCGGTGATTTTGCTTAAATTGCTATTTTCCACTCTCAAGGCAAACTCAGCATCATTTTCAGGCTCAGTGTTGACTGCAAAAACTGCTTATGAATAAAAATTTCAGGCTTTCAACTCCGATACTCGCAACCTTTGTTTCCAGTGAAAATATGTAAATACTCGCAAGAATTATTGTAGAAAACACAAGTTTTACAATACATGTGAATAGTTGTTGACAAAATTGCACATCTATCTGAAACTCTTATGATGTCTCTCTCAATTTTGGTAATAGAAATAATTGTGATCCAGTTACAGCACTGAATTGGTGGGTGTGACTGAGGTGAAGGTATTTCTTCTTAGAAAATGTGGGTATATGACTTGGGTAGGTCATAAGCTACATTAGATGGTGGTTGCAAAAAATATTGCACTGTTTCAAATATAAACTGGTTTTATAATATGTGTACATATTGTCTCATTTACATGAAACTTTAAAGCTTTGTACAATAAGGGAATGTCCTTATTCTATTTCCATTCATGTACAATAAACATTGATCATCATTCCTTCCTCAGAAAACTTTGGAATTATTACATATATATATGTGATTCACTGGAAGAAAAACAACCCAAAGAGAAATAATAAAGAGTTTGATAAATAAAATAAAATAAAATAAAAGTTAAATAAGGACATATACTATTTTCTTTAACATGTAATGAATGCTAAGATGAGTTCCAAACCATGAATTGTCTGAGCTGTGAGGTTCACTGTTTGTTTGTTTGGGTAAGGTTTAGTTAAAGCTCAATACTCAGAGAGTAGACTGGGGAACAAAACAAAAGAGGAACATTTTATTGTCACTGGACCTAGGAATATCAGGAGTCCTGAATGGTGTATTTCTTAGAATTGAAAGAGACTTCTTTCAACAATCTGTTGCTAGCCTGATTTTAAAACAATATTGCATAATTTCCCCTGCCTTTTAAAGTGCGTACTCATACTTCCTACATCTTGTGAATGAACTAGCCATCCCCCAAACAAAGGTTACCCTCTGTTCTTAAATCTTTCTGGTCCCTTGACATTTCTGACTGATGGAAATTGGATGTACAAGCAAGGCAAAGTACTCTGGCTAAATGCTTCTGAATAGGATGATGGTCTGCTGCTACATAAATCCTCTGTGCTGTCAGGTCCCTGGAGCATTCTTTGTTCTGGCCTTGGAGAGATTTCATGTCAGCCCACCAGGCAGTAAGAAGAAAACTGCAGTTGATTCTGTCAGAACATCACACTAAATGAACAAAATGATGATTCTCCCTATGTGTACATTCAAACTTAACTTTTTGTTTTTTTTTTTTTTTTTTTTTTCAGAGTTCTCCCCAGTTACAACAGAGTTCTCCTAAGTTACAACAGGCTCCAGAACAAAGAAAAGTCACCTTTTAGTTATCCAAATGTTCTTTTCAGAGAACAGCTATGAGACTAATTTCCTTAAATGACATACAATTTTTCTCTGCAGAGTATTGCAAACAGGGAGAACATAGGACAGATGGGAAGAGGAAAAGGTGATAAAAGGAATAGAAATATTGTGCAATAATTCTTCTAAATCTTTCCTTCCTAATGTACATCAGTGTTGTAATCATACACAACTCATGCCACTTAACACTTGAAACTGCAAGCAGTAGGGATTAAACAATAAGCAGTTATTGAGAAAGTAAAGAATGGGGTGATAAAGCCTGTAGATGGGACTGTTATTCAGGGTAGTAGAAAACACAGCCTACATGGATAAAGTATTGTAGAAGGGCCTTATGATACTGAATTATTAGTCAATAAAATGGCACGTGCTTTCAATATCTTTAATGCAAAGCAGTACACAAAGAAAAAAATCTATTTATAAAATGATGATCTCTGAGCTGATGAGGAAATTAGGAATGAAATTATGGGATTAGAATAGACAGTTCTGTGAGAACATCACCTTATTGATCATTAGTAGTCAAGAAAAAAGAAAAAGATAAGAATCAAGTGTTAAGAATTGCTGGGAAAGAGATAGAAAATAAACCTGAAAATGTTAACTGCTTTATAAATTCATGATTTATCTGCACCTTGAATAATATGGTCACAGCTCCTACATTAAAAAAAAATACAATAGACCTGGAACAGAAGCTGAGAAGGTGATAGGGACATCACATACGCAGTCTCTATGAAAAGCAACTAAGCATATAGTTCAAATAACTCTTTGGACTGAAATAAAAATGGGCAAGAAGGGCTATGACAAATGTGTACAAAACCGTGAAAGGCATGGAGAAGGTGAAAATGGATCCCTTTCAGCACAAGAACTAGGAGACCAGCTATACCTACAAGTGAGTAGTCAAAAAGTTCAACATAAAAGAAGACAAGGTGCTTCATGTGGCATGTAATCAAGCTGGGGAATTTCTTGCTACCGGATATTGCAGATGTTAAAAGTTTATGGAGTTCAGAAAATAAGTACAAAAATATATAGTATGAAGGCTAATAGGTTCAAAGACCATCTTTAGCTAGGGAAGCTGTGCTGTAAATTGCTGAAGCTGGGATTGTATCTTGGGAAAGTGTCACTTTGTGCTTGCCTTCTTGTTACACTGCTAGAGAAAAGATGCCGAGCTAAAATGAACCACCAGTTTGGTCCAGCACAAACATTTTATGACAAATGAGGGGTTGCTAAAGTGAAAAAGAATGAAAACCCAACTCTGCTAAAACAAAAAAAATCTATATTGCCTTCAGCAGGAGTATGAAAGTTTCACTCAAAAGCTCTCTTCCCAGAAAGACCTAATTCAAATACAAATATATTTGCAACTGAAATGTACATGTGGTGGTCAATACGGATTTACACAGAGATTTCAGATCTCCCCAAAATTGAAGTAGAGTTAAATTGATTCGTTGCATTATAGAGATGGAGGAGAGGTGTGTGAAGTCAGGCACAGATGTATTTTGACTCAGTGGCTTAAGCTCTGGAATGCCACTTAAACAAATTTGTTTCTGTTTTGGCAGAACCAGGACCATGTTGTGAAATCAAGACCAGGTCAATCAAATTCCTTACTATTGAAGTTGGGATATTGATTCAAATTGTCTGTAAAGAAAGGCATTTGTAGGTATACGTATGTGTAGCTACAGTTTACCACATCTGTATTGTCCAGTCATATGCTCTCACTGTTTTATTTCTTCAAGTTAATTTACTGCACCTCAGTAAGTCTAAGATATATGGTGGGTTTTTATTTTTTGTTTTTATTTTTTTCCTGACATTTTAGCAAGTAAAATAGTATTCTGAGAACTCTGAGAAAAATCATGACCTAACCTTTCCCAGCATAATGATAATAATGATACCATTTACAGGAAAAATTGCTTAAATTGGATTGAAAACACTTACATTAAAAGACACCTTACCAATGCAAGACTAGAAAACTCAAGAGTACATTTTCATAGTTAATTTTGGTTAAATAGGCTAATGAGTGCTTTCTACATGGCAGCCAATACTGCCATGTGTCTGCAATCAGAACAAGGCTGCTGGGAGCAAATGCTGTTGTTTTTTCCCTTGGATTTTGTGTCTGTCTTTTTATGGATCCTGTGCATGATATCAATGAATTTGAAAATGACTTGTTTGATGCCTAAGAAATAGAAATCCTAATATGGTGGGTGACATAATTCTGGCTTCTTTAGATGATATATTTGCATTTACTTCACAGATTTTCATATGCTATTCGAGCAGAGAGTTAAAGCACAACATCCCCCTCATCCACCTAAGCAAATATTGGCTTCTGATCAACAAAGATCTGGGCTGAGATTAAACCTGGTGCTTCACCCAGAATACCCAGTGCTGCCTCAGCTTTGTTGCTGGGCAGAAATTAAGCTCTGAGCAGGCTAAACAGTGCATCAGTCTGTTGTGACTGCACCAGCACCTGTGCCAACACCTCTGTCTTCAACACTAACGGGGTGACTCTCCTTGCTCTGAAACTCTTTTAGGCATGAAATTTATTCTTTATTTTGTTCCTTGCAGATGTCTATTTACAGTCCAAAGGCCTTCCAAACCCTTGAGTTTTGCTTAAAATCATGATAATCATGATTTCAGACAAATAACTGCTAAACTCTTGTTCCTTGCCTCCTTCTAGAGACTTGCAGAAAAACTTCCCTCATGTTTTCATGATTTTCTCTGTACTTGCCAGCGCTAATAACTTTTTTTTTTTTTTTTTAAGAAAAAGTGAATCTGGTCTTTATAATCAATTGACAGCAGGAGCTGGAATTTCTGAAAAAACACCAGAGACAGTGAGATTCATGGCAAAAATCTGCCTCAGGAGAGCCGCTTTCATCTTTTACTCATTCCATTCCTTTCCTTGCTTACAGGTTGCAGCACTGGAGCGCTGAGTAAACCTCAACTAATGTATTAAAAAAAAAAAACAAAACAACAAAACAAACAAACAAAGCAAAACAAAACTTCCAATTCATCCTATTATTATGGCAAATAATACTATTGGGGTGGCAGCAGTTTGTCTATTCTTGCTGTAGAACTTCCAGATTTCAGCTATCCTGCAATACAAACTGCACGTGGTGTGAAACAGACTTTGGTCTGAAACTACAGGGGCTGTAATTAAACTTAATTGAAACCATGTCTGTGAGACAGAGAGACTAATGTCTTTAGGAGCATCACCACAGCTGCATCTTTTCTGAGTAAAGACAGCACAAGTGAGGGAAAAATAAATATCAGATACTATGGCTGTATAACACCCCTAACTGTACTGCAAGAAGAATTTTTGATAGAATGCTTTTTTTTTTTTTCCCCTGTGAGTACAAAAACAAGTAAATGATGAATATTAGCTTGAAATACATGTATTTTCTTGCTGTTTATTCTTTATGGGTTATTTCACTATATTTTTATTGTTTATGTCTGGACAGAGGGAAAACCTGATTAAGTGGTCTAATTTTTCCTTGTCTGTTATCTTCCCTGCTTGACCTTCTTGTTTAGGGGTATTGGGTATTTCCAGCTGTGTTCTATTATAAAATCTAGATTATTTTCTGGAAGTATGTTGTTTTTGATGAACTACAACAGACACACAGGTGGGTTTCTGACAGCAACACTGAGTTCCTGCTAGTTCATTTTATGGACTTTTAGGGGCTTCAAAGCAAGTGTGTTGTGTAGCATCTGCCATTCTGAGAAACCTTCAGGGTAAATTTTCTGCAGGTCTGCAGTTTCCCTGCCATATATGCATGAGCCAAGGGAGCTCTGGATCAGTTTTGCAGGTGGGATATGAAGTTTTTGGGTTCATCTTCCTTTTCAACCGATATTCTTCAGTCTGCAGTGTCTTCTAACATGGAGTGGGGATTCAAGGAGCCCATGATGCCAAGAAGCATCACCTCATCATTAGTGATGCTCTCCCATGCTAGACTGACTGTCAACAACCAAGCTCAGAGACATTGTGTTGCCTATGAGATCTTCTGATATTATTGCAGCCAGAGGGAAAAGATGAAAATGAGACTAACGGGGAGAGTTTGCACAGTTTTTGTGCAGATTTAGTATGATGAGCAGGGAAAGGCAAATCTCACTGCTTTAGTCTCCTGCGCTGCAGCAAAGAGCCTAGAAGCCCTAAGGACTTCAGCCTTGTTATTCAGCTTCTGCCTTTGTAACACTGTATCTGGCATCCCTGGATGTCCTTTTCTGAGCCAGAAATCTCAGGGCTTCAGACCCATTGCTGTGACAAAGCGGAGAGTTTTCCAAATTCAGCTGTAAATTTCCAGCACTCTTAACTTCCCTCATTCAAAGGAGCCATTTCTGGTACCTCACAGCTTGTGCTTGTATCAATCGAATGAAATATTTTGATTCTTTCAAACAGAATCTCACCTAACTTCATTTTCAAATGAAATTTCTACTTTCTACTAATCCTCTCATTCTGAAACCAAAGGTCATTTTTTCTCAGAATTTCTGAAATTCTCATAAACTGGAAATGCTTCTTTTAGACCATGTAAGCTTTGGCTTTTGACCAAAAGGGACCTGGGTCTCTTCTGACTGTTTCAAACCTCTGCTGATAAAATCTCCTTCTTCGTTACTCCCAGAGCATCTCTCAGCATACTGGTGCTCAAATATAGTGTCTTATACTCAATCCATGTATTTTACTCCACAAATTATTGTAATATTGTCATTTTCATTCAAAAAGTATTATACTTAATTGTGCTAACACTGCAGCATTGGTTTTACTGATGATATTAGCTTTTATCTGATTCATTTGGATTAATTTCTCTCAAATACCATCCCAAGTTGTCTCTTTGGGATGAAAGCCCTCAATGGTTCAATCATCTCCTCTTGTCATTTACTTCCACCCTGCTGTTGCTCACTTCCATTGCTTATCAACTTTTAACATAATTATCCTATAGTGTGTGCTTAGAAAATGCACATAAGGTCTCCAGTTGTGTAAGTATTTGGCTAATTTAAATGCAAGTCATAACTACTGTTTTTTCCTTCTTTCTATTTCTTTGTGTCATACTTGTGCTGCTTCTAGGAGTAATTAGACTCCAAGTTTTTCAGGACAGGGAATGCATTTTCTGGGTTGGCACAGTGGGTGTCAATATTGACCAAAAGCAGGAGACACTGGTATGACATAAATAAGTAATAGCATCTCTACAAATCTTTTCATCACCTTAATGGCTATGCAATCTCTGTGCATTTTTGCTATTGCAGTAAGTAGCTGTAGAAAGCATTGTGATAAAGTCAATAGAAGCATGGTATGGTAATGTAAAATTAATGAGCTAGATGGTAATCTTTTTAGGCAAATCGTATTCTGTAATACAGCACACCCTCTCAATTAGTCTGTTCTCAGGAGCCAAGGAATCAGTGTATTTGAAGTGCACAGTAAAATTGACTGCGTTACTTGGGAAGATCAGTGTATCTGATAGTCAAAGTACAATAACCTTGTATGAAAACTAATCTTATAGTGAAGAGCATTATAGAGGCAATTCATGGTACTTTCAGGTTTGTGTTTTTAATGTCTCACAGGTATTTGATATTAAAAGAAAGGAGACATTGGTGATTTTTGTTATGAAAATCAACATAAGGAAGCTGGCTTGATCTCTTCTGCAAGCCTGCACAATGCCAAAGCACTGATCAAGTCATTAAGGAAAAGTATCAGCAGGAGAGGGCATGAAGATCTGTTTCTTATTCTCCATGGCAATTACCCTTCAAATTGCTAACACAGAGATTCAGACTTCCTCACCTGTGCGATTGATAACTGAATCATATTTCCTCCCAGAAAGAGCAGTCAGGCATTGGAACTGGTTGCCCAGGGAAGTGGTGAAGTCTCCATACCTGAGCATTTTTAAGGAAAGGTTGGATGTGGTGCTTAGGGACATGGTTTATAGGATGACATCGATAGTAGGGGGATGGTTGGACCAGGTGATCTTGAAGATCTTTGACAACCTTAATGATTCTATAATTCAGAGTGACTACTCCATAATAAATACTATGGAGCAGGATAGCACATAGAAAAGGGAGGTGACATGCAGTCATTGCAATTGCTCTTCCACAAGACTTTATCAGCACAAAAGAGCAGGAGAAAAAGGGTTCTTGGCAGAAGGAAACCAGGCGGTTGTGCAACCATGGCAAGGAGTAAAATGGTTCTGCCTTATCTGATACTTGCTGGACACCAAGCACAGTTTCTTTCAGGTTTACATGTCATTTTTCATTGTTTATGGTAGGCTATGAGCAACATGGCCACACACATATAATCAGTGCAGCTTAATGTATCATTAATACAGAGAGTTACAGGCTGATTTATAAAACTTGCTACAGTAGCAGTGATATAAAGAATATATTTGATGCTACAGTTCACTCAGAAAAACTTCCAGTGTCTTTAATGAGCTCCATGAGAATTTGATTAAAGATTGTCAGACTGGGTTCGTTATTTGTGATGAAGGGATAGGAAAGAAATTCATTAATGGAACAGTTTCTGGAGGCTAGGACTTAAATCTGGTTTACATCATGAGAGAGATTCATTTGGTCTCAAACTATAGCTCAGTGGACATTAATCTATATTACAGCTCCATAACCAGCGAAAGTAGCAATTTGTGTTTGGGATTAGAATACTGACAATGCAGCCAGCTTTGGGTCAAACAAGAACTAGTACAAAATTTTGCAGTTTTCAGAAAATTTTGACCAGATGTCAATTTTCTGAAGTGTTTAACTTAAAACAGCAACTCAAATTCGGAAAGAAGTTGAAGAAGTTGAAAGAAGTTCTATTTTGTAAACAAACTAAATATGTCTTGATTCATTTGAATGTTTGGGGAAAGAAACTCAAAGTTAATGAAATGAGAGATTGATGTTGACTGTATAGGAAGATGCAGCTTATCTTGTTTTGTTTTGTTCTTTTTAAACCAGTGCCAGCTAAGAAGTCATTTAAACTCTGACAGAGGAAGCAGTTCCAGAAAACCAAAATAGTAATCATGGTAGAAGAATGTTAAAGGCATTTTAATCCATATTTTTCATTCCATGTCCCCAAAAGGTTGAAAGAAAAAATACATGCTCTTATTGAAAATTGCTATAGAGGCTAAAATAATATTTTATACTTTCCTATACTATTTTCTATACTTTTATATAGTATTTTCTATACTTTTCTATACTATTCCCTTCTGCTCTTATGATTTTTATTGTTGTTATTCTGTTTTCTTTTGTGGGAGATGATTAACTCAAAACCTTGTGCTTCTATACTGATGAAATACAGTTTAGTGCAGAGGCATTACTTGGAGAATATCCAGTATTGGCCATTCAGGAATGTGCTTTCATTCATTTCAAATAGCAGGCATCCCTTTACGTCATAAGCAATTGTAGTCTACAGTGTTAATGGTGTCTACATTAATAAAGTTCACTGTATGAAAAAGCTACTGGACTATGGTTTATTTTATTTATTAACAGTTTTGTGTAGTCTATTCTCATTCAGGTCTTAAGCAGTGGGCAAAAAAGGAGCTATTGATTATATACTAAAAAGTTTCTGACAAGTTCAATTAGATATATCCTCCTTTGTTCAAATGGCAGAGCATATTCCTGGAAAATTTCCTGCCTCTTTGAGTTTTGTCTGAAAGTTAATTTATCAGTTGGCATACCACTGGGTCCAAACCTGCTTTTACTGAAATAAGTGGGAACATTGCCATTGGCTTTGACAGGAGCAGGTGCACGCCCCTAATGAGGTGTATAATGGAAACAGTGTACACACAAAAAACCTGGACACAGTCAGCATGAGAAACATTGGAGAAGGATTTCTCAGAATCCCAGAGCATGTGAACAACGTATTGCATTGACATTTAAACACTGACAAGAAAAGTGAAGAGATCAAGTGGAAGAATAGAACTAGACAAGAAGATATTGTCACACTGGAACAGTTCACCTCGTGCTTGGAAAAGTTTATAAAAACCTTGAATAGGGAGGGAAAGGGCATCATGATAAATGAGAGCACCTAAACCACATTAGATCAGTTGATAATGTAGTCATCTTTGCCAAAATCCCTGAAGACCTTGAAGCACTGATGAGAGAATTAATCATGAAGAGTATAGCTTGGGCAATTAGGACAGGAAGAGCTGAGTTATCCCCAGTGAAACTTGACCCCAAGCCTTCACCCTGCATTGAAATCAAGAATGACCCAAACCTTTGCAGAAGTATGAAAAAAAAATAAAAAAAAAAAAAAAAGGAAGCTTTTTCACCTCATTATTTCTCATTTTCTTTCACCAGAGCTAAGAAAGTGTGCTGTGGATAATCCCAGACTGGTAACAACTGTTACCTGCACCAGACCAGCAAGACACTGACTTTATCAGCCAGCATTGCATCCATGGTAATTAGCCCTGCTTGTAAGCAGTGAAGGTGGGCATGTTAATGAGGCCGAGCACAGTGCTGTGCTAATCCTATGGAACTGACTCTGTGAACCAAGTGCGGCACTTGCTTTGTGCTACTCTGTCATGGAGAAGTGCCAGATCCCATGGCATTAACTGGGGTGCATCCAGCATAGCAAAGGCTAGCACATGGTAAGGCCAATGTGTGCATATCCTGGGCAATACACGTGCCAGGATGCTGCAGGAGAGGTTGAGCTTGGAGGAGCTCCACGGTATCCCTCGCTTAGGAGAAGATGGGCCAAGACAGAGAGAAGAAGGCATTGTGTAGCTTCATGCTGCAGTCTTATTGCAATCTGCATGTTTCACTCTCAGATGAAAGAAAGGCCTTATGTGGAAGACCCAGGAAAGTTAAAGGGCAGAACTGCTAATGGGTGCTCCACTGTTTCTCTTGTTGACGGACATAAAGTTTTTTTTCCCCATCCATGGTGAATGGATATGGCTTCTTTTGCCAAAAGGGGCTAATGACTTGTGTGATGAGTACAGGGAGTACTCATGTCCCGAATCCCTGTCTGTCTGAGTCAAAGGTGGGTGTTTCTGCTCCCAGAGCCAGTCTTTGCTTTTTGCAAAGAAAAAAATAAGCATTCTGTGGTTTGGAGTTGGAAAGTTTTTTTTTGTTTTTTTTTTTTCCCCCCGTATGTTTGATGGTGTGTATTTTTTTTTTTGCCAAATCTGGCTCTGAGCCTGGAAGGAATCCTAAAGGGGCATCTTTGTTGGACATAACTACTGTTTTCCTATCCACTTTGTTTTTTATCTTGGCCACAAACTGAAGCACACATAAAGAGGAAAGGAACATCACTCATTATTTGTCTTCTTGATTGGCAGCGTTGTATGGGTGAAGGCAGACTTAGATCTCTTGGGATGCTACAGCTATCATGGCAAGATTTTTTTCCAGTCAGATATTCGAATGAGATCTGAGAGACCAATGTAATTTGCCTGTAGTTTTATTTTTAGTGATTTCATTTTTCTGGCTTAAGTATTTCATTCCCTTTTACTGTCAAGATTTATTACCAGCTCTGTTGTGAAGTGCAGCCAGTTCCAGTCTTCTGACTCCTTCCTAAACTTAATTTTTGTCAATGGAATAGTTTCCTGTAAAACGTCTAATTGTTGGCTTATAGACAGATTAAGTCCAAGAGCTTTTTTAAAACTAAGGCCAGCACCAATTAAGTGGCTCCTGCCAAGTCCCTCAGTTGCTGATGGAATAAATGAGAATTTCAGTTGTTTCAGAGCTGGCTGCGTTTTTTTGGACAGTGACAAACTTAAGGCATTAAGTCCCTGGTTCCTAGCCACACTATTGGTATTTGTGTCCCTATATCTCCATTCTTTGATATCTTTAACACATTTATTTACACTATCTTTCTGTTGGGTGAAAAATGCTGTTATAATTATTTTGCAAATGGTAAACCACAACCCCAAGAAACTACAGCCATGTAAATAGTAGAAAGTACTTTACATGCAACAGAAACAAGCTTCCCTAGAAGGTACAGTAGGCTATACAGGAATGCTTTTTATGACAAAACTTATACTGGGTCCCCCAAGAGATAGCTTAGACTGAAAAAGGGACGTCTATGTTGTATTTTTTGCATCTATACCTGGAGATTTTGTTCACACAAATTCTTGGAGAAAATCATAGTTCTAACTCCTCTGGCCTAAATGGTTTGCTCCAGCAATGTTATCTGGGATGGAGAATGAGGCAGAGCTTCAGGGCTCTGTTGTGAGATGTGTTTAGATGTGAGGATCTCCGGTGCTGAGAGCTCTCTCCTGTAGCCCTACTGAACTAGCACTTCCCTTGCTGCAGGCAAAAAGAGCTGGAAAAACAATTACTGCAATCAGTTTTTATGGGAGCAGTGACTTCCACTGAGTAGTATTTGGGTTCAAAATGATTGGATCATTTCTCCTCTGTTTTCTGCTTCACAAAAATAGCATTTCCAGCACCTCTGTATTTGAGTTTCTATCAGCTGACATGTATTTCTTCTGCATGTATTCTTTGAAAGTAAATTAGGAAACACACCACATGGTGATTGAATGAGCTGTGGTGAACATCTTAACTCCAGACTTACAGAGTTTCTCTGTAATGAAAAAAATATAAAAAAATTACGTCCTAAACTATACCTTAGGGAGAGGTTCAGCTCCTTACCCATGCCTACAATTTATTGCTCAAATTTGTGTTTTATCTCAAATTTATTTTATTCTCTACTCTGAAAGAAAGGAACAAAGAATCAAGAAATAGGGAAAAACATATGGGTTATATTTTAGCTCTGAGTTATGTCACAAAGATAACTTCTGTGGATTATTTTATTTCTCGAAAATGACATCTACTTCTTTGATGAAAGTTAATTTTTAAGTATTTATTTTCCTTTAATTTTTTTTTCTTCCCTTCCAAGAGGCAAACAACAAGGTTAAGAAGTGAAGTTAGACTTCTGCATTACTGACTTTTCTTTGAAAGTCATGATACAGCTGCCAGGATGATGAGTTATTGGTTGTCAATACAGTAACTATTGATCATAATCTTCCAGAATTTATCCTTCATATGTGTGTAAAAACAGAATATGCCGTGAACTGCAGAACAGAATTAATTACTTTGTCCCTGAGGGAAGAGCAGATAATTACCAAATAACATTTCTATCAAAGCTGTAGCTAAGTCCTGAGTGTTACGTGAGGCAAATTCCACACTCCTACAAAATGAATAAACTTGTCAGTACTTTCACACAAATTAAACCTTGTAACTTTTCAGTAAAAATCCTATTAGGAATGTCCTCATTTTTATAATTAATCTGAATTTCTTTAAGGGCAAAAGAAAAAAGAGATGTTGGAAAGAGTAAGCAAATATTCAGAAATCTTATGTTCACCTGTGGATATTTTTAACAGATCGGTTTTGTAGTGTTAAGTTTTAAGGGTTATTTTAGCAGTTGTTAATCAACATAGTTTCAAAGACTTTCATATTTGTGCAGTCTGTCTTAGAATGCTAAAAATACACATTTTGGAAGCAGTATTGTAGTGAAAAGATAATTCATGCTTTCCATTAATCCCCTCCTACCTATCAACATAAATTACAGTTTTGAGACAAGGAAATGATTGAAGCCCTCATTATTTTCTGTACCAGCCTATGCTCAAAAAGCAGTGGAGATTTTGCAGCTGACAGTATTTTTGCAGGACATCCCAACTATTTTGGTGAATATTATGTTACTCTCCAGAATTCAGTGGCTCTGATTCTGGATTCCATGAATGTGCTCATTATATTAGTCTTTTCCAATGAAATTAAATATTCTACTGTGAAAACTGTCTACTGGTTGCTTGTGGTACAGGACTGGTCATCCCATGCTACATGGCATAATTACCACACCACTATAACTGCCTGAATGGGTGTGTAAATCCACCTATCTTGATGTGCCTAAATAATAGGAAATCAGACCCCTTGTCAAGAAAATCAAACTTCACTCACTCTTCCATAATATGAACTTTCATTTAAATGCTTTAATGAACAGAGAAATTGGAATCATACAATATCCTGGGTTGGAAGGGACCCACGAGGATCATCAAATCCCACTTCTGGCTTAACACAGGACTACCCCAAAACCGGACCCTGTGTCTGAGAGCGTTGTCTAAACACTTGAACTTCGGCAGGCTCAGTGCCATGACCTCTGCCCTGGGGAGCCTGTCCCAGTGCCTGACCACCCTCTGGGTGCAGAACCTTTTCCTAACACCCAGCCTGACCCTCCCCTGTCCCAGCTCCATGCCGTCCCCTCGGGTCCTGTCGCTGTCCCCAGAGAGCAGAGCTCAGCGCCTGCCCCTCTGCTCCCCTTGTGAGGGAGCTGCAGGCCGCCATGAGGCCTCCCCTCAGCCTGCTCCGCTCGGGGCTGAACAAACCAAGGGCTCTCAGCCGCTTCTAACACACCTTCCCCTCTAGACCCTCCACCACCTTTGTTGCTCTTCTTTGAAATCAGTCTAAAGGTTTTATATTTTTCCTATATCATGGCACCCAAAAAATTGCTAACAATGCAAACATCTGAAGTAGTATTCAATTGTCATTTGAATGACCACCTCATGGTTAGGTTATAGGGATATTGCTTTTGTCTTGCTTCATGTATCCTTCCTCAGCAACTCCTTCCCACTGCTTCAACTGATGAGGATTTGTGGTGAACAGGCTGAAAATGCATCTTGAGGTGAAAATAAGAGGACAACGGAGCTGATTCAATTGCTTCCTGCTGCTGCAAATGGGCAGTTATTTCCCTGCCCTCTCATCTGTTCTCTCTGCTTCTGACTCCTGAGCCTTGTGGTGTTGGGTGCTTTACCTGTGTCCTGTGCCCTTCCTCCTCCCTAGTTTGCACCAGTTCTGGCACTCATTTGGTTCTTCACTCAGATGATTTAGCTCACTAAGCCTGCACAAAATTATTGATGTTCTTTGGCCAACTTCATTTACTGGTGAGTTAGTGAGTTATGTCAGTGCTTACAAGAGATGGTTGAATGCCAGTGCTAGTGTAAGAGTAAGACAAGCATGACCTCCCCTTTTAGGCAGTGGTGAGCTCCCTGATATGAAATGTCTCTTAACAGACTGGTTATGCATGAATAGTGAAGTTAAATGTGTAAGCAATGACTGGAGAGAATTCCATCCCACATCTAAAAAGGAAGATCATTAAATGCCTAAGTAAATTGAGCACCTTCTAAATAGGAGGGTATATTACAAATAATATTCACAAGAAGTGGCCATACTCATAAGCAGAGAAAAATGAGGAAAGGCTTAATTCCCTGTTTTCAGAGCCTTCCTCTTTCCTAAACCAGAGGACTCAAAGCACCCTGCAAGGGCCTTTCAAGCCCTGGGTGGTCAAAAAAGTGTCCCTTACATGTCTAGAAAGAGTATGGGGTTAAGATATGAAGGGACCATACCCACCATGCATACCAGGAGTATATATGTGGATTAACGGATAAAGAAAAAATCTGAAAGGGAGAAGAACATATATAGGCACAATTAAAGGTGCAGGAATCTCAGACTTCTGGGAATGGCAGAAACTGAGGATTTGACAGACTTCCAAATAGGGACTATAATTTCTTAGGGTTAGTTTCCTGCTTTTCTTTAAAAGAAAGGAAGAATGTGCCAGGAGTACACTGAGCCTATTGTTGCTGAAATGCTCTGAAATATTCAACACTGGTCCAGTTCCAGTGGGTAGTGGGTTTTATTTCTTATATCTTACCTTGAGTGAGGAGATGCAGAAAGTCTTTGGACTTTCAAAAACCTATTTACCGTGGCATGGATTTGTACAGTGTCTGGGAAAAACAGTGGACTTGGAATCAGGGTCTCAGAACGCGGGAGGTTTCCCAATTGAAGGTTACGAAACTGTCAGGAAAAAAATAAAGACAGAGGAAAACAACATGGGAGAATGAGTAGAACAGAAGGACATTTCCAAAATATCTTTTCTAAGTCTATGTGAATAAGCTCTGCTTTTGCTCCAACGTGACTATAAGCTTCGAGGATGTGGACAGTCCAGTGCTGAAGCCAAACAAATACATTCTGCTTTAAAAAAGACAGTAGCAGCAGCAGCTGTCTTGGAGTGCAGACAGCATGAGCTCATATCTGATCTCAAAAGACTGCAGGAAAGGACCACGGGAGCAGTAACAGTGTCTCTACAGTGTATGCAGAGACTTAGATCTGAATGTGCTTTCCTGTTTGTGTGCTGGAAAGATGATCTTTCATATTGCATGAGAGAAAGAGGATCTAAGAGATGAAGATTGGCCCATTGTTTCTAATATCTTAGGGAGGCTTGAGAAAGAGAACATCTTTTTAGTCCCCTGGACCCGACTCCTATGCTAGAATAGAATTATATTTCTGTACACATGTAGCCTTGGTGCAGAGGCCTCCAGAGGAATGAGAAAGGTCTAGCAGCTGGTTCTGTTGCCTCAATCAGAAGCATGAAAGTGCTGTTAAAATAAGAACAGTGGGATGGGATGGTGTTAAGTGAAGGGAGGGATCCAGCAAAGATTGCCTTCCTTTTTACTTTTGTCTTCTGGGTACAAGAATGAGCCAACAAGAAAAAGCACTGTCTGCCCAGCTGAACATGGATGGTTCCTGGGAGAAGAAGGGGCAGAGGCTGCAGGAGTTTGCTGGAGGCAGTTTTCACAGTCAGTTCAACCAAACTGCCTGGAGCACAGCTCTGCAGTGAGATTTTGTTGTGCAACCATCCTAATGTGACAAAATATGAGAAAGGAGCTATTTATAGGAAAGTATTCTTTTCCTATGGACAGCTTGGCAGCTATTTCTCCTCAGAGTTAGTAATTGTTTAGCCATAATTCATGGTGCACTAACATAACCTAACCTAAAGGCATTGAGTTTTGTGACAACAGATATGTTTTAGACCTCTATGTCTTAGAGGGATTTGAGAAGGGGAGAGTATAACTAAACAGACATGTTATCTGAAATCTGCAGCAATGGTCAGATGTTGTAGAGTGTGGCCTTCTCAGGCCACTGTTCAGCCCAAGCTCAACCAAGAGTATATGGGATAGTTATTTTTGGCTGGGATTTTTGGCAATGAGGCACTTGTTTACTCAGTAGCGCAGCTATAGTTAGGAAGACTAGGAAGACTGAAAGTATCTTTAGGCAACAAAACATACGGTTCAGGAGTTTTATGTGTCCCAGATGGAACGGTAGATGTTGTGCAAGCAGATCCTGGTGGCCTCCTGTTCTCTCTCAGGGTATTTGTGTACAGCAGATTACAGTAAAGTATCATGTGAGAGATCTTTGTAGCCAGGGTCTGCAAGCCAGGAATGTGTGAACGTGAGGGTGTTTAAGGGAATAAGGAAGGAAATAATTCCATGTTGAAGAAGAAAACTTGGAATCGGACAGTTTTGCAAAAAAAAAGCCTTGAAGACAAAAACAAGGGCATTCTCTGCTGTACCTGAAGTGTGTAACAGAAAGCATCATGGAGGGGACATTAAAGCTAATGTGTGGCAAGAACACACCATTTCATGAAACCCAATAGGCCAGAGGGACCAAGCCAGAGAAAAGGATGGTGAACCTAGGTGTTAGCTAAACATGGAGATAATTTCCTTCCTTGTCTTGGAGCCCTGATCAATACTGCTGATACAGTATTGCTGATAGCATCAGTGGTCTGGCTGACCCACAAAGACTCTGTTGGAATGCGGAGGATGCTTTAAGATTATAACAGCAATGTGTTTTAGGAGTAAACCAACTCAATTGTCCGCAACCATTTCTTGCAGTACCACAGGACTGACAGAGGATCAGGACTCCAGTGCATGACTGACAGAGATTCCTAGAGCTCTCTTGTTGGTGAAGGACACAACTTCCCTTGGGGCAAACAATTGACAGCAGAATTACATTTTCAGGTTTATTGAGTCTCTCTGTATGGTTTTGAGTTATGTCTTGAGCAGTAGCATCTTATCTTGAGTTTCTATTACAGTATAATAACAGTTGATGTGACTTAGAAATGATTATTTTCTTAAACTCATAAAGAATGAGATTTTCATGGACTTAGACTGACAAAATGAGACTCTATTTGCAGATTGATCTGAAACTATTGTAAAGCTTAGTGAGTATATATACAGTTATTCATGCTTTGTTTTTAACTGTCATTTGGAAAATCTCTACCTTATTCTAAAATAAGAAATTAATTAAACAGGATTATTATTATCATTAATATTATTGGTGGGTTTACAAATGGGAAATACAAATGCTCCCACTATATAAATCTTTGCCCGTACAGTGGAGAACATAAACAAATGCTATCAGCCTCAGGTGATCATTCCTATTGTATAAATAATATGATAAATTCACTGGGTATGTTATCTCTAATAAATAATTCAGGCAGCTGAAGCTATAATGAAGAATGTAGTGGAAACTCATCTTCCAAGCATGTATTTTGGGGTGTCTATTACAACATCCTGGGCAAAATTTTACCAATTAGGTTTTATTCCTGGGGGCTCTCTTTGATGTCATAGAATCTTCAGCATTTATTTATATGGGGAAGATGGAAATTTTTTTTTTATTTTTTTTTCCTTCAATATACACTACTCTGCTTCATTTACTTTGACAGTGCAACATTGTGAAGAAAGATACACTTGAAATATTAAACATTTGCTAGATGCCTGATCTTACAGTCCCTCTCTGTGCTGAACTAATTCACTTTGATGTCCATGTGATTTTTGCACACAAAATAATTACATGATCCAGCCCTAAATTTTTAACAATTTGTTTTACCAGTAACAGAAAAAAGTACAGAGATAATTGACCTTGAGTTCTCATACATGCCTGCTTCTTTATCTTACCACATATAGCATGCAAGATGGTTAAGTCTGTTCTCTTGCAATACCAACAAGAACTGATACTTGAGCCATGATGCTGGAAACAAAGTGATTGCAACACCAAATGTGAGCTGTAAGTCATTTGATAATGAACAACCTATGATAAGAAAGGCATGCTTGTCTTATTAATTATTTATATATTTGGATTGTACTTATTCTAGTGGAGGAAAGGTTTGTAGGGATATATAATTGGGAATCAGTTGGGATAATAAACAATACATGAAAATTATTTTTAATTAGATTTAAATATTATTTCAGAGAAGCTGTATTAAAGAAGAAAATGAATAAACATGCACCATCTCAACTATTCTTTCTCAGAATTTCAGGTAGATAATGGGTAGTAAGTAGCTATTAGTGTCCACTTAGTAAGATGCTTCTGCACAAACATGGATCTAACATTCAGGCTTTAGGACAGCCCTTTGCAAATTCACAGCCTTGGAAAGTTTTAATACAAGTGAGAATCCTAAGTTATGTTGTGAGTGTCCAGTGTTTCCAGAAAAAAAAAAAAAAAAATCTGTGCTAAAAAATGAATGAGAAAATGAAAACCTGAAAACTTTTTTTTCCTTTTTTTTTTTTTTTTTTTCCCTACTACCATAGAAACATTGCAAAGTCCACTCCTGCTCATAATGGTATTCCAAAGTGGTCTAGAAAATGTGTGCTGGCTTCAACTGTCAATCACTGTTTAGAAATGTCACCAATAATTTGTACTCTGGAAGTACTCAATATGCGGACCCCTGGCTCTAATTGGATCCACTGATTTCAGCTAAATCTCGTCCTGTCAGCAGCTCAGCAGTAGGTAGGATACTGGAGCTTTAATGAATCCAGTAATAACTTTAAATTGCCAACCTGGATTAGATTTATTTTATTTTATTTTATTTTATTTATTTTATTTTATTTTATTTTTGCTGGTGAAAATAGTTGTGCTTTTCTGGAAAAAAAAAAAGAAAAATCTTGAAGTAGGTCTTAATTAACTATGCTAAATTACTGACCAAGCAGATGGGACATATGCATTTTATACGCATATGTATCTGTATAGTTCCTTCACTAGGGAGAAAGATTAGGGGAGAATGATGACCAGGTATGTTGGATCAGAAGAATATGGTTTCATACAACTATACTGTCTAGCAAGTACAGAAATAATTATGAAAGAAAATATTTCTTCTGATAAATAGGGATGAGAAAGGCAGAAATCTTCAGCAGCCTCCTGTAGCTGCTTCCATGAGAAGCAGCTAAAAGAATGCGCTTGTGAAGTTTCTTGGCTAAAGTAAAAGGTGTTTTTCACAAATATAATGCATCTTTTTATTATTCAACTTACAGAAGTGTATACTGAGTAACATAAAGCTGAATAAGTTTTACAAAATCTATAGCTACAATATCATCATAGCTTCCTTGTCCTAGGAGCTGAACATATATATATATAAAATATATGCTTTGTCTGAAGATATAAGTCTCAGCTATTTTTGCCCCAAATATTATCCATTCATAACAAAATCAATAAACTAGAACTAAGAACAACTTTTAAGACATTTACTTTGTCCTTGATTATGATTATGGACCTTATTCTGTATTGCATATGAAGTAGTCATTTACATGATCATTTTGACCTGTTGTACTTTTCCACCCTATCTTCTCTTTGTTCCAATAAAAACAATAATTGTAAAGTAATAGGAAATCTTGACATATTTTTATGTCAGGATTCCATTCCATTTTTCCTATTTTAAATTTTTCTTTTTAAAATATTTTCATGACAAACTATAGCTTTGGTTGATGATTATCTCATTATTAAGATTTGTTTTTCTGGTATTCTCATGAGATATTTCTTTCCTTTAATCTAGCCCCAGCTATAAGTTCATTTATTACTTTCAATACTCATTCTCCCTCTTGAATGTCTGCAATATTCAAATGCCAATATACTTCATTCTCCTGTGGTCTCAAACAATCTGAATTTGGTAACCTTCTGGCCATATTGAAGAAGACCTGCTCAACAGGATTTTTAAACAGAGATAAGCATGTGCTTCCTAGACACCAGAGAAACAGAAGGATGGTTTTGTATGTACTTGGCTGACTGAACTACTCCCAAACTGATTGTTTGAGTACATCTGTCATTCAGTTGTACTGCTTATAGCATGCTAAGACACTGAGAGCCTAGGATAGCATCTTTAATTACTGCTTCATGCCAAATAAATGTATAAAATGTTATTGGACTGATATCTTATTCCTTATGTCATATTTTACCCGGATTTTATTGTGACTTCATTCAGACTCTCAATTCCTTTAGCTTGTTTTCTCTCAGTTCCCTTTGATTTGCCCACATCCTCCTGGTGTTGAAGTATCCAAAAGTGAGGAGAGGAAAGTGATTGCAGAAGCAAGATAAACTTGGAATGTAGGAAGCTGCGGTTGAATTATTTTATGTGTAAGCTGGGTCAGAAACTGCAAGCACAGTACAGAAAGAACATATTCAGATTCTGGCTTGCAAGAAAAGGAAGCAACTCATATGAAAAATGACCACAAAAGGAAATGGGTAGCTGAAGAACAGGAGGACGTAAGCCTGCCACCTGCCTCCTTTGGAACGAAGTAGCTGCTGTATGCATGTTTTGCTTGGATTCATTTCAGTCCAGCTTTCTAAACTTCTGCTTTCCTTAATCTTGGCTCCTTTCATGGTGGGATCTCCCCAAAGATCTGTTATTATTTTGCTTCAGGTAAGTTACTTTACACTGCTGCCTCAGCCAGAAATTCACTCCTGTGAGCAAATGTTGCATAAATTATGAAGAGGGGAAAAGAGAAGGAGGAAAAAAAAATCCATTAGTAACACTTAGATTGTAAGTGTCTGATAACTGTTTTAATAACCGTACATTTGTCTTAGGGATCAAAGAGTCCAAAGGCAAGTATGTGAATTTCCAGCTTGTTTTCATTGCTTTGCATATCTGTAGGTGGAAAAACAAAAATAAACATAGATAAAACCAAATGGAATGAGTGATTGGGAAATGAAACTCCTTAGCCCCTTTGAGATATTTTATCCTGCTAGCAAAGTTTTGCTAGAGATATGCAGTAAATGGTAAAGAAGTGCTGTTATTTAATTAGCTAATATTTGCAATGTAAATGTTGAGAAAATAGTTAATGGGTTGAATTCTTTCCCTGCAGAGGGCTGCCAAAAGGGACATGCATAGAGGAAAGGAGAGATTGCAGCAGAAGGTGCCTGCAGCTTCCCTCATGCGTTTTCTGGGGATCCAGGGGACAGCTGACACAGCAGCATCACTGGCTGCAGGAAGAGCAAACAAGGAATGGTGTCATCTGGTGCTCTACTCTGCTGCTGCTGTCAGTTTTCCTACTGACTTGCCCTAACAGGGAATTCAAGGAAAATGGGAAGGGAAAGTGGAGAGAAAGCTTCCTCAAGGTGTGCATGAGGTACATGCACCTAGTCTTAACTAAGGATTTGGGAGGTGTAAAAAACATCTCAAGAGTTGGATTTTGTGAGCGCACTACAAGGTTCTTCAGCTTAGGGGGATCTGGACACAAAACACTCCCGTAGTCATGGCTGAGCTCGTGGCTGGGGATCTTGCTATCTGGGGAAATGGAGCAGGGATGTAAGGCTGAAGGCAAGATCCTATTATGGCCATGGCAGAAAATCAAAGCAAAACAACAGTTAGGACTAAGTGAATGATGACTCCTGTATCTGAAGTCTCAATGGCTGTGTGTTTTTAGGGCCCATAAAAATGTCTGACCTGATTTCTTCTGCTGTGCTACAGCAGAATTTCCATTTTAGAGCAAAACTTGTGCAGGTGCCTCATCCAAAATGCAAGTGCAGAAAAGCAAGGCCAACACTGCAACAGAGAGATGTTTGGGAAATACTCACAGGAACATTCATTACTAATTTTTCTAGGGTCAGATTTTCAGTGTTGAATTTTCTTCTTGCAGATAAAATTTCAAATTTGTAAATAATTACAAACCCTTTTTTTCATATAAAAAATTATGTTTTCATTCAAGTTCTAGAAGCTAAATACAAATGTTTACAACTGCAAATCGGAGGTCAAACCTGCAGGTACTTTTATTGGACTTTCAGGTCTACTTTGTTTTGGTAAAGAATCAAACCCTAGGACATTTGCTTGTCCCATTTAAGTAGTGACAATAATTCTCGCTGGTGACTAGGATAGAAAAGATCACATAAATCATTTTCTGACTAAAAGTACCAATTATTTGAATACAAAGATCTAAGCTGGACAAAAATGAGAACAGATTCATGAAAAGACATGTTCTCCAAATATAGTTTTTTTGCAAGATTTTTGGCTCGTAGGCCTGCCTCAAAAGATTTTCCTAACATTTAATTCAGTGTTATTTCTTTAGAGCTTAATCCCCTGGTTTCACCTGTTCTTGACAAAGAATAATATGAGACTCTTTGGTGCCCCTCGTACACTCAGGAACAACTAATACACCATCTCTCCTACATATATTTCTTTTAAGTGAAGGCTAATTCTACACCCTACTTTTACACACGTGCCATGATAAGACGACATCATTATTGCCTCATGGTGAATACATAAGCATGTCAGAAACAGATTTTTGGATAGCTGATCGCTCAGTAAAGCCCTCTGTAACTGGGGGTATTGTGATAACTTTTTGTTTTGAGTTCAAAGTCATAGAATCACAGAATGGCTGGGTTGAAAAGGACCTTAATGATCATCTAGTTTCAACCCCCTGTTTTGGGCAGGGTTGCCAACCACTACAGCAGGCTGCCCAGAGCTACATTCAGCCTTGGAGTCCCCCAAAGGTTATCACCTACAGCAAGCGATGTCAAGTTCACCATATCGAGCTGCAGAACCACATGCCTCAGAAAGACCTTTCTCTCCTTACAACCTTTTTGTAAGGTGAACAAAATTTCTCCTATATGTTTTGGTGTGGAGCTGAGGCTATAGCTCGTCTGTCATTTGACCTATTACAATACCCCAAACTTCCCTCCAGCTTTTCGGTCATTGGAATTTCAGAACCCACTTTTCCCCTGGACAGCTGCCTGAGGCAGCAGGGCTGTGCCGCTGGAAGGGCTAAGCTGTTTGTCGAGCTCTTGCTCTCTTTTCTTGCCTGGCTGCCTCGGCTGGGATTTTTCTCTGCTCTCCTGCCAGTTGCTTTTCCCTGTGGACAACAAGCAGTCCTTTGCATTTGCAGTGCTCACCTGCCACTTCACACATTCACAAATGACTGCTCAAGCACTGGAAAAACCCAAAGCGGCTGCAGAGTTTTAATTCAAGTGTTCACAGGTAGCTGGCAATTAGCAATAACCTGCCTACCCCTGCCTGTACAAAGATGATGAGAACTAACACTCCTTCTGCTTGATTGTGATTGCTAAGAAAGGCTGGCTAAAAACTGTCCTGGCTGTTCCCTCCCTCTCCCTCACCCAGCTGGCTCTATAATCACCAGCTCTTGCCACTCAGCCTGCAAAACAGCAGTTAGTTGAAGAACAGAGGTTGAAAAATGCCAGTCACTTTCATAACCATATGGTAACTACATTCACTGGGTAGTTGTGAAGGGTTGTGATGTTACCACCCATCTGTAATTTTTCTGTTATATTGTGGACAACACCGGGTACAAACTTAGCTTAAGCTATAAGCAGGTTAGAGCCCTTCCTCTGCCTTGGGTTGCACTGTGCAGCAGGGAAATGCAGCTCTATTCTCACTTGTAAAGCAGTGTTGTGAGTACCTGCAGAAATGAGATGAGATCAATCTAGGAAAAGATTCAGATATTCAAGTCATACAAGGAGCCATCACAGAAGTTTTCCTTTTTGCTGTCTGTTTCTTTTTAATTAATATGAAATTTAGTATAGACAGTGAGAAGAATAATACATAAAATGAAACAGAAGCATTCAGCTTTTCCTCTGGCCTTTCCCAAACCTCTCATCTTGGAGTAATAAGTCAGACACCGTCCATTATCTGGAACTCCTTAGAAAACCAAGGATGCTGCTCTTGGCCTGAAGGGAAAGGTATCCTCTGCCCTACTTCCCCCTAAGTAAGCACACTTACTCCTGCTGCTTGCCTCTTGCTGCCACCAGCACGTGTGGTGGCAAGGTGAGTTGAGCCATGAGAAAAGTAACCCTGTAAGCAAGAGTCAGTTCTCAGGGCAGCTAAAGAGTTGTGCAGACAGGCACATGGGATGGGGCAGGAGGAGCTAGGACACCATGGGTCCTGTCCCTGCCGGGAGCAGCATGTCCCCAGGTGGCTTAACGGTGACTCTGTACCATGACCACCCACACTGGACATGATTGCAGAGGCATGATATTTTTTAAGTCACCTTCTGTATTCAGTGGCCTTGCAGTCATCAATAAGTTATCACGGTTCAGAAGGAATACTTCAGCTGTCATATTTCAGAAGTGTTTATCATTATGTAGGCATTCAAAGCTGGTGTAATTAGTAAACAAAACGTTTTCCAACTGTTAGACTTGAACAGAAGCAGTAGTCTGGACATATGATCCCCTCCCCTCCCCTCCCCTCCCCTTCCCTTCCCTTCCCTTCCCTTCCCTTCCCTTCCCTTCCCTTCCCTTCCCTTCCCTTCCCTTCCCTTCCCTTCCCTTCCCTTCCCTTCCCTTCCCTTCCCTTCCCTTCCCTTCCCTTCCCTTCCCTTCCCTTCCCTTCCCTTCCCTTCCCTTCCCTTCCCTTCCCTTCCCTTCCCTTCCCTTCCCTTCCCTTCCCTTCCCTTCCCTTCCCTTCCCTTCCCTTCCCTTCCCTTCCCTTCCCTTCCCTTCTTTAGAAAAGAAAGAACTATGAACAATGTGCTTTGCAGTAGAAAACTATATTGTTGTTGTGGTTAAATTGTCCACATTACATGTGAGTAGTGGAACAAAAAATGCTTGCCTATCCCTCATCCTGGACAAAACAGTTGAGGTTTTGGCAAAGTCAGTGGTTAGCTGGAAGCACAGAGATACATACGCAGAGATTCTCAAGCTGATATGTGCAGCGTACGTGGTTTGAGAGGTTTTGGGAAAAAAACACACTGTTTTAGAATTCTTTCTGGTTAAAAATGACTAACAATGAGGTAATGGTGGCTCAGAAACATGTTGTAGTTAAGGTTGCACTCTAGAGACTGTGGTTAGCTTCCCAGGCTCTGCAATGGGGCCAAGAAAAGTAATTACAGTGATTAATAATAATGTTTGATTTGCCAGTCACACAGTCCATTCCTCAGAGTGGGTTGGTCTGGGGGAGGGGGCGGTAAATTGGAGGAAGGAAATTAGAGCAACAAAGTACAGTTCTTGCAGTCTATAATCCAAACACTGCTGGAGCCAGCGCAGCCTGGCATCAGCTATTTTTATACAGCTGTATGCTACAGCTACGGTTTTGTGCTGTACAGCAGGAGTTAATTTATGTATCTGTATATTACCGCTCTGGATGTATGCAGTACAGTACGGGATAATTCACACACTGTACACTACAGCTGTGGTATTGTGCTGTGCAGAAGAGGCTGCTTTGTGTAACTGAACACCACGCAGATGATGCTGTGCTTTGTAGACTGCCTATTTTGTAGGTTTGGACACTATGGCGAGGATAATGTTTTGGATTTCAGAGCTACAAGAACCTCACCTTACTGATGGAAATTTGCTGGGAATGTAGCAGCAGCCATTGATGTGCAGCAGGGCTTGAGAAGGGAGTTTTGGCTGTAGCAGTAATCATAAAAGCTTTATAGTGTCCCATTGCGGGTTTCCTGCCCTTGCCTTGGGTGTGACAGCAGGGAAGGTTGGGCAGGCAGGAAGAAGCAGTGGCACTGCCGGGGTCTGCTACAGCAGAGCTGGAGGGAAAAAGGCAAAACCAATCCCTTGGCAAAGTTGGGCTTCCTGATTACAGGAGTCCTTGGTGGCACCACAATGAAGAGGAGTTGCCATGGAAACCACTGCAAAAGATTAAGCATATCAAGGAAACCTGATTGTGAGAGAATGGGTGGAAATAAGAGAATTAAATTAAAGTAGAAACGGTGTTTTTGTTTCATTCCACAAGTCATGGTAGAAACCTTTACATTCACAAACATCCAATTAAGAGAGAAGTTATAGTGAAATCTGCAAGCCCTGCTTCAGAGGAGCATGATTGCTCTATAATTAAAGGAAAATAAATAGTGTTTTACTATCCAAAATGAAAATCCAGTGGTGCAGACTCTGTTATTCTTCACTTTCCCACTGTATAATCTGCCGAGTTTTTTTGACTTTTTGAGGCAGACAGGCCACAGTGACCCCCTGGGATGTACTCACAGGTGCAGTGGCTTCCAGCCATGGAGTGGCCAAATGAATTTCAGATATTTGAGAGAGGAAAGGAACACTTAACTCCTCATTCTCTTTTGTCACATGCTGGCCAGGCTCCTGGACCAGCTAAGCTGCGCTCATTTGCAAGTTATGAGAACAGAATGGCAAAGGTCAGCAGTTTGTTCTGCCTGTGCTGGGCACTGCCTACGCCAGTCCTTGGCATAAAGGACTTCAGGCTGTTTTAGAGTGACGAGCAATAACTAGCACAGCTGGCTTGGGCAACAGGCAAGAAGGTGGGCATGATGTCCACAACCACTCCTCCCCCTTCTGGTAATGCACTGGGGTCAACCAAGGGGTTGGCATCAGACCCTAAAAAGGGGACATAAGCCAAATAAGCAGTTAAAGCTTTCATTCAGTGCCAACATGACACAGAATAGCGTCAGTACCTTGAAGAATCCAAACCACTGTCTGCTCTCCTTGGACCAGTTCTTCAGTGTGCCACCATCAACACAGGATTCCTCTTTTAAAGATAGATGGCCAGTGTAGCATGAAATCAATAACTCTGTGTTCACCCTACTGCTATGTGAATGTTTCTGGGAAGAGTATAGATTATACTCCATTCATGCAAGCACCACATCCCGTGTCAGGAAAACACAGTGAAATTTTGCAGTAACACCAGATACCCCAAGAATCAGAGTAAGTGTGTGCAGAGGTTCTTTATTTGGAAAGGATGTTTTAGACAGACAGTGCAATTTGGGCAGTTTTGCACAGCTCAGAGTCTCTGAAATAATGACACTGGCACATCTTAGGAACATAGTTCCTCCATCTCCTACTTAAACTGGGTTGTATCCATGCATCTGTATAGTTGGCCACAGCCAGGGAGCTGAGGTTTTGTCCAATAGATCTTCATTCACTTTAAGCAGCTGTCCACTGACTAATCACAATCCCATTTATATAAACACAGTTGAAATTCCTTAAACAGTGCTACTTTTAAATGAAAATACATAGAGTGATAATGGAACCATTAAGCTGTCCTGTCATCAGTTGGGAAATACAGAGTTGCACTTCTTTTGTATTGAATCTATGTGATGACCAACGCCTACCTTTTCCATTTGCTTAAGCATTGCCTGACACGACAGAAACTCACACCAGACAAACACAATTTTTTCTGATTCATTTTTATTACAGAACCCCAAGAATTCTATAGAGACACAGTGTCCTGCACTTTACTGACCTTTGTATCTTCAAGAAAAGAGCCCAAAGTCACTGCCATGATGTGTTTATGGTAACCATGCCATACCAGTAGGTGGTAGGTGATTCAACTTCATGAGGGTGTCAATGAATGACAAAAGAGTGTTGTTTGTTCGTGTCACTGACATATCAGGTCCCAAAGGTTGCATGTTGAAGATGGTTTTGATTCTACAGCTGACTTTCTTTAAACTCTCACATTATAAATGTGGCTCTGGGCAGCAGTTACCTTGGTTTTGCATGACCCCAGAGCTGATTACTGCATGGTGCTTTTCCTGCAACACCTCTGAGAGTCTTCTGGAAACTTGAGTTGGTGCGGATGATTGCTTTAGGTGCCGTGAATAGAAGTGCATTGATACCAGGGTGACAAATGTAGAATAAAACCCCAGATAAAGAAAATAACTACACTAGCAGATACAAACAGCTGTACTGGTTTCCTGTTTGCATCTGGCTTCAAGTCAAGCTGCTGAGATAGCTCTCTAAAATTCTGCATGGCTGAAGTCCTGCTCTGCTGTGACTGCCTCAACCTCATGGTAACATGTTTGCACTGATATTAAAAGCCAACAGAGAAACCTGTGTTCGTATCTAGTCGCTGAGGGCAGCCAGGCAGTGTGGAGGGCTTGCAGTCTCATCTTCACTGTTCAACAACAACAACAAATAATATGTTTTTAGGATCTGGCATCCAATACAGCTTTCCTCCTAGGCTTTGTCAGAAAGGGCTTGGCATTTAGTTTATTGTCTTGGTGAGATTATACACTGGCCCTGATCAATAGTGTGACATGCAGTTTTTGTCACTGCAGCACTTAGAGTCTGATTCTTGTATTTATCAGGAAATAAATACAATGAAATTAATTCTTTAAAGTGTGCTTTCTTTTTTATTATTATAGACAAGGGAAATGTATAGAAAAGAAGTAATGGCTTAAGGTTATAGCTTGATGCAAATGTCTATGTCAAGAATATACAGAACTGTAATTTTTTCTTTCTTCTGCCTTTTCCCACACTGTTGTAACTGCACACTTTATTATTGCTGTCACAATCTGCTCTCTGTCCAATATGATTGCTATCCCCAAAGGTTTATTCTACATAGCAAACATCCTGTAATAGTGACCTACTCTAATAACAGGAAATTTATTTTTAAACTGCATAATGCCTGCTCCATATTAATCTGTTTCTTTTCCAAAAAAAAGTTTGACATGAAAATCTACTAATATTGCCCAGTGCCTCACTGGAGTCCCCAGTGCTCATAAATCTGAGATGGCAACCATGCAAATTTTCTCTCCTATTCTGGTCAGTAACGCTAAATAATAAATATCAGCAAACAATACCAAATCAGTCAAACAACAAAGGTCAGTACTCGTCAGTCACAGTCTTTTGGAAGCGACTTAATTCTCCTTATTGCAACCAGTAGCTACAGAAAGAAGTTAACCCTTGGTAGGCATAGGTGATGGTCTTTTAACTATGTGTTCCAGAATGGGTTAATTTTTTTCCTAACTGCATGCCTCTTTCTTCATTTATGTAGCTTTGCCTTTATGCTATCACTTTGGGGTCAATGACACTGTTATCTGGTGGGTGATAAGACATCAGTGTTGATTTTTCTGTCTGTAAATGATTTTCTTTGGAAGGAAGAAAACCCATCATGTTGGATGCTTCTTCAAAGAGCCTGGTGAGTTGGCATTCATTACATCTGCTGGAATACCTAATGAATAGGTGTAAGCCTTTGGAGTTTACTAACACAAAGAACTAATACTTCTTAGACCGTATTTTAATACCCTGAAGCCTGAAGGGTCACATTATCAAATCTCTGTTCCATCAAAATATTTTCAATTGTATCTTTGTCTCTTTTTATTTATTTATTTATTTATTTTTATTTTCCTTTTGAGTCATTTAGGCTTGGTTTGACAGTAATTCTTCCAGATCCATTTTATATTCTATATTGCCTGCCTCAAGGATATCCTATGCATTTCTGCCTTAATGAGGTTGAGCTCTACATCTACTGCCTGGCTATTTTTTCCCAGATAAATTATTATGTCTGGTTCTGTCAATGCATCTAAAGTAATACATAGATGAGACCACCATCTGACTTCCACTGGTCTGTCTCTTTTCCCCCTCTATCTCAGTACTCTGTACTGCATAACTAGCCCTATTTCTTCCAGCATCACCATTCTGACATTGATCACCTTTCATGCTTCATGATTTTCCCTTTTAGGTCATTCAAAGGGCCTCATGCACTCAAACAGGTTTGCAGGAAAGAAAACTTGCTCTGTGTGTTAGTTCCTCTGAGAATTAAAATGAAAAATAAAATTTAGCAAAACTTCAACATAGTTTTCCTTCCCAGTTTGGCTAAGTCCTTCTTCAGATAAAATACTCACAAAGCTGTCATTGATTCTGACAGGAAGGATGTGCTTAACGCTTCTCATTGGTACTTTCCCATGTTAATATTTGACTTGGACAACATTTAATAAAAAGCCTAACTAGTCAAGTCTTAATACTAGAACTGAGACAGAGTAGAGTGCAAAGCCATTAATTTTTGCATCTGGAACCAAAATATCCTGGGGATGAGCACATTGCTACCAGATATATTTGCTAAAACATGTATGCTGTTCACTGTCTGATGGGATGCTCTACTTTTTTTTTTAAGGGTTTTGGTTTATCAAAATAAAACAGTTACAAAATACATGATTGTTTGTGCTTCCAATCCTCTAGATGGGTAGTGATTTTATTTGACTTGTGTCTAATTAAACTTCTAGATACATACCAACCATCTCTTCCAGTTCTCTGATGTATTTATTTTAGAAATGTTAGTTGCATTTATGGAATACTTCTTCTGGAGTGGATATGGCTGAAGTTGTGTTATGTGTAAAGAGGATTCGCAGCTTGTCCCTCTGTGCTGTTATGGTGACAACTGGGAACCAGCGCATCAAATCCTTCACACTGGAAAACAGCCTTCACACTTCCATGGACACAAGCAATAATGCTAGGCAAGCTGATCTTTACTTAAGCTTGCTTAATTTTTTTTCTCTTTTCCCTCTCATTGGCTAGGTAGGATTAAAAACCAAAAACAACAACAACAAAAAGTCACATATTTTATTTCTACTAAATGTAAAAAAAAAGTAGGAACACACCAAAACACTGTGTGCTTTCTAATCCATGTTGCATATGCACCCAAAAGGAGAACATCTGTATACATGGGTTCTGCAAAAGGCAAAAAATGGATAAACTACAAAATTTCTCAGACTCCTGTAAACAACCAGGGACTGCCACATGGACTGCTGTGGCAATGTCCTATGAAATTTCTTTATGATTATTTTCCAGATAAACAAGCTCTCTTTGATATTTTATTTTAAAAATAAAAATAAAAAAATAAATAAAACCACACCTATTCCATATATATTTGCAGTAGATGAGCACCTGAATGATTTCTAGAGAAAGACCTCTCCTTCTGGAATCACTACAATATTTGTGTAAAAGTAAAGACTGCATTTGTTATAATCATTGGTTTACACCCTTTTTAAATAACACGGCATTTTTCCTATTAGATCTAGACTCAGCATTTGAAATCTTTACAAAGAAAGATAGCTGAATACTGGGGTCAGATTCATTGGGGTGGAGCTTCCCACTTTCTGGCACGAGAGTGTTCTGAATTTTTATAATGAACAAGCCAAAGCTTGAAAAAGTAATTTATGTGCTTGGACAGGAATCTGTGCTTGAAGAGAAAACAGTGTGATTATAGACAATAATGAGAAAGGTGTCAGAATGTTCTTGAGTTTCCACTGAAAACCTATAATGAATGAGTAGAAAACGAAACTTTCAAAGCAAACTTTCCTTGGCAATTTGCATTATCAAAACTGCTTTGGCTTTTACTTGATACATCCAGCACCTTTGCCTGTATCTGGGGTATATTTTGCTAACAAGGATGACCCAGTATTAAAAGCAACTACACACTACAGCTTTCTCTTGACCAATATTTGGAACACAAAAATATTAGAGAAATATATCAAAGAAAGAACTGTGGATTCCAAAGACAAATAATGTATTGTTAGAAGAGCAGCAATAATTCAGTGGAGGAAATAAAGGCAACCACAGCAGATTAGAGTCACAGAACAGTCTAGGTTGGAAGGGAGCTCTGGAGGTCATCTGGCCCAACTTCCTACTCGAAGCAGACAGCAGGGAGCATCCAGCTGCAGATTAAGAAGACTGAAGTTCACTTGTGAAGAAAAAATTGGAGAAGGTATTTTTATAGAGTAAGCTGCTTGCTTACTCTTTATCTGAATCATAATGAGGTACACAAGACACACATAAACCCCTCTGTGATACTGCTCAATGCCCAGAACACCGCATTAAGCAACCTTCTGTATCAGCTGCTTTTACTTCCAATTACTGCTTCCCATCCCAGCTCCTGCTCTCCACAAAGACTAACTGACTGCTGATGTCACATAAGTGCTGATAATACCAAGAATTTGGCCTGCACTTTATCAGCAGCCTTCAAATCTCATTACCAGGTGGGTAGACATCATTATCTCTTTATCCCATTGGGAATAACAGTGTGCAGAAGTTCCTTGCTCAAGGTCATACAGCAAGTCACTGGAAGAGTCTGAAAGTAGAATTGAGGTCAGTTGTATCCTCATCACGGACACTCACACATTGATAATGCTGCTGGCATTGGACCCATACAGTTATCAAAACCATTAACTGAGCTTCCTTGTACTGAGGATGAGAGGGCTAGTAACTAAGAAATGTTAAAAGTACCTGTCTAGAATGATGGTCTATTTGTCCTGAAAGATAAGAACCAAGCTAATAATTACGTTATGTTTAAAATTCTTTTTTTTTTCTAGTGCTTCATGTTGATGTCACATTTTACATTTTATTATATAGTGGGACTCCACAAAATATTTCTTCTCCTTTAGAAACATCAAAACAACAATACATCTAAAACAGGAACTACTGCTAAAGCCAGTGCATATAACCCGAACTAAAAGAAGCTTCTCATATGTGTCTGCTATGGAAAATTCATGGTGATAGTAAGAGGGGTTGCTGAGGCTTAACTCTGCTATGATGTTTTGCCAGTGATTTAGCAAAATCTGGTAATATTTTGATGCTGTTTCCATTGGCGAGTTTTGTTTCATTTCTTTGCCCTCGCTTTGTAAGATTAGGAAGATCTTTCCACTTATATATGCAATCATTTTATTTGTTAACTCTTTCTTTTCCTTGTTTCTTTCCCAAGAGACATCTACATCCATTAGATCTCTAAGACTCTTTCTTTAAATTCTTTAGCTATGAAATCCAAGATATAATCCCTCAATTTATTCCAATCTAGGAGTAAAAATCAACAGAAGAAAAGCTCAGAATATCTCATAAGATTTATTTCCACTTCAGTATTTTAGACAACTGATGATCCATTTATATAGCAATGATCTGTGTCGAAGACTGGACTTTCCTGACAAATGGACATACAAGGCAAAGTTACACACTCTGACTATGATTTCTGCTTACATATGACAGGTACCTGGGGTTGTCTGTCTCTTTTATAGTCTGAGAATATTTGTATGGCTCTCTACGTAAAAAATAAAGTCCTGCTGAGTTGAAATGAACTTATAAACTCCAGGGATGAAATGAGTTCCTGACTTTTGCCAAGAAAATGGTATGATATTTGGTTATGCTATTAATCTTGAGAAAATGCTTTAGGGTAAAGTATTATTGTTTCAAATATATGCAAGTATTTTGGAAAAGAAGAAGAAGAAGAAGAAGAAGAAGAAGAAGAAGAAGAAGAAGAAGAAGAAGAAGAAGAAGAAGAAGAAGAAGAAGAGCTGAGAATACTAGAAGAGAGGCAAATTGAAAAAGAATAAAAGACTTTTTTTTTTTTTTTAATTCAAGCTGCTTAAAATAAATTTAAATGTCTGTTCCTAGCATCTAGAATAAACTACACATATTCACTGCTGCCAAGAAGGTGAAGGTGTGAAGGTGCAGTGAAAACACCACTGGGGGAATTAATTTCAACCAATTATTCTTCAGCATGGTATATTGTTCACAAGTATAATTCTATTACCAGATACTACACTGAAATGGAACAGGCAGAGCCAATTGGAGAGTGGGTACCTTGAATAGATGCTCACAATAGCACATTCATATTCACTCGCTATGCAATATGTAAATGTATTCACGGTGATTTATAATTGACCTTAACACTTACTATCTATGTGCTACAATTCCCATATGCCAAGTGCGGTTATCAGTTTTCCTACCAGACTGACAATAAAGCATCTCAAAATAAAAGTTTCCCCAAACCAGAATTCAGTCTGAATTCTCTTTCCTTGCTATTTCAGAATTAGCCCTATTTCAAGCTAATAATTATATGGGGCTTGTGGCATTCCTCAGCTCAGGATATAGCGATGACTTAATATATAGAAAACATTTCTTTTTATGGTGTATAGAAATTCAACCTATTTAGTTTGTCAACCAATTTGACAGGGTAAATGAGATTCCTCTGATGCACATCTGATGTACATAGTGTTTTGTCATAGTGGGACAGAAGTAAACTGAATTCTACTTCACCAGCACTTCAGGTTCTGGTGAGATGCAGAAAGGGACAAGGATGGAGAAATCTGTTGCCATAAGCCATGGGGTGATAGTACAGTAAGTGCTTGAAATGTTCGTAGCAGAAGGTGATTGCTTTGGGGGGTGATAGTCAACTGACTGCCCTAATTTAACCAGGGAAGTAGTTCAGGTGCATGGACATGATGCAATACTCTGCAGAAACACAGGCTACATGGATCTGTGCTAAAGGACAGGGTTACACTCTACCTCTGACCTGCTGTATGTATGCCTAGCCTAGAAGGAATATCATGATGGATTTCCTGCTCTAATGCTTCACCTTCTTCTATCCCTAAAATAATTGTTTTTCAACACACCAGTACTACTGGGGGTAGTAGAGGACATGGAAATGGCACTGAGCCATGCAACCAAGACACTCTCTGACCATATTGAGAGCTAGTGTGGTGATCATCTCTATCATGCACCTACTGAATACTGTTGTCCTTCTCTGCCTGTTTTCCTCATCACTAAGTACAGTTTTTGAAGATACCTGCACCAACAGGCTGAATGTACCTTTTACAAAATGTGGGTATTTTCCTATTTTGTGACGGTCTTACAATCTGGAAGTGCCTCTGCTCACTTTATTCAAGGGAGTGTTTTTCACAGTCTTTCCTTCAGATTTCACATTTTTAATCTGAGAAGTTCTGCTTGACAAAGAGAACTTCTTAATGGCCAAGATAAATAGTATTCGATTAAGCAAAACTATTCTGTGGAACTAGGAAACCTACTCAGCTTACCAGGAGGCTCAGTAAGGGATAATAGGAATGGAGATTTAAATTAACTACGACGTTTGTAAGCTGAGATCTAGGCAACATTTCTGGAAAATTAAAAGTAAAGAAAATAAGGCCAGCTATCCAAATATTCTTATCCTAGTTATTTAATTTGCTAAGCATACTTGCATTGTGTTTGTACTGCATGGTGTATTGTATTTTACAGGGGCTTGGAATATTGTCTCTTGGTAGAAAGGAAGTTGTTAAACAATTGTCCCTTTACATCTGTCAACTCAAGGCTATTCAGATTTATTCTAGTGGAAGTTGAACCTTTCAACTATTTCCTCACATTCATCTGTCTTATCCCTCCCATGACAGACACAGAGTCCTCCAAAACAAAATCTGTGACTTTCATGAATGACAGGTTACCATATGCAATATAGTGACCTCCGCACATTCAATTCAATACAAATAAATAGATTAGTTGTTCTCTGATTATACGAAACCTTGTCTGAAAAATAGTGTTACACATTTCTCTCATTCTAAATAGTCTTAGGCAACCAGATGATGATGTATTACACATTTTGAATAGGCTAGTTCGTGCCTAACATAAGATCCACTTGAACATTGTAGTTTTCAAAGTTTGATTCAGGCTGATAATAAATGACTTCATATTCTGCTAATAAAAGATTGTAAGAAAGGAGGAGAGAACAGAGAAGACAAAAGCTAATGAAGACTGAAAATACAGTCTCTGAGAAATGAAGGGAAGCAGGTTCATCCATCCTTATTACTTACACAAAAGTTAAAATAAGATAGGAATAACTGTTGAAATGTAGACCAAAAAAATTGGTTTCTGGCATCTCTCAGCTCTGCAGAAACATTCCCGATAATTTGTACTTCACACAGGAAATCATAGCCACATATGTCATTTTGAGAAATTCAGACTTCTGAGATTTGAAAAGTTCCTCTATTTTTCCAGCACAATATAGCTACAGTGCTTTAAATTATAAGGGAGTAAATCAAGAATAAAAGACTTGACTTCAGTGGAGTTTGTCTGGATTTACATTCTTGTAATTGAAAGTCTTGTTGGTGAAAAGCCATTAGATGTTATGTATACTTGTTCCAAAATGCAAGAGGGCTGATCAGTTATCTCCACAGCTCAAGTAATGAGACCATTCCTTGAATTATTCGGGGGAACAAATAATTTGTATGCGTTTTTCTTTCATTTATTCAAAGTAACAATGAACAAACTCTGAAAATGGCAGGAAGGAGGAACAGCAGCAGGGCTCTGGCAAAGGCATTGCATTTAGAGGCTCTACTAATAAACTTATCAAGGCCAAAGCATGGGCGCAGGCCCTGGCCTGAGACAGCATGGCCTGTTCCTGCCTTCGTGTGCTCTGCCAAGCCCAGTATGGGCCAGGGCCAGATCCTGACGCTCAGGAGTGTCAAGGCCATCCTGATTTGCAGGGAAGGAGAGTTCAGCTGTGTGGGTTTGGCTGGGCCATGCTACTTTCTGCAAAGTTCAGAGAACAGGCCACAGCTTGTTCCACTACAGAAGTGGTCAGTGAAGCTTCAGGAGGGTTGGGGAAGGAAACAAAACAGTTTGGGAGCGGAGCAGTGGTTGGTAACAGCTCATTCTCTGTGTCAATAAGCACCTGGAAACAATTTGATGATGGATTTTTTTTTTTTTTGTACTTTTTCATTTTCCTCCTCTTTTTAAGGTGTGAACACAACAGACTCAGAGAAACCCTGCTGTCACTGCATTTTTGGAGGATAGGTGTGAAGGTTAAAACTGATGTTGATATGCTGTACCTACTGTCAGACTTCTTATACACCCAGATGCAAGAAGATGTATCTGTCACGCACGCCTGGATGTGAACACCTGTGTGGCCTTGGTAGAAAATCACAAAGGAAACGCAGATATGCTGGCCTTGACTCTCTTCCATATAGCCCTTCCGTACCTGCCCTATCTCACCTTTCTGCCCTGCTCCCCCCAGCCCTCTTGTCTTCTTGCTTAGCTGACTCCACCAATGGAGAAACAAGCCTGTAAGGAAGCTAAGTCATCCCCAGCTATTTGCTTCACCCATGAGCTCTCTCTTCCCTTTTAGGTCCATGGGGTTCCTTCAGTTTGTAAACTTTTGGGGGCAGCAACTGCTTGTCTGCATGCAGCAACAGAGGATACTGTCCTTGGCTGGCCCCAAGGCACAATTGGAATAAATGTGAATAACAACAATAGTGACAAACAACATCAACATTAGTAATGACAATAATAATTATTATTGTTATTATTACAGAGTCAAACAGAATGACTTGGTAATTATTTGCATAATTTGTATATATAATTTGCATAAGCAGAATAAAAGACTGTTCTCATATCCAGAGACAATCTCTACCATAATGTTTTGTTCCCTGTGTGTGCCCAGGATTCCCACTGGTGTCAGTGGGAGATTTTTTTCCTTACTTATTCTCAAAACCAATTGCTCTGATGACAGAAATCAGTGGGAGTCCCAATAACACATGGCTTCATCCAGTGGGGTGCTGAAGGTGCTTTACTACCTTTCTCTCCAATTAATCTCTTTACATATTAAGGTGCTTAGCACTTTTCAGAAGCTTCCCATGACATGCAGGATTTAGCCCCTCAAGACAGCTGTCTTTGGGCTCTGACTATGCAAAGCTGAGCAGAGATTTTTTTCATCTTCTTCATTTTAATTGTCTATTTACAAAACAGATTCCAGCAGCTCAAGAGCATTTATGGCCTAATGGAGAAAGCCGCAGTGGGTGGCTTTTTGGCTCTCAAAGAGTGAGAGCCTCATCAGTGGCAAAGGGAAGAAAGTATAGATTATGTTCACAAAACAGGACAAGGAACACAGGGGAAACAGAGATGACTTACAGGGGTGTTTGCAGAGAGCTCTTCCAAAGAGCCTGGCAGTGCCTCCAAGCTCCCAGGCTCAGGAGGACAAACACAGTATTTCATTTTTGTACAGAGAAACATGTTGAATAGACTGAGAGGTACCAAATGACTGCAGCAGCGTGTGCTGTCATTTCAAGGATGTAGTTTCTTGGACATCTTGCACAGCTTTTTAGTTCAGAAGCTCTTGCAGGCTTTTTCTGGGCCTCAATGAAAGTGGTATAGTCCAGGGTACATGGTGTTGGGGCACTTAGCTCAAAAAGTAGTGTGAAAATTGAGTTAGAAGGTTTTTAAGGGGCTGCAATATACAAAACTGACATTATATGGGATGGCAGGGCTGAAACCTCAGGCTGTCTCAGAACCATTCCAGGCAAAGGATCTGCAGACTAATAATGTGATAATTCTCATACTCTGGGACAGCTTGATTTCTCTTGCAAACAAAGAAGAGCCAGCCCGACAGCTTAAAGATGGCAAAGCTAACTCTCCATTGCAAGGAAGCTGAGAGGGCCTCTCTCTGCTTCCCCATCAGCAATGCTGTGCTGGGAGTGGGGCCGCTGTGTGTTACTGTCTTCCTGCCAGGCAGCCCGGCAGAGCCAGATGAACGCACTGTGTAAACCCTCTTCATCTGCCTCAGTACCAGCCGTGTTAGATTATATGGCAGACAAAGGCATGTTTTCAATGTTTACTCTCTTGTAGAGTACTCAGTGCTTCCATTTGCTCCTGGAACTGCTCTGGCTCCACAGCAGGCATGGAGCATAACAGAGGACATGCTGTAATCGCTGCTATCTAAACACATTATTAAGTATGGGCATGCCAGATCTTACAGGGATCTGGCCTTCCTGCACTTGTTTAACTTAGCACTAGGCAAGATGGAGCTTGCTCTCACTCCACACAAATGCATCTGCACCGAGGTGGGAAGGTGGGAATTTCAGCTGCTTAAGACTGAAAACTGGCAGAAATAATAATTTGTCGTGTGCTACACTAATTTGTCTTCTGCCTCTCTAAAATTGGCTTTTTTTTTTTTTTTTTTTTTTTTTTCCTCCATGCTGGAAAAGTTGATAACCCATCGTTACAGCCACTTCAACAATTTTTCTTCTTAACTACTATCCCTCACAAACCAGCAGCCCTACACTCTGTCAGGTTGGTTTTCATGGAAGCCACATTACTACCCCCATGTTCACAACTGCTTCCCTTGGGGAATGCTTGTCTGTACCTTGAACCCTTAGTTCCACCCAAGGTTTTATCTCTGAATATAAATAAATGATCTGGGAGGGAAGATGTTTCTGAACCATTATTCAGAACCTTTAGGTAAGCAATGTTTGCTCAGAAGAAGATTTTTATCTTGTATGTTCAGAATGCTGATTCAGCTTTTGTGGAAGACAGAGGTGAGTAACCTACACACTGACTATGGGAAAACAAGAAATCCCTATAGATTATTCCCTATTTCTTATTTTATGTATGTTCTCATAAACACATAGGTTATTCCCAAAGCTGTACCTTCTTGTTTTTCTTGTAACTAAAAAAATAGCTTACTGCCTCTAATTCAGAAAAGAATCTGTTCCCCAATTTATTCTTGAAGTAAATCTCCCCCTTTATGTTGCTCTTCTGGTCATAGCTTCATCTTCCAGAGTTAATTTTCTCTTTACTGTATTGCTATTTCTAGATTGCCCAAACTGATTCATAATAGATGCCTGCACAACATAGTTTTTGTATTATACAGCATAGGGATTGGGATGTGGTTATGTTATTAAATGTTATATGTGAAAGAAGTATCTGTATATGAGGAATCAGTTTGGAGGAGAGGAGAAGCCTTTGTGTCCTATATTGGGAGACTAATCCTTAGGGCTTGATTTTGTGTGTAACCTTATTTTTTTGCACCTGCACAAAACTAAAGGCATTTACATGTCTAGCTATTATACCTGATTGCTGGCTAATTATGCATATGGGAAGGGAGCTGGGGGAGGGAGAGAAAATAGGTCTAAAAATATACTTTTTCCTTGGTATTTTAGATAAATGAAGATTTTTCCTATATAAAAACCTTTACAATAAGAGATTTTTGGCAGTGAACTGGGAGGTATGGCACATGAATACCATTACAAATACCATTTTCTAGCCATGGCATCTGAATGTAAGTGAAAACATGTTAAATATTCCCCCAGCCAAATTTCAAAGCCAATTAGTCTTGATTTTTTTTTACTTCAAACATTCATTAAGGGCTGGGAAAAAGCTTGCGTTTCAATACAAAATGTATAGCAGGTTATTTTTCTCTTGGCTTTGTTGAGCAGGCAGGCCTGTTTGCTCCACGACTGTGCTATTCTAAAGCTCCTTGTCCTCTCTCAAAACAACAGTGTTAGGAGTATGGATGATTTGCTGTCCTCAGTGCTTTAAATCACATCTACATCAAAGACACTTATTAGAGGAAGAGGGAAGATAGAGAAGAAAATAATGCATGTTGGGCTTTTGTATTTTTTCTTACTTTATAGAGGAGAAGAAAAAAAGAAGAAATGAGAAATAAACTTTGTATTTGTTCAGTAATGGAGTAAGCATCCATGAGAGCTGACCAAATGCTCCCAAATATGTTCATTTTGTCTGGCATTACATAGAAGACATTTTCAGGGGTGCCAGGTGACTAAGTCTTCAAGCCCATTTACTGTGGCCTGGAACAGTTGTTGATTTCCATTTCAATAGTTATTAGGATTTTGTCTTTAGTCATCAACAAAGCTTGAAATAAATACATTTTATTAGAGCTGGCAAGTTTGAGAGCAGATGTGAGATCTCCCGTAATCTGAAGACAGGGAACCCATGGGACAGCAATGTTCAGGATGAGGGCTATTTTATTCCAGAAAGCACTGGCTGTGGAAATTCTCAAAGTGTGTGAGGTCTGCATACATTTCAATAGTGTAAAAAGAGAACTTTGAAGTATTTTACCTAGTATGGGTACCTGCAGTTTTATTCCCTTAATACATAATGAGCACATCCAATCATGATATATTTATTTACACTTGTTTGTGACACCTACCCCAGACTGTACAGACTTTTTACAGTATTAGACCCCAAATCCCAGACCCATAGATCATAGAAAACATCTGTTATTCCCTTGTGGGAAGGGTCTTAAAAGAGTGCCTTCTGAGCATCTCTGTTGTATATCATTTATTACAAATGGGCCCTCATCCTGGAACAAAAGAGACCTCCTACATCCTCTTCCCCAGGCAGCAATTAACTGACCTCATCTTCCCACCCCCTTCATCAGCCCCCACAATCAATTATCCCAATCAGTCCTCCTGAAGAGCAAAACTGAGCAAACAGGTGGGCCATTATTCTACATAGTTTGGGGCACTTAGAAAAAAGTTCAATACAGCAGGATACTTACGCAACATTGGTTTCAATTGTGGAGAAACTGATTTGTATAATGGTATATGATTGCAAAGATCATTACAATTTTTTTATTTTATTTATTTATTTTTTTAGTGTGTAAACTGTATGTTGCTTTTTTATATATCTTTGAGGTCTTTCCAATTTACTGGATAGCAATCATTCAAGTAGGAGTACTTTTATATATCTGTTACTGTTCTCTTAAAACAACAACAACAACAACAACAACAACAAACAGTCTCTTAGAAGGACTGTTTAGCTCCTAATTATTGTCAGAATAAGAACGTGTGCATAGAGGCTGACATCAGCCCACGGGGTTAAATAGTAATATGGTAGAGGGCAGCAGAATAGGGTTAAGTGCAGCAGAAATGTTTTTATCTCTGGGCAGTTATGGGCCACACTGATGAGTAGTACATAGCTCTCTGTCATTCACGTGGGAGAAGCAATTAAGCTTCTCCTTGGAAGAAGACAGCTGAAACAGTAGGTGCTACTGTCCAAATCACTGTCCTTGGGGCACACCTTGTCTAAAGGAGATGGGGGGTGATTTCCTGCATGAGAAATAAAATTGCTTTGATTATGTCTATGTGACATAGCAAGAAGATCGCTGTGGTGATCTCTCCCAGAGTGGTCTTGGGAGAAAGCAAAGAGTGAAACAGACTCCTTTGGACATTTAACTGATAGTACCTGGGTTTTGAACTTTTAAACAAGAGTCCTACTGTACATTTATACTAATTTTAGGAAAAAGAAAAATAGAAGAAAAAATTAAAAAACAAAAAAAATACTTCTGGCATCAGTAATATCACAGCAACAATATTACTGATTTTTGAAGTACTGATAAAAAATGTGATAGACGCACAAATGAAAATGTTAAAGTATGTTCTCCAGACATTAATTAGAGAAACCACTCCTGTATCTTTCATGTCTTTCCTTTCTCTTCTCTATATAACTGTCAGCTTAAAATTAATTTAAGCTAGGTGAACCTGTTGCTCTATCAATGAAGTTGTATATGGGTATAAGTTCATGTATGATAACAGAGAACTACACTGAGTATAGCGTGTACATACACACCTTTGATGTGTGTATGTACACTACAATGGATCGTGCCTTAGATCTCTGAGAACTAAAGCAAAAATAGTGACTGTCCAGCTTTGTATCATTTTCCAGGCAGTCAATCTTTAAGTAAAGTAACAAGCTTACTGACTTCATCTGTCTTGGCTGGCTTAAATGTCTTCAGTATTCCAAATGTCCTTTCTCATCTTCCACTGTGAAATATGGGAAATCAGAAAAGTAGCTGTTTCTAATCCGATTGTTTCAAAGTTCATTCTGAAATCTGTACCCCACGAAATCAATGGCAAAACTCCAAGACTCCAAGAGACTTAAGTGCAGCCAAGATTTTATTGATGATCTAGAACAAAGAAATTATTTTTGCAGGCTTTCACAGTATTTTGATCTGTAGTTTATTTACACACTAAAGAAAAAAAAAAAAAAAAAGAGAGAGAGATTTTGGCTTTCTTTCATTGGTAACATTTTTTGCCATTATACTTAAGATTCTGCCAGTTGACAGATGAGCCCCAAGGCACCTCAGAATGTTAGGCCTGATATTAATGGGGCCTGCAACACATACTATGGCTAAGGAAGATGTTGCCATGTTTGTTACTAAATTCTAAATATACTGGAATGTTTTTACCTTGCACAATCCTATTTTTGTACTTCATTTGAACTCAAAATCTAATGAAAATACGAATCCCAAAATTAGAATTTGTTACTGAATTCACATGGTAACATTGTACAGTCTTAAAGGTATTTTGAGTTTATTCATCAAAGCTTGCTTAAATATCTTCTGTATTTGTGACATTGCATTATTATTACTCATTCTGTTAGTAATATAAAGTGATCTCCATTTTGCAGAAAACACCCAGATCTTATTTCCAAAGCACTCAGTTACACAGCAGATAAGTATTACTGCCCCATTTTATAGATGTGGAAACAAAGGGGGCAAAGCATCTTTCTTCAAGGACAAGAACCCATGTGCTTTGCGTCTTAGATTAGTTGGCTATGCAGTAGGCCATACAACTTCCAGGTGGGGGTAGTGATTAGGTGTTTTTATAGCAAGCTCTTTGTAATTCTTACTTTTTTCCTAAGGTAAAAGATTGGTGCATAGCTGTAATGTCTATAAAATGCTAAAGCTGTTAAAACACAGTTTTTGTTGTATGTCATCCAATTTGCAGTTGGAAATGGTAAAATTTGCTTAAATTGAAAACATATGTTCTGCTGGAAAGTAGGTAATGGAATTGCCACCTTTGAATGTCTGAGCCCCCATGCTTTTTCTGTAATTTACACAATAATAGACCTAACTAATGAAGCTATTTCAGCCATTATAGATCATTTTATTTGGTGGTATAAGAGTCTTCATATTAGAGTTGGACAGGAAATATTTTTCATATCTTGTAAAAACTTTCATAATTTCAAAACCATTCCTGTTCAAAATCAAGATGATCCTAGAGGCCAAAAATTCAGTGCAAATGAAGCTTCTCATTCATCCCAACATCGGCATCAGAGAAAGACCAAATACTCCTTCGGGATATGCTTAGAGCAGGTGGCATTTTCTGAGTTTCACTACAAATTCCATACTTTATAACTGGTATAAACATTTTCAAAAAAAAAAAAAAATATATATTTTCAATGAATTGTTTTTCACTCATTAAAATAACATGTTTGAAAATTTCTGTCAAACACTCCTTTTTATTTTCAACAAACATACTGTGGCTGAGATATGTCTCGTAAGAGGCTCTGGGCTCAGACATTTTCTTGTTCTCTCCAGTCAGAAATGGGCAGGTTTTCTGATATTTATTTTATGAATTGCAACCAGCCACCCTTGAAGTATGGATACAAAATGTGCTGTGAGAAAAGCCTGTGACAATGAACCACAATTTCTCCATTGCTATTCCTTTCTTCTTTATCTACCTTTTTCTAACAGTATTTGTTCAATGTATTTGATATGAAGGTTTTGCATTTATCTTCAAATCAATGTCTTAAGTATTTTATTATGCTTTACTGTATTTTAGGTTTTTCTTTTAAACCTTCAATCTTACCATCCAGAATTTCTTCCTGTTTCACTTGACTTTTCTTCCTGTCATCTTTTTCTCGTTACTATCTCTGGTTGTCATTCCCTTTAGGACAGGAAATGGCTGCATGCCAAAAGTCAGAGAGCAAACATGAAAAGCTATCAAAGGATGAGTAAAAGATGAGAGTAAATATGATAGTGTTGTTTTCTGAAAGCATAATGACAGCAGTTATTTGGCTCACCTGGCTACATACTATGATATATTTGGGAGGGTTACAAGGACAAATTATATACTCTATCCAGACAAACACATAAATAATTCTGACTGATCAGTAATTATGTCTCAGAAATACAAAAATATTCCTTGAAATTTTATAGAGAAAAAACAAAACAAAACAAAACAAAAAAAACCACATTATTACCACCACTGAAGGCATTTCAGATCTGTCAAGCTTTTATGGAGATTTTACTTTGAATATGAGATGATCGCAGGAAAAATAAATGAACTGATATTCCTCCCCACAAACTGTTTAACACCACCAAAGGTTGTGACACACCTCTGCTGATGTGCTGAACTAGCAACAATAGTGCAACAACTGCTACTTCATCTTATAGTGCCATCATGCTTTGCACTCTCAGCTTTCTGTAAGGAAGCATTGCTTGAACATAAATAAGTGATATTCTCATAATCCATCAGTGTTCACATTTTAATTTCCTTGAGCTTGACTTGATGTTTATTGTTAAATTTCTTGCTCAATTTCTTCTAGCCAAGACAATCTGGCATTTTTTATGTTAATGAACATAACATTGATAAAAGCCTCCTAGTGCACCAGCACCATTGTCCATTCTTATTTTAGCTGCTTTCCAAAACCTGCTGTATACCAGTAAGGATGGCCAAACACCATGCAAATGAAGGAAAATACTCTGAACATTGATTCATATCTGTAATTCTTGTATTTCCAGCTGAGGAAGGACCAGAACTGGTCCTTCATGGAGAAGCTTAGAGAAATTTTATTTCCTACAAAGTAATTCTCAACTTATAACACTAGAAACTGTACATTGTTGAACAAATATTCTGACAGTGAACCTTGAAGTTTGCTAGTAATCACCTTCTCTCATTGCGCAAGAGTTTAAACAGCCCTCTGTAAATGTGAACCTATTTATTGAACAAAAATTATTTCTTTAGCTTTTTCTGCAGTGTTCTCATTTTACTGCTATCATGGTTATTGCCATTATAATTAGTCCCATTGCTTCTGCTTTTGTGCCACAGTCATGGTAAAAATCAGGTGCTCTTTAAGAATTCATATTGTAAGGAATTCTTGCCATTCAACCTCAGAAGAATCTATCTTCTTCTGCTGAGCTTTTACTCACGTATATGTATCTTTGATCCATATCTCAAGGACACCCCTGACCTTTTACAGCCAAATGTCACAGCTTTAGTGACTAAGATTAAACATGATAGATCAAACTGGAGAAGGATAATTGCTGTATCATGCATCTGTGTCATGTATGTTCAAGTTAAATATTATTTATGCTTATGCTATGCTATCTTCCTTGTTATATATTTATGCAATGCCTAAACCACTGGATTTCTAATGAATGGTTAAGATGTCTGGATGACAACAACACAATAGTATTCTTACACCAACTTTGATATTCAAATGACAGTTTTATTCTTTTTAAACCTACCGAGCAGTATATTAAAATGTGTTTGGGCAACTGCTGAAGTGCAAAGTGTACAGCTGATTTACTTTACTAAGAAAAAATCTCTCTGTGGATCTGCTGCTTCCAGATATAACTGATCACAACTTGCTATTTAATCTAAGATCTGCTTCAAGCATGAAACCAACCCATGTCTTAACACCCCAGCACTTGACTTAAGAGACCAGTGTAGGGATCCAGTAATATTATGAGCCTAATAGAGATAATCTTTTCATAAAGGTGCATCAGAACTATATTCATCATGCTGGAGAACATTTTGGCATGATCTCATGCTGGAGGCAGCTGCTTGATTTCTGGAAGAAGTTTGTCTATATTCTACTTCAATACTTTCCTTTTTTTTTTTTTTTTCATCATTATGCTAGAGGTGTGCTTCAACTGCAAAGACCAGATCTGTATTCAGACTTCTTCAAAGTTTGGGAGTGTTTGATGTCGAAGGGCAAATGAAGGTTCTGCACAAAATAAGGTTGCAAGCGAAGGCACGTAGCAATTACTATGAGACACAAGATGAGAGTTCCTTGAAAAATTTTGATGCTCTTGTTCTTTAGTTTGTTTATGGCTCTAGGGATGAGTTTCAAGAGGCAAAAGAGTGGAAATAGGCTAGGATATGTCTCTGTTGGGCAGTCTGCTGTCCCAGATGTTCTTCCAGACTTCTTTGTTTATATATATGCCCATTTTCTACCATAGTAGAAAAAAAAAATAATATTCCCAGAGAAAGCAAATATCCTCATGGTCTCTGGAGGCAAAATCAATGCAGTGCATCAGACTGTGACTTTGAAGTCCCAGCACAGACTGGAGAGAGGGCTTGAAGCAGAATTGATACACTGACTGGGATGAGAGGGTAAATGCACATATCTTGCTGACTGCTGCTCTTGCTGCTGACACTGAAAAAGACTGGCAGGTTCATGGTGAGATGTGTGGCACTGGCTGGAAAGGATCTGAGAAGGCTGTGCAGAGCCCTCAGCAGCTGGAAAGAGCCGTGGGGAAGAGGAAGTCCTGAAGGGAACACCAAAACAGGCACGTGAGGAAGGTACTAACGAGTGCAGGAAGGACACTATACTACAGGATAAAACACTGTAGTTCTGGCTTTATGTCTGTTAATTAACAACCCTGGCATGTGCAAACTTAGTTGCTTTTACTCAGTTTCATACTAGCAACGTAAGGCAGCTGGGCAGCTCTGCCTCTTCTTCCTTTGCTAGCACTAGATTTTAATGGTTGCTGTATTGTTACTTGTTAGGCCAAAGACTACTTTCAGACAACAGTCCTACTACTGGCTTCTTGCTAGCCATGGGTGAAAGAGCACAACTGGGTGCTACAGCTAGATTGCTCGTTGGAAGCTGCGTTCCCCAGCAAGCTCCTCTGCATGTTTCTGGAGAGCATGCTCAACTATGCCACACTGAAAAGCATGGCAGAAAGTACTGCCTTTGCCAGGCTTTAAGCTTGGGGCCAAGTCTGTCCTGCCTGACAGGGCTGTTGGGACCTCCTGGGTGGAGCAGAAAGGTGGAGAGGCCTGCTTGGTGCTGCCTGCTCAGCCAGGCCCAGGTACAGCACAGCAGTGCAGCTTCCACTGCTCACAGCAGGGAGGCTTGTGAAGATCCTCATTTTCTGCTCAAGCTGGCTCACAGGTTTTGTGTATGATTTTCACATTAGTCGCGCTTTTTTATTATTGGTACCTGAGAATGGGATTAGCTGTAGTCCCTCATCAAAAGCACTGAGCTCTGAACTATTTCCACAGTGCACAACATAGCCCCAAGTGACAACATATGCATTATTTTCCTCTCCCAGTGAGTCTGGAACAAGCCATACCAAATGATGTGTCACACATTAAGAAAAAGTTTATTTTTATTCTGATGGAATTCCAGGAAGCCAATTCCAGTGCCCCCACACTGACTGGAAGTGCGTGACGTGTCCTAATAGCTGTAGGCAGGACACAGCAAGTATGTAAAAGGGACATCTAATTAGTTGTTGCAGAAGGAGCTGAAGTGTTGTTACACAAATGGTGTGTTTCTGACAGGACTGAAGGTATCTAATGATTTATAACACTAGAAGAATTTTGACATATTCAGCCTTGAAAGGCTGTGAAATTTATGAGACAGATCATTTTGAGTTTCTTTACTGGGGATTATTGGAATTTAAACTAAATTCAAAAGAGCATTTTACAAGTCATCTTAGCCTTTAAACAAGCTCCTATTTTGGGGGTAGGGCAGTATCTGCAGGTTCAAATTGTTCTGGTTGCATCTTCCAGTCCTACAAAAAAAAAAAAAAATTAAAAAAATCAACATTATAAATACAATGGTACAATTGCTCTAATTTGAGTTTTAGAATAATTGCAATTTATTATCTATATGCAGTGCAACACCTACACAGCTTACTTAGTGAGCAGGGGTCCATTATTCTCAATATGCTACAGCTAGATCTTGTTGTGTCTGCATGTGTCAGACAAAAATGTGTTTGTATTTGAGTAATTTACACAGTGTATTAAGGTGAATGTGGAGATGTATTGGTTTTCTGACCAAAAGCATTTGGAACCGTCTTACAGTATTCTTGTGCTGTGCCTCTTAGATTTCCAGTTACATCTGCTTGCTACAAGTCATTCTTGAAATTCAGGATTTCTAATTGTGCCTAGCAGTCCAATCTGAGTGCCAATCAGATTCTCAAAACATGTGACTCAGGAGAGATTTCTCCCAGTGCACCAGAAGTATCAGATATTGCTGAGGTGGTGAGGGAAACTGAGAGGGAACCAGGAAAAGCAGTGGTTGGAACTGAAAATCAACCCAGTGGCCAAAAGCTTTCTCCAAACTTCTTAAATCATTTAATCTGGAAGGCTGCTCTAGCCAGATGAATAAAATGTTATAGCACAGTGTTTTCTTGTCTTTTTGAAAGCAGCTAATAGAAACAGCTAGGGTTCTTAAAACAAAATGAAGGTATGCAAAGTTTCATGCAGAGGGAGGTACCTAAAGTGTTGTGATACAAAACAGTGTAATTACACTGAATCATTTCAGACATTTAAATGTCAAGATGAGGAGGTGCTAAATGTAGTTAATAACACAATGATGTTTTCTGAAACAAACAACATAAAAGATGTAAAGGTAAAATACAAAATAATTAGTTAACATAATAATAAGGCTTAGCTTTTAGCAGCTGCTTTACATCTTCAAACTATTGCTAAATTATTAACTAATTGATCCCAGATCCTCCACATGCTAGCTCAGTGCAGAGTTGCAGGGAGGGTGCCAGCAGAATGCTGTTGTTGGCTGAGTAGGTAGACAAATGTTGCAATACGAGTGGTAGGAAGTAGTAGTATTACCATATACAGCACAGTACCAGGCGCTCTGAGTACTGGCTCTAGCAGTAGTAACCTTGCTTTCGAAAGGATATAATTGCTCTTATGGGGTTGCCTTACATGGAAACCAAAATGATATCAAGCTTTAATAATTAAATTATGAAGCGAGTCAGAGGAGGACAGATTTGTTCTCAGTACAACACAAGAGACTACTTGCTTTGGTGACCTAATTGCTGCAGTTTAAAAAAAAAAAATATGATTATGATAGCTGATTAAAAGGAGCAAGGGAGCTTATTCACATTTGCCAAGAGCACACAGCAAATCAGGCTTTATGACTTGAAATCAACTTGGTGCTTTGTCCAGATTAAATTAAGAAAGGAGGTCACCAAAGTAAGTTCAGAAGAGCACTTGAGACTGGAAGTATGAGAAATGAACAGCGGAACTGAAACAAGAAAGGTATAAGGGAGAGAGAAGCCATTTTCTGCTCCTACCATTCATTTTCATGAGAGGCCAGTGATCAGAGAGAGGGGAAACTTCGGAGCAAGAAACCACAACAACCAACCTTTCTAGCTGTATCAAAAATACATTTTTGAGAATGAGTGGGTGATGACGGGAAATCTTTGGCACACATCTACCCAGTACTATGCAGGACTGCTGCTGAGTCCAGACACCATCAGGGGAACTTATTTTGTTGTCTTCTTGAAGAAAAAATGCTAAAAAAAAATACAACAAAATTATATGATTGACAGTACAGGCAAGATCTCCGTAACATACATAGGAATTCAGGGCCTCACTGTTTATTCTGTGTTTCCAAAGAAAAAAGTGGTAAAATACATCAATGGTGAAGTACACAAAGGAGAGCCTGGTGCACCATTGCAGCCTTTTGTGCCCTGGCAATCCTTCCTCCCTCTGTATAGGCAGAATCTCCTCACCTGAAATTAGGAGGCTTTTGGCAAGGAAGAGTCAAATTGTTTTGTCTCGGTTCAAAGGCTGTGTGAGTCACTCCTGTCTCCTTGGCAGTCAAGAGAACAAATTCATCTGACCTCTTTTAGGTGTATCCTTCAGGAGATGAATTGCTGTCTAGAAATACTTTCTCCCTGCCCATTGTGCAGTGACTTCAGGCTGACTGAAAAACAGGCTGATAATTTTTATTTTCCCAAGTTAGGGAATACGATTTGTGAGGAGTGGCATCATCAAGCCATTTTGCAGAGCTGCAAGCCTATTACAATCAGAAAGCATGGAGGACAGAAGCAGATTAAAGCTCTTACCCTTTAACATGATTTTCCCATGGCTCTCATAAGGATTCCTGACAAGAAATCTTGGGATTAAGGTCCTACGTCTCTTTGCTGCTTTGCCCACCTGAGTGCTAGCTGGGTGGCACATCACAAGGAGAGAGGAAGCCCCTGCTCAGAGTGGAGCTGCTGAGAGGCAATCAGCTGGGAGAAAGGTTGGTCTCAACAACTGGGAACAACTATTCCCAAATAGTTTATGCTCTCTTGGCACAGTAAACTACTGTATTTCAGGTTACCTTCTCAGGGCTAGTGGGGGATAGGTGAACTAGTTCAGGGCCTGTCCTGCTTTACTTGACCGACACAAGGGATGCTAACAATCTCTTTCACACTCACATGCATACACCACCGGTAAATATTTGCTCATTGCCATTAAATAACCTTGCTATGATTCCTGCTGTTCAGAAAATGTCTCAAAGAGAGATTTGAGACATGTGAATACCAGCAAGACAGGTTAACAGTCCCCAGTGCAAAAATATATTTGGACATGTAAGTGTGTCAGCTTATCGTACGTTGAGAATGCAGCAGCACCACTCCTCAGTATCTTCACACTTAATAGTCCACAAGTGTTGCTGTGGTGCTCTGCACTGAAGATTTGTTCTGAAATACAGTCTTGTTAGACATTTTTCGTGGACCTTCATGAACCTCGGCTGAGTTTTTCAAAGATGGGCATGGGAGTTAGCTGTTTCCTAAAGCTATGTAGTAGATGGAAGTTGACCTTTGGATTTTTGAATGTCCATGTATAGACAATTTATGGCAGCTGTTTAAAAATGCTATTGACAGTTAATCAAATAGGCGACTTTCTATTTAAAAAATACATAAAGGAGACACACCATCTTTAATGATGCTTTTCCATTGGTTTATGTGACTTCTGCTATTTTTTTAAAATATGCCCTGGCCATTACAAATTCTTTTTATTGAGAGAGAGAATCTTGGCCAGGGCCCCAAGGTTATTACTCACTCTATTCAAAAGGTACTTGGGGGATCTTTAATTTCCAACTGGAGTGCTGGCAGAAGGACAGTAGGTTTAACATTTCCTCTGAAGGATGACACCTTTGAAAGTGTCACATGCTGCTTATTACTGCAGCACCCTGGATGTGAGCCAAGGTCCCAGTATGGGACTTGAACCCGCAAGTAGTTGGCTGTAAGGCAGACATGCTACCCACAGAGTCAAAATGACACTTAGTAGCATCTTAATTTAATAGACCACTTTTTTTCAATGGCAGCCTTTTGTCTTGCATTTTTATGATCTGGATCACTGGAAGTTTACTTTTCACTTCAACATGCATTTATGGAGAATGACACTTTGTTTTCCTTGCCTGTATTGCTGCTGGCAACTCTGAACAATATACTCTTGAAAAGTTATGTCCATTGAACAGTAAACAAAAACTTAACATTTCATAACTGCTTCCTCTAAGCTCCTTAAAGATATTTTTAAAAGTTAGGAAAAGAAAAATTCCACCATTCTGACAATTCTGGCAATTTCTGCTATTCTGGCTGAAAAACAAAGCAAAGCAAAACCAACCAACCAACCCAACAAACAAACCAAAAACAAAGGAACAAACAAACACACCCCAGGGTGAAGCAGAAACAGGGTCTGATTTGGGCTGATGGGAGGCAAAAACATTTGTGGAAGACATGGTGGTCTTCAACTTTAGAGAAGCTGTGGATGCCCCATCCCTGGAAGTGCTCAAGACCAGGTTGGATAGGGCTTTGAGCAACTTGCTCTGGTAGGAGGTGTCCCTGCCCATGGCAGAGGCAGTGGAATTAGATGATCTTTAAGGTCCCTTCCAACCCAAAACATTCTATGGTCTTATGATTCATGAAGGATGGCATGGAGGGGTGGGAACTTGATAAGCTGGGGCTGAGAGAAGTGAGTGATGTGACAGGGGACAATGGGTGTCATGGTCAACGTTACCTGTCTGTGGATTGTTGGAAGGGCAATGAGGATGAATGGGGGCATAGGCTTGTTGCATAAGCTGGGATGGTGAGGCAGTGCTGGAAACACCGAGGACAGAGCTCCCTGGTCCATGTGCACGCTCTGGCATGGAAAATCAGCTTTGCTGCCAGTGATGGTACCAGTACTGCTGCCAGGGGCTCATTGTACATTTGCTTTTCTTGGCTCTTGGTCTGTGAAAGGTTGGGCACCCCTTGCCTAAACACAGATACAGATTTGCAGATGTCTGGGAATTGAGCTGAGGGAGAGCTGCCCCAAGCCTTCCCAGGCCTGCGGCCCCTCTTGCTTAAATGAGCTTCCTTGTATTTGAGTGTTTGCATAATCCAGGATTAAACTGTGAGCGCTTTACAATGTGTTTGCCCTCCAGATCTGAAAGTTTATTTTTGACCATAGCTAATAAATAGTTAATACTCACATTTGATTAAAAGAAACCTTTACTAAGAAAAAAACAAACCCAAAGCAAAACTCATAAACTCCTTAAATATCAGAGAGATTTAAAAAAATAAATCTATATATATAAATAAAACATTAGTGCACTCAAGGGAAAACAATATCATTTTGATCTCAGAAAATATATTTGTCAGCACTTAAAGAAAAATATAAGCAATTCTGTCAGGTAACTAACAGGATTTTTATGACTGGTGAAGATGATACCATTTCAAAAGTACCACCACTAATTTATCTGTTCATTTGAAAACATCAGTTTGAACATGACACATTCTTAACTGCAACAAGCTAGCAGAATTTTGAGCTAAGTGTAATTTCTCCACATTGCTCGCAGACTCTGCATGGACACCCAACAGCTGATTCAGCTGATTCAAAATAACCTAATATAATTGAAAATAACCTTCCAGTGGTGTCAAAGACTCTGTAGCTTTGGGGGTATCCCCGTGGCCTCCAAAGCTCTGGGCAGGCATGGAGCTCCTATCTGTAGCTCCAGTTGCAATAGTGGGGTCATCTGCCCCAGGGCAAGCATCAAAAGTTAGCATTAGCTAGTGCTTTTCGTAGGTAAGGGAGGAGAAGAGTTACCTCAGGATGTGTCTCATCTCATTCCTAGATCCCCAAGATCTAAGCCATTTTAGACACCAAAGCGAAATCCAAAGGATTACTGTCTGATGGTTCCCATTTTTCTCCACTGGTCATAAATCACAGAATCACAGATGGTGATTCTGTGATTTATGAGATCTTGAGAAGAGACCTCAAGATCATCGAGTCCAACCTCTAACCTAACACTAACAGTCCCCACTAAACCATATCCCTAAGCTCTACATCTAAACGTCTTTTGAAGACTTCCAGGGATGGTGACTCCACCACCTCCCTGGGCAGCCCGTTCCAGTGCCTAACAACCCTTTCAGTAAAGAAATTCTTCCTAACATCTAACCTAAAACTCCCCTGGCGTAACTTTAGCCCATTCCCCCTCGTCCTGTCACCAGGCACATGGGAGAACAGGCCAACCCCCACCTCGCTACAGCCTCCTTTAATGTACTTATACAGAGCAATAAGGTCACCCCTGAGCCTCCTCTTCTCTAGGCTGAACAAGCCCAGCTCCTTCAGCCGCTCCTCATAGGACTTGCTCTCCAGGCCCCTCACCAGCTTCATCAGAAGCTGGTGAGGGGCCTGGACAAAGAAAGGATAAAGAAGACACGAAGTCATTAACACTGATATGAATAGCTAGTTTTTAGTTATTTGACATTCAGTGAGGTAGCCTGTAGTCAGTATGAGGTATTTGAAATATATATGCATGCTTAGCAAACCACATTTCTGAGAAGAGCAATCTTATCTTTTCAAAAGAGCGTTTACACTTCTCTATCTTTTCTTTACTTATTCTTGGCATTACAACTTTCATAAGAACAATGGCATCAAGGATGATATACAAGGAAAACATCAGAGGAGGAAATTTACTTGGAGATGAAAAATTGTGTGTGGTGTTTTCTGTCTTGTGGTCTTCTGGTTGTCTTGAAGTTTAAATCTGGTCTGCACTATTGATAAGGCCGTTAATTACTACACATAAGTAAAAAATGTTTTTAGAAGTCTTATTCTCACATTCTTCAAAAACAATTTTAAGCACTGACCACAACTCTGCATATGCTCAGTCACATAGTGGGGTCCCTATCTGAGATGTGATCAGTACGTCTTCTTCAGACATCTAATTAAGAAGTACATTTGCCAGCAAATTTCATTATTGAGAAGTCACTCAGAGATTCATATAACTGTTACAAACAAAAAAGAAAAGTAATCAAGAAATTAACTGTTGGACAAACATTTACCTATGAGTCCATTAATTAGTTAACCAGGCAGTTCAAAAGTAATTCTCGCAGCTTTAATATGGAAGCTACTGAATGACAAAATGTCTATTTTAATTCAGTTTTGAAATGGTTATGATGTTACCAGTTCCCAGAAGCTCCATTCATTTGATATTCTCTGAAAATCTTAGTTTGGAACTAGATGAGAATTCTAGCTCTAATTTAGAACAGGAAATCAACAAAGAAGCAAATATTGAAACCAGGACTAGTATTACAAAAATTCATTAAGAATTCTTACAGACTTCTTATAGAAGTTAAATTATAAGAGGTAGATGTTATTTTTAGTCATATCATTTATAAGTAGTCTCCGCTATGTGATAACCTGATATGTTTTTGTGCACACAGAGTTGTCATTTCTTCAAAGACTAAAGAAGAATAAATGAGAAGTGTGCATTAAATAGGGAGAAGCTGCTCCACAATATTCAGGTAAGGTGTGTGTAGTAAATGTGCCTCCATGCCACTGACATTTACAGTTATGGCATTAAACAGCTTTGAGACTCTGCTCCTTAGTTCCAAGGCATACATTGCAAGCCATAGAAAAAGGAAATGTTTCTTATAAATCACAGTGTCACAAAAAGTGCAAAAATTACCGTATTTTAGCCTACAGTGAAAAGATTATAGTTAATGCATTAAGTATGAAATCTCTTAAATTCAGAATTTTTCACTTCAACAGCTCTCAGGATGTGTGAAGTTTTCTTGTTTGTCTTTAGAGAGAAAAAATGGCCATGGGCCTAAATTGTTACTCTGTAATTTTCACTACAATTCCTTTAACTTGGTGTTCAGGTTTGTAGAATATATAATTATTTTCATTGGAAAGCACATTTTAACATCTGGGAGTAATTTGAAAGAATGTAATCAACTTTGTCCTTTCTCAGAAAGTATCTTCTGTTAATATTTAACCCATAACTGATTGCATGATTTACCAATTTATCCCTGACTAACTTGTGAAATTTATCATCTTTGGCTGTTACTGCACAAATCTAACATGGTAACAGAACTTGGTTTTCCAATTATTTCTGTGTACAATGCCTTTCTTGTCTATGGAAGTCTGTTTCATTCATGTGCTGGTCAGCAGGGCTAGCAATGAGAATGGGAATTCCGCAAATGTGGTGGAACCTCTTTAGGGTGAAGGTTATTTTTTTATTGGAAAAAAGTCTTCCTTTTCAACACTGAGCCAAATCCTGACACCCACCCATACTTTCTACTCTTATGTTTTCAGTTTTCACTCAATTTAATACACAGTATTATACAGTATAATGTAACTCACAAGAACCTTAAATTTGATCATATCACATTACAGAATGTTATATGCAGAAGTGAGTATGAATATGCATAATACAGTTCTGCTTGTGTCTGATCCCAGGATTGTGCAGCTTCTCACTGTTCCCCAGATTTTGCAGGACTGATCCCTAAACAGCTTCCCATTATTTTTCAAGACTGCGTTGAGCCAAAATCAAGTCTCATGGAAGTCAGTGTCAGCCTTGTCAGCCTCACTTTCCCTACGTCTCTTCTTTGAGTGAACTGCAAGGTTGGAGAGAGACTGGGAAAAAAGACTAGAAAGAGCAATATGGCAATAGCAAGTGCGATATATGTCTTTTGAATAAGGTCTAGGAAAGGTCAAATAGTAAAGAGGTGAGAAAAAAAATAACAAAATAAAAGGGCAGGTGCAAGTGAGAGTGCTATTAAATCAGAAATGAAATCAAATTGGGGAATAAATCAAACAATAGAGTCTAGACAGAAGAAAAGGTTGCAGGCCCTAAAAGTGCTGGGAGAGAGAATATGTCACTGAAGACAAGACAAATCAGAATTTGCACACATCTAGTGCAAGAGTGCCCAGCAGAGCACATCTTATAAAGGAGGGAGATACAGAGGGGAAATTTATCTGCTGTGTACAGGTGAATGTGCAGAAAAAAAAATCAAAATCAATTTGTTGCTTGATGCAGAAGGACCAGATCTGATTGCTTAAATATTGAGTCTTGTGATGGAGGAGCGCAACATCCTCTGCCTAGACAGAGACCTGGTACTGACAATAATACCAAATGTTCATGCCCAAATGGTGAACAGGGGAGTTGAGGGAAATCCCGAGACATAAATCATCCTATAGTAAAGTAGAAATTGACTCTCCCTTCCTGCTACTCTAATACCACAGGCATGCTGGGGTATGATTTAATCTGTGTTGACCCCAAACTTTTGTAAAGATAAATTTCTGCACATTTTTGGAGAGATCTTATTCACTTGGAGGTAACAGTCACGGTGGTTGCATGCATGGAAGATGGATGGCTTCTCTGTTGTCTGATCCGCAGAGCAGTTATACTGTAACCATGCATATTATTGTTCCTGTAATTGCATCCATCATACCTCCTGTAAAAACAAACAAGTGGGCTCCAAAACTCAGTTAAAACTAGATAAACAACTGTTCTTTGGCAATGTGACAGATACTTATTGCCTGCGAGTAGCCCATAACTGATAGGAAGGACAAGGATTAGGGTGGATTTGTAAACCATAAATTGTAGAAATCCACTCAGAGTCTCCAAGCCAGACTCTTCCCTTAACTTTGCTTGAGTTATGTCAGGAATAAATCTGTCCTTCTGTTGAAACTCAGTGAAACTTTGTGCAATCTCTTTACTGTGTCAGTCATTTATGTGTTACAAAAGCTAGAGCTTCAGCAAATCTAAGTTAGCTGGTAATTTTTTTTTTCCTCCTGCTTAGTACAAGGATGAAATGTTGAATTTTCTGTGGCTCTGTTTTGCTGTATAAAAGGGTACTCATAAAATTCATTAGAAATAAGTGAAAATGCTGCAGCAATGTGATTTTATCCTTCCTGTTTTTGAAAGAGCTGAAAATGAAATGCTTCTCCTAATATATATAGAATATATATCCAAAAAGAATTCAAACTTACACTCATTTTGTTTTTGCCCACAATAATTGAAAATACAAAACAGTTAAGATTAACTAGAAGCAGGGAAAAAGGAAAAAAGGAAAAAAAAAAAAAGAGAGAGAGAGAGAGATTTAGCTAACACTCTTAATTAGTGCATGGGTACACTAATTCAACATTAGAACAGATGTGACATTATTCATCCTAATTTACCTGGCCCATGGGGATTTTGAATGCAGTGCCTGGTGACTAGGGGAAGCCCGCAGTTTGAGCAGTGCCTTTCTTTGGGGCTATCCTGGCCACACATGCCTATCTGCTAACTCCAACTGCAGTGTGTGCAGGAGCAGATGTGATGCCTACTACAGCATACCTGGCAGCTAGCAAGCTTTAGTGTTGCTACCTTAGCATGTCATGGGTGCCCAGGTGGTCCCTTGATCTTCCAGACTTTATTTCTGGATAAGAAAGTCCACACAGGAGCTGAAAGCAATTTAGGTCACAGACAAATGTTCATCACAGGCAGCTCTGACAGCTGAAGATGATTGCTCCCTCAGCTCTTTGCTGCTCGTCATCTTCCAGTAACTTCTCCTTGGAGTAAGCTGCCCAAAAGACCAAAACCATATTTTTCAAAATGGAAAACCAGATTTTTTATTTGAACATAAGCTGAAGGAACAAGCTTCCTACCATGAAAGAAGTCTAGAATGAAATGTAGTAAAAGTGACAGTTTGTAAACTGGAACCTCTCTTCTTCAAGATTCCTTCTGACCCAGAGAAAAAGAAGCAAGAAGGCTTCTGCCGTGCTGCCCTCTTACGGAAACCTGCGATGCAATAACAAATGGTTCCCTTGCAGAACTACAGATGAACTCACAGTGAGCTCACCTTGTGAAGTGAGGAGATAGCAGTAAGAGTTAGCAAACCATTTACAAAAAAGGAGATAGCAAACTCCTCTCAACAGCTCTGGTCCAGTGGTAGCTTGATTCAGCTACAAACCCCAATAAAAATCCTTCTTTACTACCTGTCAGAAACCCAGCTCCTATCTGTGCACCCCATTCTTCAAAGCAGCTGGTGCTCCTCTCCACGTATATCCCTGAAACCTGAGGGCATCTTTTCCCTCCAGTTTATGGTCAAATCTAGAAGCCCTTGGTTTTGTGCTCCCTGAATGAAATGCTCTGAGAATGATGGAACATTCCTGAAGGTGAGACAACCTATCTGATCTATGTTCACTTGGGTTAGGCAGTTTTCACATCATGTTTTCCCTGAGCGGTATGGTTATTTCTTACCACCAGCTGGGAGCCTTTGGGAGCTGCAGCATCTGTAGGTGGCACTGCTACCTCCAGAAGTGGATCTTTGACTTTGGTGAATCTGTATCTAATTTTCCTGCATGTATCCCTGTAAACAAGCATTGCTTTGGTTAATCTGTATCTAATTTTCTTGTATGTCTCCCTGTAAACAAGCATTGTGTTTCAGTTTAACAATGTTCTTAACAGTGATGAGCATAAAAGATGGCAATACAGAGGAAGACACAACAACATGGTGACAGAAAGAGAAGAAAACCACCTGGAAAATCTGACACATGCTCTGACCATTGGTTCATGTTTTTTGACTTTTTAATAGGACAGGCAGGAGTACATACATCTAATGCAACTAGAGGAGACAGTCAAACTAAGTTCATAAATGCAGAAATGGAACAAATGGCAAAGATGTCATAAGGAAAGGGCAGTGTGAGGGCATTAAGAGAAATAAGAGATTGGAAAGGATGCTGTTTCTCCTCAACTGCAAAGTGGTTGCAACCAAGAGCAGATTTAGTGGCCATTAGCTGCAGCTTCTTTTTCATTTTTTGTACTTTTTTATGGCCTGTGTCACAATAGTTTCTTCTTCTAAGTCACGGAAACTCAGGCTTACATCCATTCCTACTCCAAGGCAAAACACAAATGAATAATGATGCTTTCCAGAAGTAGGGTGTCAGCGCAGATCTAGTTCTGAAATGGATCCAGCTTCTTGGGGAAAATACCAAACAATTCACTTAGGCTTGAATCTTTGATGTTTCCTTGTTTTGAGTTGATAGTTTAACAACAAATAGTTATTTCTTCCTGTAGAAATGTTATTAGGTACAGATCATTTCACACAAAGGGGTTATTCTCCTTTGCCTGTCTTTTCTTTCCTGTGAAACAGTTAACATTGTCATTTGGGAAAAAAATCAGCTACGTGATATATTTGAATAGAAGGAAGGAGTGTTGTGACAGCTAGCCAGGGACATAGCAAGGTGCCTAGTGTGGTTGTTTTATTGTACATTGCTCCTTTTGATTTTTTCTGCAGAGTTCTGTACAAAGACAGCTGCTGCAGATTGAATAATGCATCTTGAGCATATTAGATGTATCGTGCATATTCAGCACTGAAAATAAATATCAGATTCCCATACTATTGCGTATTGTTCAATAAATTTGGCCCATTGTGTGTCATTTTCCTAGTGTGGTTTGTCTCTTCTCTCTTCTGCCATTTAGCATTTTATTTGCCTTTTTTTCTCTCTTTAATTTTCAGATATTACAATCATCCCAGTATTGTTCAAATAGAAAAGGGTCTTCTCTTCTTGCAGAGTCTGCAGGTGAACTCTGGAATACAGTTGCTGTTGTCTGATATTTACTTGGATCTGAAACTTCATATCATTCACACCTTCACTGACCACATTTTACAATCAGGAGGCCAAATTCATGGCTGGCACAACTCCACTGAACTCACTGGAGTTGAACTGCTTTATTGAGTCGCCTTGTGAACCTAGATATTTTAAATGGATGTGCTATAGTCCTTGGAATGGAAATATCAATGCTTTTCAATATAGCACAACTTTAACTATAACCCTAACTCCTTTATTTCCTCTAGGGGCATTATTCTAGTTTTATTACTGTGTGGGGAAGGTCTTTTCTCCAATATGCTTCATTAGTCTATGCTGGTAGAGGCTGTTCTTTGACTCTATTTCAATTGTAAAGTTGGAAGCATCTCTATGACATAACCACTTTATGAGGGTATTTGAAACTGGAACTGTACTTCTGGGAATGAGATCACATCACAGGCATTGACCAGTGTGGTTATTTCATTGCTGGAAATACTTGGGGGAAATCACTTTTGAGAATTTGTTATTTTAAGTGTATTTCTGTGCTACATCTCCCACCCACCTGTAAGGTCCAGTCTGCTCTTTAGCTTGTTGGACTCTCCTCTCCATTCACTCACCATTAGCTTCAGCTCATACTTCTCTTTGATTTTACAGTTTCCAAATGAAAACATCTCTCCATGGACCTCTGTATATGTACATGTGTTCACCAGCCTACCACCAAGGTCTCTCATTTCATGTCTCAACTTTAACTCATGCCCATCTGTCATCACCATCTCCCACTTCTGCCTATTTTAGCCATGTCTGTACCAATGAATAAGGCCCAAGCAGTCATCCACAGTTGTTGATATTGTTAAATGACTAGACTGCTTCTGCCATGCCAGCCATCACTTTTTTTTGGATGGAGATATAGAGAACAGAGTGGGATGGAGATTGTTCCCAGTGGGCAACAAAAGTCAAGCAACATTTTCAAGGAGTTCTGATATGTGCACATCAGCTGTTATGTGTCTCTTGCCATCCTGGCCTGTTTTATATATTAGCAGACATATAGCTGATTTGTAAATATCTAGAGGATCTGATCATAATTTTCCTGTTCTGACTGGGAGATGATTACCTGGACTGGGACTACCCCATAAGTAACCACTACGTATGTGTAGAGGAGAACTGGAATCTCATTTCAGTTTTAGGCTGCACATGCCTATGATGAAGGACTGCCTTTTCCCTGCTTTTTGTACAGTGTTAATCCAATGAGTACCAGTGTAATACATGATAACAAATATTCTTATTTTTAAGACTTAATTAAAATTACATTTCACCTTTGGAAGAAAGGTTATACCTAGATGTTTTTTATTCCTCTGGCTTTCTTACACATACTTACTATATATTAATCTTTACCTCCAGGTGATACATATCCAGAAGTTGAAGGATTTTAGAAAATAAGTTTTTCATTAAAAGAAATCACAGCTCAGTTATAAAAATATTTTGAATATTTATTGCTAGTCATAGCTAAAGCCAAATCAATGATAAAATGCAAAGCTGTTGTTGAATGCCTCATAAACTGAACTTTATAAAGTACTTTTTGAATGATTCTGTTTTTCATAAAAATCCCCACATTGTTTGTATCTGTGTATCCAGGCACCTGGACTTCTTTGGATATATTCTAGCAGAGAGAAAAAGTATCTATACCAAAATAACAAGATAAACAAGTATGCGAAATTATGTAGCTTTTAAGATGTGGCATCTTGAACATATATGTATAAACTCTAAATAATATCAATACAGTTAATGGCAACCATTCCTTAAAAATCAAGAAACCTTAGACTATTACACAGGAACATGTGCTCCCCCTCAACACACACATACACAATTGCACAGACTATTGGAGGGCTGCTTCATGTGGAGGGCTAGCTAATGACAGTAGTAGCTATTCAATTACTAATCTTTAAAAAACAGTCTCATCCTAGTGCAAACTATTTGTTCATATGGACTGCTAGCAATTCTATGTGTGTATGTTTTTTTGGTTGGTTTGCTGCCATGAAGAGCAAGTCTTTCTCATTTATTCAACAATCTGTGCAAATTTAACATCATTTGGTTAATGATTTCCCTGCCAAATTCAGAGAGACAATTGTACTTAACTACAAACCTCATTTTAATATCCTATTTAAAAGTCTAATCGAACCATTACTATTTTGCCTTTGATTTGTTGTATCTTTGTGTTGTCTTGGAGATTTTGATGTTGCTTACTTCCAGCTCTATTGATATTTATAACATGGATGGCATTTTTCTAGAAACATAAGAGGGTGGAGAAGTGCTTTCTGATGGGATACAGCTTAGGTTATGAAAGGTCTAAGGGAGACACTTCACTTCTATAAGATGGAGATGCTCTATTAATGACAATGCTAAAAGAAAATAATCAGCTAAAACTGGAGTGTATGTTGTGGCAATCATGTTCATGGAATTAGCTATGGAACTTCAGGTTCAAAACATAAAACTAAACCCAAGGAAAAAAAATGCTAACATCTGCAAATAATCCCTTCTAGCAGCAAGAAAAATACATAGATTAATAATAAAAAATGGTGATTTAACATGCATCCTCAATAAGGAAGTTTGAAAGTAAAATGTTAAAATACCTTTTGTAAAACCAGTCTAGTGTCTAGTTAATATGGGGTTAGGGTACTGGTTGGCAAACTGCTGCTGAAGAAGGCATAGGATCCAGTGCAGGATTTCCCAAGTTCTGAAGTTCAAGATCATGATCATCTCATGTGCCAGGGTACTGTTAACAAGACAGTTTTGAAGCTAAAAATAAGCAAATAAAACATAGAAACATAGAATGGCTTCATTTGGTATCATCTGGTTTGAACCTCTTTTAGTTTAAAACCATTCCTCTGGGATTGCCCCGACCCAGGTGCAGCACCTTGCACTTGGCCTTGCTGAACCTCATTAGGTTCACATGGGCCCACTTCTAAAGCTTGTCCAGGTCCCTTTGGATGGCATCCCCTCCTTCTGTTGTACTGACTGCACCACTCAGCTTGGTGTTACCTGAAAACTTGCAGAGGGTGCCCTCCATCTTGCTATGTTATTGAACAGTACTGGCTCTAGGACACCACTTGTCACTGGCCTCCACCTGGACATAGACACATTAACCACCACTCTCTGGGTATGGTTTTGCTGAGTCTAATCACAAAATGAGAGATAAATACAGAATACAGTGTTTTTTACCAGTTAAATTCCTTTTTAGTGTTGTAGCAGTAGTCTTGGAAAAGACCACAAAGATGTAGATGAACTACTTCAGTGACATTATATCCTCTGTATAGTTTACTACGCCATGCTTTACCTCTGTAACAGGAGTAAGGCATACATTTTCTTATGCACAAGTTGGTTCTACCATATTTTATTTCCAGATTAGAGAAAATGTTACTTAATGCTTGTATTTAAATTAGAATGGAGAAAAACATTCCTTTCATGTAATTAAAAAAAAAAAAAAAAAAAAAAAAGTTAAATCTATCAAATATCCACTGATGTTCTTATGAACTTAAAGCAATGCATGCATTGCATCTTGGACTACCATAGTTCATATATCATAACAGGTAACATGCATCAATTTTTAGACTGAAATATTTTGCTTTTCTGTGTGGTAGACAATTTCACCAGCCTGTTACACAGAAGACCCAGGGAAGTCTCCTGTAGCCAGGCAGCCAGGACACAGAGGTGCCCTGTGTGCAGCTCAGAGACCTACTGAAGCATCTCACAGTAAGTGCTAAAGTAGAGGGAGGTATACTGTATCTATACGTGCATACCTGCAAACACAGAGGATTCAGCCTCCTATGGGGAGCTTGGAAATTATTTAGCCATCTGCTCAGCAGATCACTCAGCCCAAATATAAACAATTTGGACAGCACATAAAGGAGATATCTCTTGTTTTCTCTCCCACACACATTCAAAACTAATCTTGAATTTGTGGTCTTTCATTCAAAATTATAGTCCAGGCTACAGTCCCTACTGGGAACTGACATGAAACATTACCTATAAAAGTGATTAAAGTGTTGGTATCTGCATGTACTTCTGAGCAGCTGGTCTATATTTGATGCATATCTCTGTTCCTGGCTTCATTATAGAAAGGGACAGTACAGAATGAGCTAACTGGCAGAAATCTCTGAGGATTTTCCTTTGATATCAGCAGGAATTTTAGCAGTTTTCTTTCTTCTCTGCCTGTGTGGAAAATCCTGGCTTGAATCTGCTGTGCTTATGGTTGCATTCACCAGTGCTGGAGATTGCCAGGCATTTTGTAGGTGCTCGGGAACACCCCAGGGAGGACAGGTTTTTCAGCCCGCTGGTGTTTGCCGTTCTGATGGTAGCACCGGCTTCAGGTCCTTCAGTGCATTTGAGCTCAGTTTGCATTTAGGAAAACATGCTTGATTATCTTCTTAACCCTTCACTTCAAGACGTTCTTCCTACCAGCTGTTATCCAGTCCTGTAAAATGCTAAGCACTGTTGAATATCACAGGGCTTTAGCTGGACAATTAATTCTTTGAGTGCTCCTACCACACGCCACCACCAGAGTCAGAGGCTGAACAGCTTTGTCCAAATAGACTTATCCTTCCACTGTGAGGAAATAAAATATTCACAGTAGATTATGTTAGCTGTCTGTCTGAGTTGCTTTATCACATCCAAATAGCTGTCCTATTTTTCACACAAGCCAGCAGCCTCCACAAGTTTCATTACCTGTATCCATCTTAACGCTATTTAAACAAAAGGAAGGGCTTTAAAATGTGAGAGAACAAGCCTAGATATTTTCCCATGGGGCACCTCTGAGTTCAATAGTATCTTTGCTTCAATATTTTTTTTGCATCTCTTTCAAGCTAACCACATCCAGACTGTGGACATGCCAGGAAATGCCATTCTGGGGCTAATTTACTGGTACTGAAAATGTTATTTCCAGAACTGTCACTTTCGAAGGGAATTTGAGTATCCACAAGTATTTCAACTGTGAGGATCCTTTTTCTGACATTTGGGATCCATCTGCACTCCAGTCCAGCTGGAACCAAATGGGCCCCATCCATCTGTAATCTCCCTGAAACTGTCCAGGACTGTCAAGGAAATTGCACTATGACCACACTGGAACCAGTGTTGGTGTTGGCTGGTACGGTTCAATGCTTTGTGTGGAAAGGGATTTAAATGAGATCATTTCACTACCCTTTTGGTAAATTCCATTGGGAAACAGCTGGAGGCAATGATTTCATTGCCTTATTATTAGTTGTATTCTAGGACACAATAGAAGCAGAAAATAATAGGAGTTGTGTCAGAATTTCAAATTGTTCTCTCCTGCCCAGCATCAGCAGCCTGAGGTCAACAAAATACGGACCAAAATTGAATCCCACACGCAGGATAAATATGGAAGGGTGCATCAAATGGGACTCCACAGGGGCTGCTCTTGGCTTGGTATTTTCATTAACAGATGATAGAATAGAGATTATACAGACTATAGAAACCCAGAAAGGACTTCAAGTATATTTACTGCAGGGCAGCCCTTGAATGTAAAATAGTCTTGAAAAACTGGAGGCCAGAATGTTATTCATCTCAGAAGCACTGGGTAATACACCTGGGCAGGGTTGATCATCTGCATAGATATATAATGGGGACCAGACAGCTTGGTAGAGCTGGAGATTACAGTGGATCAGCATCTGAACATGAGTTAATAGCATCAATCTGTTGTATGATGTTCTCCTCCTTTACAGGAATGTACAAGCAAGCATAGCTGGAAAGAGGTAAAGCTGTCTTTCACACTCCACACAGCTCAATTTGGACTCAGCAACATACTTGCCAGTTTGAGGCACTGTGAGAAGGATGGTGACCAAAGGAAGAGACACCAGAGGAAAGGAACTAAGATCAGAGCTATAGCAAAACCAGCTGAAGGAACTGAAGGAACAAATGATGCTTAGTGTGAACAAGAGACAGCGGAGGGGAAACAGTCACTTAGGTATCTTAATATAGTCTTGTGTCTTGGTCATGAAGTAATAGGATAAATGGCTACAAAGAAAAATGTGTCCAGACGTTTAGAAAAAAACCTTCAAATTGTAGAGATAAGAAAGAAATAGATCATTTGCTGAGGCAGTGAAATCTCCAGCTGTACAGATCTTTAAAACAAGGGGAACAAACCGATTTCAGATAGGATACAGTTAAAGTGATCTTGCTTTGGAAGCCTCCAATTCTCTGATCTTTCCAATTTGGAGTAACTTGGCCATAGTCTCAGCAACAGTCCTGAATGGCAGCTTTCCTGCAGTAAAACTCTGATTGCTGCACTTCAAGTCCAGTCCTAAGTCTGTCAAAAAAACAAAAACAAAAACAAAAATAAGAATATAAATATAAATAAATAAAAGAAGTGAATTAAGATTTCAAAAACAGGATAATCTTTCAAGAACAGAGAATCTGAGATCAATGGAAGCTGAGGTTGCTATTTATTTCACATGTAGATGGATGAGATTGTCTCTGACTCTACAGAGGCAGAAGGGCAGAGTTGCATCTTCTTCTCTTGCACCTTACATTTCCGTACTTTACCAAGTGCAGACCTGTTTCTTTTGCTGAGAAAATACAAGGTCTTTTTAAACCCGTGAAAATAGAGGGATTGGTTAGACGCTTTCCAGAGCTAACTTTCTGTAAGAGATAGTGTTTACTAAGCCAATACTCTCCTTTGCTGTACAAAACCCATTGAAGATTAGTGCTTGTCTTGGACTCAGAGTGTTATTTGGGATCGGTCAGCTGTGTGTCCCCTGGGATGTGTTCTGGCCCTAAAGATCAGCCAAAGCATATCCTGTAAGGAAAATAACTTCCCTACTGAGCAGGACAAAATAACCCAGCCAAACAAACAAAAACTTCATAGCTATCTTCAAATAACTTCCTTAGGGGAGAAAGAAAAGGCTCCATAGACATGCCTTTCTGCATGTTCCTGAAAGTCAACAGTTTTCCTTTGTCAGGTGAAGGTGTGTCATTTGGTGAGTTGGGTAGAATGCAGCTCCATTACCTTGATGGCACCTGGACCAGGTGACAGTGCAAGCTATTTTGGAGTGTACTGGGGACATGTTGAAAGAAGAAAAATTCAATTTCCACGCAGAGATCCTTAGTCAGGTTCTTATTCGGAAAAATAAGGCCTGAAAGAGCCAGGAACTACAGGAGAACCCTGATCCCAAAAGAAAAAATATAATCCCAAATAAATAATTCATGTCCCTTATTAAACTACATCGATAATGAATGACAGTCAGTGCCTTACAGATGGGATCTGCAAGAAGAAATTATTCCTGCAATCCACTGATGCTTCTCCTTTGGAGGGCTGCTGATTTGTTTAGATTTGTCATTTACATATTTCCAGCCCCTCAACTCTTCTGTGAATTGCCAGCTCTACCTCCTCTTTGCCCACAGCTGGTGGTCCACCTCTAAACTGCATGAAAAAAAATTTGCCCTCCCACAAGTACACTGTTTTGGTTTTTGTATAGGCAGTGATAAGTGTCGAGTGTAAAAGACTCTCTGATAATTTAATTCACTTTGCTGAATTATGATTCTGCATGCACCATTAGTTCAATCACAAACCAGCTACACTAAGAATTAGGTCTGTTTTGCAACATGAGGCAGACAAGGCTGTTCAGTGGAGCAGTCAAGGGTGTTTAATGTTACATTTGTTGTTGAGTTTGAAAACAAACACATGTGTACTGATGTACAGCAATCTGAAAGTCCCATGCAGATGTAACAGCAGTGGCATCTTGGGGATCCTGGGCTTCTGTTCAGAGATGGAAGTGACAGAGCGGCAGCAATGCTGAGTGGGAGTCTTCCATAGCTATGCAAGTTGTACCATGCAGGAACTGTGGGCAAAGTGGCTTTCCCTGACTTCATAGGAAATCAGATGATTCAAAAATGAAAATCTTGAGCTTCCATTTTTAGGAGGAGATGACTGAGGAGCAGTGGGTTTAGATGAAGAGTATGAGCAAGAGCAGTTTAGGTGGGACATCACTCATCTGAATGCAGGCTTGAAATTTTTGAAAGAGAAAATTCCATGTCACCAGATTACATTTACCATTGAATTCTGATCAACTTTTCCTTCTAATAACATTTCCCTTGACCTTAGTAGGGCAATTTGTGTCAGAGAGGTAATCTCAACTTCTCCCTCATCACTTCTCCCTCATCATTCTTTCACACCACATTTTAACACTTACTTATGAGAGGTTGGCTGGGAAACCATAACCAAACACCACCTAACTGTGGCTGAGTGCCAGCCTACAGCTACAGTCTAATGCATATATTGCTTAAGAACCTCTCCAATATTTATTTTGGAGAGAATCATCCTGATACTTTCAAAATTAAGTAGTAAAAGATTTAGCATACTCTCTTCTACTTTCCTCTTGGAGCCAGAATTTTCAAAAGGAAGTCCCCAGTCAGAAAAGCGTTCTTGGCAGGGAAATCACTTTTAACCTCTAGTATGTTGTTCACTTATGCTGCTAAAACACAGGCTGGTCAAGGGGGAAAGTCAATAACTTTATTCTAGAAGAGAGCTGCATGACATGGAGAGGGGTGAGAATTCAGTGATGACAGCTCAGTTATCTCAGCACTCCCCTTATGAAAGAAATGGCACAAAGCCATTTTGGCTGATAGGAAAAGGCAAAGTCACCCCACTCGATAACCTATGACAACACTAAAAAAATGAAAATGTTTGCCATTTACATATGACCAAGGACAGGGAAAGAATTTATAATGAAATTTCACATCTCTTTTGTTTTCCCAGTCAATGGTGAAACAGACAGTGTAAATTGCTGGATGTATATACAAGCAAGAATTTAAGTCATTATTTGACATACCTTTTCTTAACATAAACAAGAAAATATCTCACTACCCTAAAGGCTAGTGAGCCTGTAGAGCCTTGTGTTTTCCTGCTTTTCCTACAGCACAGTTTATAGATTTCAGTTGCTTCATCCAGCACATCCGCCACCTGTAATGTCCAAGGACTTGCTCCAAAATCTATTGATGTACAAGATCTTTAGATTAGGCCCCAAATATTAAACAGATATTAATTGATTTTTTTGTTGTTGTTCCAGATTATGACCTGTTTCCTATCACAACGTGGTATAGATTTCAGTTATATCATTATTTTCTAATATTTACTTTATAATAGTAGCTTGAGGTCCCAACCAGATGCTGCCTTGTGCTAGGCTTTGCACGCATATACCAGAAGCAAAGTCCCCGCCCCAAAGAGCTTATTGCCAATGACATTATCACAGAAGTTTCTTATTGGCATGTTTTTATGTTGTAGGCTTTCATTACACTAAGAAGGCAATAAACCTATGATCCCCATACTATTTATGGATTGGTTCATTACATTTCTTTTAAAAAGCAATATAAGTGTCTAAACTCCTATAAATACATCAGCATTGCTGCTTATCTTGCTTGTTAAACTGGCAGTTTTGTAACCTCAAGACACTGCAGCTGTGTAATCTTTCACATCTATTTGGCACAAGAACCATGTGTTGGTTTTTTTTTCTCTCCCTAATTTCCATGTATGAAAAGGTGCTTTGATACACTGCTTGTAAACAAACTGTAACTGCTACTGATTGCAAATATATTGGCTTATCCTTAGAAATGCTGGGCTGTAAGGCAAGATAGGAATTTCTGTAGTCATCTGGTATTCTGATCATCAGTGAAAACTAGCCATATAACAACAAAAACATTCTTGTCTTCAGTCATGAATCAAAATCTCTGTCACGCTGGAAGTCCACTGGCAAATCCTTGAGAAAGAGATGCTTTAAAATATTCAGAGTTTTCAAGCACTGATGCATCCAAAGACAAGAAGTCTAATCCACATTTCCTCTGATGTTGCTGCATTTGGCATGTCTCAGATGAGAGAAGACAGTGGAGTCTGAATGAAAATGTCTATGGATTTTGTTATCCTTTGCAGGGATATTTTATTTTATTTTATTTTATTTTTAAATTTATTTATTTATTTATTTATTTATTGCTGGACTTAACACTGTATGGCTGCAGTTATGTACAGCTGCAGTGAGGTTGGTGGCAGAAGAAATGAGTTCATTTTTACAGCTTAGTAGCTGTTTATTTTTTCTCTTTAGAAGTTTAGTTTTCACATAAAATAACAAAATGAAAAAACAACTCCTTTTAGTTACAAGCAACTTTATGAACTGCACGTCATGAAAGATCACTTATACTGGGCTGCATAAATTAGGACCCACTCCAGCAAAGTAATCAAACTCCTCACACTGCCAGGAGGGCAACATACCTGAGATCAGAGTCCAGCCCAGGGAATGCTGAGCTCCTGGGGGAATCTGCCAAGCTGGCCTGAAAAGCTGTCCCTGAGAAGAACCTGGATTGCTGGCTGCAAATTGTTCATGACGCCTCGAAAGTTTAAGCAGCAGCAGCTCTCTGTATGAGCACAGCTTTCTGTCAAAACTGCATGAATCTCATCAGGATGGATGTCAGCTAAACTGATTTTGAAGAACAGCACTGTTGGCTACAACCATTGATAATTGACCTCTTGGAAACTGCAGGCAGTGCGCTACACATGCACACATCCTGTCCCAGCTGCACAAATCATATCTGCTGTGTGCCCTTTGGGGAGCAGCGAGGTAAGGAGAAGATGACAGTAAAGAAAAAAAACACTTAATTCCATAATGTTTTCCAGAGTTGACACTGGTTTTCATTATCTGCTATGTTTCATGCCTGACTTTTACTCTGAGACATTTGATTTGCATCATTGTAGTTAATTCTGTAGGCCACAGTACGCTTTGGCATCTTTGCTGCTTTAGGAGCCCAAGACGTTCATTCTTTTTTTGTCTGCTTTTAGCAAGAAAAATCTCTCCTTTTCTACAAAGCCCATACTTAATGAGTAATAAGCAATGACACTTTCACTGTGGTGAATTTATGAAATTAACTCTTAAAACCCTAATTTGCTTCTGTAAATCCATTAAGCAGCCTAGCCTCACCTTACTGCCTCACCTCAAAGAGAACTACAGCTACTGGTTCTTTTTTCCCACTGCCTACCCTACAGACAACTAAGAGAAAGTTGTGCAATGTGCTGTGTGGTTGTGCTGTAAGGAAAACTGCACAGTGCATCTGGTTGCTTGTGGACTAAGCAGAAAGGGAGACACTGTGCTGGGTAATACTGTGCTGATCTCCAGAGTCAGAGGCCAGCCCTTGTCCAAATAGCAGCATCTTTTCTGCTTCATATAAGGAGGGGATGGAAGAAGGGGGCAGATCATGCCTGGTTGTGGACTTATGATGAAGCCAGGATGTGGTTCTGAGTTCACTGCATACATCTGGACATTCAAATTTGATAAAGACTGAAGGGCTAATTCCTTTTTCTCTTCTCACTATGGTATGTACTTGTTTTTCTTTTGCTGTAACAACCTGCCTATGCTTGCTTGGAGTTGGACCCCCTGCCCCTGGGAAGGCTAATCCATACATTGATGCCTCTCCACATTAAGAGTCTTTCTTTAAAACGGAAGGAGAAAAAGTTTACCATGACTAACTTGGATCTTGGAATAGCAGGTGGCAATTTAATTGGAAGATGTAAGCTGCTTACTACTAATTTGCATGATTATAAGATTTTGTAATTGCCCTGTAAAAGTTAATTTGGCATTGGGTTTAGTGAAACTCAACTGCGTTAGCATGATATTGATGTCTGTCTGAAATTTGCAGTTGATGTTTGATATGTTTCCTGCTGAAAGACAAAAGGGAAGTTTTGAGAGGGTTATTTTTAAATATATATATGTGCACACAGAGAGGTGAATCTCATTGTAATGACCCCCATGGGGCATGGATAAATGCGTGTTGTATTAAGGAGTTCACTGAAGCAGGAGTTGGTAATTTGTTCCTTCAAAGTAATGAGGAAATATCTGGTTTGAACTGAATATCAATATCTAGTAATTTTAATGAAGATTACCTCATTGATTAACATTTAACCTGCATTTATAAAAATAATAATAATACAAAGTTTAAGAAATAAAATGTACACTTAAAAGCTAAACATAGCATGCACTGAGGAAAGTGAGAAAAAATATGATTTTGTATTTAGGTCAACTGTGCATTAGTGTTTGCTCTTACACAACTAATTAGGAAGAAAAAATAGCTTTTGTTTTTGGGCATGCACAGAGGGGAGTCTGAAACAGAGCTTATCCTAGTGCCATTTGACTCTGTGTGTTTGTGTACCTGCCTGCCTCCTCCCCGCATATCTTGTGGGCTTCTGTGTATAAAAGATTTCTTCTGTGCAGAGCAGCTCCCCATTAGAGGTTTCAGGGCAGGGCTGCAGGAGCAAGGAGCCGTGCTGTGCTGCAGAGAGGGATTAGCTGGAGCCTCCAAAGTGGTGCGAGCACTGGGACATGGTTTGCTGTCTCTGGAGCCAGCCCCCACGAGGAACAGATGCATCCTCTGCTCCTCAGGGAGCCCAAGGGGAACAGTGCCCCTGACAACAAAGCTCTTGAAAACCTGAGAGCAATGCCATGTTTGCTGCCTTCTTCCTTTTCCCTACCTGTAAGTTGGAAGCCCAGAAGAGGGTGCTGAGGCAGGATAAGTGTAGCAAGGGCTGTGCTAAAATGCATGATTCCCAACATATATCTACATGGGCAGAAAGCAAACTACCCTCGTCCAAGGTGGTAAGGTACAGGAGCATAAGCCTAGCTAAAAACAAAGTACTGAAGGTAAACAAAGGAGCATGTCCATGTGCTTCAGTGGGCTGGGACCCAGCCTCTCTGAACACACAAAAACAGACACACACACGTGCACACATCCATATCATTGTTTTAGCCAGTAATATTTGATTTCTGAACTCTTTTTTGGTTCCTCCCTCACCTTTTCTCTCTTTTCCTTCTTGTACTCCATCAGGTCTGAGGGCAAGACATTAGGGGGTGGCTGTAGGGGATGTTTGTAGCTGTGATATCTAAATTAGCCTCACCAAGCATGGAAGGGATGGGGGGATGTCCATATGCTGGCATGAAGCAAGCACATAAAGACATAAAAGTAGGCACATTTTATTTGCTCTCCAGCAATGAGAGAATGCCCTGCCAAAAGGGTGGCAGGTCAGGGTAGCAGTACTGGAAAGTGACCGTTGCAACTGTATTTTCTGTGTCAGAAGGGGAGAAGATTCAGAATAAATTAATATTGCAGGTGAAAGCACAGGGAAATCTATGACAAAGATTTGAATATTGCATTAAAGTCCTTATACAAATTCTTTTAAGATAAAAGCATTGGAAATCTGTTTCTGATGGGACGCTGAAAGATTTGTAGATAAAGAAACAATTAGGAAGGAAATTGGAAATCTGGAGATCTGAACCTATCTTTTAGTAGAATGCTTTAAAGTCATTCAGGTGTTCACAACTATTTAAATCCTTCACTTGTTTTATGTGTCTCAAACAAAGCAGTGAAGCAGCACTGTCATAAAGAGGCCGGCCCTGCTCCAGCTGAAATTCGTCTGACATAGACAAAACAAAACAAAACCCCCAGAAGCCCAACAAAGCCATTTCATGTGCAACATTATATCTACTGAATGAGAAGAAATGTAGGCATGCATCAGAGTAAAGTACTCTTAAAAGCTCATTTAGATGGTATGTTTTTTACCTAAAGGGGAAACTACTGTATATGCAAAACTCAGATGAATATTTACAACATCCAGGAATAGGTACGGGGGGGGGGTTGGGGGGGGTGAAGGGGGGGTCGGGGGGGGGGGGGAATATGCCGCAAATGTAATCATCTTCCGAATGGTCCAAAAACAAATTGTTCTAGTTGCTGTTGCTGAGCAACAGTCCCACAGTGGGATTCAGCCTGAGCAAATGTGCGGTGGGAGAGTCCAACCGACTCGGAGTGAGAAATCAGAACATGGGGGGAGCTGGTGGAGGAGCCTGGCGTGGCTGAGCTCCTCTTCCCGCAGTTGTGACCCCCCTAAGTACATATTTTAGCCATTCTCCTGACCTTTCACTGCCTCTTCGCTCCCATATCTGGCTTAAAATAAATAGTGAAGCCAGACCGGCACTGGAGAGCAATGGGACTCAGGCTGTTGTTGTAGTGGGCCAGTTTGTATCTAGGACATTTTCTGTGAAGTAGAGCATTAGCACTTCTTCTGAGGTGTTCAAAGGCTATGAAACTCTGGGGATGGAGAGGGGAAAGCAAATAACAAGTCTACCAGACAATTCATGGGATTTAAAAGCAGTGCCCCTCTGTGACTTCAGCTCTGAAGACCACATGTGTTCTCATTAGGTGGTAGCACAGTAAAAATCCACTGTCTAAAGGGACAATAATCCACTATATTTTGAAATAAAAATTCTGGAATGCTTAATCATCTGACACAGTGTGATGTCAGTTTTCATTCACTTCCTTCAGTGGGTTATTCTTTAAACAATTTAGAGAAGGAAAGGAAAAAGAAACCACAAAAAAATGCATGCTCAAATAATGCTAATCAACTGAAGTAAAATTTCTGAATTGAAAAACAGAAAACACCAAACCAAACCAAACCAAACCAAACCAAACCAAACCAAACCAAACCAAACCACCATACACACAGACAGAGACACAGACATATATACACACAAAAAGGTGATTTGTGGCTGATGGGACAACTTGACAAAATTCACTGTACTGAGGTGTGGAAAATGGTACACTGAAATAAAGATATTTCAAGTGGGTAGATGGCAGAAATGGTAATTTAGTACCTGGTTGATTTTGCTGTGATTGTTCATAATACATGTACAGTGTAAAGCCAACAGTCCTCTGGGTGGAGGAGTAAATCGGGGCTTGCCCTGGGTTTTATAATCAATACGTTTTATAATACTGTTTATTTTAGCTATTTTTCTTAAAAAGGAAATTCAAGATCATTATTTTTCTAGGTAGCATTGACACTTTGCCATGGCATTTTTAGTGTGAGACTTAGCTCTGCCTAGGTTTCCTTTTGTGTCCCTAAAAAATTATTATACTATCTGACACTCTAAGTTTAGACTGAGGTAGGAACAGACAGGTTGACCCTTTACAGAAAAAGGTTTACAAGGAAGGAGGGAAGTAAAGCAGTAATATGAACTATCTCCGCCCCAAAACGTCACATGAAAGGTGGTTCCCAGTAACTGTTCCTAGTATGTAGCCCACACAAAGTGTCTGCATCCCAAACTGCAGAGCCATTCTAACTGTTTGTGTGACAAGCATCAAAATCATCACAGCTGGATCTCACGTAAAATACTGGACCAAAACAGAGCACTGAGTGTGAACAATCATAACCTTTCACATGCTCAAAATCAAGATCTCATTCATGCTGGGGGCCAGGAAAAAATCAAAAGCCAGAGAGAATAACCCCTGTGATTCCACTTCCTTGATTCAAGAGGAAAACTTCCTTTTAACAATATTGGAGAATAAAGTTTTCCTGCTTGTTAGACCAAGTACAAAGCTGCTGCTGTTGGGGTAGCAGTTTAATAGAGTTCCTTCCACATACAACTGGCCAGGCAGGAAATCACAGAAGAACACAGAGGAAATTCTCACAATATATTTTCCCCCTATTATTTCTCAACCTATTTTGAAATTAGGAAATCACATGGAAGCAGCAGGAGGATTCCTAGCCTTGCACTATTTCCTTCCCCTGTGATCATGAAGTTCTATTGCTGCATGAGCCCTGCTGCCTACCATTTCAGAGAAGCTCAGCAAGAGGTAAGGTTTTTCTAGTGTGGGTGGTCATGTCCATGTATTCAGAGGAAGCAATAGGGCTTTTCAGCTTGAAAAAAGGCAGCTCAAGATGAAGTATGGAAGAATAATTTTCAAAGAGAAAATAATGAAGAACTAACAAAAGCACCCAGGGAATTCATTCTTTTATTTTTTTTTCCCCCTTCAGTAATTGCTGCTGAAGAGGCTGGCACTGAAATGACATCATTAAGTCAAGTTATCTCACTTGTACACTTGTGGGAAAAATTGGATGAAATGAAGGGAAATTTCCCCAGGACTCAGCCTGTTGCATTGGAAAGCTCTGCTGCTGCTGAAAAATGTACAAAAAGACATCTTGCAGTCTAACATATGGCCTACAATACATCTCAAAAGTTGTGGAGGTAGATATGGAGTTTTTAATATTGTAGTATTATTTGTATGTGTGGCTACTCACATTCTTATTCACCTTTATGAGTACATTAACATTATCTGTGTCAGATCATGTTGTTCGTTTTTCAGAAGGTGTGTATAAACGAGTTTCCTGGAAGGCAATTTCATCAAAACAACCCCTTAAACATTGCTTTTCAGTAAATGGCACATAATATTTCTAGGAAAAATATGTTGATTATTGAATGTCAGTAATGTGCTGCTCACGAATGAGCAACAAAAGAATACTGGCACAGTGGGTGTTGAAGAAGGAAGATCTTAAAAGAACATCATATGATTGGAGAAAGATTTTTTTTTTTTCCAGCAAATTAGTGATTAAAACAAATTTATTCGGTTGAGCTGATATTCCTTATTCTCTCCCATAGCTATGCCACAGAAAGGCATAATGTTCTTTTTTTTTTTTCCTTATAGTATCTTAAATCACCAGAAGCTGTTCAGAGATACATGCTAGAGCATACAGAATACTGTTGGCATACAATCTCCACTCTGCACCTGTACATAACCTCTCTGAAGACCATGAGGGACAAAGTATCTCCAAATGTGCTACTAGAGATGACTATTTTTTTTTCCCTGAGGCTTGTTAATGAAAAATGCAATGAGCAAAAGAAGAAAACATTTCCATTATCATATATCTGTGCATTTATTTGCTTGCTCACTATAGCAATGGGAAGTTGCTGCAAGCAGAGATATACTTTAAAAAGACAACTATTACCTAATCTAAATTATTATATCGGTCATCCTAGTTTTCAAAACACATGAAAAATAATGCAGGAAAAGCCTGAAGCTTCCAGTTTCATCAGGAAATGTGCTTAATTTTGGAAGGACAAATCTCAGAAATAATGGTATAGAATAGAAGCTCTTTTCTAACAGAGCAACATTTTTATTTCAAAAATTACACTAGTAACTTCACAACCAAAGGCAAATTTGTCTCTCCTGAGCACCTGGATGCCACAAGCTTTTATTTTAGTTTTGGTCTTCACTTCCTTCCCTCATGCTGATTTTCAGCCTGCTGTGGGAGACAAGTGGTGTTGCAGTGTTCTTGAAAGCAGAAAGAATCGGCTCTTCTGATTTGAATTTACAAAGCAAAATGTTCTCCTTTTCAAGCTCTGCTCCATGCTTCGTGTACCTTCATATGGTTATAACCGTATTAATTTATTTTCTACACTTTCCCTTATCTCTTCTCTCTTTGGGGTTGTCACATCTCTTGCTCAGACAGGCACGAGAAGGAAGAACTCATCACTGCACTTAGATAACATTAGAGGAAATATCTAGTCATATCTATAGCTCTGTGTCATACAGATCTTCATGATTCATGAGATCCTCATTGCTGTGCCTCCATGGCCAGGTAGGGAAGCAGCTCTAAAACTCTGGCTATGATTTTTTTTCTGTTACTCAGAGTAATTGGTTGCTAACAGAAGAGCCTAAATTGCTCCTTTTTGCAAGTGAAATATCTCACACAAGACCCCTGTCCCTACTCTGAGCCCTCCAAAGGAGGATACTGTCACTCTTTTCTGCAATTTAGCTGCTCCTCTAAATAGGATATTATGTTGAGATTTCCCCATTTTGGCTTTCAGCCACCTTTTCCCCATCTCTGGAGACAGGGGACATGTCAGATCAGGAGAGGGCAAAGTCAGAGCAGCCTGAACTCTCAGTGAATTTTTGTTGGGAGAAAATATCACCAGGCAGCATTTTTGGAGGTACAGCCTGGAGCACGAGGCAGCTGCTGTCCTGGTTTCAGCATTTCAAGAGCTCCCACATGGCACAGCTACCTTGCTGCCCTTCCCCTCTGCAGCGCAGCACCATTAACCAGGCACAGCGGAGGACTGAGCCCACGTACATAGGATGCATACAAACTGCTTATTGTCTTTCTGTCAGAAGCATCACCAAATAGTCTCACTTTCCCCAAACAAAAGCAGATATGGATTGCAGAGTTGGCAAGGAAAACAAACAACAACCCTATTTAAGCGAAAACACTGCCAGATGCCATGAGTAGCACAGAACTAGCACCAGGCAGATATTGGGTAGGAGTAACTGAATAGTTTTAATATGGGGTTTGTTACCTCTGTCTGTTTATGAGAACAGTTAAGCTAAAAATGGTCACCCCCTCCATTTTTTTTTTTTTTAATGGAGAAATGCATACTCTCTGCTGAGTACCTCAGTGTAATGACTCTTTGCATTCTGTCAACTTAATGCAGTAACCTAAATATCACTGAGCAGGTTGGGGTTTGGGCCAGTCTTAATGAGATAATATCTCATAAGGGATTGATCCCACATACATTTAAGGGGTCTCACAGCTAGTTGTTTTGCAATGCGCTGCAGAATCTGCATGGCAGTAAAAGAAACAGAGAATCAGTAAGACGTATGAAGAAACGCAGAATACAGAGTCTTAGTCCCCAAGACATTTCATGCTCTGTGGATCACAGACTCTTGTACTGGGCTTATGCAGTCATTTATTTTTTTGTCTGCCAAGCATGGGTGACATCATTTGACAGTCAGTATGCTTACTTATCGGTTTTCACAAAGTAATGCTTTTGCACATTTTTCTTCATTATAAGCTCTGAACAAGTGAGGTGCAACGTTCCACTTAAATAGCTTTTGCATGCAAACAGCAGCATCACAAAGCCAGGTTGTAGGAGAAAATACAATAAGAAATAACATTTTAAAAGCAGTACTGCAGGAGCAGGGCAAAATATATTTTCTTAAGTGATATTTATCCTTTTCAAATAGTTCACTTTGTGCCGTGACAGGAATGAAATGTATTCCATGGTACAAAATTGTTTCCCGGGAATGAAAAAGTGATTGACATCTACGTTTGAATTACTGTGAATATGTGGAAAAAATGGGATTTTACACATTGACAAAGCCAATCAGAGGTTTGAAAAGCACGTTTATATTGGGAGAATTTTAGCTCAGAACAACCTAGTTTTTAAAAGAAACATGGTCTTCATGCAACAGGCTCTAGTCAAGAATAAAGTGCCATTCAGCAAGAAGGAGCTGATTTAACAGCTCAGTTATTGATGATGCTGAGTCAGGAGTCTGTGGATTTAAAGGCTTCTTTTGCTTCGTCACTGGAAGTAGGGAATCAAGCATAATAAAGAAGCCAAGGATTTCTGAGAAACATGCACTGGAAATGATGCATTTCTGAATAAGATGAAATTTTTGTAAGACAAATGATGGACCAGGTACAGAAACCCTTCCTCAGCTATAACTTATCTCCTAGCCAGGCCAGTACTGCTTCAGTCCAGTCAAGCTTTCACTGACAAAATAAAAGCTGCTATCTGTCCCACACCCATCTAGCCCTGTCACCTCTAGGAGTATGTGCATCCCTCCAGTGCTGGGCACTCACTGTTTTTGAGAGCAATTGCCTAACTACAGTTTTAGCATCCTCACATGTGTCAGGTTGGCAAGTTCTTGCTGTCCTGCATGAGGCTGCTCCAGCATGTGAAGGTGCACCAGCCTGAACACTCACTGTGAGCAGAAGCACAGCCTTCATGTGGAAAAGGCTCCAGATCTGCTCACTCGCCCATGCATTTAACTAACACCACTGCAGTGGAAGCAGCATGTGGGTAAGTAGAATAAAATAACTGAATAAAGGAGAGTGCTGCCTCTAGTTTTCTCACATAGAAATTGAAACTACATTGTGTAAAGGATGAAAGAAACTCTGCTCTCTGATAGAAACATCCAAAGGACAAACAGGAGCTCATATTGACAGGGCATTGTTCGTCCACAAGATCAGCCTTTTGCATTCACAGCACTTGGGCTAAATTATGTATTCCTATTGCCTGTATTGTCTGCACACTACCAAACAAATTATTTTATTCTTCCTCTCTCCAGAAACAAAGGCCAAAAGCCTTCATAGTTCTGAGAGAATTTTTTTCCCCCTTTAGAGTTTTACTGGGCCATTCCTAATAAACCTTTTTACACAACTACTTTACCTTCCAACCGTTATGGTACTGTACAATTTTCAAGAATAAAGTGACCATTAGGAGGCATTAGCCAAGAAGTGAGAACCCTAATTACTTCTTCAAGTAAGCAATAAATGAAAGCGGCTGAGTTTCCGGAGGGTCAGCACCTCTGCAGTCATTTTCAATACACCTTTGCTACCCTTACCTACTTTTATACTAGATGAAGTGGAGCGCTAAATGTAATGCACTTAGTAGCATTAGTCCTACTGTTTTGTTTTCTTCCTTAAGGAAGAATTTGATCTACCCTACAGACTCATGCTCACTCTATGAAGAAGCATTGAGAATGTCGACTTGTTACTGTAAAATATCTTTCGCATGTGCAGTAAAACTTGGATGTCCATATGGCCTCCAAATGGTCCATGTCCAATTGGGAAACAATGGGGATCTGTTCTTTCTTAGATAAAAGAGTATCAAAGACTGTCTGACTTGTAGAGATAGGTCTGGTTTCTTTTACATTTAAGTGTATGCAGTTTTCTGGCTCAGTAGGAGACTAGCTGGATGCTGTTTTTTTCAGGTTAAACAATGTCATCCTTCCTTCAGTATGACTTGATTTGTTGTACCACTGTCTGTTATGTGTCAGTTTTGGAGAGTAAGACAGTGTTCCCCAGAGAGCAGGTGCAGCTCTGCTCCCCATAGACCCTCCACAACCAGAGGGACATTCAAATCTTTCTAGCATAATGTACTCTTGGCTGCTCTATTGCCAATATATATATTTCCTCCATTTGCTTTGTCACCTATCCATTGTTTTAGTTTCTCTCTCTATATATAAATATAGATATGTTTTTATACGTTATATATTAGTTTATATATATGTGTGTTCATGTTTTTTGTTGTTTATTTTTGTTTTTCAAATGTCTCTGTATTCATGTATAAGATGTGGGTGGTATTTTTCCTTTCTTCTCCACATAAATATGTTCTATCCTGATTATAGCAAGCCTTTTGGGAATATTATAGGATTAGGAGCTCCTGAGAAGTGACAGTTAAGTACCTATCATTGGGAATAAGTGAATCAGACCAATTTTCTTTCATTTTTACTTTCAGCCAGATGATTTTTTAGGACAAGGCTCTTTAATTGGATGTCTCGGCACTGAGATAAACACAAATTTTGTTTCTCTGCATAAAGCGAATATATCACAGAGAAGATGGTAGAGTGCAGTAATACTGTCCATTACATGGATATATCTTTCTAGCTCACACTGATTCTCTGCATCAGCTAGGGGTTTTAACACAAATGAAAGCATATTAGCCTCAGAGGCGATCCAGTCAGGAGCATATGTTCCCTAATTAGCACTTTGATGTAGTTTTGTCCAGGTAACCATACGTAGCTTTAATCATAGCGAGCTATTGTCTATGATGGTCAGTAAATCCCTAGTCGTCTTTTCATCTTAGAGTCTGATATCTCAAAGATAAATGCCTAGAAATACTTTCTTTTTATACCTGCTTACTAGCAGGTGCATTATGGGAGGCTCACCTTGATCCCTAAGATGCAGAAATTGCTTGGAACAAAGACCCAATAATAATGTAAAACCTTCTCCCAAATGTATCTATTTCTCTGATATTTTCTGGCTTGCCAGCAAGTTTGCTGTCAGAAAAAGAAAAAGTGAAATTTTATTTAGAGAGAGTGTTAGTAGACCAGACCCCAACTTCTGAATGTCTGTCAGAAGCAAAAATGTTATAAATTCATCATACATTAATCATATATACCCACTAGGGAATTTGCTGTTTCTGGTCTTATATGTCATAAGGAAATTCACATAAGCCAAATTATTCCATTTATTTTAATATTAGAAATAACCAAATTCAATTTTTGACTCCATAGTTTTTGATGCATTCAGGATGATTCAGAAGATGCTGGGAAGGAACAATCTGGGTCTGTCCCTAAGCTTCACCAGGACTCCCTGCTGCTCTAGTCACATGGTGTAGGGCATGATACCATAGGGTTTCTAAGACCTCTCTGCAAGCCCACAGCAAGGCTTGATTTCATGAAATTGGTTACAGTGACTAGAACATTCATCTGTACTGCAGGACCAATCTGTTGGCTCAGATGATAATTATCATGGTTTAGGAAAGCAACATTGATTGTGGAGTGTCTGCTAAGGGCTTTGATGCAAAGAAGAAATGCTGGGTGATAGTGCAAGGTTGAATATTGTTAGCACGAATCTGTTCAGACAGAAACATGGTCAATGGTTTGCTTTTCACAGTTCAGTTAACATTTATTTCAAGGTTGAGAGGAAAACAGTATGGAAATTTTCAGCCCACTCAGACACTGTGGACTCGGGAAATTTTTTTAAGACCAAAAATCACACAAACTATGTACCAGGATCTTTCTCTTTCGAAGCAGTGAGCAAAAGAATGTGCATTACACCAGGCCAGCAAATCAAATGACATGGGATTAATGGAGCAGCAGCTTTGGAGGCAGTTTGCAACAGACTTCAAGAGTCTGCTGAATGTGGTGTGTGTCAGGGGTGGCCAAGAAGGTCCCATTCAGAGGCAGCAATTACCAGAGCGGATGAAAGAGCACAGAAATGCTGTGAAAGGGTGGTGGGAAGAGAAGATGCAGGCTGGGCCTGGGCTAGGAGGTGAGGGACATGGCTGCTCCTGCGGCTGGGGAGGACTGGGAAGGGGAGAGATGTCAGCAGACCAGCGTGGAAGGTGTGAGACAACTTAATGGCTGTGACAAATGAGTAGCAAGCACAGATCACACAGAGAAAAAGAAAGGAGTGCTGGGGGTGGTCAGGGCAGTCATTTCCTGAAGCAGCTGAAAGCAGCCACCCCAGCCTAGGAACTGTAGAGCAGCCAGCAAAAGGGGAAAAGCGAGCTAGTTAGCGGCTGCTGGAAGGAAAAAGAGGGCAGAAAAGCTTCACATGGAATCCAATCCAGTGTTCACAATAATCCCTACACATCTCTACAACCTCCCAGTCAGCCCCACAGACAGTGAGGAGAACAGCAGGTATGGGAGTCATGTCAGTGTGTGGCCTCCTGTACAGGCTACCACTGTACCCCATATATTGGTCCTGCTCTGTCAATATACCCCAAACTCCTTCTTAAAATTCTTTATGCTCCTAGTCCCGGTTGTTACCCTTGGTCTGCTACTTGATTCATTGCCTGTGCAAAGAAATCCCCCCAGCCCCTCTAAGACCTGCCCTTCGCTGAAGTCCAAGCCTCCCTGCCCTCGCTGTTGTCACTGGCTCCAAGAACCTGGTATCATTTCTCCTCTTTTCCCCTTAGGACTGTGTGTACTGCAGCAAGGCCTCCTTTTAATCTTCTATCCTCAGTAATACAAACCTGGATTTCATCTCCAGTCCCTGGATAATCAAGATATTTCAACAGCTGTCAGTTTCTGGCAGAAGCCTATTCTACCATTTTTTTTTTCAACAACATGTTTTTCATAGCTGGTTAGAAATATGCAATATTTTGTCACAAAACCAGCCTCATTTGCACGATTTGAATGATTTTTTTTTTCCCTGCTTTACAGTTACCTTTCTCTATATTACAGTTTAGAGATTTTTTTTCCCACTTTCTTGCTGCTGTTCAGCACTTTTGCTAACGATGTTAGACTTTTATCCACCACTAACCCCATATATTGCACTTCCTTAATGTCTCATAATGTATGACTACTACCTTTCATACATGTATTTTGAAACCTATAACTACTTATCTGTCTGTGGCTCCTAGACTGTGTATTCTGAATTTTGCTGCCCTCCTTCTTTGCCTTGACTGCCCCTTCACTTTATAACATCAGTGAATGTAATCCACTTACTGCATCTTCTTTCTTCCAGGTCACTGATATAGAAAGTGAAGAAAATTGATCCTCATACTAATCCTTGTGACTCTCTTTTAGTCACATCCTTACATGTTAAACTTTTAACATTCACAGATACATCTTTAAAAATATTCATGCTAATTTGTAGCTTATTAAATTTAGATATCCAGAAAAGGCAAATATAGAGAAATAGAATAGGAAGATGGGGCATTACCTGGTAGCTCTTAGACTTCTCTATTGTACCGGAGTCAAACAGGGTTCTCTATCCCTCTCACACCTCCATATACCTCTCTAGCCAGGGGCAAGCTGGCTGTGGGGAGCAGAGACTGATATGTATCTTGCTCTGGGCTTACATCTCCTTGGTGAGTCTCACTATGAATGGCCCGATGAGAGACTCCCTCCTTTTTAATGTTCTCGATCACGTTTTGAAGTTTCTGGAGGTTTAAAACTGTCTTCTCATCCCCATCTCTGTGATGTGAGAGAGAAGTCTTTGTAGTTTCTAACAGAAAGCTGTCATCGGTAGGTGTTAAAAGGGGATTTCTTTTGCATCCCTGTAGTCAGACATAGAACACAAAGAACCTGATATTTTTCTACATAAAAATCTAGTTAAACAGAATGTATAGCTTCCTGTTATCAGATATTTTTATTATCCAACCTAAAAAAAATCCCATCAGTGGATTGTTAAGCACAGGCTTGCTTTTGTGAATCCATGCTGACTTTTTGTAATTAAATCATAATTTCCCCCTTGCCTGACCCTGACTAGCATTTAAATTTCTTCCTACTGTTGCAGTTAGACAAGAATGCAGTCTCTTGCTTCAGAGGGTTTTCAGTCACCTTTCCAGAGGAGAAAGGCAGCCTATCATCTAGTGCACTGGGCTGAGACTCTGGAGACCTGGCTCTAAATCCAGGCTCAGACAGGTTTCCTGTGTGAATTTAGACAATGGACCTGACCTACCATATGTCCTAGCACCACATTTCTGAGCAGAGATAATAGTTTCCTATCTTTCAGGAATCTTGTGCTGTAAGGCACAAACTGTAAGGCACTAAGATGCATGAAAAAGTAAGTATTAAATGATTGTCATGACAATTTAATTTCTTTATCAAATGATCTCAGTTGAAGATGGAACTCCTCAAAGGTGGTAGGCATCTAACTACAGCAGGAATTAGACATCTAAGCAAATACTGTTGAGGCATTGGGTCCAAGTTTACATCATTAGACTGGTTTTAACAGGGGGTCCAGCCTCTTTAAACAGAGCTGGCGATGTAACTGCTGACGCTGCTGTAGCTCCACTGTAAGTGAAGATGTCTTTGTAGAGACTTGTCTCTGCGGTCACACAGTCTGAGCTGAGCAGGGGCTGCTGGCAGGCACTGTGCTCCACTGGGGTGCGGTTCCCATGTTGTCTTGGCACTGGCTCCTGCTCCCTTTCTCCCGGCCTCCTGAGGAGGACAGAACAAGTGCCTTTCTCTTTAAAGCTGAGGACCCGCTCAATCTCCTTGGCTGGTTTTCAGAAAGATGTACAATACTGGAGTAACAGGAAGGGGCTTTAGCTGTAGAAAAATAAAGTAAAAAAAAAAAAAAAAAAAAGTCTTCATGCCTGCTATTGTATCACATTCATTCACCCAGTCACCCCACAGCTAACATTCCTCTGGCAGGACACCCTGTCTCCAGCTTCTTACCAAAAAAAAAAAAAAAAAAAAAAAAAAAAAAATCCTTCACTAGCAATACATAACATTATTAGGTCTATTTTGCAGATGGCCTGGCTTAATAGAAGTAAAATTGTGTCTTTCTTAGGATACCTGAAAGTGCTCTGTGCTGAGAATCCTGGATTTTGTCTCTTTTCTTCAACTCTAAATTTCATTTACAACCAGGAATGAATTTGTCAGGCATGGACAAAAGAGACCATATCTTCCTCTTGAGCATTGGCTAGCATTGTATGTATTTCTGATCACATAGTGGGGGAGCAGCTGCAAACTCCTCATCCTCAACCCACATCTCCTGCACAGTATTCAAGAAGTTTCCTTTGTTTTTTTTTTTTTTTTTTCAATTTTGATTTTAATACCAAGTTGTAACCTGCTAATCTGCTCCAAAGATACCAGGGTTTTTGCTAAAACATGCAAAGGTCATTCATCAAACAGATAGGTTAGGAAATGGTTTGGGTGCTTAAGAGCAAAGAATTAGTCTGGCTACCAAGACAGACATTTTGAATGAGAACAATTTACCATGGAGGGCTGTGCCTTGAGGAAGGGGATAATGATAAGTGTTAGGATCAATTTTGTTCACTTTCTGTACCAACGAAGAAATAAAGAGGCAGTAAGTGGATTCATTTGCTGTTCAGTTGTGAAGTCGAAGTCAGGACAAAAGAGGAGGGCAAGGAAATACAGACCAAGGAGCTGGAGGAAGAAAAGCAACTTAAAAAATTCCATCTAAAGTAAGCTTTTTAGCAGGAAACAAAAATAAACACAAAGGAGATATGCTATGCACTCAAAAGTCACAAATGATGAAATGGGTGCATACAGTGTACTTGGATACACAGGTGCTGCCATTATGGATGTATGTTATAAATCTGCAGGGCACTAAAGTGATTACTCTTTCCCCCATGTATTTGAATGCCATATTTTTCCAGAATGCTGGATCCCATCTGGCCTCAAAGTTCTGTCATTCTTCAGACATTTCAATTTCTTGATTACCTGTCAGGTTATGACCCTCAATTGTTTTTCTTTTTAATATCTCTTCCTCCCCACTTGGGAGATGTCCATGTGTTTCTGACATCTGCCACCCATCCCCCTCTGTAAGCCCTATGACAAAGCACTAATTAATGTATTTATTTCAACAGTATCCTCACCTTCTTTCAAGAAAAGACCCAGACTTTCTCTCAGAGCACCCATTCCGATCTGACTTCTTATATTTGTGCTCTTCCATAGTTTACCTTAACTGTCTCCATGTTTTTCACTGGGAAAGAATGGCTTTTGAATCCAGAGGGATTTGTCTTCAAGGTCATAGCTGAAGGTGTTATGCAGAAACTACTTCCATTACATTATGTCAATGGATAAGCTTATTTTCAGTGCTGCCAGGAGTGGTTCAGTCACAGCCATATCCCATTCCTTGATCTTTCACTGAGATTGTTAATAATTTCAATTCCACTCATTCTAGATAGAAAGACACCCATGATTATTTAGAAAAGTAAACATTCTGATTTTACTGGAAGAATGCAATAGCAAATTTCAAGTCTGGATCCTGATTTCCATCTTCTTTTTCACATTCTTCTCATTTTAATGGTTTAATAGTATGAGAAACATATGAGGAAAATCCTGGCCTAAGTAAATATACAGCTGGTGTGAAATTTTGATCTGGGTGTGCATTCTATTCCTTCATCCCTTCTGATGACAAAAGTTTGTTCAGAACTTAGGGTTTAATTTGCATTGCCGCCACTGTTTGTGTGTTATTTTCTGTGACCACAACCACCCTAAGTACCTGTTTTTTTTTTTTATTTTTATTTTTATTTTTATTTTTTTTTTTTTGTAGAATCCAAAGCTCAAGCTGGACTTCTGTTGCTGCTGGGGCAAGAACTTTCAGTGGAATTCAAAACAGTCAGAAGCTAAGTAAGAAGCTGAGCAGAATTTATCAATAACAATCAACAGAAAGGGCAAGGGGAAGATGGTAGGAATCTGGTGTTTAGTAGCCAAGTTCTCAATATCCCAACTAAATGAACCTTTCTCTCACTGAAATAATCATTCTTCCTCTCTTTTTTTCTTTTTTTTTCCTCCTCTGGGTCTTAATTTCATCTTAATTTTGATGGATGCCATCAACTGTCAATGCCACTATATTTTGTGTACAATCTGTTGTTGTTTTTTTCCAGTGTATGATATCAGTGGGATCACTCCTTTTAGGATCTAGTTAGGGAATGCTTAATGGTAGACCTTTAATTAGTTTAAGTGTGGTGGCCTTATGATGGCCAAGGTGGAAGAGGCTTTGAACACCGACAAAACCTTTGTCTCTGAGGGAACTTAATTCACACAAATGTGCATAATTCATTTTGAGAATCCAATTTTTGGACTTAGATGCCTAAATTCCACTGAAATCACCCTTTGGGTACTTAGGTAATTTAGGGGGATTTGTGATGAATAGTTGTCTTATTTGTACAGCTGAAGAGCTAGTGTTGCCTAATGCTATGAAGATTAGCATGTAGAATATATGAACACTAATACTCACGTCTTTCACTGTACTTATTCACACCTCTTCCACTGCAATGATATTTTTCTTGACTCTTATCCTTCACTTATGTCATTAATACATAAAACTATATTCTATACCAAAACTGTTTGAATCTGTTCATAATTAAGGGTGTTAATGCAGCAGACGAAAGTGGAAGAGAGATGTCAGCTCTGTAGGAAATTAAATAATTTGCTTCATTTGTAAATGACCACAGTACTCATAGAAGTTACATCTATATTAAAGTATTAGCGTTACAAGCAAGAGCAGGTTACAGTGCCCTGGAAGTGAACTTGGATTACAGTGGGATCATACCTGAAATGAGAGTTATTTTTGGACAAAATTATGCCCTCAGAGGTTTAAAAGTTCCTCTCTAAAGGTCTATCCATACAGAGATTAAATACATACATTGAAACGATGCTGCAGTTTATAGTGTTCAGGAATTGGAGGGTTTTGGAAAAGATATATCCATTTACATCATTCAATCTACATTTTATTTGATAGTCATGCAGTATTACAAGAAAACAGGGCTGATAAGCAGTTGCTTGATGAGCAGTAGGCTTCAGACTGCATGCCTTAAGTGGGGATAATTTGGAAATACTGATATTTCTTTTGGCTGTGGCCTATAATAATGAAGTGTACAGGATACTGCTTTAGTTATCTCATTATCTTACAACCCCAAGCAACCTTCTGACATATTATATTGATTAAAGCAGGAGAAAGTTGGGCATTTCTGCATAATTTATGCAAACTCAAACCAACAATTAGAACAGCTAATTAGATATTGGTATCTGATTTTATAATAATCTGGGAACTAAGATAACAGAAACAATACACAAGTCTTGTTTGGTAATAAGGAGTTTGGTTTCTCTAGCCTAGCCGTGATCATTAATTTTGCTGTGTTTTGATTTAGTGTTTGTGTTAATATATTCCAGTATGTCTGAGGATATGAAAGTAACACCTGGTGTGCTCTGTGCAAATGTTTCTCCGCTTCAGGAGAAAAGCCAAAGGGGACATGCAGCTAAACCTAGAGCATCATTATAAACAGTCTGGTGGGGATAAATGCCCGTACTTTCTAAAGAAGAAAAAAAAAAAAAAGCCAATGAAAATGTGTGGCTTTGTTTATATATCCGTATATAGGTAAAGAGAGTGTAGGGGGTAGTGCAGAAGGAGCATTTATGCTGAGAAGTTTATTTGGTGTCTATTTGAACAATACATGGGGTTCTACACGCAGGTTTTTGTTTACAGCTATATTGAGTCTATGTTTGCAATTTGTTAGTGGAGGCAGTAATCCCAATTAAAAGAAAAACCCTCTGTGCTCATGGTTTTAATTTTGCTGATATTCCAAGACTGTCAAGATTTGAGCATTCTGCCTAGATTTGAGCATGCCAGCATCAAGCTTTGTTAGGCTAGAATGAAAATAAAGATACTGCACTGCCTTTTATTTCCTTAGATTCAAAACTGTCTCTTCTCTCTCTGTGAACAGTGTTCATCTCCTTATGCAGAACTGGTAACTCACATAGTTAGCTTATTACACACCAAAAAAAGTCTCCAAGAATAACAGGCAGGGCCACTGACCCCGAGACACAAAAGCAGAACATTGTTCACACCGAGCCAAGCTGCTAGATTGCTGGAGAAATGTGGCATAAACTCAGTCAACTTTAGCAAAGACAGAAGTATCTACTTTTTAATTTCAGTACATAAATACATCAATGTCCTTTGAAGATAGCTTTTATTCTATTATGCCTTTTCAAGAAAGGTTGGTAGCTGAATCAGACCCTTTATCAGATGGCATTTCCCACTGGTACAATACCTACAGATGAAAACAAAATTAATCTGGCCCTATCGTTCACTTTATTAAATTCATCTTTAAAATGGGAAAGTGAGCCTACCTTTATGTGACAGAAAGCCAGGAAGATTTGTGCAGACTTCCCATATATCTTGTACTTAATAGGTAAAAGCATCTTCTTTCCTATGTCCACACACCCCATGAGCATGTGCTTCCCACTCTTTTCAACTTATATTCATTATTATACGTCCTTGTAAGCATTTCTAGCATTATTAACACATGGAAAACAGAACTTATTACGTTCAGTGTATCTATCTATATGCATCTTCAGAACAATAGGATGTGGCAGATCTTCAAGGGACTTTCTAGCCCATGAGGTGAATGCAGTGGTCAGTGAAGCTGACAGGCAACCTACACCACCTAATTTACACACTGCTAAATGTGTTTTGGGGAGCTGTACTGGAAGAAAATGTAAATCTTACTCTCTAACAAGTCTTTCTGCAAGGCAGTATAAGAAAATGATTACAAGCATCATAAGCCCATTAAACCTCAAATCTCCATTTTGGATTATTCAGACCTGGGATTTTGACTGATGCCCACTTCTGCATAAAAGCTGAAAACCTAAGACCTTGACCTATGGCAATAATACCTTCTGGTTCTAGAACAGCAGCTATTCAAAATGGATTCTAGGATATTCCTGTCTTATGACTTGGTCCCATAACCCAGGCTGTCAATTTGAAAGGGCCCCCTCGCCAATTAATAACATATATACTTACCTATACAGAGCTAAGCTAGTTAAAAAGAAAGAAAATGAAAATGACTACAAAAATTAAGGTTAAATGTCTGTCTAGGTCAGTCAGCATGTCACCAACAATGGCAAACGGCTTATGGCCAGTAGGGATGAAAATGTCAGTCAAAGGTGAGTATATGGTGACATTCTGTATAGTATTCCACTTTTTATCAATCTGCAGGTCAGGGTACTTCAGAATCAGAAGAGGTTTCTTGTTTTGGACGGACCTTGGTGTTGCTTACTAAGCACTTTCCTAAAAACTTCTTTAAGCCCAGAAATATCTCCTATCAACAACAGCCTAAAAATATGCGTTCCATAGTTTTAACTATGCTTTATAAAAGCTGTCTGATCTCACTGTGCTTATGCAAGACTGAGTCCCTTTGCACACACATCGTAAATCACATTCTTGATCTGCAAATGTGAGGAGTGCAAAGAGCTCCATTTAATCTTAAGGAACCCTGGCTAATGATCTGGGTTGGTGAAGAATTCACAGCCAGTGTTGTTGCTGCAGAAGGTCTTTTGAGAAACAAAACCCCCAAGGGTTAAAAGAAAGCAACTTTATGGGGATACTCTGCTCATCACCAGCCAGCTTACATTTACAGATGGTTAACAGAGCTCCAAATTCACATGATGCAAAAGCAGAAAGGTCTCTTTGGACCTCTCTCTTTCCCTGTATCTACCACCTAGACAGGACTTTATAAGGTTGAGAGGATTTGGGAACATGAAAACTTACTCAGAGCCACCATGGACACCTGTTTGGAGAGCATTAAAGAAAAGGCAGCTGCTCCTGTCAGTCTCTCCTAATGCCAGTCAGCACCACAGGAACGTACCTGGGGAGAGTGCCATAACTACAGTTATGTACTACTCTCTTATTTCCCCAAGGACATTTCTAGCCTGTGCAGCCTCTGCAAAGACTGGAACAATAAATGCTGCACAACCTCTGAGGAAATGCAGTAGTGGTGTTTGGGAAGGTTGTGGTTGCTTTCCACAACCACAACTTCCAATGTCCGAATTTCAGCTGCTGACTCAGTGCCCAAGCTTTTCTACAAGATGAAGTGAGGCTTACTTCAACTTTTGGGTTCAATAGATCTTGTTCAAGGTGCCCCATATAGGCTCATAAAATGGTGGGGCACATTGTGAATCATCTCCATCTACGTACACGAGATGTTGCATTTTGGACTACATTCAGTGCCTTGAGGCTAAGGGGCAGGAAGGACTTATGACAGGCTGACTCAGGCTCGGAGTGGTCTGTGTGCAGCCAGCTTTGCCCTGAGTTATATGAGACCTGGTTGCTGTGAATGTGCTGCATTTTCAGGCATGTCAAAATTTGTGAAAAAAATGACTTTGTGGGAATGTTTGTGTAGTAGCGTATTTGATATGATCCGGTACGATATTTTCATTCCACTAAAATATGTGTGTATTTTTATATTTTGCAGTATTTGATCAGTGTTGGAAACAGCCAATTGAGCCACCAATTAGGTTTACTTTAAAAAGTGCAACCAAAATCATAAAGCCAAACAAGGCAGAATTACAAGCAAACCAGCCAGTTTCTCTCTTCTGCTAAGGACCTTTGCAGCAAGCTGTTTTACAGTACCTATTCTTCCTCATAACTGTATCCTTTTTCTCCAGGGGATCATTTTAAGCTTTAGAAACCACCAAAGTCATCCTAAAGCCATTTTTCCTAAGGCAGTATTTAAATGGAAAAGAATCCTCTTCTCTTGATTTAGAGTGTGTAAAATGCTATCCTGATCCTACCAGCCTGAAACCTGCAGCCCTCATTCTTTCCCAAAACTCTTGCATCTGCAAAGAGACCCACTGAATGCACAAAGGCAGTGCATGAGCTTAGCAGTGTGCCCATGTGTTTTCCATTATAAGAAGGGGCCTAAGAAGCCATTTTCCTTGCACTTTCCAGAGGAACCTCCCTTTTAGTAAAGAGTGCTTAATCTGTTGGGATGAAAATTACAACCAACTGAAAATCCACCCAGAATCTTGAGACAATCCCAAACTGAGCATTTTCAGACACTGAATCTTTTCAGTTACTTTATATATATATAGTTTTTTTATCTATCTGTGATGGCCTTCCCTGTCTCCTGGTTTCTTCCCATAAAAAAATCAGGATTGCCAGCATACCACAAGTGATCCTGTGCTTCAAATATTTCCTGCCTGTTGGGAAGTAGTAAACATGATGGGAGAGAAAAATTGTCCCTGGGAGATTTTCAACCTAATTTTGCGGACTTAAGATATCTGATTGTCCTGGGAACTCTGTGCTTGCAGCTCCCATTAACTTCAGTAACAGGTGCATGAATATTTCTAATGCCCATAGGTTCACATATTTGTAGGAGGACGCAGATAAGGTTTAGATAAGCATATAGCAATTCTCAGGCTAAACAAAGCAGAACTCATTGCAGTTCACCTATTGCTACTTGTTGTTAGACATAAAATAAGCAGGTGATGAGAATGTACGAAGCTGATCTAAGAGAAAAACAGAGGATGGTTTTCACTTCCAAATGCATAATGACCACTGTGTAGGACATGGTGTGCTCTTTGTAAAAACCCTTAGTGTATACACTGCAATTTCTTCACTCAGTTTCTTAAAGTTTGGGAGGGAAAAAAAAAAAAGGAATGAAGGTCATTGACTTTATCCTCTGTTTTACAAGATTTATTTGCTTAATCCAAGCCACTTTTCTCATTCCCTCACCTCTTTTTTTGGTTCTTGTAGGGAAGGTATCCCTATCCAACAGTAAACTTGCTGTGATTCAGAAGAAAGGAAGCCCACAAGTCTCAAAAAGTACATGACTCACTCTTCCAAGGAGACCTCTTGCTACTAACGTAGTGCAGTGGTTTTAAAACAACGCTGATGAGTAGGATGGTGGCACAAGTTTTCTCTAAAAGTTCATTTTCTCCTTTGCTGCTGGTCACAAAAAAAAAAATAAAATAAATAAATCATACTTAGTTTGCTTCTGATGGCTTCCATTGCGTAAATAGTTGTGAAGTGACAATTCATCATGACTTAGCCCTGCACAGGAGATGTACATATGTGTCACTTCCCCAGTGCCCTCAGCTCAGGGAGAGCCATCCCCAAAGCTGGCTGCAGACTCACCCACTGATGCAGCCTGTGAGTTGCACACCCATGTCAGGGAAATGTTGTTTAGCAGCAGCTGCAGTGCAGCAGACACACTAACTGAGATGACTATATTTAACTTAAGGAGTTGTCAGCAAGAGTCTGTCTGAGTGGGATGCGTTTAGTCTTTTTTTCCCCTTTTTCTCCAGTAGGGAAGAACATGTGATGCTTGTGTCCGTCTCCTCTTCGACTTGCTGGTTTTCATCCTTTGGCATGCCAGGATGAAAAGTGCATGTCCTTAATATTTCTGGGAGAAAAACATTACAGATTCTTTCCTACTGAGAATTGCAGATTCAAGATTTGATTCGTAAAGTGAGCATTACAACCCTGCCTATATACCCAGATTAATCCAAGGGGACCCTAGTCATGTAGCAACCATTTATTTCTGGCATGTTAAATGATCTGAGAAGTACTTTTTTTTTTTTTTTTTTTAGTTGTGTTTGGCTCCTTGCTATTTAGTCAGTTGTTTTCCTTTTATCACCGAAGAAAGTCTTAAGAAGGATAAGAAGGATTATTGTAAAAAATGCCTGATAACAGTACTGGAGCTGATAAAGGGAGGTAGCCTGAGAAGCTGGTTTTGATAGATGCAAAGCTAATATTTAAGTACCTTTGATTAAACAAAACAAATAAACAAACAAAAATCCCTGCAACATGCCTGAGTATTGGATAAGTAAGAGTCAAATTTTTATTCTTTGTTTTGATTCTTTTTATCTCTAGTGATTTTTTTCTTTTTTACCTCCTTAAAAGTGTTGATACCCAGTAATGATATTTTAATGCAAAACTGGATAGGCCAATCAGAATGATAAAATAGGACAACGAGATAAAATGCTTCAAAAAGAGACATTATTTTAATATTTGTGTTTTTGATCTGGATCTAGGCTAGTGTCTTACCGGATTCCTTTTTTATCTGTTCATTTCCTGAGTCTCCTTCCCGCTTCATTAAGACATTCTTTAATTTGCATTAAGCAACTAGAATCGGGCATTAAGGATCATATAATAAAGGTGTCTTTAGAGTTGGGCAGTTCATGTACTTGCTCATAAGTCTTACATTGCCAATTTTATCTGAACTCTATGAGATAATGGTGAGATATTACTTAGTTTAAAATAAATAGGAAATCATAACATGGGCCATGCTTCTGTGGCTCTGAAAGACATGTAAGAGGTTTTTTTGCTTTTCTGATATAAAAGTGTTCTTTTGATTTATTAGATTTTCTTGCCCTTTAACTTCAGATGTATCTTGAATGTCAAGCTTGATTTTTTCGTGTTTTAGTCATGTGCATTCATTTAGTGAGCTCAAATAATTTTCCTGCCTTTCTGGTTAAATTATGCCTTTTTAAAAGGTGTCCTTTAGACAAATAGCAGTCTTAGTTAACAAGAACCAAAATTTACAGACAGACTAGTACTTTTTTTTTTCCTCTGAAATCTGATTGCCATGCTCCTGACTTTTTCTGAGTTGAATTTTTTATAAATTTTAGAGAGGAAGTGTAGATACTGATAGTACATATAAGTGTTTTTTGTTTCATTTTGTTTTTGTTTTTGTTTTTGGTATGTACTGATGGTTAGTGGATGGACTATGAGTTGAAATCAATTGTTCTTACAGCAGCTTCGGAACACTAGTAACCCAGTGGCTAGATCTGTTGTAGATACTCTGTTTTACATTTCAAAGCACAAATGTGGTAATTCCCCTCAGTGAAGGATTGGGGAGAGTGAGTGAACTTTCAAGTACTAAGTTTGTCCATTTGATGCAAAGTACAAAACAGCTATGGAATATATAATTAAAAGTAAGCTGGAAATTAACATTTCAATGAGCCAGAAATATCCTGATTTCATTTTACTATGCTAAAAACAAGTAATAGCTGTGGCCGTGACCTTACCAACAACAGTGAGAATCTAATGATGGGGAATCCCTGTTGAAGAAAGATCCCTGGATGTTGCACATCTGCTGAACCTCCCACAGATGTGGCCCTGCTGGCTGGACCACTGCAGCAATTTGTCTACATTAACAGTAGATGAGTAGATGAGAAATCACAGTGGTATAACATGTTAGATTGAGAAACAACAGGTAGTTGAGAGATAGCTGGGGTAGGGTAAAAACAGTTGTGTTTTTTTTTTTTTTCATGGCAGGAAAATCTTTCTAAATTACTATTTATTTATTTATTTTTTGGCAATTCCTGCCTATAAAAGTTTTAGTAATTTGCCTTATGCCCTTGTCTTACCCCATAAAATGGATCTTTCACAGGACAATATCTTCAGCAATGCATATGGGTCTCCTTTTTGGGCCAATACTGGCAGCAGGTTCATGTGGTTACAGCATACTTCTGAAAAAAACAAAACTCTGGCTTTGCAATACATACGATAGTTTACTGTTGTTGTCAAGAACAACAGAAATATAAATCTACATTTAAATTAAATCCCACAAATGCTATGGTTCTTTGACAGTTGTTTCGGTGTTTTTGTGAAGGTTGTAATTTCCAAGTTAGCTTAAATATGAGTATTTTTCAATGTATTTAAAAAATAAGATATAACAGCCATTGATAAGGAAAGCATTGATGAATCCTGGCATTAGAACCACTGGCACCACATTTATGCTTTTCTGTACAATGCATTACACCTCTCAGAAACACTCAGCTCTGCCCAAGGACAGTGCAGCAAAGAATTAAAATTCAAGCACTAGAGGCAGTCTCTTTCTTTCTTGCTGAATAAATGAAGGAAAACAGAGAAGAAGGAAAAATACAGAAAACAAAGCAATGGATGATTCTGCCAAGATTCACACCAAATATTGCAATGCTTATTCAATAGGGGTTTAACGTTTCGTGTTTGAAAACCATAGTGTCTGTGAAAATGCATGGTACAATATCCTAATTCAGACTGGTGGTTACTACTGGCTGCACTGGGATTGCACAGAGTGCCACTCAGAAGGGGGCCCGGACTCCCTGTGTTTGACACACAAATGCATTTGGGTAGCTGTTTACATGTGGGATCTGCCTTGCCTACGTATACTTCAGAGAACATAGGCTTGCCAGATTTTAGCCTTTGTGTCTCATTTGCAAAATAAATGGTTTGCTTAAGAGTTTTCTAAAAAAGATAGAGAATAAATGGTCTCTCTGCCATAAATGGAAGACAGAAGAATCCCATCTGAGTACGTACGACTAAAGCAGAGCGAATAAATCAATACACGCAGCATTCTGCAGGGAAAGCAGAGTCAGCTGAAAGGTGATGTTTCACGAGGGCTAAATCATTTCTCCCCGCCCATCTGTGGGGATGCCAGAGGAGGGAGAGCAGGGAGTGCCCCCAGGGCTGGGGGTAGCAGAGGAAAGTGAAAAGGGAATAACCAGCAGGAAGGCGAGGGCAGGATTGCTGGAGGGGCTGAGAGGCAGAGCAGCAAACCTGCCCCCCAGCACCCCAGCGCCTTGCCGTGCCCTGCAGCCAGGGCATTGCCGCTTTGGCAGGGGGCCCTGCGCCTCCCTCCCCAAAAGTGCCTCTGCCTTCTGTGAGGCTTGACTGAGCCTCAACTGTCCCGAGGCGGTGGTGTTTTCCTGGAAAAACACATCTTTATTGCTTTACAAATTCATTATAACAAGGGACTCATGTTCAGACTGAAGGACACACTTATTATCGTCCTGTGGTTTTCAATTAATAAGTTCACAGCTAACAGTTTTTAAGTACAGTGAATCATGCAAATTTCCATATCACAGCAGCTAATTTATTTGTTTATTGGGGAATAGCAGGCGCCACATGAATCTGTTTTTGAAATGAATTCCAAGTAAGGCAGACAATTTTGGTCCGAGCTGTAGGAGGGGGGAGCAGGAGGGACCAGCAGGATAATGTAACGCAGCCTCTGAGCAGCGCAGGGTGTCTAACGCGGGATATGAACGTGAAATGAGCAGCAGCACAGATCTAATATACAGGGGACTGATCCTGAAGCCCAGCCCTCCCTGACTGGTGGATTTCTGGCCAGAACCAACGTGAGTGTATCTCCAGGTCAGAATGATAAAATCCAGGTGCTTTTGGTATACAATTGCCGATGACTTCATTCTGTCTTCCACGTACAGTTCCAGCTTTTGTTCCCCAGGCAGTTTTCAATGCTGGTTGCAAACATAAGGATCATTAAGTTACAAGCTGGATTTATTTACCGTTTGCAGTTAGATCTGAGAGTAGTTGTCTGTTATACCAGATTTTAATTTCAAGCCTGTCTGATGGGCATATAAGATGTGTTCTTACCTGTTCTTGCAACTTTGCACAATTATGTTTTGGACTCTGTTCTGCCCCTAAGAGCTCAGAGGAAGACTCAGGCAAAAAAAGATGTAGCAGAGTGGCGTGCCAGAGGTTTGCAGGGCACAGGAATGTTGTGACTCAAGGTGTTGCTGCTGCAGAGCTCAGGCATGAGCTTGACACCTGCAGGTAGCTTTGCAGAAAGCGCGTTGATCTGTGGCCATCGCTAGAGGTTTGCTGGATTCCAGAAGCACAGAGGCTTTTCTTTATGTGGATGGCTTTCATTCAGCATTCATACAAATAATCTTCTGCAACCCATGGGCATGCTCTTGGATTGAAGCTGCCACTGTGCTTTTGGCCTGCTCTTTGTGGGGAGGGAAACTGGGTAGAAATGGTGGTGACTTTTTCCAAGGAAGCAATGCCTTAGGCAAGGGGCTAGGCTCCAGATTCGTCAAACTAAATTTTAGGCACCTGAGACCTAAGCTATATCATTGATGAAGGGAGGTTCAGAGGTTATCTATCAGCTATGATCTGGTGCCTTGACTTCAGGTTTGGCTATTGATGCAGTGCTGGAGGACTGAGCTCCAAATGGTGATTTGGTGAGATGTCAAAAGCAAGGGGATGGTTCTGCACCAGTAGTGCTCTTCCTGCAGGTGGTAGGTCACAGGATCACCTTTCTCAGCTCTCTAACCAGTCATCTTTCTTTTACTTTTTTTTTAATCAAGCTGAGATATGGGCTAAACATGTCCACAACCTGTGCACTTTGGCTGCTGTATGAAACGGAACTAGTCTGTCTTATTGTAGTCATTTCCACAAATTATATCCCTTAAATGCTTATACAATGAGGCTATAATTTAAACCATAATTTAAATGTAAAAGTGACAGGGGGCCTAAGCAGGCTATCTAAGGGAGAGTATGACTGATGTACATGATGTTTGAAAGGAGATGAAAGAGTCACTGATACAGAGAAGCCCATTCCAGATAATGGCAGCGGAAGAGGAAATGGTTCCTGCAACATGAGAGATGAAAGTGGAAAAGGGAAACACTTATGTAACTATGAGAAGGAATTTGTCTGGTTGTGACTGAAAAAGAAAAGATGCTGAAAAGAAATAACATCATGAAAATGGAGAAAAAAAAAAGATTAATATTTTTAATAGGGAAGTAGACCATTGGTCAGAAGCAGGCAACAACTTCAGCAGAGTGATAGCACTCAGAAATTTCCCAATGCCTTTTTTCATGCAGGATGGGTATTCACATCAAATGCTGAGATTTAATTAAAAGCATACTCAGCTGAAGAAATCTTCTGTCCTCTATACGTATTTTTTTTTCTTCATGTTTTTCATTTTCCCTAACTATCCAGAATGGAGAAAAGGCATAGTTCCTGCAATTCAAGGAACATGACTTGAATTTGATGGTTCCTTTTACAACCCATAAAACTCATATGACTAATAAAGAGCATTTCTGACCTTTCACATTAAGATCACTCTGACTGCTTCCCACATATTCAGCCCATGTGTCTTCCTCTGGATCTGTACTTCTTCTCATCAGGGAAAAAAACAAACAAACAAACAAAAAAAACCAACATAAATAGGTGACAAAAAAGTGGCTGTTTAAACGTCAGAAGGCAGCAAAATACTCAAATATTGTCGTCAGAAATAGTTGACATTTCGCTGTTTAAAAGAATAAAAAGTCAGATAATCTGATGTCTTCACTCAGTGAAGATGATTCCAGAGCATCATGGCAGATAGAGTCTAGAATACCCCAAAAGCTAACATCAACATATTTTTACAAGCACAAGGTTGCTGTAGCATTGCTTTTATCAGGAAAATTTGTTCCTTTTAAACACAATGGAGCACTTAACAGGTCCCCAACTCAGACCATGTTTCTCCAACAAAATTTCACGTGTTTTTAATAAGAAATAAATAGGTAGCAGAAAAAAAATATTTTTGTTGTGAATTAAATGATCTCACTGCAGTACACTGAGTGCAAATTCTGGCCACAAACATGCTTAATATGTAAATAGTTCTGTTTGTAATCAAAGCCTTCAGAAATTCAGTTTCTGGAAGAAAAGAAGTCATACAAGCTTCAGCACTTGGGCTGACCCACTGAAATCAGTGGAGGTACCTTTGCCAAGGTGGACTTTGACCCGTGGATTCACAATGAACAAAAATTATTTCTTGAAGAGTTGTTTAAATAACTAAGTAACAACAGGCTCCCATGGGATAAGAGAGCATGAAAAAGAGAAAAAGAGAGAAGGGGAATGAAGCAATCAGAAGGGAGAAAGGATGGGGAAAAAAAAAAAAAAAAAAAAAAGGCTAGAAATGATCTAGAGGATAAATAAAAGCAAAGGGCATGCTTAAAGCACAGGACAAGAAAATGACAGACAAAAGAAACAGGAATAATGACAGAGAGAAAGAAAAAAAAAAAAAAGAAAAAGGCTTAAAATAAGAGTGGGTACTCGTAATGCTGAAAAGAGAGATAGAAACAATAGTAAGAGGGGAAGAGAAGAAAGACTGGCATGAGGCCTTGGTGGCACTGTGAGGAGAGAGGCTAGAAAAAAGCCTCAGCACAACAATAGAGGGATGAGAGACAGAGGCGCGAGGGGGGCAGCACAGATTAAATGAGAACCAAATGTAACCGTAACAAAGGTTCTGAGATATAGGCAATGAAAACATCTTAACAGGGAAATGTTTTTTTGTATGTGTGTGTGCACGTGTGTGTATTTTCACATACTCAAAAAGATTCTTTCTCTCCGCCAAGAAACACTCCCTCCCTGCTCTCCCCATCCACCAGCTCCCCCTCCACCCCCCCAACCCAGAACAGCTCAGTCTCAAAAGCAAAGGCAAGGAACACTCAATGTCACTCTGGACTTCAATTATTATTTCTTTTTCTTTTCCTTTCCTTTCTCAATTTTCAAACAAGCACCTCCATGGAGGCTGCCCCTCCTTAAAATCCATTTTTAAAATTCTCTCTTGCTGTGATGGCTGCAAAAGATGTGACAATTGGCAGGCTGCTGCTGTGCTGAAACTAGTGTTTGTTGTGCTGACCAGTTTTCTAGCTGTTTCCTCATAATTCTTAGATGGCTTTTCATACCCGTTTATTGTCTTTCCTCTTGGAGTGGAAGCACTTTAAGATGGGGCTGTCTCTGTACCTGTGCAGCAGCCAGTGAAGGGCAATATTAACAAAGGTTCTCCTGTGATTTTTGCAAGTCACTTTTGAAAATTTCTTCCTGTTCCCGAGGGATTCAAATATGGCCTTTTTCTTGGTTGAAAATAAGCATTTAGATGCATTCCTGTTTACACATGCCACAGCAGAGCTCCCACAGAAGCCTCCAGACCTGAAGGAAAGTCATAGCAGCACCTACACGGACTGAAGGCTATGGCTCCGGTGATGCTGGTGCAGTGGGGTGGCAGGGACTGTGTAGCATGGACTTGTCATGCAAAACCCTGCAAGCTCCCTTCTCACTTTCCCATGACGCGCTGTTGCAGGTGAGTGTCTTTGTGCACAGTCCCTCAGGGTGGGCTTGTCTTGGCCCAGTCACCCACAGAGCACAGCAAGAGCCGAGAGCATGAGGTAGAGAAGCAAAAAGTGTTCGTGTTTATTGTGTGTTGTGTGCTTGGGGAAGTAGTCAATCCTGGTTCCTTTGTGCCCTTGAGAAGGGTGCAGGAGGACTCCCTTGAATGTGAGCCTTCTCTGGAGAGAATTAGATTATTGTCCTCTCCAACCCAGGTGGCTGTCCCCTGTCACACTGCTTTGATCTGCTCTTGACTACCATTTTGTTCCTGGTGCCCGGGACAGCAGATACCTCATGACCATATGACAGGAATGCATCTATACTGCTCAAACATCTGATGGAAAAGACATCTGTTGATCCTGCTGGAGAATGAGTGGCTTTATGAAGCATGTGTAGGGCAGTTGCTCAGTTCTCTTCTGTAAAACAGCACAGAAAGATGGCAACACCTTCCAGTACCTGCTGCTCAGACAGGTGGTACAAGAGCCCCTAAATCTGTGTGCAGCGGTATAGGGATATATGGAAGATGTACCTTAAATATTGACTGTCACTGATATTTCTTGTCAATTTCTCTTCAAAAGACAGCTGCTGCCAGACTCAAACTGGTCATTTGGGACAAGAAGGAGAACATGGGAGAGGAATAAAATGCAATTATTTACAGTGTAACCAAGCAGTTTTTACACGGAGGGTGATACAAAAGTGAGGGAAGCAACAGAAGTGAGGAACAGTTGCTATCTTAATAGAAGAGCAGCTTCCTGCAGCTTCCTGGTTCCTTAGATTTTTATTTTAATACTTTTGTACCAAGACCAAGTAAAAGAAACTCCTCAACTGCTAAGTGCAACTTATGGGGCAAAGTGGGGAACTGCTGTGAGTACTGTGCTTCAGAGGAGCCAGTGCTCCTAAGGTACTACTCAGGTACTGTTCAACATACAGGTTGAAATAGGCTTAAATTGTAAAGTTTGGATAAAAAACTGCAGATAATTCCAAATTTCTGTAAACCTATTTGTGCATATGTTATGTGGAGGTTGCAAGAATGAAGTTCTGCAAATGAATCTGAATTTCCCAAAGGTCTGGACTGTACTTTCATGCCAAGAAATCGCATTATTGAGTTTTTAAACAAATGATCATTAATGATGATCTTAATGATCATTGACATTGTTCTTGTAGAGGAGTCAGGGAAATGTCACGCAGTGCAATCCTTGCTGCTAAAGGGTTAAACTCTTTCTTGGCTGGGGCAGCTTGCTGACCTAGCTAAGAGAAAAAAGCTATAGGTCAGCGAGTGAGATTGCCCTTCCTTTAGAAGAACTGCCCAGACAGTCCAGGAAGATTACAATAAGTGTGTAGAGACTAAGCTAGGAATTAGAGACTAGGGAGTGCTGATTTCAATTCTTTTATGTGCAGTCTTTGGGCTAAAATCCAGGGAGTTGAATTAGCATAAACTGTTCCAGTAACCCCGAGGATATATTACTCAGCCCCACCTAGCTGGAGGGCTTGAGCACCACCATACCTGGAACTGCTGACACTCGGACAGGAAGCTGACAGATAAAAAGATAGATTGGTCTGATCGGGTAAGCGGAGGCATGGCTAAACGATTTACACAGGGCCAAAGAGAATGCGGAAGGGAAGAAGACACTGAAAGAAATCTAAAGATTATTAATATTCTTCTCTCATTGAGGCTTTCTCTTGTTCTCCAGCTCTGAGATAAAAGCAGGTGGTGAAGGCAATGCTGAACATGTTCAGCACATTCAGCTGAACACAATTCACAGAAATGGAGTTGCATTTCAGTCAATGCACAGGTAGGTTGTATCAAAAAAAATAAAATCTGGATAATGCGAGACATGATCCTCCTGTTGGCCCATTAAAAGGGTTTGGAGCCTTGGAACAACAGCAATAGAGAGGGTCCTCAATCTACTACTTCTCTGGGTGGAGCACAAGCAGAAGAAAATGTGGATGCTCGACAGTTGTCAACTGTAGATACAAGAGCTGATAATTTACCAGCAGCAGTATCTCCAAATTAGCATCCTAAGTGTTTGGAGATGCCAGACAGCCAATGGCAGCCAGATTTACAACTGATAAGCTCACTGTTTGAGCTCACAAGTACCCAGCACCCCATGTCAGCTGGCTGGCACCTGTTCTCACAAAAATAATACAACTAGTGTATTACACTCTGCAACAGCAGTTGACAATGTGACCATGAGTAGCACCATGTTTAATTACAGTCATACTTCACCTTCTGGAATTAAACAGTGGGAAATACCAACTGTGAATTCATCAAGAAGAGATTTGGTTAGGAGAAGAGGGGAGTGGCTGTGCATTGGTTTAAAACTAAAGTCACAGATGGAGCTGGTAAGGCAGAGGCCTGGAAGTGTCTGTAAGAAGCTGAACGGGGAATCTGAAAGCAATTCCTTAAACTTCTGCCAGCTGAAGAAGAAGACAGTGTAAAGCCCTAATTAGAAGTCTGGTGAGAAATCTTTCTGGGGAAAACCACCTGCAGGCAGATTGCTTTCAAATGTGGTCTTGCAAATCACTCTGAAACCAAGGGAACCAGCCTTAGCCATAGTGCTTATAATACACGGAGACAAGGACCATCTCCCCTCCATGCTGACCTGTGCTCCAATGCAATTACCTCTGCAGCTGATTGTACAAGCCTCTTCCTCACAAGTGGGAGCTATTTTCATAGACCTCATTGTTTTAGACAGTTTTAGAAATGATGGTCTATTTCTAATGTAAGAGAGCCCTGACAGTGGCATCCCTGCTAATGGACTGTAATTACAGGATTGATCCCACTTCCCTGCCAATATGAACCCTTCTGTGCTTTCTAAGGCAACAACAACAGCATAAATCAATGGTCTGCCACAACAAGCTTCAGTGGATTCAGGGTGAGTAGACCTTCCTCTATACACAGTAAAGCTTGCTAAATGGGGACAACACACACCTGATTAGCATAGTATCATTAACTTATCTCCATGGACATGTGGAGGACTGTCCTTGTACTGTACTTCATTTAACAGCTGGCAAGAAACTGATCATTTTCAACATAGGTCTTTACACTTAAGAGTGGCATTATCTGTGTTAGAAGAAGCAGCAGGAGCTGCAGAAGACATAGAACAAATGTTGAACAAGATTCTCCTCTTGGGGGAGAATGATCTTTTTCTTCCGAGAAGACATGGCACAGACATGTTATTGGATAGAAGCAGGGAAACTATCAGAACACAGACATTGACTTTACAGTCTCTCATGGATCAAGCAAGGAAAGTCATGTTAATAAAGCGAAACACTTGTTTATGGAGCAATAAAGACTTTTTTGGTATATTCATGAAAAATGATAGCTACTTCATATTTTTGTATTTGAAAGTGAGACATCTGTTATGTAACATTACTAAAATTAAACTTGTAAAGGATAACAGATCTGATTCACCCTATGTGTTTTGACAGGAACCATTAAATCTGTTGCACAAAAGCCTTGGTCCTGTTTTGAGCAAAGTTTCAGCTATGCCTGTTCCTGACCATACAATATACTGATGTAGGTTCTGACCCTGAAAAACAGATTTGGTCTCCTTGTTTGATTTCAGACCTTCCTGGTCACTACAGGCTTGTCAGGTAATCTTAACTCTTACTTGAAACCAGCTTCTGTCCCTGGACTTGCTTTGCCCACATTGCTGGGGTGCTGCAGGTCTAGGCTACTGAGAGCCATGCCCTGCTTGCATTGCTGCTGTTCTCAGCTCCTGACTTGCCTTCCTTTACTGAGCAGTCCACTCTCTCATTCCCTGACATCTAGGGTCTTTTTTTTTTTTTCTGTGTGGTCACTTCTGTGTACCCAGCAAAGACACCTAGATGCAGTAATTCTCATGTCATTAACAGCAGTGTCCTTAACGTGATGGGGTCCTGTAGCAAGCTTATGCAGAATACAATTCTTTTATGGTCTTTTGAAGTCAGACCTGCTACTCAGTAACTTAGTTGGATCCAATAACACCCAATGTCTTTGTCAGACTCAAATGTTCTGAACGTCCTAAAGGATGATCTGTAAGTGAACAACAAAATAGTATGTGCTTCTAATGAATCAAGAATCTGTGTGTGCTGTCATGTGAATCAAACTGATGAGTTAGTGCAGTGGTTCAATTAAACTCAGAGGGAAATGATCAAGTGATTTATGTAAACCAATTGCTTCAACCAGAAGATATTGCTGCTTATTAACAGAGAGAATAGTTTCATCAGGGTTTCCCCTTTTTGGCATCCTATGTGGTCCACATCCAATGAAAAAATGTCTGAGGAGACAGGAAAACAATGCCCCTGCCATCATGAAGTATACCCAGAAACTAAAATGTTGGCTAAGGAATTTATGAGACTTTGCACAACATCATGTCTACTGGGTCCAGATAAAAGTAAGAACAAACAGATCAAAATGGGGCCAGAGAAAGAAAATGTGAGTCTGGAACTGAATCTTGGTGTTAGTGTCCAGCTGGCCACATTATTAGACAGATGGCAGGTTCAATATCAAGCCCTTGGAAGGGTCATCCCAGCAAATTACAAGATCTGCCAACTGGATATGGAAAAAGAAGAAAAAAAGACAAAAAGCCAGATCTATCATGTCCATCTGTTGGGCAGACAGACAGCCAGAGAAGGAGTTCTCATAGTCCCATGTATGTATGGTCCAGGACTGGACCTAAGTGATAATTCCTCAGAGTACAGACTATACCAAACAGATATCTGATCTTTGTACAATGCAAAATGATGACTTGTCTTGTAGACATGTTCCAGGCTATCTTTTTCTAGATCTATTGCATGAAGTATCTCCTATCTTCTAGTACTCATTTCCATACTCCCATTTGGTTGTCCAATATCCTTTGTGAGGGCACATAAGGACTGGCAACAGAAGAACTGTAGAAAAACAAAGCATTTGGCACAGGGTCATTGATCTTAGTGCTAGCCCAAAGTAGCAGTGGAAAATTCTGCAATGGCCTCCCAGAGATATGCATTTGAATTAAATTGTTCCCCATGCTGGGCATAGGACAAGCATGGTACTTGTCCCTAAAACTGACCTACCAAACTTTAGGTAGATATCCATTCATCAGGTAATCCTCTAAGAAAGCTTTCTTTTTCAATCAATATTTCTCTGTCCTGAGGACTGTTGTCCATTATACAAAACACAGCAGCAATATTTCAAAGAAAAATTCTTACAACCTCACAGAGATTACATGGGACTTTAAATAATGGTGTGAATTGGAAATAACATCTGGAGAGGAGATCCCATTGGAATACACTATGGAAATTTTGTTCTAAGCAGTAGATCCTTCAAATAAGTGACTAGAGGATATAGTACCAGCAATACCAATTAGGACCGTGACGTCACTGCAAACTTGCCATTGAAGGTTGCTTAATCTTTGTGGCCAAGTGAGAACTATTGTGCAGCTATTAAATGATTTTTTTTTATGCTGAACTTGATGCATCTTTTGTGGATCTAACCTAGACATCTTTTGTTTGGAGCACAAAGGTTTAGTATATTGAGCCTTGAGTTTTTAGATGGCGCGTTTAAAACCTTAACTATTTTATACACGATAGCACTGTTACAGGAACATGAGGAAAAAGAATATAAAATGTTGTATTCAAGCCCCAAAGCTCAACATGGTAATGAAGGTCGCCTCCAATGTTCAAAGGTAGATTGAGACACTGAAATACTTTTTTTAACAGTAACATTTTATTTTGTTTTACTTGCCATAGCTAGTAGCTTGGAAATTAGGATACTGTCACTAACTTACAATCATTTTATTTCATGGTGCAGTGTTGCCCTCAATGACAGAGAATATTTGCACCCTGTATTTTGTTCAGGATGGGATTTTGGGTAACAGGAAACTTTAATCAGGAAATTAGTTTCTAATACACGCTTCATATCTGAACTAAAACACTGATGTGGATGCACCTGTAGCCAACTGATACAGCACAGTTCATGTCTACCTAACCTCTCTCTCACTCTGTCTAACTCCCAGGCAGGGTAAATGTATCTACATGGAGAAATGGGAACAGTCTCTAGCCCATGCTGAATGCTGAGTCATGCCCACTACTTGTCTGAGAGAATGTTGGATTGTCTGATCCAAAGACATGTCACGTACCATATTAGTAGTTTTACAGTATGGATAGTGTGTGCCAGTGCTTGGGGCATGCCCTAATCGTACTCAGTTTACTGACATAGGTGTAGCTGTAGCATCCCAGAAAAAGGGTAGGGGTATGAGGATATAGAGAGGCAAACCAGATTCAGTTACCAGCTGCTGAAGCCTACATAGATGAGTGGTTCGTATTTCATGGGGCTAGAAACTTTTAACATTTTAAGAGATTATGGTCATCCAGATCTGGCACAAAGGAGTAGAAAGAATGATTTTTATGGAGGTCTAGCATAATAACTGGAAATTTGAGTAGGGAAGTAATGGAGATCCCATGGCAAACCTTTAACTTTCCTCTGCTTTTTCTGAGCTGCAAGAGGGGAAAAGCTGACAAAGGCAGACTCCGAATGAAAGAGAGTTGGTACTCAATTAATGGTGCTTTATGATCTGCACTGCACACTGCTGCATCTGTAATATGAAGCATCTTACATGCACGTTGTTAACATGCACTTGCTAGGGACCCAAGGATCAAATACATAACAGGAAGACTGGGGCGGGGGGGGGGGGGGGGGGAGAGGAGCAACACAGTTTGTGAAATAAACAGTAATGAACTGAAGATTTTTAAAACACTCAGTAAATGTATGATTTTTATAAGGCTCATGAAGGCATCACAGACACTATTTCTCAGCTTTCCACATTTTCACATTCATTATGATTTCCTGAGATTTCTGAGAATTGTTGGGCTTCTTAAGAAGTGAATGAAAGTGGGGGCAGTGGCACAGTTTCTCAGAGAGGACAAAGAAACATGGGTTGATGTGCTAGTATCACAGCAAGCTAAGATAGACACCAACCAAATTAGGAGAAACAGAGCTGGGGCTGTGCCTCCTGAGCAGGGGAACAGTTGCAGACTTGGACAAAGAAGCATTTCTACACCACACAAAGGATCCCCCCACTGCTTGAGTCAGCAATAGCAATGCTAACTTGTCTCATCCAGAAGAAATTTTCATCACTCTTGACTCAGTGAAATCCTTCAGGAGACAATATTTATCCAAGCAGTATCTTAGTGTCACTAGGCAGAGCAGCAACACAGCAGCATCCATGTAATTGAAGCCACAGCATGTCATTGCATGTAGTGAAAGCAGCTCCAGACAAGGTTACCAGATCTGTGGAAGCAAGGCCCATATGAGATATAGTGGCCATTAACTTTCCTTGTCTTTATCCTTTTCATTATGTTTGACAGCAGCAGGCAGCAAAGAGGTTTTGCCACAATGCAATATCCAGAGTCAAAATGTGTGACAAAATTGTACTCAGTAGGCAAGGTCCCATTTACAGTTTGAGTTTGGGGATGGTCTTATCTGTTTTCCTTTATGCACAGAGAGAGTGATTAAAGACTCATTTTCATTTCCTTTTATACCGTACTGTTATAATCCAGATAATTTCAGTGTCCTTAATCAACATTTGGAGGAGTAAATAATGCTATGCTAGTAACAGTCTTGTGCCGTAAACATTTCTTAAGTCATGCAACAAGGCCACAAGGAGGGTAAATATCAGATTGTCCCACTTTTATAGAGAGAGAAATGGAAAAAGAGACTGGTAAAGTGACTGATCTATGATTATAATAGCATGTGTTGGGCTGGGGATTCCCAGCTGTCCTGTATTTAAAAACCAGAGAGTTCTGCATGAAAATCTACTATGTGAATTAGTCTATAGATTTTAGCATGAAGAAAAAAAATCCAGTTTATGGAAAGATTTACTGCTATTCAATGAAGGATGATTGTTTTGGTAACAAGGCAGTGGATGACTAGAGAAAAAGATGAACAAGTTACCACTCATTACCTGTTCCACAAGGAAAAAGCAAAGATGATGAACAAGCTTGTTAACAGATATGACACCCCAAGCAACCATGAAGCACTTGCTGAAACAGTTGGGATTTTAGTGCCAAACATCTTGATCTTATCACTATCACATTACATGGCTAAATAATACAGAAGTGAATGTGATGTGTTCCCTCCAGTGACAATGTTATCCCATAAATGGAAAAGTGTGGAAAAAGGAATGTGCTATATAAGCATAAAATATAGATGTAGGCCTTAATTTCCACTAAAATCAATGAGCCTGGCCAGTGCTTTGCACTTGTGTAGCACATTCCATCTTCCCTATATTATTGGCTCACCAATTAGAAAAATTAAAAAGCCAAGATAGGGCGAGCAGCTGCAATGTTCAACAAATAACACAGAGTGCAGCACCTCAAGAAAATAAATCATATTATCCATAAAAGGAAAAAATGATAGCAAACTTAAATGCCTAAGATATGTGACTAGTCCATTATCTTTATCTCATATTCTTCCAGTTTACTTATCGCTCAATAAGCATGGCACTCCTGACAAATGTAATTTGAGTCTGCATACAGGTCTCATCTTAAAAAACTGGGCAAGAGATCTATTTCTGACCTCCTGTAATGTTATGATGTACCTTTCTAAATTATATTCTTTTTTGCCTGAAGTGTTGAAGACATGACATTTTTTTCCTTTTCTTGTTTTGTTTTGAATGCCACTATGACTCAGCTTGCCTGTAATCACAAAACAATGGGAACATGACAGTTTCTGGCAGAGCACATGGGACATTTTATCACTATAACAGACACTCAAGATGGTATGATTGCAAGGGGAAAAATATGTCGGGTCAAATTAAAATACAGACCAGACAAGAAAAATTAGCATCAAACCTATATTTCAGACACCATGCAATGAAGTTTCATTACATGTGTATACATAAACAGTACGAGCCACAGGAGCAGGATACAAAACAAGGAAGAGAGTGCTCTCTTCTTCCACAAAGCCAGATATCCTCCTACAAGTGCCTGCAGGAAAGACATGCTAGCCAGTGCAAGCACCTGACCTGTGCTTGCTGCTGTACAGGTCAAGGCAGCACTAGGGATCCTGTACCTCTAAACAGTGGGGACCAAGTCTTGATCCTGTTCTCAATGACTGTCGATTTTACAGTATAGTCACAGTCAAATGTTCAAACTGTCATGTAGGTATCCATCCCAGCCTCACCAAGCCTGCCTGTTGAGGCTTGTTAACAGATATGACACTGAGCCACTGGGGCTGCCCTGGGTAAGCCTAGGCAGGTTTGTTGGTTTGTAGGGTTCATGCTCATGCTGGATGCATTGGATACAGGCAGGGCTGGACATGTCCAACAGCTGGGAGTCTGAACTCGGTCACTGTGTGGCCCCACTGAGGCTGGTCGATAGTCCAATTAAAGCCAACAGTGAGGAAAGGAAGATCACAGTCATGGTACTTTTATCTATTTTACAATTTCATTCTTCTGATACAACAGACATGGCCAAGAGATCTCAGTGTTCCAGCTAGTGACTGGGATCTGGACATACAGAACAAAATGGAGAGTCAGAACTAATTCTATGTACACCTGAACCTTTTGGAGATCCTTCTGTCATAAGTGTTTTCCCTAAGTTCCAGAGATCCCTGAGTTTATGTGGTTCTAATGACAGATGAGGTACAGTTGGGTCTGAACTACAAACCCAGGATTTTTTGTGTGGATGCTTCTGAGAAAATATGGTTAAAATGTTATGAAAATTTAAATGGTCTCTACACATCCTGATTCTTGTCAGAATCAGTATCTAGCCAGTTGGAAGATATTTAGATGTTATTCTGACCTTGTTGCCTACCAGAACTGTCAGAAAGCCTGCTCTTACAGGAAAAAAAAAAAAAAAGAAAAAAAAAAAAAGAAAAAAAACTATTCCAGATATCCAAGTCATGCAGACTTTTTGGGGCAAAAGAGCTCTCAAATCAAAGCTTGGTTAAGACAAAACTCTCCTTGGCCTCTATGAACTTTGAATAAACTTAAAAGTAGATCATGGATATCACATTACTTCAAATACTTTATTTTCTGCATAAATCCAGCCTACAATGTCAATGAAGGAAAAAGATCTAATTATTATCTGGGCAATGACTGCCTTATCCACTGGGGAAGAATGCCACACATTCCTCCTGTTCTTTCCTACTTTGATTCTTAGGAGACAAAATATTTGGTTTCATTTTTCCTTTAGTAGATAATATGCCAACATTAGCTGATATGAGGCTGTCACCCGCTCACTCTTTATAAGTAAATTACTACAAGCTTACTGTTTAATCTTGCTGATTGGCAAGTCTAAGAAATATATATCTGTAAAGGGACCTGAGCTGTTAATCAGTGCGCCAGCATCAAATTAAAAAATGTTCTCTGTCATGCAGACGATTGGCTGGCTAAAGCAAATAAGACAGAAGTCCAAGAAGCTGCTGTGCCTTTTTCTGTGAAGTGAACAAACTCTTTCATGTCATGTATTTCTATGCAACAGAATCTAAGCAGAACACCCAGGGAAACCACACAAGAAAGGCAGATGTTTGGACTAACTTCTAATCACTACTTTTTGATTGACAGTTTGGTTGGCTTTGTGTAGCTGCTGAGGAGACCTGCATGGGAAGTGGGACCTTTCCCAGGAATTGTGAGGCCACCTGCGACTTTAAACCTTCCTTCCTTCTACAAGTTAAATGGTACCATGAGGATTCCAGTACTAGGAATGCTGGTATGTCTGATCCCTCTGCTTGAGTTCAGGGAAATGGTTTTAAATGGGTTAGAGATTGAGCTCATGCAGTAAATCACATGCAAGATGTTGTTGAATTATTTCATGCAAATATTTAAAAATCAATTACCCGTATTCTTCCTTGAGTTCTGTAGCTGGTCAGTCGGTTGCCAATTTAGGTTGCTATTGCTGGCCCAGCAGCCTGCAATATATCGACCACTACGTGGAAGTTGGTATATTTTGAATAAATTAGGTCTAAAGAGAATAAAACATTGCAGATTGCTTTTTAGCCCAGACATTCCTAAAAGACATATTCAGGGAAGTGGTAATTCAAGAATAACTGGATAGGAAATTGCCCAATCAATGTAGTTTGATGTTTACATATAATTTCACAATATGTTATTATGCTAACCACTTGATTGGCATATATTTATATTGTCATGCTTTCCAAGCACTCAGGAAATGTGGACCTAAGGAAGGGGTGATTTCTTTGGGAGATGAAATAGTTGTCAAATACAAAGAATACTGATTGCTGCTCCACTTTGCTTACCATTTCTGCCATCCTTAACAGAGAAATAAAATGGCAAAGCCCAGTGCAGCTGACAGGTCACAGATGAAGAACAACATTTTCTGAATCCAAGAGAGTTCAGCATCTTTGTGCTAATGGCTTTTTACCATTTTGACCATAATGTGCTTCCAAAATCTGTTGCAAAAACTTTCAGCCCTAACCTGCTTTTCACACCATCATACAGCGTGGAGTTGAGTCTATGTTGACTCCGGTATGTCTACATTTTAATATAGTTTCCATTAAGCCCGTGCAATAGTGCTTTCTCCTCGCAAAGGAAGGGTTTTCATTCTAAATAAGCAAGCAAACATTTCATATTGGTCCTTGCTTATCACAGTTAGTCCTGTCCTTATAAATAACATTAATAGTTCAATAGCTTTTGTACTTTTGCCACACTACCACTTAGTCAGTTTCCATCAATCACATGCTGAAATAAATCTCTGATAGAATCAAATTAAGTGCTCTGTGAACAGTTTACATCACTTCCCGAGCTTGGTCCCTGAACAAGGACTCTCCAGTGCCTATTGAATATTTACTTCATGCTACCCACTGCACAATACATTCTATTGCTCTTATCCAGAATCCCCATCCTTAATGAGTCTTTTAGCATGTAGAAGGGAAAGGTTTATAAATAACTACACTATCAGAAAACACCCTCAAGCACTTCCTTTTTGCAGTATTTACTAACAGCTTTTCTATGTTATTTTTTATTATTTATCTTGAGTTTAAAATCAGACTTTTTTTGTGTCACGTTCAATATTCTACGGGAAAATATATATAGCAGATCTTGTCTCGCCAACTGCCATTCACAAATTGCCTGTAAGATGCAAAGCAAAGTGACATGTAGCCCAGAAAGTCATTATATGCTATGATAGATCCAATTGTGTCTGTCCCTAATGGATTCTTATATAAGTTCTGCCCTTAAGGTTACTTCCATGAAAAGCAACATTCAAGAAACTAGTCCCCATTCTGGAAATGGCTGCATGGACATATCTCTCAACAGGTGGTTCCTGCTCTTTGTCCCTGAATTCAAAGTAACCCCTGAAGAACAACTCTTGGCTGACTATTGTGATAATTAGGAAAAGAATAATATCTCTAAACATATTCAGAATAAATGAACCTAAATGTGGCACGAGTAAGCTTAACTAAAAGTGTTGCACTACTCTCCTTCTGCCTTTGATTATGAGAAGGAATTGGTGTTAAAAATCCCATCCATATGAAGAACTAGGAATCTGTCCATCATTCTAGAGTAAGTCCAAAACCAATTTAGAAAAAAAGGCTATAACCTGCAGTTCCCATTTCTCCCATTATAAAACCTACAGATTAAAGACACTCCTTGGAGAAGAATTGCTGCCACTGTTGATTAATTTGACTGTTCATATTTTTGAAGTAATTGTCTAAAGAGTTAAAAAAAAAAAAAGGCAAAACAAAACAAAAAACTCCTATGTTTAGAATGAGCGCTTGTATTTATTTCTATCTTACAAAATATTAAATAGTCTTAAATACAAAATGATCTTTCCTTTCATTCTTCTAGCAGCATTTACCTGTTGGTTTTACCTGTATACAGCATTTACCTGTATACGCCTACTCATTTAAGGTGGAAGAAATATCTGCTTCTGCTTGTTTTATATATGTATAAATATTTAATTTTATTTATATATTATATAATATTATATAAATATATATATATATATTTGTTTTTCCCTTTATTCCTTTTCCACAGGTTTCTGTCAGATCAGAACTGGAAAGAATTACCATAGTTTCATAGAATCCGGGTTATGTTATTTCTGTTGTTGTAGAAGATATGTCATCTGATGGGTCAAATTCATAGTAATTTTCAGATTAATCAGATTTTTTCTCTGATTTTGCAAATAATTGTAATCATAGCAAGTATTATGAAGATTATAAGTGGAAAATCTCTCTCTTTATCAATAAAGTCATTGGTTTCTTGCAGAAATTGAAATGAAAATCTTTGGTGAATACAGTAGAATTATGTACAAATGCATTTTATCTTATTTTACTTTATTTTTGGTTTTAATTCTGTAGAAAAATCTTTCACATTTAAAAGCATATTTGCTAGAAAAAGGAAACCTGAGGTGAAGTTTTTCCTGAAGAACATGGACATGGAATTTTTTCAACTTTATTCTTCTCAGAAAGTGTTTTCATGTTAATATGCAAAAGGACTCAATTTTGTGCTTTTACAACACATTTTCAAAGTAATATGTTTGTTTAAAAACAGGTACATTTTGTTAAGAAATGCTTGGATTTAATCTTTTTACACATATAAACATTTTTAGGTTTTATACAAATAAGGACTCTTAATGTAGCTTTATGTTTACTTGATATTATTCTGCACAGTTCTATATGAGAACTTGCCAAAAAGTATTTATAGATAAATTTTGCTTGATACAATGTAGGATCTTCAGTTTCATGTCCATTACTGCAATGTATATGTGATTCAGGTGTGCAACTTCATTGTACAATATACTTTGCTATTTCACAGTGATGAATGGAATAGGATGGTGGCACAAACTTTTAACAAAGTTCAGAGACCGCAATAAAGGTGGATCTAAAAGCTAATTCCTTCTGTCAAAACCATTTAAATCACTGAAGGACCTAGGCATTACTCTTCCTTTGCAACTGCAGTAAAGTCCACTAAGATGTCAACTCACAGTGATGGGAAGGTCCTTATTCTCCACCTCAATAGTACTAAAGAAGCTAATGTTTATTTATTTATTTATTTATTTTGTAAATAAGTCCACATGCAGCGGAACCATAAAACATCATTTTGCTCCTTCCAAAAGTACTACCATGTAATGTCTGTAGCTTTGGTTTTTATTTAATTTTTTGATTAAAGTTTTTATTGATTTCCCTGCAGTGTAGAATATATCAATATCTTTGGTTTCAAAGGAGCATTCAGTAGCACAGAAACACAGAAGGACTCAACATAGAAGCAGGTGCTTTATTTTAAATTTATGAAACCTCCATAGCAAATCCCCCGAGCATGCTGCCAGCAATACCTTTCAATTGTGCAACTCAGCCTCTCTTGTTGAACCAAGTCCCTTTGGTGCCTCCCAGTTTGCAGGCTTGTGTTTTTTAACTAGAAAAAGGCTTGTTTAGGAGTCAGTAGGAACTAATATTGTTATATAGAAAGCTTTTAAGCCATCAAGTGAATTCCATTAAAGTTACTGTAAATCATGTGTGCTTATCCCTTCTCTGCCATTGGCAGGTTATGGCATGCTGCCTAGGAGATGGTGCCTGGGAGAGGAGGTGAGAGGTCCTTCTGTCAGAACCTATAGGGATGAGTATGCCTTGCACTTCTTCTGAAGAATTATAGCCTGGGCACATCATGAACGATGACACCAAAGTCTTGGTCACTGGTAGACACACACCTATAAATTCTATGATGTTTTACACCTGTGATAAATTCCATTAGCTCACGTTTACAGGACTTCAGACAAAGCCATTGTCCAATTTCCATGTGTTCTCCCTCTAGAGCTCAGCTGTTGTATTATAGTAACATGTTTTGAAAATGAACACACCAACAACCTTGTATGGGGAAATCATTACAACTCACTCATCTCTGAGTGCATGTACACAACTCCTGGTATGTCATGAGGAGACCAGGTCATGGAGGATGAGTGAACTAATAAATAACATAGGTAGAAAACCCTTTCACAGAAAATACAACCCAAATCCCCTACAATACTTGCGAACTTTATTGAATAAACAGAGAAAAGGACAAAGAAGAAATAAATAGTACAAATTAATAAACATTTATTTATAATAATTATTATGTTAAACTGTTTAATTTATAGAAATTAAATAAATAAAAATGGAGCAGAATTTACCTGAATGAACACATGAGATCATTGATGTGGTTTCTTTGGACAGGAAGGAGGCTGCCTAATAGCCTCCTTGACAAGCCTCTGTCTGATCAGTTCCCGTTTCCACTTTAGAGACATTCAACATCTAAGTGGTTTGTAAAGGGTTAATCAATTATTAATGATGTCTGAATACATAATAGACACAAGGGGCCATGCCACAGCTGGATGTAAGTGTTCTGGCATACAGTACTATTGGTAGTGATGAACCATGGATAAAGCAACCTGTTGACATGTTAGACTGCTTACAACCTTATTAAACATCTATGAACAGCTATGAAAGGTGTTAGCAAACCTTTGAATGTATTTTGCAAGTAAATCCTCAGTAGAACATGTAATCCTTTTCCCTTTCATTTTATCAGTCCATTGCTTTTAATCTCTAAAATCAGAGCAGAGCATAAGGCAAGGTGGCAGAGGTGTATGTGCACAAACAACAAAGAGAGAGCGAATGTTTGGAGGGCTGAAGCAAGCCTTCTGTGGCCTTCGCTGGGAGAGGAGACAGACTGGGATGGCTTCTCTTCAGTAAAAACAACATGCTGAAAGAATTCCATAAACACAGATGAACTTTGTTTTACTACAAGGGTGGCCATTCCTCTTGGCGCTATGAGCCACATGCCTGAATCTTTGTGTGGCTGAGGGCCATGAGACACATACCTCGGGGACCCAAAGGGAAGGAAGGGGACCTCCAGGAGAGTTTTAGAGGCAGGAAACACTAGCTGCTCCCCAGGGCCCTGCCGAGGACTTGGTGGTGTGCAGTGGCTGTTATGCTGAGTTTCCCAGTGACCCCCCCTCAATGGCAATTTTGGCTGGCTCTGCTGCCAGGGCTCTGGCTTGCTCAGTAGAGTGCAGCTCACACACCACCTCCCTGCACAGTCGCTTTGGCACATTTTGCCTAGGTTTAGCCCCAGGACAAGTACCACATTTCAGCTGCTTGCCAGCCTCAAACCACCACTATTCTACAAGAACAAAAATGAAAAATAACCTGGTGAAAGGGAAAAGTGTGTTTATTTTGCTAACCATAGCTGTTATCTCATGCTGTCTTTGTTATTTCATCCCATCAGTCTATTTCTTATTGTGCGTAGATTAGGTGAACTCTTGAGCAATAATCCTGTTTTCACAATGAGATTATCCCAATTCCTAAACAAATTGATAAAAAAAGTCTGCACATCCTTGTATCTTACAAAATCTAAGAGGGAACCACATTTACCTGACTGACCACTGCACTGCACTACTCAGTTCTCCAGTCTTGACAAAAACCATTAAACTCCTTGGGAACTTTGTCCCAGAAGTTATGAGGTACTATTCCTGTTATGGCTTTTAAAATGAATTTGTTCCACTCTCAGGTCATGTTCAAACCACCACCAACTAGTTAGTAATATTATTATTAAGGTCTTAAAACAGCATGTTTTAGTGCACAGATGCATGGTCTCTTTTTAAGCATTGGCAGAATATTTCCATCCTGCCAAGCTTAGTTTCAGATATCTTAACCCCACAAAAACCTCATCACTCTTCACTGGAACACCACAAAAACCCCTAACAAGCAGACAGGGAAACATTTGTTCCTCCTTTCCCCTTCCAGAACATCTGATCATTCAGGACCCAGCATAAATATTTCCTGGCTGACTTCACTTTGCATATGAACCATTTTTTGAGGAGTTTTCTCCTTTTCTTTCTCTTTCTCTTTTCCTTTCTCTTTCTCTTTCTCTTTTTCTTTTTCTTTTTCTTTCTCTTTCTCTTTCTCTTTTTCTTTTTCTTTTTCTTTTTCTTTTTCTTTTTCTTTTTCTTTCCCTTTCCCTTTCCCTTTCCCTTTCCCTTTCCCTTTCCCTTTCCCTTTCCCTTTCCCTTTCCCTTTCCCTTTCCCTTTCCCATTTCCCTCCTTCTCCTTCTCCTTCTCCTTCTCCTTCTCCTTCTCCTTCTCCTTCTCCTTCTCCTTCTCCTTCTCCTTCTCCTTCTCCTTCTCCTTCTCCTTCTCCTTCTCCTTCTCCTTCTCCTTCTCCTTCTCCTTCTCCTTCTCCTTCTCCTTCTCCTTCTCCTTTCTTTTTTTTCTTTCTCTCTCTCTCTCTCTCTCTCTCTTTTTTTTTTTTTTTTTACAACCATCATTGTAATTTGTCAGCAAGCAACTTGGGCCAATCTCACAAATAGTTTAGTTAACAGCTTATGAAATGAAATGATGTAAGGGACCACTCTAAAGAGGGTCAATTTAAACAGGCTGCCAAGTCTGTAACCTCAAGGGACTTGGATTGGGTTTAGGGGAGGAACCAAGCAGTGTGGGCTTGCAAAGATTGCTGCCAGGTGGGCTACAGATGTTAAGATTCAGTCCACTTGCATGGCATTCACCTAGGGAGATGCTAATGCAATCCTATGCATGTAGAAAATTAGCATGCGTATACACATTTACCCCGCAAAGGCCTCTCTCCAGCTCTGCTTTTTAAAGCACCAAGGTTTATAGGTACAGTAAAAAGGCTTCATAGGAAGCCACAGAGCTGCTTATATCAGCCCCGAGTTTGAATTCGTTTAGTCAGCTATCTCAAAAAAACAAAAACACAGCAACCCTTACTATAGATGGAAGCTGGGTTTCACGGCACATGCAGCTGCGGTCACTGTCTTGCAGCTGTTAAATGAAGAAATACCATGTGAACCATACTTGGTCTGGTTTCAAAAGACCTAAAAACACTAGCCAAGAAAAATGGTACATCACGGTGCTGTTTGGCCACTTGCCAAGACAAAGAAACTTGTAGATTTCTAGGGACAAGAGGCCATGTGAAAGGAATTTTCCTCCTTTCAAAGGCACATCAAAATATACTGGAGGATTTATTTATTTATTTATTTTGCATGCTCTTGGCAAAGCTTTGATTGATCACTAATGCAGTATCAGCAGTGAACTCATATCACTTAAAGAACAACCAAGAAAACAAGGCAAACGGGAATATTTTAAAACTGTCGGCCCAAGGTGCAACAAAGAAGTTTAATGTAGAATTATTTTACGTAAAGAAAAACAAGTAAATGGATAAGAGTCCCCAAAAGGCAATTAAAGCTCAATGTTTATGAGGAGAAAAGGATTATTCTGTGGCAAAGGCTCAAGAAAAAAAAAAAAAAAGCTATTGGAGTAAAAGAGTGCGTTTTTTTTTTTTTGACTCAGGCTCAGACATTGGTATAAGCATGTCAGCAGGCCAAAAATGCAGAAGCTTACAAGTTGTCTCTGTAAGACCTACCTCAGCTCCCCAAGTGATATAGATGCAATGCTCTGCTAATGGCCAATATTAATTTGGATATGACAATGCTCTACACAGGGCTTACCCCACTGCCTGAGCTGATGCACATGACCCCCCATGGAGCTGCAATTGTAAACTCCTTTCACCACCTGCAAAAGAGGTACTGTTCCAGTGCATCTCATTTGCATCAGGAACAACCACATGTGTATCAGGAAACTGTCTTAGAGTCAATGGGAAATTTCACTTGAAATGCAGCACAAAAATAGCAAGCTTTCTTATTGCTTTTGTTTGGCTGTTTTTCCAAAAGGGTGGAGAGGGATGTTTAAAAAGCCAGCTGTAGGAACAGAGGACACCCAAAAAGAGATCAGGTCCTGTGGGGAGAATTATTTACTTCATTGTAAAGCATCTTCCGCAGTTAGCTGTGCAAAATGTCTGGCTTGGGCCAGCTCCTGGGCTTGTTTATGTACTGGAGACTGAATGCCAAACTCCCCTGACAGGAAATGAGTGAGACTGCAAAAAGGATAGTTCGACAATACAAGAGAAACTCATAAGTTTCAGTAACCATGTCATTTTATTGGTTTGCTTGCTTAATGTTGGTACTATATTAAAGGTCAAAGGTGCATTAGATGTTAGGGGAAATAAATATGCTGGTGAACAGATAAACACTATGGAAGCTCCAGTAATTAACAAAGTCCGTATGTATACGGACTCATAAGAGAACAAACTATTCTTCCATCTGAACAGAATTCTTTTTTTGCTAAATCTATGTGCAGGGTTTATGAGCCAAACCTTGCCGCCCTTTCTAAGGGAAACTCCCATTGAGGTCAGGGAGGAGTTTTCTCTAAATAAGACTTCAGTATTTGGCCTGTGTTTTTGGCCTTGTTTCTTTACCTTGCCCTTGAAAGGCCCCTTCAGCCTAAGTCTCTATAAAACTCAGTGCTGGAGTCATCAGATACTGAACATGCTTCTGTAAGCAGAGGACACACTCCCAGGCCCTTTGTCTGGTTCTCAGAAATAACATTTCCATTTCCATTCCATTTTCTTGCTTGCATTCCTCTGAGTGTACAAAGTTAATGGAGGAAGTTAAACTTCCTGGATGCGTTAGTCTGAAATAGCATCTGAGGACTGGAAGCATTATGGACTTAGTCCAAAGCCCTGAGAAGTCGAAGGAAAGATTTCCATGATATCTCCAGCTTTAGGAGTAGAGTCCACTTGCAATAGAGAACTCAAGAAAGACATTTGTCCTGGTCACAGTACACTGGTTGGATAGCTTTTGCCAAGAATGTCCTGCAGATCTTAGGTAGAAGAAAGAGGCTAAAATGAAAGCCATCAGAACACATGGTTAACTGCATTGCATCTCCTATGAAATATGCTTAGGAATCACCCACAGGAGATTACTATGGAGGCAAAACGCTGTTTGGAATTGAAGCCAAATGCTGATTAAAGGAAGCTGAATGTTTCATGCAGTGACCCCTCCCACAAACACATCCTGCATTTACATTCTCTTTGCGCTCCTGCAGTCCTCTATGGCTGCATCATTACCCCATTCAAAGTGCCCACCCCAAATACTGAAGAATTAGGACTGGTCAATAGTCTCATTTTCTCCCCAGCATTCCCCAGAGATCCTTGTGAGCTGAGCTGGGATTCTGGCCTTCAGCTGCTGCCCCCCAGAGCCCTCCCACCCATGGCTCTGGACTTGTCTTGGAAAGTTAGTTCAGCAGCTGAACTTATAAAAATAATGCGAAGACCCAAAATCAGTATGGCACCTAACATTTATAGGAAATAAATTTAAGTATTGTATTATCCCCTTTAGGGACAATTAATGATTTTTTATAAAACCCTTCAGAGGTGTCATGTTCTGTGAGGAACTTTAAAAAGGGAAGCCCATGGGTTTTGGATGACGTTCTTTAGTTACCAAAGCAACATATCACAACCCTCACCAGAAGCATCGTCAGAGCCCATACAGAGGCTAAGTGCTAATTCCCTCTCCCCCTCCCTGTAATCAGTTGCATCAGACAGGCCACTGGGACAACTGATCAGAGGGGCTGGTAGGGGAGCTGAGGGGGGCAAACCACAGACCTTGTGTTCAGTGGCTGAGGACTTTCCTTAAGGGCTGCCAGTCTAGGATCTTTCACTAGTAATAACATTTGTTTCCTAAAAAAAAATCCAAAGGTAATAAATTGCAGCAAGTACAAGGTATTTTATGCTTTGTGGTGTGATGATCAAAAGATGTTATCATTCCCTTTCACATATTTGCAGACAGTTAGCTGTTACTCTGGGAAAGCTACAGGCAGCTTTTGTCTCCCTTGAATACTGAAACTTTATCTTCTTGTTAATGGATGGACTGTGGGTGAGTGCACAAGGGAAAGAAGAAGCTCTTCTCCTTTCTAGCTCCCCTTACTTCCCTGTCCAGAATCCAGCCTCAGCTTCTTCTTCAAGGGGAAGACTGACACTGAGAGCAACAGTGGGAAATTGAGAGAACAGAGGCAAAAATGCAGGATGCCTTCCTGGTTAGTATTTCCAGCTCCCCCTTGAGAAATCCTGCTGAAATATCCCAAGGGTTTAGGATGAGACACAGTTCTAGAAAAGAACAAATACTGGTGAAGTATTTGCACAATGGCACTCTGGGCTTCATTACTGGACTATCAGGGCAGATCTCCTCCAAATGCTACATCCTGACAGACACTGTGGCTTAGCCATCACCAATGGAAAGGCAGACCTTTTTTTCTTAACCTGAAATCATTAGAAATCTTTAATTTCAGGGTTCTTTGTTCTAGTTTTTCTGTGGTTCTGTATTTCCAGATTCCATCTGGTACCTGAAATTAAAATGTTGTGGGAAGCACTTCTGGTGGTAGAGCTGAGATGGCAAAGAGCAAAATTAAATCCCAATAAAAAAAGCCAGACACTTCTTAGGCTGACATCTAGTCTTGATTAGGTTTTTAGCAATTCTTTGAAAGTTTCCACTTTGCATCTCAGAAAATAATTCCTGCATTTAAGCCATTGGATAAACGGAATCTTAGGGGGGAAAAAAGATACATTTGTAACGCAACATCAACCAATTGTTCTATTGGCACACCTTCATAATGGTTTCTTTATGCAAACTTTATAGCCTTCGCACCGTTTCCTGATTCTGTTGTTTCCAGTACATTTATTTCAATGAAAGCAGCTGTAAACCTTTTAAACAATTCTGAAGATTGGTCCTTATTCTTGTGCTTTAGGATGTGCAGTTATACTTAGAGCTTGCATAAACTGCTAGTGGATACCATAAATGGAGCATTCTCCTCTTCAAGCTACACTATTTGCAATCCCTTTGTAAATATATACTGTTTATGGTACACTTCCATGCTTTTTTTATTTTCTACAGTAATCTTTCTTTATGGTGTTAGATGAAGAACAAAACAAGAGCACAGGGTAAATTGCTTTGAATAAATAAAAACTGACCAGATCCTATAGCTGGACCTTGAATAAAACCTAAACCTTTTTAGATGTTTAGGTAAAAGTGTTCACTACCTTCTACTTTCTGGTTTGATCCAGCCCTCTGAAGATTAATCTGTCAGTATACTGATTCACTCACAACCCAGCAACACTGCAACCTTTCAGGATACTCTATTATATCTGCTTTTCTAACCTGGTTTCCACTCCATATGTTCTAAATTTGCAGGTATTTCTCTGGACCTCCAAACCTCAAGATGTAACAGATGTAACCTGAGCTTTGGGCAAAATTGGCTCCTGAATCTCACGCTATGGCTTGAGTCCCATCTCTAGGTTTAAGGTTTGTTTGTCATCAAACCAGAATAGTGATAATATCATACAAAATATCCTTCAACTTCTATCTCAGCAATTTCAGTACCATAATATTTGTATAATAGCAAAATTTACATTGCTTTCTTGTCTTCGCTACATCTTCAAAGCATGTGGGGGATTTATTATTATCATTATTCTTCTTTGGTATTTTATCTGTCTCCTCATCTTTGTTTGTTTTGCTGAGAATGAAAAAGTGAAGCAGACGCAATAAGTTTTGTTCCTGACTTAGAAAGTTATGAGATCTGCAATCACACTTACCTTTTTCAGAAGAGAACATTGTAATCTTTGGCCATATGTTAAGAGGATTCTGTGACTTGCTGAACTTTAACAGAAATGTCAGCTTCCCTAATCAAAGAATGTGTCAAGGTTGCTCTTTATAATACTGGAGATACCATCTCAAACACTTCATTTATGGTGTCAGACTGTTGAAAAGGATTTGCTTAAATTTGCGAAGGCCATTGAGAATCACATCCTTAATGTTGTGTGGTTGGTATTGTCCTGTTTGTCTTAGTAACCTTATCTCTCAGCAAAGTAGCTAGATGACAAAGATATTTTCTCTAAGGATCTTTAGCCTCTTGTGTTGCATGTAGACTGTGTGCAGAGAGCTTGCAAGAAAGTAAATTAAAAGATATGGTTTCTCTTACCCTTTACACAGTCGTTAGTCAAATATTGCTGAATTCTACCACTCTGAATGGGCTACTCTATGAATAGCTGCGAGAAAGGTTGGAAAGCTACCTGGGTGAAGGCTTTGCAGCGTTTTCCCCTGAAAGGTGACCAACTACTGGAGCTATCCCAGAGTCTCTTTTCATGATGAGGTTTAACTCAACTAGCCAGCCCCTGGCAGTACAATGTTACCAGCAGACATAGTCACAAGTCTGCATCCCATATAAAATGTCCTGGGCTGTGCTCAGAATATAAGATGAAGCTTTAAAACAGTGTATTTCAGGGCATGATGGTGTTTTCCCTGAGTGTTTTCAATTTTTATTGAAATCAGTATGTGTGAAGGCTGCTCAGATCCTTAACAATTTCCTTTTGAATTGATGAGTTTGCATACTGAAAGCAGTTTTACATATATCTTCCTTTAATTCACATGGGAAAGATATTCCCTAAACTATTTCACTTCTTTTTCTCATGGGAGAGAGAGCTGCTGCACCCACCTGTACTTCTGTTCTCATTAACTGTTTTCAAAAATCCAAGCTTAGATCTTGTGGCTTTCATTCAGGAAGGAATCCAAATGAAATATGTGTGAATATAACCTGACCAAAGAACATAAGATTGGATTTTAAGATTTTAATGGAAATACAACCCTGTCTTTTGAGACAGATTTTTCGCACTCAGGACTAAAACAGGATTACAGTTTTTTAAGAACTTTATAACAGAAGCATTCATATCTTCACCTGTTGTGGAATTATGTCAGCTTCATTAAAAACACATTTTAAGAAACGTGAAATATTTAAATAGCTTATTTTTGATGCTGCTTTTCCTTTTAAATGTTTGGATTGCAGATTATAACAGAACATTTATAGAAACAAACTAAAAATACATTTTTCTAATAGTAATTAATGTGAAAAATTTTGGACAAGCCATAAGAACTGCTCTTGTTTTGTAATATGCCAAGCCACCAAGCCGAAAAAAAAAAAAAAAAAAAAAAAAAAGCTATTTTTGAGATATCTAAACAAAATTCTGGAAGTTTTTCATTCCTGGCTCCACTTTACCTGCAGCCTTGCCAGGTTCTTGATGGAGTTAATGGCACTACATGGCACCTGGGTGTTTCTACACAGCAGTCACAGAGGCCCATGTAGGCATGGACAAGCCAGCTCCTGGAGGGTTAACAGCCAGAATATTTACTCATCATGCTGCAGCACTAGCCAGCTCAAAGCCCCCTCAGATACTCTAGCGCATATTGCTGTGACAGCAGGCTATGTAAGGACCCGACTGAGCAACCTGCTCTTGATCTCCAGAGGCATCTTCACACCTCAACCAATTCCGTGATTCTGGAATATCTCATTTTTCCTCCCCTCTATACACATGTACAAATGTTTAAGTGCTTCACCTTATTTCGTGAAGCAGATTAACCCAGTATCACCTTATAAAACAAACAGCTTCCATTCTTGGGGCAATTCCTGTCCCTCTCCATCCTTCCCTGCTCATGTCACGTAGCAAGGAGCCCCAGCAGATCTGTTTTTAGGGTGGCATCCATGTCTGCACCACCTCAGTGATGCAGAGCTCCAGAGCTGGACCCCATCTGCAATTCTGAGGGCATGAGAGGCACAGATAGGCTGCTGCTGCTCCTCCAGTTTATTCTCTTGCAGATGGTGTAATGAGGAATAAATTGGGACCTGCATGAATGCTCAATAAAAGGATGCAAGAAACTGTCCCTCTGTCAGTGGAGCTTTTGCATGGCCCTTATTTTGATTGCTGAATCCATTTAAAGTTTATCTCTGCCCTGTGGTACTAGTAAGCAACGCTGGCAATTCCCTCAGTCCAGCAGCCTCACTTTGCTGCCCTTTTCTTCGATGTGAGCGTTTCCTTTTAAAAGGATTCAATTTAAAACCCTGTGAATTATCTAGGGTGGAGCAGAGCTATTTATTTCATAAGCCTGATGCTGTGGATTGAAATTGCTTTTCTTTATCATGGCACATGGCATGTGGCAGGGGGGAGAGCATCCTCCTCCTCCCACAGGCCCCCAGCACCCCGATGCCGCCTGCCTTCCCCAGCAGGTAAACCTGTGCCTGGCTTCTTCTGGGGGGCAGGATGAAAAACAGAAAAAAAGAACAGATGTGACACACACAAGCAGCTGTTTGAAGAGGCTCAATTCTTGAAAGAAAATGAGGCTTCAATCTGCTTAACACTGCCTGAAGGAAAGTAAAGGTTTGAAAAGGCTCACTCTTCCCACCTGGGGTTTGTCCCCAGACATATACCCAAGTCACAGTTCCATGTTCAAGGAAATTAGTTAGGGGTCCTGGCACTGACCCTCCCAAGCCAAATGAATGCAGAGGAAAAGCACATAGAGAGATATTGGTGTCATTTGCTTCATCCAGATTGCTTTAAAAACTGAAAAACATTAAATCTGGAGGAAGGAATCCCCAAACTTCCTGTTTTTCTGAAAGCAAAGCTGCCTTGGAGTCATCTCAAATTAGAAAGAGGATACAAAAGAGCAGACTCATTTGTTTGATATAGTTTAGCAAAGAACTCCAGTGCAAAATGCATAACTCAACATTTTCTTTTGTGAAATACTTGCCAATATACAAAGGAAAGGAAGTTTAAAGCTGTATGAAGCGCACATCTTTCCCCCGTCCTCCACCTATTTTCCACCTATTTGTTTCTCTACTACCATTTATCTTTATGGGAATAACTGAAAGCTCCAGCCAAATTATACCCCATAGAATAGATATAATTCAAACAGACATTAAGAATCATTCAACAGAATGCATTTCCACATTATTTAGCAACATTTAGAAGGGGATTTGGTATGGATATGAATAACGATAACAGCTTGTAATAGCTAAAATAAATTTGTCCAGATAGAAAACTTCATGCTTCATGGTTTAGGTCAATCTCTAATTTCTAGGGATTAGAGAGAATCTTTCATAAAGGTGGATTATGCTACTGTTCCTTTCCCCAGAGTATCTTGCATGGTCTTCTGAAGATCCACTCTTAGTCACTGCCAGAGGGAAAGTATTGTATTTGATGTGTTTGATTTCATAAGGCAGTTCCTACTTCTTCATGATTTATATTCAAAGTAGGCCAGAAAAGTAAAGAAAGGAAGAAATAAGTAATGTCATTCTTTCTTTAGCAATGGAAGATGAAGGCTCACACATACTTGTGGCATTTTTCAAGGGCATTTAAGGAATCTGTGGCAAAGACAGACCTCTTGATTGTCTTATCCACAAGAACAATGTCATTCTCAAACATTTTGTTTTTACTTTGATGGAACAGCATCCTTGTTTTTACTTCTGTTCCATAATGAAAATCACAAAAAAGATGCCTTGTCTTGAGACTCCCAGAATTCAGCAGAATTTGATTTTCAATTGGGATGCAGTAAAGTTGGCTTACTTGTTATTGACACCACCTCTAGAATGTGAATAGCCATGTGAACACTCATTTAAAATCATGAAAGTGATGGAATCTGAGATTCATATCATGGGCACAAGAGATATGGACTGCTGAGGAATGAAAATATGTTTGTGGCTAATTCGTTAGAGAAACTACTCATCGAAGATGTAGTTGATCATGATTTCCCTGTAGTGTTGTGAAAATTAGTATCTGCCTGGCTTATATCTGCCCTGTAAATGAAAAGACCTCAAGAGAAATGTCAACTTCAGCCATGTTTTAAGAATGTGTATATCTGGGGGGTCTGAATAACCAAACTTGCTTTGATCCCAGGTCTTTCTCAGTGTTTCTGTTCTTCAGGCAGAATTTGAACATAATTCAGTGTTGTCTGTAACACAGGTGTCTGCTGCCACAAGGAGGAAATAAATTCCACACTACCTGTTTTACTAGGATGGGCTTGCTATCTCACTAACGGAAAAAATAATTATATTTTATTTTCAAATAAAATTTACATTATTTTTTTACAAGTTGTCATGTCATTTTAAATTATCTCTCTTGTCTCATCTTTCTCAGCCTGTAAAATACAGTTAATACAACTAACATGGGAAGTTATGTGCCTAAAGCCCTTTCTTAACATGAAATAATAGTACAATCCAAGTTGTGCCAGGTGTCAAGAATGGGAAAATTTGTTCCAGTTTAAGACCCAAGAATAAAGATGAGCCAAGAAGAGAGAAAGAGTATATATTTCTCTGTCTCTCTTAATTTAGAGAGGATTTAAAGCTGAAATCTCTACAATATTTTTGTAACTATGAGCTATCCTTGAGCTATATAATGTATGTCTCATAGAAGACATACTTCAAGATAATTAATAAATTTATTGAAGTAAATACTTCAAGATAATTGATGAATTTTAGTTTAGAATATTGATTCTAAAATTGTATTTGAAGACAAGAAGAAACATGTTTTTGCTACCTGTTTTTTTCTTCCATAATCTTTGGTTTCTACAGCTTTCTTTACTCATATCTGCCTGGTTTATGCATGGGAAATTAAAATCATCACATAAAACCAGACGGAGTTCGATGAAAGAAAAACCTTCATGTAGAGGAAGTCTCCAGCCTCTCCAGTGTGAGGGTGAGGGCAATCAGTGAGTGTGTGCCTTGCACAATCTGCAGATTTGACAGTGAAGCAAAGGCAGGGAAGTACATTTCCTTTCCCTAAATATGCATTGCACCAGCCTTGATGTTTTGGAAGCAAATTAAGTTCCTTTCCTCTGGTCTTACCGTTGTGTGGAGTGGCTGAAGGCTGCTGCACAGCTTCCATTCATAGGGCTTTACATACTCAGAGATTACTGAAGGGTCTGACTGGTCTGGTTCTTCAGCTAGTGTTTTTCCCGGGTAGGAAATCCTTGGTATTTTCCCTATGATATACTGGATACCTATTCACAAATAACGAAACGACTGTAAAGTGATAGATGCACAACTGCAACTGCTGTTACCTGCATATATCCTGAGGTGAGGGTCAAACGTGCAGTTCTGTTGCAAGTTTATTCCTTTTCTCTGTTTTATATTTCATGACAGAATGGCTTGAAAACTTTGGAGGTGAAATAAACAAATCAGACTAACTGAACAGGAGAAAAGCAGCTTAAGAAGAGCCTGTCAGCACAGCCTTCTCCCTTTTCTAACCTGGCAGCAATTCCCTCTGGGTTCCTGCCGTTCTCCCATGCATTTCCCTTGCAGCCCTTGTTTCCCTATGGAGCTCCCTCAGCCCATCCGATTTGGAACATCTGCTGGCACTGAACTCCTGCAACTCTCAATCTGTTTCCCCTTGGCTTCTGTCTTCCTTCCAGTTTATCCTTCTTATTTTAGTCTTGATGAGACTTCCCTCCTTCTCTCTGTCTTCCTGCTGTTTTCACCATTTCCATCTCTCTGCTTTCCAGGTGACACCAGTCTGAGTCTCACCATGAGGAGAGCTGCACGAGCAAGTCCTCCCTGCCATCCAAGGGTCAGTCCTGCTATTCTCCTCCAGGCTACCTGGATCCCCTTACTCCCCTTTTGCTTGTTCTAATTCTTATCTCACCTTAAATAAACTGACAACTCAACCTCTGGGAAACTAACCCAGTAGAAAAGAGTGAATAGTTTTCTACCTGTCCAGTGAGTTAATCTGGTTCGTTGATGGATTAGGGAAGTGTCAGCACTGTGTGTAGAAGGAAAGGTGCCTTGCTGAGATGGGGGACACTGCTGTTGGAGGAGATTTAGTATTTGTGTCCAGTATACTCATAGTCCCTAGTGGCAAGGTCACATTGCAGAGAAACTGCAGCTTGACTTGATCTGTCCCACCACATGGGATATATTCCACAGTCTGAGAAGTGCTATGATATCACACACACAGGGCCAATACATTGCTGCCTCAGGCCTCCCAGGTGGTGTAGTGCAGCAGCCTGCAGGAGTCTGACCAGCCTGAGTATAAGCCTGGGAGTGTTACAGTAACCTGGGCCTCTGTCTGGAGGAGCAGAGGGCTTGTATAACTCCTACCTTCGTCTGAGGGTTCTTGAGACACTAAGTTGTGCTTCATCACCATGTGCTTCTCATCAAAAGGCCAAATAAACACAAATATCCATGTTAATTTTATTATAATTCAGCCTTAAACTGTAAGAAACTGAGACTGCAGAGGTTAAGTGTGTCCACACAGGGGACAGCCTGAGATTGGTCCCTGCCTCTACTGTCAGAAGCCAGGAGGTTAACTTCTTCACTGGGAGAAAATGCTGTTAAAGTCAGTAGGTTCTAACAGACTAAGCATAAAGCCTGAGTTTGACTTTAAGTTCTTCCAATAACTTCTTGAGTAGCCTCCAATAAGCAATTTACTTCTCTAATGTAAAACAATAAGGGACAACAGTACTCTGACAGGCATATCATTCTTATTTCAGTACAAAGAAACCTAATGTTGGGAAACCTAATGTTGGGAAAAATTAAGTAGGGGAATTAGAAATTAATATATAGAAATAAGAAACTGATTTTAGAAAGCACATATAGAGTTATATTAGAAGGGTTTGGGTAAGGCAGATGTACATCTTTCCTAAGGAACACATGTAAAGCCCGTTGTTCACGTATTCATTTCTTGCACAGAAGCACCAGCCAAGCTTGTAATTTACCCCTAAACATGTAGCATGTTGATTTTCTTCCTACTACCTCAGGTTTTGAAATACTGAAATTAGACTAAGGTATTCCTGATTCATGCCAATTTAAATGAGAGGAATTCAGCCCTGTTAGATGTCTGACCTGAAAAATATTATGCATGTTTCCAATGCAGCAGTCTGCCTGATATTCCTTATGTCGTGTAATACCTTGTTGTACCAACAGGCAGGTAAGCAACTTGTCTGAAACACTGACAAATATACACAAATGTATTGTTAGCGTAAAGTAGCTGTACTTAATTTTATTTATTTATTTATTTATTTTTGTGGAATCTTTTGTAGTCAGCCTTTTCCGTTCCTGTACGTCTGCAGTTGATAAATTATTTCTGTTCACTTTAATCCATTTTTTATTATTCCTCCAGATCTTTTTATTTTTCTGGTGTTGCTGAAAATAAATCTTTTCAAGAACACAGCAGTATATTCAGAGGTATATTTTGAACAGCGTGGGTGCTTCTCCTAGGGATTAATGAAATAGAAAATGAGGAAATAGTGATTTGAAATTAGTTAATTGTCTTAACTAAAAAACAAAATGTATTAATGAATGTTGTTAGCTAAATTGTTGTGTATTGGTTCTGACATACTCCCCACTTGAGTTTTCTTGCTGTCTCTTTGTTTCCATGCTGAGTGCATGAGCGGTATCCTAATGCACCACAGATCTGCAGCCCCGTATCCTATGGAAACAAGGCTTCTGCAGTCAGCTCTCAGGCTTGTACTCGTCTAAATTTTGAACCTGTTGACTGATTCTGGCAGAGAGGTAGAAGTCCGAAAGACAACCAAGTTCCTAAAAGCTTCAATAAATCAAGTTTCCACATATAGAAAAGACCTTCTAAGTCACTTGACTGAAGGAAAGGTGCATTATACATACACATGTGGTCAGACTTCAGAAAAACCAAGCAGAAGAGAGACCACATGAAAATGTATCTCAAACAGAAGTAAGCTTTAGTCAAAAGCTCCTTAAATACCGAAGTCAATCAACCGAGAAACATAAATCGTTACAAATCAGACTTCATTAATGCTAAGGCTCACCAACATTAATTGTTTTCTTGTGCCAGCTCAACACTTTCTCATTTTATTTCCTTAGGTGACCTTACATCTATAGTCACAGTATTTTTATTACAGTTTATGCTCAAATCAGATCCTGTTGCATCTGCACTTTTTCCCAGGCTCCCATTGGTTTCACCTCTACTGCATTTCCAAGTATTTATTTTGCTTACAATGAATCAAGCTCTATCTAGATTATAATAGACTGGTAAGTCAACTGAATCAGCACTGTGCCCATGAATAGGACCTATGGCTACATCTGCATTAGTAAATTAAGCATGCCCAGGAACATTTGCTGGCACTGAGGCAAGCTGATGCTGAACAGTCTGCGTACGAACTATTGAATTAACGTGCCCTCCAGAACATGGTGGCTGAATGCAAACTGCCTATGGAGGAGGGCTCCTTCCCCATGCTGTTCTTGGGAATTACTTGGCAGTGTGTTAGCTGGCGGTGTTTGTGTCTTTGCCAAAAACATGCCAGCCATCATCCTAACAATTTCATAGTATAAATAATCAAGCTCCAGTGCCTGGGAATGTCCCCTGGCCCTGCCTAATTAACCGTATAACATGAAACTCCTATATCCTTACCCATGGGCAGTTTGTGCATAGCCATCCCTGCTTCCAGTTTGCCAGTTGAGTGCTTGGTGTACTTATGTCAGTTATGCATAACCTATAAGCTGAGCATATGAGCTGAGCATCCCTAACCTGTTCAATTAAAAAAAAAAAAAAAAAAAAAGTAAATAATGAGCTCAGACCTTCTCTTTAAATGAGCTCAGCATGTTTTGTCCAAAACACAGAGCTGCATCTTATGTAATTGTATCATCAGAGGGCTAAAAGGGTTAGGATTTCCAACAGGGAGACTGAATGAGAATGGAAAACCAAAGATATGTGAGTAAAACTGATCCTACAGAGTCCTGAAGCTACAAGTTCTCAGGTGGCATCCTCTTTTTTTCTCTAAAAAGTATAAATTTCCTCAAATTTTCAGTGCAATTATTTTGATATAAGGCCAAAGGTTGTGGAACCATTTCTGCAAGTACTGTATATTTCTCTTTGGTCTCAAGCAGAAGCACTAGATACTCATCTCCTCCTGTGATGCTCAGTTTGGGTTTGTTGTTTTCTAACATAAGCCAAGGTTCCTTCCTTCCTTCCTTCCTTCCTTCCTTCCTTCCTTCCTTCCTTCCTTCCTTGTACTCCTTCCCACAATACAAAATATATAACTAATCCTTACACTCCTTTTAAAAGCCACAGTCCAGAAAAGCACCTGACCACATCCTAATCTCAAGTGAAAAGGCTACTCATATGCTTGAAGTTATGCAAGTACATAAGTGTTTTTGTAGATCAAAGTCTGGATTTACTGATGTATATCTGAACATCAGAGGCTGATCCACTACTCCAGAACACCTTAGAAATAGGTTTTATGTTTGCTGCTTCTCTGTTTGCATTCCTGTGAGGCTTTGGTAACAAAAGAGACTATTTATTTTCTCACTATTTATGTTCTCAATTGGAAAGCAGAAATCCTATTTTTAGTAGTACATTATTATGTTTCAACAGGGAGAAGTAGAGGGAAGGATGGAAGTTGTTTATGAATATAATATACCTTGGATTAAGACATAAGGCTACTTTATCAGGGCTTGTTTTGTAACAGATGTTACAGGCACCTGCTAAGCATGAAAGGAATTAGAACTGATGCTCATCACATCACAGTACCTATGCCTGAATCAGGGCTCCTGTGCTCCTAGGTACCGTTTCTCAGGGCTTTCCTCCTCAGCAGCAAAAGCCACACGCTCCTCAAAGCAAAGAAGCAACGTCTTGGCTCAGGGAAAATATTTTTATTTTTATTAATTTGTTTCTATACCTTATTTTTCTTCAATTTATTCACATTTTAGAAAAAGTTTACTTTCCTTAAATACTAAAGCTGATTTAATTTTATTCTTCAAGCCTGAGTTAATTAAAAAGAAGGCTTAACTAGAAAGCAAACAATTATTTGACAGTCACTCAAATCCATATCTGTCTCCCGTTCTGTGAGCAGCAACTCAAGGAAAGAAGTGGAACTGGCTGATCTGTGGGAGAGGTGAAAACAAGGTAACCTGCTCCCTTAGAGCCTTGAGTCCTACCTGGACATAGGGGGAAGTCCTCAGTAAGCAAAACATGGGATCAAAATTTTCCATTAAGCTTAGAGGCAGAGCAAACCTTTGTCTTTCTTCTTTGTAAACCTGATTTTCCTGTTGGAAATCTGGTGGGGAATTAATGGAGATGTAGCCCTCGGATCACTGACTGTAGAAGGATGTTCCCTCCTTTCCCCAATTACTCATTAGGTATTTGTTTTCCCTTGGCAGGCTACAGTCCTTCCTGTCCTCTAGATCTGCTCTCATGTTTAACTTGCGACTTCTGAGCAGGGTGTCCCCAGTCAGAAAGACTGGCGTGTATCAGGCCATTGTAATGCTCACCCTTCTCAATTGGTCCTATGGTTTGCATAGATGCTGTATTTGAAAACAGCATGATTCTGCCTATGCTGGGTTTCAGGCATGGTCACAAAAGAGACCCAGGGCTTCGCTCTCAGAGCAGCCACTTAGGCTGTAGGTCTCTTCATAAGGTCTCATCAGCATGGAGATGAAATGTAAAACAGCACAGATGTTCTCTTGATCCTTGGAGGGGACCTTATTGCTTGTGGCAAACAAACAGCTAAAATCCAGTTTGAAGGGCATGCTGAAATCATCCCTTAAAGCCTGCAAGATCTTTATCAATAAGTGGGAAAAAAGTCTTTGGAAAAACTATCTGATTTTTGAAGATACAACAGCCTATGAGGCAAAATGTGTAATAAAATGGAGGCCAAGAAAGCCTCAAGGAAGAAAGCTCAAGGAGAATCAATTAGCACTTTCCAGTCATCAAAAACAAACACGCACAACCATAGATGTTCATCACAGTTAAATCTATTCTCACACAAACAAATACATGGGTGGTGAAAGTAAATAGCTGCATTACCCTAAGTGCCTCGTAATCATCCTTAATTATGAAGAACAGCCATTATTACGATTATTATTACTATTAGACCTGTTAGACATAATACTGGCTTCAGAAGGCTTTGAATTAGGCCTTAAAGTGTCCCACACTAATATTGCACTGGTCTATGATTTCCATCTGTATTTTCTGATGCTTCCTCTACTTGTGCTTTACCATAATTTAAAATACATCTATTTCAGTGGAAGGAATTTCATCTCTCATTTTCAAACTCTGCTTTTGCTCAATCACTAACAGAATTTTATTGTGTCTTAGTGTGTTTTGTTTTTTTTTTTTTTTTATTTCCATAGTGTTTGCAACAGTCTGCATATAAGACCCTGACAGATATAAACAGTTTCTATAAGAACAAAGATTTCTCCCTAACATCATTACGCTAATGCTTTGTGAGCATAGCACCTATGGGAATTTCATGTTGTCAAGGTTTTTTCTGAAAGGCATGTGTTATGCCATTGTATAATATACACTGTCTCTGCTGCAACATTAAACCAAGAGAGAGGAGAAAATTTAATCCAACTTGCAGAGCAATTATTCAGAACTAAATAGAACAGTCACTTGCAGTAGAGATAACAGCAAAACAAAACTGGTGCAAACCAAATTCCTGACATTTTATTTCACTCCCTACCTTTTTTTATTTTTATTTTTTAATAATCACTATGCATGTCGGATTGGAGTAAATTGGGTCAGGCTGTTCCTTTCCATCTGCAGAATCTTTTATTTGTTTGTTTGTTTGTTTTTGTTTATTTATTTTTATCTTTATTATTATTGTTATGACAGATTTTCCTGAACAGCATTAAATGACTTTCTGTTATGGACTGGGAAATTCTAAATTACACATCCTAGATACAATTTTCCTTGCATACAACTGCCCACACTCCCACTCCTCTTATGAGTGGACCATGTTGCATGTCAGCTACTCCTCCAAAAAGAAATCCATGATTTAAAACACAGACTCTCATCTATTATGCAAAATCCATGATTACAATGCAAGTTGCTGGCTTCCTAAGAGCATAGTCCAGCTCTTTCATAATGGAGACTCGATGTCATTGAGTATTTTATAGTGAATGTAAGCACTTTAATAAGAAAGCGATTGATTTTGCAGCTGGCACGAGATTCTAATGATTTAAAATAATGTATTGATTTTTTTTTTTAATTTTATTTTTTAAATTAAAGCCATCTTTCCATTCATAATGGAAGGTCCTGCCCTTCTTAAGATTTATCACCATAGACGTCGGACGAAGCCTGCAATTTTGCTCTACACAGTGAACATAAAGGAAGGAACAAACAATTAAGATAGATGTCTGTTTTACTTTATTTATTTAAACCTTGTTATTATTAGATTTTTATGTAGACAGAGAAGTGTGGGCAAGAAAATCTGGGAAATTATATGGGAACAGATGAACCAAAAGAAGTGGAAGCCTTGACTATATCTTGCTTTACCCAGGGTAGTCCTTCAGGACTGAGACTTCAGTCTTTCAGCTGCCTGCCCTCAGCTATGAATGCCTGATGGGAAAGGTAAGACTGAAGGCATATACCTAAAAAAAAAAGTCACTCTGTGCCAGTGACCTGGCTCTGTACTTGAAAGCACGAGAAAGAAGGAGTCAGTGCACTGAATTACAGGTGTCTTGTCTCATTACAAATGTAGACTTGATTCCTCTAAGGTAAGTTTGCCATTGCTGTGGCAAACTTCCCCTGATTTCAGGGTTTTCTCTGGGCTAATGGGATAACATGTGCAAGATCTGAGGCTTTCAGGACAGGTTTTCCAGGGGTGATGACTTTTCATCCAGAATAATCCACAAGGATATCATGTCCCTTTGCCTCTCTTCATTGTTGTTGTTGTTGTATGGCATTGTTTTCGTATTTTCTTAAGCCAATATTTGTTATTATTGTTGAATTTATTATTACTTATTTTACTAGCTTATAACACCTTCTGCCTAGTAAAAATGACTTTAATTTAATATATATTTAAATTTTTAAAATCTCCATGAATTAACATGTCATCTCCAACAAGCGCCGGTACTAAAGCCATCACTAACTTGTCACTAGCTGATGATTAAAGCAAGGGGCAGAATAATAATCTACCTAAAGCCACGCAGCAGCAAAAGCTGCATGTACAATATGCAGAGAAGGAGCCTTATTCCTCCTTGCAAGCAATATCACATTGAGTCTAGCAGACAGGAGACCAGCTGTGGGAGGAGGAGTGTGTCTTTCTGGCTCAGTAACAGTGGTTTCAAGTTTGTCCAGCCTATTTATGTTATGAGGATGCTTTTCGCAGTCTGCATGCTGGTATAACTAACTACAGTTACTTTGCACCTGTCACCTGATGTAATCTGTGCCCAATGCTAAAAGCACCTAGGCTTAAATATTCCAGAGCAGAGTGCATGGGCCAGATTTTCCTGGTGGTGTAAAGCAGCTCCACTGAGGAAGGGAATAAATAAAATCCAATCACTGGACAGGCGTCGTGGAGTCTCAGGGTACACTGAAGTTGTTTTTGTCCCAGTTGTATTCACAGTCACAGCTGTGCCAGCAACAGACGGAGGTCTCCTATTTACTTTTCTACCTATCTGTAATTTTATGGCCTGGTCCAATGTTCACTAAAGCCAATGGGAATCTTTCAGTTGAGTGAGATATGGCACTTGGTGCATTGGTGCTAATCAGAAAAACTCAACCTGTGCTCTGTGGGCCCTGTGCAGTTTGCTAGGATAATTTATCTATGCCATGGCCTGCCCTGAGTCTCCCTCTTCCCCTGGGAAAACGTTGCCTCCCAATCATGTGATGATGATTTGGAAAGATTGCAGATCAGGCAGGATTTCTGGAGAAGACATCCCTGCCTGGCTCCCTGCTTTTTCAGGGATGTCTCAGGAACCAACAGGCTCCTACCTGTATGCTGCTACTCTACAACGTGTGCAGAGTCAGCCACATAAACACAAGCATATTAAAATTGTGCAAGTAGCAGCAAGCCCACAGGAGCCCCACGAATAGCCTCTGCTCCACAGAACAAGGTATGTTCTCCTCCTAGCTGGAAGCGCTGGGTCCCACATGATCACAATCATAATATCACGTACCCAGACCATGCAGATGGCGTGCTGGGTTAGTCTGCGGTCAGGGGAAAGGAGGTGTGTAGTTTTTGCTGCTCCTGCTGTAACCGACTTTCCATTCTTTCATAATGTAAAATTCTCCCTGGGTTGCAGCCCAAGCCTTTCAGGAGGCAAAACCACTTGCTGAATGTCATGAAGAAAGCAAGTTGCTATGCTAAAATGCTGGCAGGAGTTCAAACCCAGCAGAAAGTTTAGAGCAGTATGAAAACACAAAACACAAAAGTCGTGTGAACAGCACCTTTTGTCCGCTGCAAATACTTGGTATGTGTTTGTTTGGGTGATTTTTTCTATTATACAACAAGATGTTTTTGTTTTTGTTTTTCAAAAAAAAAAAAAAAAAAAAAGGAAAGCAAAAGAGCACTTTCTTAAAGCGAGACCACCTGGAATTAACATAGCCATGGTTGTTAGCTTTGGCAGCAATTAAAAGGGGGCAGTTATTCAACAGCATAGTCTTGTTGGCAGTCTCTGCTCAGTGCCTATTGCTCTGCTGTTCATAATCACTGACCGAGGACATGGACTGGTAAAATGAGGGTTTGAATGGGTTTGGAAGGCAGTGACCCGTTGTTCAGCTGTCTCTGGAGTGCCTCTTTCTTACAAAGATACGCTGAGTCTGCTTAACCCTGCAAAGTGCGGATTACTGATACCTGCAACAAATTAGGGGTATTAACCCACTTAAGTTAATCTGAGCAGTACTAATGTGCATAGACTGCTTCTGAGGCTTGGCTAAGAAGCTCAGAGTGAGCTCCTCAGTTTTATGCAGCGCAGACATACTTTCGCAGGGCTGCGTGGGACTTCATCACTGTCACACACTGAGCACTTCTTGTCTCCCAGTGCTAACACTTGCTGTCTTGTGCCAACACTAGCTAGTCCCTCTATAAAAACACTTGGTTGCACATTTTGTAGCTTCTGTAAGCCATGTTCTTGGCTTAGTCTCCTGAGGCTGCAGTCTTCCCTGTCTCTCTCCTGACATGTCAACCTCCTGTTGATTTTTATTCACTTCCCTGCAATGCCTCCTTCCTGCTTCTTCATGTCAAGGAGTCGATACAGCATTAGTTTCATTTCATTTTATGCTGTTTTACAGATCAGGGAACCTAAGGGCTCTCAATTCAGACTCTCTTCCTGACTCCCCCATTCCATACTCATGTTGTTTTGACTCCATTTGCCTCAGTTATATGTCTCATGCACTTTCATCCCCTGTATCTGAGTTTCAGTTTGACCCCGGCTCCCCCTCTTCTTTTCCTGTTCCCTTGCATAGTTTCCTTCATGTTTTCAGGTCAAAAGATACCCGTATCAAACCTTCAAGTTCTGGCCAGCCTAGCTGTTATCACAAAACAGAATATTTATTTGACCTTATATTGCTGAGATTTTTTTTTTTTTTTTTTAAGAGCTTTCTCTTTTGACAGGGGATGCACTGCTAACCAGAGAGACAACAGTCAGTCCCTGGGTGTCTGTCAAGGTGGACGGCATTGCAAGTAACTGTTTGCCAGTAGCCACCCCAATACTGAACATGGATATCCTTGGATGTGTAGCTATAGGTTTGTGTACCCAGTAAATACATATTTCTTTCTGTGACTCACATTCTTTTGCCATTGTTGGAAAAAAGACTCTTGCTTCCCACTTCTCTTCCTTCCTTCTCCCATGGAGTATCTTGCAGATAAGTCTCAAAGTTTTAGTGGTGTTTTAATGGAAACGAGATAACCAGTCCATATAATGGGCAGTTAACTGCCAGATTCCCTTTTCTTAAAAGTACTAAGTTTAATGAGTTGAAGCTCACAAGTGTAATTAGCTAAAGGCTTAAGATACCACTCTCTGAACTTAATTGAATTTAATTTACAGTCTGAACAATTACATTTACATGTTCAAGCAAATATTTGCCTTTATTTTAAAGTCTTCATCTTTTCTTATCTTCCAGGCCTTAGTGAGGCAAAAGTTCACTCATTAAGCTTTGTGGTGCTAAGACTTCTGACTTTACTTGGCTTGGAAACCAAATTTGTGCAACTTTATCCCTGAACATATTGTAGAAGGATTTAAGCTCTTCTAATGGGAAAAAAATGTTATCAGCTTTTAAAATGTATGTGCTTAAGCCTTAAAGGAATGCAGTGTAGTATTATTAGTACAGCAACCTGCAAGTTCATGAGAAAAAAAAAATCTTACTGTAATTAAGTTGTGGACTGTTTTTGAAAGAGGTAGAGTGTTTTGTTTTGTTTTGTTTTTAATTTCAGAATAATTTCTAAGCTTATTGCTACAGGTCACTTTGTTGCTTTAAAGTATGTTCATTTTACTCTCTCACTGTAGGATGCTTGAAAGAGTTTGTAAATTATATCTGTATAAGCCACAGGACAGTTTGTTTTTCTATGGCATCTTCTAATACGCAGGTGTCACAGTTAGCCAAGAACATCATGCTTACAGATCTGAGCAACCTGGGCAAAAATCCTCCTTCACCAGCCAGAAGTCATGAAACCAAAGGCAGAAATCAGCATGAGGAGACCAGGCACCTCAGACTGATGGCAGCATTAATCTTCAGAGCCCATTAAGGTAAATAAGGGCTTCTTCTGTTCTGTTCTGGACTTGGAGAGAAAATTCAGGAACAGTTGGGGCCTTTCTCTGAAATGACAAGAAGCCAACTATTCATCAGAATATGAAGTGTTGGAAAGCCATGGATGGCAATATCCTGCAGCAGCAGGTGCAGGGGCTGGTTAGCCCGAGTGGGGGAAGATGTAAAAGGTGAGAAAAATATCAACTTGTGAGCAGCAGAATAGCTCCCAGGGCAGGCTGTGGAGAAGGGCGCTCTGAACAGATTCTCCACTGTCCTCCTGCCACTCCTATATCAATATTTTTGGAGAGAAACTGCTTCTTGAGAAAACCAATTAGAGAGAACTGAGTGCAAAAGCAACACTGTTATGCAGTTACAGGCTGTGTGATGGCAAACAGAAGACAGGTTTTACTCACTGATATTCCTATTTGGTCCTGTTTTGGCAAACAGCAGAAAATTGTGGCCTAAGCAGAACAGTAAAGACTGTATTCTGACTCTGACTTTCTCTCACCAAAGCAGTAAATAGAATCTTACAGCAAACAGGCTCCCAGATGCCCCAGCTTGCGTGGCCTTCTTACTAGCTAAGAAGGGTCTCTGTTCTCTTCCTCAGTGTCACATATGGAGTACTCAATAAGCAAGTTCCTGATTTCAAATTTGGTAATGGTCAGAAGCCCCAAGCAGGAATCACTGAACTGTAAAAGCAGTCAGTCTACAATGCACTTAGCGTTTGTCTCCAGTAATCTTAAAGCAAGGTAAAGTAAGGCGATAGGTTAGAAGGAGTATCTCTGATTAGTTCTGAGCTGCAGCAGGTCTGTAAGCATGCCCGATGCCTTCGGACTGGCCAGGCTGAGGGCAGCTGGCACGGTGCCTGCAGCAGCAGCATTGCAGGGGCACCTCCAGGAGCAGGCACTGGAGGGTAATGGTGGTAAGTTTGTTTCAAATTTAGTCTGGTTATGTCTGCAAGACCTGCAGGTATGTTTAATGTTGCCTGAGTGTAAGCCTGGAGCAAGTCCATGCTGTCTTAGTTAAATTTGCAAAGTCCGGGCCCAAACAAAAGTCTGTTTTGTTTGTGATGGGTAAAGGTGCTCTGAGTCCTCTCAGTGTCCGTGGGATTCACTTGGCTGTATCAATGACCCACCAGGCCTGCAAATGTTTGTACATTAAATTGTCTCCTTTTATCGTTACACCTGTGTGAAAACTGACTGGGGATCTGCTAACAGACTCTCACTCTGTGGTTCCACAAAGCCCGTGCCATAAAAGCTGTTGTCCTTTATTACACTAACCATCAGCATCAACATATACAAAAGTGCTCATTTTAATTTGACTGCTCTTTCCAAATAGGTGTGCACAGGAAAAGGTCTGATTCACTGTGTGGGGTCGGCCACAACATTGGCCTTTTGGGAAACCATTTGGCTTCTGGACCCTTGTGCAGCTGTTATCCTGCAAGTGCTGGTCTGGTGGTGTGGGAGCCCCACTGCCCCCTTCGTGCAGTCACAGTGCTGTGTAGTGGAATTTGCTCTGGGCTTTGTAAAACCCTCCTGTGGGTTATGCGGGTCTTACCTCCTTCCTCTCTCCTCTTGTTTCAAAGCCAGGAGAATGTTCATGAGGTTTTCCAGCCCCAAGGTTATCGAGTTTTCCAGTCCCATCAGAATGACAGGGAAACACACTGGCACAGTGTGTTCAGTCCCAAACACATGCTGCACTCTGGGATGTAGAGGAGAGCTGCTTGGGTGCAAGGAGTAAGGATAGATCCCTTGCTTCTGCTTTTCTCTCACACCCACACAGCCGCTCATGTACATAAGGACGAAGCTCTGATCCCATGCCTGTGGCTACCCGGCTTCCTCTCGAATCACACCACCCACAATATAAGCAGGCTTTAAAACTTGGCATTGAGAAAAACAGAAGTAGATTTTCCTGCTGGTAAATTAATCTGCCAAGGCAGACCCATCCCTTATAACATGAAACTTTAACAAGCTCTTGCATTGAGATGCCCTAATTTGAACAAGGAAAAGTTTGCAGAGAACTGAAACCTGACTTTTCGCTTGGAGATAAGGCTATATACATCTCTGCCTACAAGCCCACGGGTATTTAAAAAAACCCACAAAACAAAACAGAATGTCTTTACATATTTAAATGAATTAAAATGAATCTGCTCTAGATGAAACATTCAATTCTATTCCTTAACTGAGTTTCTGAGGAGTGAGTTCCACTACAAAAGAAACTTATTAAAGAATTATGAAGACTGTCAAAAACCATATGCTTAAAAGCTAGTAAATAACAAAGTAAGGCTTTTAGTCATCTTGACTGGACAAGGTGAGGTCAGAAAGAAACAACAACACATCCGGCACCATGGCAATGGGCTTTTCATGCTTCTTGTCTTTAGCAACTGCTTTTTTAGAGAAGTCTTGCTTTTCCTTGGTCATACATTCTCTTCTGTTAATCATTGTCTTTACTCTGACCTTCTGATGTAGAAATTGTCTTTCATGCAATATTTTACTTGACGTGGTATGTCTCTTTTTTCTTTGTTTTGCTTTTTTTAACTGAAGCTATAGTTCCCTCATTTGGAAGTACAGACAACAGAATGAAAGAATAACATATTTTAAGCCGCTAGTGAAATATTTTCTCAAACAATGCTATTTTGGATAGGTCCTGGGGCTGTCGTTATTTTCTTGACATCCATTTATACTGAATCAGTTAATAAGTCAGATCCAATGTCATGTAAAACATTTTTCCATGTTTATTTTCTTTGCATTAATGGCTATATTGTAATTGTACACAATGCCCTGAGCAAAATTTAATTCACTGGCACTGATTTACATCTGTAGAACATGTTCTGATGGGGATAGCTGTTGAAAAATATTATGTTTAAAACATGCACAGCTGTAAAGAACTGATTGGTTGACATTTATTTTTTTCTGTGTGGGAATGAATCATTTGTTAATTATTTTAGTTGTTGTTTTTCATTCCTTAGCATATTCTCTTTTCTTCTTTATAAGTAGGTAAATGATCAATGATGATCAGGTGCTGTTCCATCTTAAATGCTGTTTGACAGCCTTAGGGTTAACAGAAATCTCATTGCAAAATGTTCATAAACTTACGGTGACAAGAGCAGAGACTTGCAGTACAGTGCTCATTCGTGTAACAATGCATCTGAAATTGAACTTAGAAAACAATGGTATCTCAACAATCAGCACTGCATATGTTACACATTTTTTAAGTAAAGCAAATGGTTTTCCAGAGTGATCTTGATGTGTAAACAAGGTAATTCATGAAGACATTAGTGCAATTTTATAGAACACGAATCTCCCCCTCCAAAATCTAGGCAAGGAAAATCAAAGTATGTTTTGTTATTTTTAATGGCAATGGCATTAAAAAACAAAAAGGCTTAAGTTACTGAAGAGGGCTTTGATGGCCAGAATACACTGGAGGGATGATAAGGAAATGCTTTTAATAAAATGTAATGCTTATTCCTGTCCCTGGGACTAACATGGTGGTGTAGTTCTGCAGCTTGTAACATCCATTTCTGCCTCTCTCTTCTTCCAACTCTTTTACAGCAGCCAAGTAAATAATAAAATATTCTTATCCTCACCTTAATATAAAAACTCTAAACATGTAAACAATATATCATTCATAATAAGAAGGCGCTCTAAAACTCAAAAGTTTTGTCTGAGTATAACTCTGACACAGCTGAAGAAGATTTTTGACATAAATCTCATGCATGAGAAAAAAAGAAGAAGAAAAATAAAGAAAAAAAATGTTTAACATAGGCCATCTGCAATTTCTGTGCCAGTAGTGAGTTACATAATTGTTTTGAAAATATACACCATTCATTTTATGTGAAGATTTATATAACCCAAAAGAGACATCACATAAATCATTTGTACAAAAGGGACCAATCCAATTGTGGCCCCGCTGAGTGTGTGAGGTAGTCATTTCCAAAATATGAAGTATATTATAAAATAACCAAGTTAATTTCTTAGATGTTATATTAAACTGATGTACAGTTGCATACTTAGAGTGACAGAAGTGTTTAACTTTGCTTTCCAATTGTCTTACCCTAACAGCCTGTGAGGCCTCCTGCCATAAGAAATAAAATAAATTTTTAAAAAAGTTTAGAAAAAGGGGGAAAAAAGGAAAAAAATAAGCAGGGAGGAACAGAAGATTGGAGAAGACGGGAACAAGACAGTAAGGTAGAAAGGAAGCAAAGAAAGAATGGAGGCAAAGAATATGGGCAAAACGTGTGACTAGTAACTCATACCATAATTTTCAAACAAGGATTCCTAAATTTTATTGTGCATAATTATCTCTTCTTGCAAATTTAAACCTCAAAACTAATTGTTAGGCATCACAGGTAGCATTTACAAAGCATGTGCAATGATCTGTAACATCTACTTAGTCTGTGGCATTGAAAAGTCAAACTGTGAGTGTGAAGTAGGACACTTACTTAATGTCTGCAGTTTAATCTCCCTTTGTTCATAGTCTAGTGGTAGCTACCTCTCCTGCTATAATTTTATTTTTCTCAAATTTTTGCATGGAAAAGCTGACAGAAATTTATTCACATTTTGTATGTTTTCCCTAAGATAATTACTATTTCTAGTAGAACTTGTGCACTTTAGCACTGGACATAATCAAGATTAAAAAAATAAAATAAAATAAAACAAAATAAAAAATTTAATGCTGGTTTTGAGATTTTTATTTATTTATTTATTTATTGCATTTCAAATCAGAAGAATAAAAAATGTTCTGCAAAACAGAATTCCAAAACAATTGTTTGTACTCTGAAAAATATACAATTTTAATTTGTTTAATATTTTTTTGGATATATAGTTAGTTTATGGTGTCATAGTATGGCATATCATCATTTCTGTTATTTTAAAGATAAATGAGAGCTGTACTCACATTGATTATGTTTATACAACTTTTCTAGATTAGAACCTCCTGTTTATGCTATAGTGAAATGGCTTACAAAAAAAAAAAACAAAAAAAAAAAAACAGTTCCATTTAGAGACTAAGGCAAATATTACACAAATCAGGGTTCTGATTATACTTTCAATATCATTTTGTTCCATATTTTAACACTAATAAAAGTATTGTTCAACTAATTCATGCCATGAATAACTTCTCTGCTAAAGTAGTGTGTGTTCCAATGAAACATTAAGTAACAAATAATTTCATTATAACACACGTGTCCTTGAAAAGATTAGGCAATTCAATTAAAACCAATTAATGGCTGTTTATATGTATTTTAAAAATTATGTTAAGTGAAGACTTTTTATATGTTTACACATGATGTACCATAGTTCTAAATGTCTGCTGCTAACATTTCACGCATAATTGTAAACAAATAAAAATGAAGCCAAGGGAAAACCATGTGGAATCCTTGCTGACCTGACACTGAAATTTGCACATTGATAAAAGTGATTGTAGCTATCGAATTAATGCTTGGTCATTCACTCTGCATGTATGCATAAGTTGCTTCAAGATCTTGGCCTTTTCAATGCGTACTACAAGTTAAGACACCCATGTATACAAAACTGTGATCCATATTAAACAGAAATCACATTTGGTAGAACTCTGGAGCAGGCTTAGCTTAGAGGTAAGCAGCAGCCATTAAGTGACGAAGAGTCTTCATGAAACCTCGGGCCAAACTGGAATGAAACCTTGAGTAAGTTCTGAAATTTCTAGGTTTTTTGTTTGTTTGTTTGTTTGTTTGTTTAACATTCTGACTTGCTGGCCAAGTGCAGATGATAAGCACACCATCAGGTTGTGAAGAGGGCTGTTCCTGCAGTATTGATGACTGCAGTTAGAGAGGGAAACATTTTCATGTAAGATTCTTATCAGTTCTGCAAACTCAGAAACAAACACCCTGACAAAATTTGAGCCTGATGTGCCTGCACAGATAATAGAAGCCTCAGTAGCTGAAAGACGCATTATCTACAGCTTGGCAAAAAGAAGACGCTTTCCAGGCCACAGGATCTCTAAATATTCATTTGTTATTTGTTTCTTCTTTTACTACTGTGCTGTAGATCATTTCTCTTGTTCTGTCTCACATTGTTCTTGGTTAGTGGCACTTGCCTGAAATTAGTTTCTAATTGGGATAAATGAACTGCATGTATTCATGGGGCCTGGGCAGTTGTTTTTGGCTTCCAGCAAAAAGCAGTGAACAAGCAGAATCTGGTGGCTGCTGACAGCTGTTTCTCATAGGCTCATGTTATCAGGGCAAACACATGTAAACGATATGAATAAATAACATGCAAATGTTTATAAATTGAGTGAATTTGACTTTATCAGATTATCCCCAAGCTAGTTTTAGACTGAATTTAGTGGCACAAAATCCTTTAGCAAGTACCACAGAACAATGCTTCCTATTAGCACAGTGAAAAGTATAATGTTTTATTTTTTTTAGTCAACTTTCCACTTGATACCTACAGTGCAATAACTTATAGCTCATGACAAAGCAAGGGCAGCATGCAGTGTGCACCAGCCATGCCCAGGTGTGTAGCAGGGGGAGCAGTTCACCATCCTCCTGCCAACAAGCTCTCCAAGCCCACAGCATTCAGAGGCATGTCCTTATTTTCTAGCCAAAAACATTTCTGTGTTTTGGCTTTCAGATGCCAACATCTACAAAATATAGTACATAGAAATATCTAATGTGAACTGTAAAGCATAGTGGGTGTTGGACAATGGTTCAGTTTGCTTGGATGCCAAGAATGGATTCAGAAATTGGACACAGAATTCTTCACTCATTTTTGTTGTATTTATTACTATGTATTTATTACTTATATATTTTATTTATACATTTATTAGAAATTCACTGAAGAAAAAAAAAAAGAGAGATTCATGCAGAGTAAGTGATCTTAGTCCCCTGTGTCCTAAACAGAAATCCCTGCAAGAAGTAACCAAACATACTCAGAAAACACTCAGGATCTAAGCTAATATTCCCATGGCAACTACCTCCACTGAAGTATGGTGAATGCTTACCCCTGTTATGAATCATATCCACTCTCACCACCCTCCATCACTTTTCTGTAACGTCAGTAAGCACTAATCCAATTGTTTTCCAAAGTATACAATGTTGTTTTTAAACCAGGTGTGACACTGTGACACCTTCTACTGAGCGCTAAGCTGGTAATGTATAGTGTCATTGCATAAGGATAGTCTTTTTTAACTAGAGAATTTATTTAACAATTTCCACTTTCTGCTTCTGCTGGGGTCTGCTTTTGTCTCTATTTTATTTATGTCAAATTGCTAGTTGCCCTTCAATATGCTAAATTGCCATTTTATTGCTTCTGCTAAATATGCTTTATCCATAATCCTATAGTGGTTAAATTCATCTGTATGGTTAAAACCTTTGATTCAATTACACTCTGAATGAATATTGCATATTGCATTCTAGTCTTCTTTTTGTTTAATATGCATGGGAACTAACCATATAAGATTTTGGTTTAAATCAAGAACTAAAATATTAGAGATGTATAAATATTTTTACCTCCAGAAGTCCTTGGAGATACACTAAAGAAGTAATGCTTATAGCAGAATTGAGTTAGAGTGACATTCAAAGCTGAATCCAAAACAAGTCTGAGTTTAAATTCAAAGCAACAAAACTTTCTGTAATTCCTTAGTATAAAAACATTGCATGGTCACTTTATTTTTTACTAAAGATTTTGAATTTTGATAGTTAGCAGACATTACAGTAGCTATTTCCACTGCACATTAAAAATTAATTTTATTTCTAGCTAACTTTTCCTAGCCTTACATGTTTTCTTGCTGGATCTTCATATGTTGATTTTAAGAATTTGCTATAAAATAGCTCCTCCATTTTAGACCAAGCCACCTCTTTTTTTTTTCTTTTTTTTTTTTTTTCAATCAACAGAAGAGATGGAGATCTTTGTTTGTCTTTAGTGCTCTCTCTAGTTTTGAAACCAGTGCAATGCATTATCTGTTCACATAATGTCTTGCCTGTAGACTAGAGCTGGTTTTGTTCTTTCTCTCCTATGAAATTAGAAGAAATGCAGATATTAACATGCTGGGCTTTTTACTATTTTCTTTCCTCCTCCTTTATTCTATGTCTTTTTGATTTTACAAAATTCTGATTACACCTGCTTTGAGAATAATGGTGTCATTGGTTGTTCCTTCTGAGACGGCTTTTTCTTACCAGAAATACAGTTTGATGCTTAAATGACCTTGGGAGCTAATCACTTCTTCCCCACTGGGCCATAGATTTGGAACAAAGTAATTCTGGGGAAAAGATCTGGCAGATGACATTATTTTCTTTCTTTCTCTGGCATTCTGTCAAGGTACATTTACCTGTGATAAAAGCACCAAATGAAATTCTTAAAAAAATAAAAACTGCTAGAGTAAAGTTTCTTTCTTTCTGTTAGGTCTCCTAAGAATTATGTGCAGTGACTAGTTCATGTATATGCTTAGACATTAAAAAATATATTTTTGGTCTTGATTTCTGAGTAAAAGATTTAACTGAAAATAAATGAGCCCTCTAAGAATAATTTGTATTTGAAAACACTTGCTCAGAACATTGTGTTTGATACCAAGAAAATCAGATCTTGAGAGAAGACCTGAGCACCTTCCACCATGTTATTTGTTATTTATTAGATAATCATTGTTTTCTTGAAAGGAACTCGTTTGTTAGCCAAATCAAGGCACAGATATGATTTCTGCCTAGTACCACAGCATGTCAGTTAGGAGGAGGCAATCACTGTTACTGTAGAGCACCTATGAGGGTGTTCTGTGACTAAATTATGAAGGCATAGCCTTCATGCCTGAAGCCCTTGGTCTGCGGTGCAAGACTTCTGTTTCTGTTTCCTGTCTTCTGTTTCTACATTCACTGGTAACACCAATCCTTATCAATATTCTTGAAAAACAGATGCTCCTGAAAAGTATATGTGCTATATTAGCCACACTGAGGTCAAAATGCCATTACAGAGACTGCAGCACTTGCATATGCCCCAAAATAGAGGTTTCACTCTGGCTAAAAAGCACCATGTAACAGAGGTAGCAGATGTTTAATAGCTGCACCATTGACAATGTGTTTAACTGTTATTAATATTTATAATTCAGTAATGATAACCATGGCTCCAAAGTGCACTAAATGCACTATCATTATTGCTTTAAGTTAAACCTTTGTCTCAGTTAATTGGCTATGTGTCCCACTCCTATGTATCCCATATGGCAAGTCCAGGAAATAGTAATATTGTTATGCTGGAAAAAATGAGTGACTGCTCTCAAGTGATGCTTTGGTCCCCAGACAATTATTGAACTGATTTAAGCAATGGTCATGCTAAACAGCCACTCTTCAGCCTTAAGAAAAGGAGAAATTAAACAATTTCATTTAGTGAGAACCCCAGAAACAGCAGAAGCCATTGTCTGAAGCAGTGGGTAATATGGCAAAACTTGATAAAAACTGCTACCAGTGGTTTGAGAGGTTGACTAGCAGGGATAAAAGGCTGATGTGGCAAGGTGATGGATAGGTGTTTCAGAAGAGGAAGTGAATATAAAAAGCCATCAGAGTGAGTTAGTCATAGACATAGCCAAAGAAAATGGAGAAAACATTGCTTTGTCTTGAAACTAGGTAGAAAGATAGGCTAGGGATTTCTCTGTGGAAGAGTGGCTATTTATAGCTAGTGAGCTCCAGCAAAGAGCATGTTGTGTAGCTTTTTAAAACAAGGAGGATGCACCAAAGAGTATAGAAAAATATAGAATATAGAAGTTTTCCTTCCTTTGTTCCTTGTAATAGAAATCAAGGCTACTGGCGTTTGGATAAATTCTTGCACCAGAAGGGTTAACATCCTTACAGCTTTGATCTTATACCATGCATTTGTCTGATACTCTTAAACTGATCAACAGATAATGACAACAGTCTTGTACTTCATACTTATGTATAAGAAAATTTTCAACATACTTGTATCTTTGGTTAGGCTTCATTCCTCCTTTTAACGTAATTACAGAAAATATTTTTATTCCTGCACAAGGTTCGATATGACCAAAGGCTAATGAGAATCCAAATACTGGATGAGGGCTGGATATAGCAGACTGCAATTTTGGTGATACCTATATGATATATCTAACATCCAGGTATGTTCAGCTTAGAGATGCTTCCACTCACCTCCTGGAAAGCTCAGAAGAGGATAATGAGTCTGCTTGATTCATCAGTTTTCCTTTCCAATATCTTCTCCTGCAAAGCTTCCTAGATGTGTACTGGTCCAAGCAATCACTTAATGTTCCGCAGCCTATTCCCATATCTGTTATATTTGTAAGCTAGACCTGGGATGTCTTATTTCACTGGAATTTTTTATTTTATTTTGTTTTATTTTATTTTATTTTATTTTATTTTATTTTATTTTATTTTATTTTATTTTATTTTATTTTATTTTATTTTATTTTATTTTATTTTTTGGGGGGGAGGGGGAAAATGGGGAGGGAGGGGAGAGGGCATGCTGTTGTCCTTATTCTGGATATTAATAAATGTTAATTCTACCTCTCCTATAAAATTGTTTCTTGGCTTTCTCGAATACCAATGACAAGATAACCTGACTACTTTTTGATGACTGTTCCCATTATTAAATACATGCCATTGTACCTGCTCCCTGCAGGTCTGTCTGGCTGATCCCCAGATCAACTCAAAGAGCTTACAAACCCAATTTCCCTCCTCTGTTTGCCCAGTCTGCTCTCTTGTCCAACAGATCCCTACCTTGACAAAATATATGTGTATGGGGAAGTTAGAGGCAATGACAGAGAGGGATGTAGCAGAGGTGGTGGGGCAACCCCTAACTTCAGCATCTGGACCAGCCAAAAAATCCTTCTGGCCACTGGGTCAAACACATTGACACTCTGGATTGAAACCATGATGGATTGTTAGATAAATACTCTCACGTCTTTGTAACTTTCCTCCTTCGTAACAAATAGCTGTAGCATTAAAAGTCAGTTAGTTATTAAATCACACTGTGCAAGGGTGTATTTCTAAATATGTGACAGCTTCACATCTAAAACCATAAAGAAGAAATGAACATCAATTGAGACATTTTTAATATTTTGATTAAAAACAAAATGCAAGGAATAAAAAGAAAACAAGAAATTAGGAAAAAAAAAAAAAAAAGAAAGAAAAAAAAGTTTGCTAGATGAAAATCTTCTTCCATGAAGCTGCTGCAGTCTGGAACTGTTTTTGCCTACCTCATCAGATGTCAATTTAAAATACATTCCTTGCCTCTGATCATTTCCTCTTTCTCATTTCAGTATACACAAAGAAGTCTTGCCCTGTTATTGATTGAAAAACATCATGTGCTAGGTTCATACATATATACTTTACCAATATGTTTTGAATATCAGTAGAAAATAATAATGAATCACATCCATACATGCAGACAAATACACTCTTGCCAGGATGATCAACATTTTATGATAAAAAGAAATCCTAATTCTTGAATGCTATGTTAATAAAATGGAGAGTATAGTTGCTGATTGTTCTGACATACATTCCTCATAGTTCCAGGATCTTCTAGAAGCTGCCAGGTATTCAGGGAAATGTTTGAGTCCTAAAAGTTACATGAATTATGTATCTCTCGTATGAAATTTCAGATGATCCAATATTTGTTATACCCTATTGGCTATTCATCATTTGCTATTCATTATACTTGTATTTATAAGTTTCAGTTACCCAATCAGGGAGTGCAGACAATGCGATGTGATTTGGTTGACCAGTCAAACACTTCAAATGGTGAATAGATGACACTAACAATTTGAGAACAAAAAATAGGCTGAAATCTGTTCACATAAAACTGTTCAGTGAATACTTACAAAGAACAAATGTGCTTGTAGAAATCAGGATTGTTTCCAGAATGATTCATGAACAGCAAAACGGCCAAATTAGCAACAAACACTATTTGCAATGGATAATTCAATCAGTCATAGATAAAATAGAATTCAGCAGATTCTCCTCTCAGGAAATGTTGAGTAGCATTTTCCTTCGCTGCTCTACCATCAAAGCTGTCTGGAAAACATGCTCTTTTCTTGTAAACTTCGGTTTATACAAGACATTAGCAATACTTTTAATCATAATATCATTCTGAAAAATGTTGTCCTCTCTTTCTTGAGTCCCCAGGTATTTTTAGCCACATTGATTGGCAATAAACTGAGGCATGACTGCATTTGATTAAACCTGAAAATCCATGACTGCTTGAAGTAACTAAATAATCAATCAATTTTGATACTTAACTTTAGAAAGCTGGCTTTAACTATTTCTGGGAGACCCCAGAAAGATGGTGTCAGGACTGGATCTTCTCCCCTTTTGATGTCCTTAGATCATCTGTGAGATCTACAGTGATCACTGAAGTTTGTCACTGCTCTTTTTCTGTTTAGGCAGTGACACTAGTGGTATCATAATCCAGTGGGATGACTGATGGCTGAGCTGTATCATACAAATCCATACAAAGTATTGTGTGGATTTGGCAACACTTTTGGGATAATATTCTAGTAGAGGGAGTGACAATCCCTACTTTTAGCTATGTAAAATATCAGGGCCCACTCCATTTAGTCATCTAGACTCTTTCTATAGAAAGAGAAAAGTTCTACACCAAGTTGCCTGGGACAGATGATTGGCAGTGGAATGAGACTGGATGAACAGCTTTTTCCAGATGAACACGGTGAGATTCATAGGGTGGTGTTAGAAACACCAGGTGTCCCATGAGGCCTCCCAAGGCCCCTCCAGAAATCTGTGGATCTCTCCGAGGCCCTGTGACATACGTGCCAGCTCTGCACTGGTGTTCTGCATACACTGAGCTGCATATATTTGCAGTGGCTGTCTCTACACATTGTTCTAACTTTTAGATTATATAGGATGAGTTTACCACTAGTATTAAATAGCTCAAATCTCTGTGCTTACCTGTGCTTTGAGCATGTTCAATACCACTTAGATGTCATGTTCTAGATTTCCCTTGATTTTTATTTAAAACCCAAAAAGTGTCTTAGGAAATGTTATCTCTTATATACCATGGTAAGTAAGTGAGGATAATATGGAGAGATCACACATTTTCAGTTATGAGATGGTGAATTGTCTTCTTCTGCTTTAATTGTATTCACACTGTTGCCTCCTTCTATGTGTGCACCACTTTTTTCACAGAGCCCAGAAATGAAGCCTGCAGGAAAGACAGGAGAGAATGCATTTGCAATCTGTACAAGAGCTTAAGACAGGACCTGTGAATCACATATATGGCCCCATCCTGACTCCCTGCCTGCTTTGTCCTCCTTGGAGAGCAGAAAAAAGAGGATGTGATACTATTTGTCTCCCACTTGACCAATACTTTTAGGCATCCTCTCTCACTTGTTTTGGTATATATATCAAGTGTTTCTTGTTTTCCTTACCAGGTTCCCGCACCAAGCAAATAGGGGAGAAGTGTCATAAAGAGCTGATGGATCAAATATTCTCTCAATTTATTCATATACCATGTATGTTATGTACTTCCATTTCCTTGTAAACAACTCTGTCATCACTTTTATATATGGCATCAGGCTGAAAAACCTGTATTAATTGCCCCACTTCTTAAATTGTGAGAACTGCTTCTTCTGCTACCCACAGTTTAGATACATATGATTATATGAAAAATCTGCTGTATATTTCCAAATGTTCTCTTTGATGTGTATAACTGTGTTTGTTAAGTAACAAACCCGTGAAAATAGAAGGCAACAGAATGAAGTACATCAGGACAGTACTGAAAAAAATTGTTCATTTTAGCTTACAGCACTTGTCACAATGAAACCTCAACTTGAAATTCACATTTACATTTGTTTATGTATTATTTTAATACTGGAAGGCTTTAATCTTCAGTCCTGGAAATGTGGATAAATTTAACATCAATGATTTGCTCACCTACTTTATTGTGTTTCTTCCCTTTTTTAATATATCTGCAGTCTATATCCTAACCATGCAGATATCTTTCTTCTCTCTCTTTCTCTCTCAATCTCTCTCTCTCTCTTTTTAAACAGGAACATGTTGCTATTTTACAAGCCATAAAGGATTTTTTTTTCCAGATTAATTAAAAAAGGCTTACAAGGCTTGTACTAGAAAAAAACAGATGGGATGGCTCTTTAAGTAGACAGTCACTCATTTACTTCAGAGCTTGAAATGAGTGGGGCTACTCAAGTGAGTCAAGTTACATAAGTAAAGAACGGTTTGGACAAAAAAATAGACTATTACAGCTAATCAAATGTTAATATTTAGAGTCCAAGGATGACCTTAGGTTACTGAATCTGGCAAGATGCTTTTACCCACCTTGAGTTGAAAAGTGTCACAGAGGAAAGCCTGAATGTTCACTGGAGAAACTTTAAAATAGAAGCATCATAACGTCTCTGAGTCACAGAGCTTTACAGAAAGCAAAGAGGTCACAGTGTGGTCATCCCCTTGAGGAAATCTGAGTAATATAAAAATTTTCTGCCCTCTGACTTGACTTCATGGGTGGCTGAGCTATTTTACCACTCAGGAAGTCTTGAACAGAAAAAATGCTGATCAGAGAACAAAAGTTGCAGCACTGTTTTCCTTCCTCATTCAGTTTCTTTCACATTTATTTTGATATTGGGGGTTTTAAACTGCATGGAATGACTTGGACGATAATTTTTACTGAAATATCCTGGAAAGAAAATCCTATCAGCCTTGTAAAACAGAAAAGGGTTTTGCTTTAAGAAATGTATATGAGGGAAGCAGAAGGTAAATTAAATTTTAGAGAAAGGAAAGAAAATGGAATAGCTCAGCCATATGTAGAAAGACATGAGTGCTCACAAATGTACATTCTTTGTGAGTGTAAAAATAATATCTAAATATATGCAAACAGATCATCTCACGCAAACATTTGTATAGGGATACTAGCATAAGCATACATTTTTGCATTCCTTATACATCTTACAAAATTATATATAAACTGGCACATACCACATCATATTCATATTCATTGATCTAATTAGAAATCTTTTAGTCTAGCATCATTGTTTTTTAATCATTTCCATAGTTTATTTGTGCCAAAATATAGTGTTTCTGAGAGTAATGTAGGAACGGTCTTACTGCCTGATCGGACGCAGTATATTTCCCGAAAGAAATCACATTTGCTTTTATTTATAGTGTTTCTTCATCTCAGTGTATTCCCAAACTTACCAACAAATTTCTGGAACTATGAAATTCATTATAGGGATGTTTAAGAACAAAGTAAAGAACTTAGAAGTGCTAAACTCGTGAAGAACTTCCTAACAAAATGCACCTACAGATACACTCAAACACCTGATTGTTTTCTGGCTCCCATTCACACATTCATATGTGCTAAAGGCAAAGTATTGAAAAACTTGCTGAACTAGTTGCTTGGTTAGGTTTCTTCCCATCTACTCTTATACAGGTTATATCTTGCCATAAAGATAAGATTTTGCGGATAATGACTATCTTTTGACTCTGTATTTGTACAACTATCACAGTGACTACAGAAAAACACCACAAAAGGGAAAATTCCTACTCACAAGGCCGTGGTTAGAAGAATTAAAAAACTGCTGTTCTGGTTTAGGCCAATGGTCCACCTAGCTGAGTATCTTGTGTCTATTAGTATCCACAAGTAAAAATCCTAAGAAGAACAAGCATACATACATAATGCTTTGCATATTCAGACTCAAACTATTTTCATTTCAAGGATTCTTTGTTTTGATTAGATTTGTCTATTTAGCAATATCCAGAGGGTGACTCTTTCAAGTATTTGTCCAGACTCCAATTGATATCATGCTAATTTTATGCAGTAGACCCTCTGGCAAGCTGTCCCATAGGTCCAGCACCTGCCACATGGAGAACCACCCTTTGAAATTTATTCTGAACATGGCCCTTATGCATGCACATGACAGTTCCATTTCTTGTTTTTGGCAAAGAAAGTGAGATGTCAGTCATCACATCACTCATAATTATACAGAGCTCTATGAAATCCTCCCTAAGTTTCTCTTCTGACTTAGAAGCCCCAGACTATGCTGTTGCTGTTTGTGCAGAAAGCATTAAGAAAAAAAAAAAAAAAAAAGAGGATCAAAATAGGATTGTCATCCTTGATGACCTTTTCTGGACCTTCTCAAATTCTAATATACCTCAGAGACCATTTTGTAAGTGGAGATGGGACTGTTTTCCCTCATGTGCATCACTTTACATATATCTACATTGCATTTCATCTATCATTTTATTGCCCAGTCATTCAGTCTTTGTAATACTTTACAGTCTGCCCTTGTCCTGCAAGTCTGAATAACTTTGTATCATCAGCATATTTTCTTACCTTACTGCCTACTCTCTTTTTCGGGTCATTTTTGACATTTCTGTCTGAGGCAGTGCTGACTTAACCAGCCTGTACCTGCTGCACACCCTCAGCATGGCTGGAATAGTTCTCCATGACCTGGACTAGGGTAGCACAGTGAACTGGATCAGGCAAGTGACCTGCAGGTTTTCTTGCCAGGCTATTTTTAAACAGAGAGGCAGAAATAGAATAAACTGATACTGCCAGACATAGAAGCATTTTCTTCCACTGCCCCAGTGGTAAGGTGAATGAGCAAGCTTGACCTTGAAATCATCATCTTACAATGACTTCAAAACTCACATGTTTGAAAGGTAATGGCCACTGTATGTAAGGCCTTTAGCTGATAAATAAGGCAAAAGATAGGGAAAAGAGGCACAGGTATGTAAGTTCCACTTCAGTGTGGTGATTTTGTGTGGGTTTGCAAAGCCTTTCTCTGTGTTAATTGTGAGAGATAGAATAGTTTACAAAAGAGGACGCAGAAGGAGGAGGTAAAAAGGAGGGAGGTAAAGACAAGATGAAGACTAAGTGAGGAAGATAGTGCAGTGAACATACTAGGGGGATGTCAATCTACTAAACCTTACCATGTTGCTATACCTTTACTTCTGTCTTCACCACCATGTGCCTGAGAATATATCCCATTGGACAGAGATACTCTGGAAGATTTTTTTTTCAGTTAGTTGTGGCGGTTGCCAAAGAACCCTTTCATCCGTCAAGGGAAATGTGGGAGTGCCTTGGAAGTTGCTTCATCAGCATCCTAACTGAAGAGCACCTCATCTAAGTGAAAATGGAAATGAAGACTAAATTATTTTTGCAGCTGTATTGACTATCCCAAACTTAAGGTACTCCATACTTGGATTAAACATTTTAATGTGTGTGTCATGAGAGATTACAGCTAAAATATATGCAGGACACCTTATGGACCCTGTATGGATATTATACTTGTGATCTTAACAGGAAGAAGATGGACGAAATGTGGATCCAAATTAGTATGTTTTGGAGCAGGTCTCTAAGCTTCAATCATTAGACAACTATACCTAGACTCGTCACTCCAAACTCCCTTTAGCCAGCAAAGGCAGATATTCACACAAAAGTAATTCACAAAACCTCTGTTGCATGTCCCTATTAGAATAGATTGTGCCTTTGATTCCAATGGCAGTATTGATTACATCACTTCTGACAGTAAAGAAAGCTTGGGACAGTTAGTTCAGGAGTAGACATCTTGTTTGTAGAGCCCCAATTTATGTCCTTTATGTCTTGTTTGTGTCTAGAAATAGTTAAGTAATTTGTGAGTTGGTGTCTCATGCATCGGTTCTGAAGGCCTTAGTCCCTTTGGTTGAACTTTTCAGCACTTTCTGCCCCCTGAAAACTCCTTAAGTCATTTCATTCATCCTAGGACACCCAAGATAGACATCACTGATAGTATCTTCAATTTTTCTTATCACATTTGTCACAATAAATTTGCTGGGAAATCTGTTCAGCATTTCCAGTATGAGTTATTTACATGTTCCAAGCTTAAAAAAAATAATAAAATCTACTTCAAAATGTCTACAGCAATCTCATCTGCAGATGTTTACCCATAGTTATTTGAGTGGCAGAGTTGTTTAAAAACAGTGACCAGCACTGCCTAATAATAAAGAAAAAGATAGTTGTTTTTTTTTTGTTTTTTTGTTGGTTTTTTTTTGATGTTCTTTCCCTTATTCAAAAACAATTAAGTGAATGCTTTATAAAGTTATGAAATATTGAAAATAAAGTGCAAGAATGGAAAATATTATACACAATCAATTATAGTTACCACTGTTCTCATGATTGGGATTTATAACACGTATCTCTTCTTGCAGTAAAAAAGACATAAAACAGGACATGAAATTAGTTAAACAGCAACACCTTTTTCTCTATGTTTTCCTGAGTACCAGACTTCTAAAAATTCCCTAACTATGGCCAGTTTCCTCCTGCATCACAATCACATTGGGAGTAGCTTTTATGTCCCTATGTGAGAAGCATTAGACAGCACAACTATGTGAAAATACAAGGCTAGCTAGCCTTACTTAAGGCAAGTAAATGAAGTCATATAGGATGCTGAAAAGTGGGACAACTTTAAAACAGCAGGACATCTGGCTACCCTATCTGAGATGGAATTGAGCAGCTGCTGAACTGTCACAGGAATGCTCCACAAAGGCACACAGGAATTGCTGTTCCAGTTCAAACTAATGGTACCAGTACCAGATGCTTCAGAGGAAGACGTAAAACTCCCATAATAGGCAATTATACAACAACATGTTGGTGAGGGAAGTTTCTCCTTTAAGATCCAGACATTTAGTGCATGATTTATAGCCTGAAGAATGCGGGTTGATTTATGTCCTGGAGAAACCACAGTTATCCTTATAATTCATATAATGTCTAACCCTTTCTTTGAAACTTCTACATCCTTTGTCTCAGTTACATGTTATGGTAGTTGTGTATTATTAGGAACCAAATATGGAGAAATACTGCAACCAACTGAAATGCAGGGAAGAATGCAGAGGGAAAATGTAGTCGGTGATGTAAATTAGAATATGGCCAAGAGGTCAGGAATAATCTCAAAAAAAAAAAAAAAAAAAAAAAAAAGTAACATATTTTCACTTCTAACCACATAACAGCGCTAGGAATGGCAAAAACATAGCCAACAAAGCACAGGTTGGAGGCATCCAGGTGTGAGGCTGTGTGGATGGAGGGAGGTGGGTATGAGCATTGCCAGTTGCCTGGATGTGGCCCCCTGTGCTTCCTTGTGTCAGAGCTGCTCACAGCCACTCTAGCAGAGAGGAGAAACTGAGAACAGTGAGGCTCTCTAATCTGGTTTCCTTAGGCATTGAAAAGTAGCCTGAAGAGGAGCATATCTTAACTCCCATCCTTCTCAGATACTTAGATTGCTTACTCTCATCACACAGTACGTAGTCCAGTATTATCTTTGGGCAGCTTGAAGTTCAAATTTTGACCAGGTTGTTGAACTGTTTCTGAGAGCTGTTAAATGATAGACTAAGCCAGTAGATTTGTGTCATTGAGATGGCTTCTCTAAAGAGGGCATTAAATCCCCATTGGTCAGGGTTGCTACAGTAGGCTGAGCAATTTTTTTCTCTCTCAGAGCATGAGCATGTACTCTAAACTATTTATGTTAAGAAAATGCATGCCAGGATCTGAATGCTTGCTAGGGGTATGACATGACAGGCACACATGCTACAGCTGTGTACATCCTGCTGCTGCCAGAGACTGTATTTCATTTTGCACTGCTTAAAGGAGTAGTTTAAATTTTATGGCAACCCACAAAGTGCATCAGCATATAAACACATTCTCATCTGAGAAAGGGGTTTTGGTCCATGCTACCACTTTTGAGCCAGCAAAAAATGGTAATAATACAAATGGAAGAAGCTCATTTAAACATGAGCAGACTAAATAGTTAAATCACCCAAACATTTCTCAGATTATAAAACTGTGAGGAACTACTGTGTTAATCTAATCCAATCTGTCTGAAAGACAACCTGTTGTGAGTTACAGATTGTCAGAGACAGAGATTCCACCATTATCCTTGTTAAATACTTCCCGAGGTTAATCATTTTCCTTTTAAAACTACTGCATCTAAATCTGTTTTTCTTTTTTTTTCAGATTCGGTGTCCATCTACTTCATCTTGTTATGTCTTTGTCTGTTGGACTGAAGAACCCGCAATTATCAAATATATTTTCTCCATGGAGATACTTATAAACTGTGATTATGTCATCTCTTAACCTTTCTTTTGATAAACTAAACAGATTGAACCTAAGTTTACAAGCAGTATTTTCATGTCTTTTAACCATCCCTGTATTTCTTCCCCAGATTACCCCTTTCTCCTCACCAGTTAACAAATGTCTTTGTAAGATGGCAAACCCCAAAACTGGATCCATTAATCCAGTCACAGCCATACAGATACAAAATATAAAGATATAACAGCCCAACTCCTCTACACTCTTCCAAGACTCACAAAAGCCATATTTGTTCAGTTATAAGACCGTTTACATTTGGAGACCTACCAGTTAGTGAGTTCTAATAAACTCAATGTGTGCAGTGTTGACTTTTAGTCATTACAGTTCCTTAAAGAAAATGTTTGCTGGGCAATCAGATGAATGCCTGACATAAATCTATGTATATTGTATCAATGCTATTTACCTTTATTAATCCAGTTTGTAATCCCATCAGAGAAAGACATCTGCTTGGTTTGACAAGAACTATTTTCATAAACTCATGTTGATTGACGTTTAATATATTATGCTCTTTTGGAAATTGCAGTATCCCAGTTGATAACATTTCATGAGGAATTATTCCATCAACTGCTGAAAGACTATATTCTGCCCCTGTGGAAATTCTGTGGGTCATTTTGTATTAAGTAGATTCTAACTTATATTAAACCTATTTCAAACTTTTGTCGTATACTATAAAGCAGCCATCACTGCAAAGAGGCTGCCTTATACAAGTGAAATGGTTGTGGTAAGAGTGTAAACACTTCACTACAAATTAAACTAAGCAGGTAGTCATATTTAAGCCTTAGGCTTCCAGAAAATCAATCTTCCCATGTGAGAAAAACTCACTGATCTATAGCCTACATGAGTGTGTTTATTTAAAAAATACATTACATTTATTATGATAACATAGGTCAGTATATAAAAAGATGCATTAAACCCAAACCACTTAGATTGCTGAAAAGCCCATGTACCAGTGATAATACCATTCTAGTAGACAAAGAAAATTCTCATCATTAATTACAAAACAGTTTACCCTCTTAAAGGCAACAGAAATAACAATCTGTATTCCAGAAGTGAACTGCAATGGACAGAAGAATAGTAACATGAAATGTAATCAAAATGCCCAAAGTTCACATAGAATAGGTCTGAAAATCAGTAGTGGGCTCTAGGGTCCTACAACCTAGACCATATAATCAAATTAAAAATAAATTGAGGGAAAGTGACTACCTAGGCTTTCCTGGTGGTCTGTAATCCTACTATATCCTACTGTAGGTCAATGAGAGCATTGCAGTTTAGAGCACTGTGGCATCTTGTCTTTAATTTATCCATCCAGGCTTGTTATATATGCAATGCATTGGGATAGATAAGCCTGTAAGAAGTTTTACCTAAGACAACAAACTGAATTTTCTTAAACATGATAGTAAGAAATTACAATAAAATCATGACTTCCTCATCCTTCCTCCTTGATCTCTGGGGCCTGGACACCTGTTTCTCCCATTGCTACCTTTCTTCTGTGGAGACAGATCTTTTTTTGAAACCCAACTAGAGAAGGAAAAGTTGTTATCCCTCACCCCTACTTCCAGAGCTTCCAAGCACTGGAACAGAATATGGGGATCTGGATTTGATTCCCTTCTCTGTATAAAGAATCTGAACTTCCATCCAACTCCGTATTAGTCTATAAGAAGAGATGTAAGGATGTTAGGAAGCATTGTTCTCATTTCTGCGTGCTGAAGTTCTTCCACTATACGTGATCCATTTAAACAATGAAATAGAAAAGAGAGCAATGACTCTAAATCCCAGGGTTTAAATCACTCACAAGAATGTCCAATAAAAAAAAAACATTTTATTAAACGAGACACTCTCTTACCCCAACCTCTGTTATTTGTACTTAGTTTCTCTCTCAGTGAATGTTAATTCAACCATACAAAGCAGAAGAGCCTCAGCATGGGAGAACAAGGGTGTCCACACCTTTCCACTCAGGCTGGTGGTAAAGACACACTCCAGGACACACAGGTTGAAGGCTTAAACCCACCCAGACCTGGGAAGGAGCTGAGTATTTGTCCTGGACTGGTGTTCTACCCACTGATGAAGTACATCACTTGCTGCATTCCTGTTTTCTGGCTTTGTTAGAGATACATCAGCTCTTAGGTTTGCTCTAGAATGCTCTGATCATTTTAGGAGAGTCTTTGTGATTTAGGACAAGATTTAGGCCAGAGGTATGTCTCGAGATGTTTTGGGAGTCTACCTAGGATGAAAATTTAAGACATCCAAGGAGTATTAATCTCACCAAATTTTAGTTGCCTTACACTTATATGCTTAGCCTAATTTGTCTAGGTTCACTCTATATAGGCTGTGATTAAATACATGCTGCAGAGAGCACGTCACTCCAGCTATCATAAAAAGGACACCTTGCACACATACCTGTTTTCTCCAGTGACGACAGGGGGAAGCTAAACAATTCACTCAGATTAGACACCTCTATTTTATTTTATTTTATTTTATTTTATTTTATTTTATTTTATTTTATTTTATTTTATTTTATTTTATTTTATTTTATTTTATTTTATTTTATTTATGGCTAAATTAAAGTAAAATGAAGCCTAATCCTGAAGTCACAGATATACAAAACCTTCAGGTTTAAGGGACAGTTAGTAAAGGTGTTGTAGTGTTAATTTGTGCATCTGAAGTGACCAATCCCATCTAATAGTCCTTCTGGTTATGACCCAGTCTTTTACAGTGAGATTGAAGAAAAAAAATATCTTGATCATTTCTTTTCCAGAAATTCAAAATCATCCCTTTGGAATTCACCTTGCAAGTCTAGCACTATATATAAAGTATGATTCCTGCTTTCTGTAACAAAGGACTCCCCTGTCCTTTTCCCTTTGACTGCACCTGCATAATCCCAAGAAAACATTATTTTCAGAGCTTAACTCCACAGATTGGTTGTGTTCAGTTGTGCCAGACCAAATGTACTTTTCTAAGCTCCAATTCAGATATCAACACAGTTGACACAAAACTGACCTGAAGGCATACGATAAAGTCCAAGACTACCTGGCCAGAAGCAATCAAAATTTCTTTGTATTAAAGTAAAGATAACCGCTTATTAATTGAATTTTCTATATCCTTGTCTTATCTGACTGATCATCAGAAATGTATCTGCTCTGACTGCTGGCCACTGACTGGTAAATTGATTCCTTTCCTGAGTATAGGCTTGTGACGAGTGACCACAGAGAATGATTCTGCACAGATGAGAGATATCTGAAATTTCCACACTCCTGATCTCCTGAGTTCCTGGAGAACATGAATTATTGTTTACTGTGCAGGAGAAGGATAAAACTAAAAAGAACATTACTGATCTCAGAGAAATTGAGTTTTCTATTTGATAAATTATTCTGATAAAACAATCTCAAGTAATGTTTATGGGTGTTTTTTGTTTGTTTGTTTTCATTCAATCAACTATATATATATATTTCCCTCTAAGAATGGCACAATGTGGACAAGGCTGTCAAAAGGGTAAAACTCAGAGCAAAAAAGACTTGCACGCATCTTCCACCATGCTACTGAGATTTTTTCTGAGATTGTCTGAGTTGTCTAGATTAGCACTTTTATTATTGCTTGCAATGGTTGTAAGACCATCTATGTAAATACCATGCAAGCATAGCCAAAACTAATGATAAAGAGAAGGAAATAGGGTGGGATTAACTGCTGGAAAACCTGGAAGATTCTTCCAGCACTTTTGTGTTTCTAAGCATCGTTGCCAAGGCCTATAATTATACACATTAGATTCTTGCACCTGGGTTAATGGCGTAAGCAAGTCTGAGAGCCAAGCCAAAATTGTCATGTGACATAGAGTCAGTAGCAAATCACAGATACGCTGAATCAAATAGTTTCTAAAACTTTCTTTGCAAACTCTCCAGGAGCTTAGTTGACCCCTGTCAACCTTCCAGTATGTTATAGCTAAAAAATGAAAAATGCAGAGCTTGAAATGAAATGTACAGAAAACTGATTCAGCTGTCATTTTCTGATACTGAGAAAAACAGATACACTAAATAGGAAGTGCTTCATCTTTTTTCTTCCACCCCCTACTTCAATTTTTAAGGACAGAAAGTCACGTTTTCTTATACACAGAAAAAGGCAACTCATTTTCCAACTAAAACAAATATTTTTCTTAAACCAAATTTTATTTTCCCAAATATTTCACAGGAGCAGACTATGGTGCTGAAGAAGTTTAGTCAGCTGTGCAGATTGACTTTTGAAGTGTAAAATAAACCTTTACTTAACAGATGTCAAGAATATGACTTTGTGAGATAATGACAGGTTTTGTAATAGGTTGGTGGTGGTTCTTTCTAAGTGGAATGAATGAAGTTTTGGTGCCAACTCTTTAAAAAATGACAACATGATTATTAACAATTGACTGGAATCAAGAAAGAAAAAGCAACAACAAAATTAGTTATATATCTTTTTTTGTGTGCTTGGAAGGCACAAATTGCTCACTACATTTGTGAGTCAAATTGTGCCAAAACACAACTGTCTTTAGTGGGTACACTCATCCTTCATTTGGGAGCTGCAATGGAACTGGAAGAAGATAACCCAAGAAGATTGTCTTAGACCCAGCCTTGATATACCAGGAAAAACTGACCTCTTCCTTAGGCCCATCTTCTTCCACAGGACCTGGATATTCTGATCCCACACCAATTTGATGACAGTTTCAGGAACTGACTCGTCCCTTATCCACTCAAAACCAGTCCACTGCTCCACCAGTTCTTACAGTTTCTACTTTTAGGGAAGGAAAGTGGGAACCACTGAAAGAATAATGATTTCTACCATCTTCCCAGTTAACAGGGCTGGTCAGCAGTCAGCATGGTCAACTGCACAAGGAAGGCATTAACACTCCCTCTGAAAGTTTCACACAGAGCCAACCCTTTGCTGTGCAAAACACCAGCAGTGAAAGCTTGGAAAAGCTGATGCACCTGAGGTGAATGGCACTAGCTTTCACTGCTGGCTGAACCCATTGGTATTTGGTAGTGATTCCAGCAAACTTTCTCATCCTCCAAAAATAGCCCTGTGGACTGTCACGGTGCTGTCTGGCTGGCTGTGATTGTTCTATACTGTCAGCCAGAGTATATCATCCTGAGCTGTAAACTGAAATGTGGGCTTATTGCAGGATTTGGAGAAAATATGAGGGACAATTTTATCTGTGGCGGCCCCACTCTGAACTTGCTTGATGGCAATCAGGAGTCGCTCTATGCAGACCTGAGAGCGTGAGCTTTCACAGAGGCTGGGTCCCATTAGAGGGGAGTACTAACATGGACATGTGTACTGACTCTTTTCTTACTTGCTGGCCTTGTGCCTGAGAGCCAGACCTGCTTCTATATATATCAAAACTGTTGAAGTCCCATGGGAACAGCTATCCTCTGCCAGTGAAACCATGTGCTGCTCATCTCCTTGTTAGTGCTATACTGCCAGCTTCCAGCCCTGCCAGCTGACACACCACTGCAGTGATGGCCAGTTGTCCCCACCTGCCTTTTGGGTCACCCATGGGCCAGTGCTCATCACCTCTCTGGCTTTCTTATTACTGTCCTTCAGACTGACCTTTCCAGTTCTTCTCCTGTAACTCCAGCTTGTCACTATTTCTGCCCTTTGGTCATTCTGCCCATTTTTACTGGGATTTTCTTCTTGTTGGCTCCACACTACTTTGTTGAAATGATGTATTTTCTTTCCTCTCCCCTTTTATTTGAAGTTTACATTGTTGTTTCTCAGATTTCCTACCCAACCTTCAGGATTCTATGAATCTTCTGCAGCCAGTTTTTTTGGCTCTCCTCCACACATTACTTCACCTTTCCTTCCATCCTATCAATACACACTTGACAGCCCTCTCCAGTCTGTTGCTCCTGATTCCACTGTCTGCTATAACCCTGAATATTCAGGACAGGGCTGTAAGGAGGAGAGGGATGAGGTAAAATCACACAAAATTGTACCCACCATTGTACATAGATACAAATGTCATTGCAAGTATGAGGTTTGAGAGGCCAGGCTATTAAAAGGTGACCATTAGTAGCCAGGCCAAATGTTATTTCAAAGCATCCCATCCCCTCCCCTCCCTCTCTGAATTGCTATATTTACTTTCCAACAAAAGCTAATGAAGAAAAAGAAAAATCTTTGCTCTGCATAGGGAATTAATGCAGCAGGCCTGCAGTGGCTCTTCTGGAGCCTTCCTCATCTACAAAGAAAATCTGTGTAAGTACCCTGTAAATACACACCCTCAGCATTTCTGTTAAATGCATGCTATTTACACAATAGCCCATTACAACAGCCCATCTGTCAACCCTCTTTCATGACCACAGGTGTAGGATGAAAAATTCTTTTCAGTGGAACACTGAGGGTCTTTGGAGGAAAGCTTGTTTGCCACTATGTAGCTGGGCCTCCCACAGAGCCAAGAGCTGCAACCTTCTGGGGCTTCCATCCATGGCTGGCCTTTAGTCAAAGAGTGCCCAGGGCAAGCCAGAATTTCATGCCTTTCCAAAACGCTAATTGATTGGGGATAAACATTAACCTAGAATTTCAGTCATGCACTCTAATCTTAAGCATGCCGGGCAGATGCCCAGCTAACCCACCCCTCAGGCTTACCCTACTTCAAGGGTCTTTATAAGACCCAGGAGGTCATGGAGGTTCAGTTCATTTTATTGTACAGAGGACTACAAAGCATCTAAATGTTTTTATTTTTAAGAGCTTCCCTGCAATTCAGAAACTAATTGTGAAAGCATGGACAGAGACGTGGCATGTCCCAAGCTCTTAAGATGGACTTACTGGTTCAGAGATCAGAGCAATGAACCAGCACCTCAACTCAGACTGCAAACTGAAGCCAAGTGATTATTTAGATTACATAAACACTTATAGTGACAGATAATCCACCCATTCCCTGAACTCTAAGAGACATCTTGCCCTTCAAAAAATGTCATCATAGGTTCTCAGCAGATCTGGCAAAGAGTATGGGCTGTTTCAATACTGCTGGCCAGAGTCCAACACAGAGCATGTAAGTCATGGCCTCCCACCCCACCACCAGTGTGGGAATAAAGTTTCTAAGAGGCAGTTAGAAATCAAAGAAAGAATGACAGAGATTTTTGTGACACTCTAAAACTATTTGCTGAGAGTTGTAAGGCTGTTAGCCTCCTTGATTATTTATTTATTTATTCCCCTCATTGCCACACACTTCAAGCTCAAAAAATAAAAGAAAAAGCAAAACAAACAAACAAAAAACCAACATGCAATAGCCTGACCTTAAAGCCAGTTTGCCCTTTGCATTGCTCCTTGCATTGGCTACATGGAATGTATTTATTGTATTATTTTTTCCATTAACTTTTTCTCTTATTCTGCTCATCTCAACATTTGTTTATAATTCTGCAAAATTCTTTCTCTTTCCCTTTTTATATAATTTTCTTTATTGGAAATGATTCTTTCTAAGCCTGCTACGCCAACTTTATCCTAACAGAATGTGGAACCAGTAGTATTGAAATTAAACTTTTGAACCCAAGGTGTTTGAGTTGGTTCAAACTTAAGTAAAACCACCCAGAGACCAAAGGTTGTCCTTATGTTGAAAGAAGAAATTGGAAGATAAGACATGGAAGAAGTGATGCAGATAAACCTCTAATTCTCTGAAGCATCACCAGCTGAGGATGTGTCCACACTCTCCAGTGCAATACTACACCTTGGTCTGTTGCCCAAATCCACTTCAAGCAAAAGCACCCTGACACTACCATCTTATCTCAGGTCCTGGAGGCAGAAGATTTACATTTTCTTAGCACAGGACACCAAGTAAATTAACTCTGCTCCTCAGTGTGGCTTATTATTAAAGGAACTACTTTGTCCTGAAGCCAGATGATAAACTGGCTTGGGAATATCTATAGTATGCTTTATGGTACAATATAGACATGCCAAATCAAAGCTACTTTTCAGTGCAATCTTTCCTGTGAATGCTACTCCCACAAATGTCAGTCAGAATCACATTTCTGACACAAAATGCCCAATGACAGCAACTGTGAAGTGTTTGGGAGTGTGCTGCCTTCCAAATTTTAAGTTTTCTATGCATTTAAGATGTATAGCTGTCAAAAATAGAAGTTCTTCCATTATTCTTTGTCCTTTCAATCTTTTATTTTACAACTAGGCATCTTCTCTACCATCTGCCTTCTTTCCCACAGATAGTCAAGTTTTCTGCCTTAAATGCAAAGTAATGGGTTATGTAGGCAGGGATGGGGGATCCATAAGACACCAAAATATAGTAAATTCTATGAAAAATGTGCATATCTAGAATACTCACTTCTAACAACCTAACTGCCCCATTGAAGCCCTAATTGCCCCATCAATGGCCTATTTCAAGCTCCAGGAGTGTTGAGGTCTGAGCTGTGGGAGAAAAGTGTGTGTGTATATATATGTATATACATGTATATGTGATATATATGTACGTGTATATACACACTTTATATATATATATATATATATATATATATAGTGTGTGTGTATATATATAGTTATGTATATATATATGTTCTGGGTATTTCCTATGTTCTTGACTATGGATCAGTTCTAAACATCCGTACATTTTTCTCTGGGTCCTGCCCAGATTAGGCTGGTGAAAAGTGGTACAGAACACTATAATTCTTTTATTCTAGGTCTGCAGTGTCTGCCTGTCTTATTTGTAGCTGATGGCTAAATTTCTATCTGATACAATTGCTGAAATAGCCTTGAAATGGGAACTGCCTGTAACTGATGTAGTGATGTCTATGAGCATTTGCAGAATCTAAATGATGAGCTCCAAACACTGGCCTCTGCTGGAGTTACACATCCAGTTCTGTTTCTCCCTGTTCCAAAAAGACATATTCAAACTGGTGCAGGCCAGGAAAATCACTCCCAGTTTGATATGGGGAATAGCTTTTATATTAGGAAAGGAGACTGGGAACAAGACTACGTAAAAATGTAGAGGTTTAAGCTGTTCTTAGAGAATACTAGCCAGATCACAGCACTCTACCCCCATGACACAGCTGGGTCACATTTGACCCATTCAGAGTATGGCAAGAGTAATTTTGGTTTCTCTGTATCTATACAGTTGTGGTAGGTTTAGTCTACAAAGACAGAAGGTGTGTTTACACCAGTGTTTTGATTCAGATCGAGAGTATACTTTTGAAGTAGATCTCCTGATCTGTTTGCTTCACTTTGCAGAATGGTTTTAGAGCACACCCTCTGGATTCCTTTCAGATTAAATTAATCTTATATGTGATAGAAGTTCACCTTGTGATCTCCAGCCACTGTTGGGGGTTCAATCCATGGGATCACACTCAGCCAAGCAATTAGAGGGATGTAGTCCTGGATCATTCTTTTAGCAAGACCTTAAAACAGGAACAATTTTTGAAAATGTTTTAAATTTTTTGAAAGAATTACACAATATGACTGCCTATGTTAAACAGGGGATGGGGAAGACTTTGTCATCCCAAGAGTTTTCTCCCACTTCTGCCTACTTATAAGGTATTATGTGTTACATTTATTTCAATATGTGTTGGCTAAGAACTAGAAAACAGTACTTTGAATAACAATGAAGCAAGAAAAGCATGATTTGAAAGAGAACTTTACTTCTTACCTCTCCCTGTAGTAACCGTCAAGGAGCCAAGGCAAGATCTGTAGCACCAAGCAGGGAAAGCTTGGGTCAAAAAAGCATCCCTCCCTACCCCCCCCTAAAACATCACATCTGACTAAAGAAAGCTGACTTTGGGAAACACAACAAATGCATCTTTGTTCTTAAACTTGAACTAGATTCAGGGAATCATTTCAATTTAATTTAAAGAGGGTAGATTTAGATTGGATATTAGGAAGAAATTTTTTATTATGTGGCTGATGAGGTACTGGGATGGGTTGCCCATAGAAGCTGTGGATGCCCCATCCCTGGAAGTGTTCAGGGCCAGGTTGGCGGGATTTTGGGCACCTGTTCTGGTGGGAGGTGTTTCTGTCCATGGCAGAGGAGCTGGAATTAGATGATCCTCAAGGTCCTTTCCAACCTAAAAAATTCTATGATTCTATGGTTCTAACCCAGAAGAAGTATAGCATTATTTGTGGAATGTCTTTGCAATATAGATATATATTTGCAATATAGATTGTCTCTGCAATATAGAACTGGTTGTCCAGAGAGGTGGTGGAGTCACTGTCCCTGGGGGTGTTTAAGGAAAGGTTGGACGTGGTGCTTAGGGACATGGTTTAGTGGGTGACATTGGTGGTAGGGGGATGGTTGGACCAAATGATCTTGGAGGTCTTTTCCAACCTTAATGATTCTATGATAGATAAACATTTGCACACATAGGTGGACCGTCTTTCACAGACAATGGATTTACTTCCTTTTTCAGTCAGTAGAGAAACATTGGGGAGTTTCTTATGACTCCTTAATTCTTTGCCAGGCTTACAAACAAAATTAGAGTAACTTGAAGGTAGTTGTAAATTTTACAGACTTGCTCCCAGGGTATTGTGTCTTTTGTGCCTTGTCAGAAAAGATTCAGGTCCAGTACTTCTTCAATCACTGGAGCACACACAGACTAGCTGGCACACGCAGTCTCACCCAGCAAGACTATCAGTATTTGGGCTCTGTCCTTTGTCCATAACAGAACTTCATGTTTTTCTGGCATATGTCCCATGCCAAAGCCAAGAAGACCTGGAGCTGTCAGGGAGTGATGCAACAGAAACACATCTCTTGCATTTCCTAGGGCTAATATGGCAAGAATTAGATTCTGTCCCTTTCACTGTTTTCTTTAAAAGTTTTGTTAGATTATACTTGCTACACAGTGAATTTTGCAGAAAAGTCTGAACACACAGACATATCTGAATGGTCAGTTCCCCAACAGGAATGGAAAAATCTCTGAGGTACACAGAAGGTGAGTGGTTTTGTGATCTGTAAGCAGGACAAAGAGTTTGGGAATTCTGGGCTTCTCATCTGTTCAGGGTTTCCTCTGAGTCCCTGGGGATGTCACTTTAACTTCTGTGCCTCAGAACCCACATCTCTGAAATAGAGATCATGAAACTACTGACACGATCTGATAATGTGTATAAAGACACTTTACATCCTCCAATGGCAGGATTGTACAGGTCCTAACAATCATTAGTGTGGGCTGAGAGATATACAAAGTGAATAGATAGAGTTCCACTCTAAGAGTTATTTAAGGAAAGTGTAGGTGTAAGACCAATATAAGTCATATTGAAGAAGCACTCTGTTTTATTATTAATTTCTCACTTGGCATTCAAAACATTGAGAGACTAATGAATGTTAACACTTGTGTATGTTTTTCTCTGTTACTGAGGATGCAATAGTTCATAAAAGTTGGACAAGTTGTTAAGGAACAATGTAGAAAGACATAAGCTTAAGAAATTTGAGCAAAAAATAATACCCTCTTAAGGGGGAAACTTTGTTTTTGTCTTTCTGGCTCTACTCGTGACAAATTTAAAATAGCATGACAACTCATTTTTCAACAATGAGGAACTCCAAAGATTTCAGTGTGATTGTTACTTAATTCTGCCCTTTCTTTTTTTTTTTTTTTTTTTTTTAATGTTGTTTTGAATGACCTTCTTCAAGTGAATGACATTAAATCATATATCAGTAACAGTCTTATGGAATTACATCAGGCACCATGTGTTGGCTCTGCCTGCTGTGTCTGCCCATCTCTTTTAGTGCCACAGCTGTTTAGTGCTTGTTCATAATCAGAATGTCTATACAATTCCAACAAGAAGCAGTAAATCAAGTATCATAATCAGAGTTATCTTGAAAGCCCCGCAGCAGTCACCAAACCCTCTGAATGCTCTGCTACCTGACATTTATCCTACATATGTGAAGGTCAAAGGCTGACATTAGGTCAAATGAGGGATGTTCAGATCACTTCAAAACTAGAGTGGGTCTGGAGAGATCTGGGGATGAAACCATGATTCTGTTGGTTTCAGGATCAGTATTTTGGGACAACCTCATAAAACATTGTAAGTAAATTTTAGTTCTTTATAGATATAATCTTTCCAAGCAACAGAATGAGGAGAATTTAAGCTAACAAATAGATATGCAAATATAACTGTCATTACACATGCACTTTAAGGCAGAATCGGTCAGAACTCATGCCAAGAAAAGTGATCTTGCACCTACCACTGCAGGCTGCTTGTTCATGCCTTTATGTCACCATTTCTCTGATTAAGTTCATAAGAGGGTTCATGTGAATGGTTTTGCCAGCATAACAGAAAGAGCAGTGGGAGGATAGTGATGAACAGCAGAAGTAGAAGGGTGCTGGGACTTCTAAGTGACACTGGTAACTCACGTTGCTGTAAAAGTGCAGCTTATGCCTGCAGCAGAAAAAACAATAAATCTGTTTTCAAGAGAGGGTAATTTGTGTGATTTGTATGACTACAAGACTCATCTCCTTATCTATTCATGTTTGTGACCATGGGAAAATCAGCAATGGGCTTCCAACAGCCTGATGACTAGACACTGACTTATAGTTTTTGATGTCATTTTCATACAGGCTTTTCTTCTTGAAAATAAATGGAGGGAAGATAGATCTGCTTTCACATTTTTGAAATCAGAGAAGGTTTCAGCTGTACTGGCCCAGTAGAAACCTCACATGTGAGATTTCTGAGACAATGTCAGTTTTGCATTTCAGATGTTCTTGTAAGAACTTCAGCTTTCTTTATGGCATTTAATTTTGATCTGAGAAATGGGATCTTTCTGGCTTGAATTCAGTCCAAAGCCACAGGGAAAGCTGAGGTCAAGAACTTGGGCAAAAATCCCACTAAAAAGAGACAAGAACCACTGCTGAGGAAATTCTTATACAAGTCACATTCGGTTACACCTCAGTAAAATGCCAGATCAAGTGCCTGCCAGTCACCACGCAAGTTAGATTCAAAACAATACTGTGGTCACTGGCACACTTTGAGTCGCTATTGTTCCTCATAAGAACAAGTTAGGGAAGAATGTGCAAACCAGTCAAGGCTCACACACTGGGAGCAAAGCCTGCACATTCAGTTCCCAAAACACACACTGGCAAATAGACCTCTTCCATTTTCACAGCAGTGCTTAAACTGTTCTGCTTCGACTCAGGTGCCAGACCCATCTGGACAGCCATCTACCATCATCTCTGCTCAACACATGGGTGACATACAGGAGCAGAGGGGTTTAGTTCCCATATGAGCCTAACACTACAGAATGTGGCTGACCAGTCACAAGACATGAAACCCTACAGCTCACTCACAGAAAGTCCCACAGATCTCTGTCTTAAATGCCTTGTCTCATTAACATGCCTGCAATGGGCACTGAGTGTTGCCCAAAATAAAGCAATCTGGCTAAGACAATGCCAAGGAGATATTCATGGAGAACCAGCAAAATTTCTAAAAAAGTACAGACTCTTACTTCCCGGTTTGCCATGAGGCTGTGAAAGGGACGGTGGCCACCCCAGGCAAAGTAACTGCTCAGGATGTCCCTTGAGCAGCTTTATGCAGCTCCCATAGCTGTCTTACTTCTTCATTTTACAAAGGCATTTGATATAATTGTTGTCCATGCCAATGCATTTTCCTCCTTTTGTTAGTGACACGTGAAATTGCCTCAAAGGTTCTGAGAGTATTCATTCAGGATTTATGAATGGGCTTTAAAGCAGAAAACCTGCTGTTGAATATCCATGCTCTGTCACACTTTGAAAACCAGTTGCGTAGATGGTTAAAATATAACTTCTGTGAGATGGGTTTCCTCCCACTTGGGCAATTACTAAAAAAAGACTTTGCAGACTGGGACGTCTCACAACAGAGCCCTTCTTCCTGCTTCTCTGCCTACGGCTTCATAAATCTCTGCCTGTGACATCATAATCTGTTGCTGTGGGAATCCTGCTGGTATCACAAACAGAGGATTACGACCTCAAAGTGGGAGCAAACAGAAAGAAGAGATTGGTTCCGTGAGAAACAAAACATCATCAGGGAAGATAAATAGATCGTCCTCCCAGACCTTTCAAGATCAGGTCCTGGAAACCTGAGATCAGATTCCAGATTGCCGTGTCATAGTAACCTTATGGACAGTGTAAAGGACTTGCTAAAGACTCCCTTCACATCCCCCTACAAAAAGCTGGATAAGGATGCAAGGCAGATAGATATATAGAACAAGCTCTTAGGCAAAACATAGAAAAAGATCTGTTTTTTAACGATAAGGTAAATACATTCCTACTAGACACAATAAAGTAGCTATATTCAAATATCTGTATAAACTGAGTTTATACAAAGAAAGTTCCATTCAACCTCAATCTCCTGCTCATTTAATGATTATTTTTTTCTTGCACGCTCATCTTTAAAGAAGACCATGCATGAGATTTTGGTAGTACCACTGTGGAGACCTGTGGGTGGGATCCCTAATGGGAACAACTGCAAGAGGCACTCTGTGCAGGGTGCTCACATCTGAGCAGCTTGGGGACACAGCGGGTCACAGGCAGGCATTAGCAGTATCATGCTCCTTACGCTTGCTTCAGTAAGAAGGAGGAGAGTGCCTGAGGACATTCAGCACGCCCACGCTATGCCTGACCGAGATCCCCAAGAGTCTCTGCAGCCTTGGAACCAAGCTCAGGACTCACAGGAGAACTGCAGCTGGGAAAGAACACGGGGTTTGGTGCTGTCCTTCAGCCTTTCCACACAGGGCTCCTCCAGTGTTTATCCTTTATTACTAATCTATTCAAAAAGAATACGAAGGAAATGCAAGATCAGTAAAGGCATATGCAAATATAACTTTTTTCTTGTAGGTCATTGCCATAGAAACTATTGCTACAGGATCTAGAGAGACATGCTGGATCATCAGGGCACAGAAATGAGGGTCTCAGGCTCTTGGGTCCAGAACCATTAACACTTTTGATGGTTTGCCCCATTTTCAGACAAATTATTTATATTATTTATCTTGGTATTTATATCTGCTAAGTGAGAACAAAAATCCCAATCCATCTCACTGGAATGTTAAGAGAAAGCCTCATTTTGTGTGGGTAGGCAGCTAGACAAGGCAACACAAGTGCTTTCTGGAGTGACTTTTAAGTGAGGTTCAGCCTCTGTTACTGACTCAGGTCTAGGGAGTCCTCACATCCCACCACCCCAAGACCCTGTTTGTGTCTCAGGGTAATAACTGAGTGCCACCCAGCAGGCCCTTACTCTTCACAAAGCAGTGAATGTGCTTACAGTCACTGCAATATTCTGCGTTGTATCTTATAACGTGCAATGCAATGCTGCTGCACCATGGGAGGCACATGGAGGTCCCTGGAATGGCTCTTGCCTTCAGTCACCATCATTCTCGTTCCTCTGGGTAGGTATTGAAGAACTCCACTTTAACTTTGTTTCATTACAGTTGCTTCCCAAATTTTCCTGGGCAGGCAAAGATACAGGTAATGTGGCAGTCTGTATTACATCTTGAGAGAGTACTGGAGTGGAGGGTACTTGGGAAGGCTGCAATAGTTGTTGAAAGCTATTTGCTGTCTGGTTTCTAGGAGACAGCATGACTCATTGCATCTTTCCTTGTAGTCTGCACCTCTCAACCATTTATCAACTAACACACTTGATCAAGACTGATAAAAAATCTTTTAGAAAAATTATAGAGAGCTTCAGTATAGAATGGGGACATTAAAGTGTGGAAATAAAATGATTGCTGAAGATAAGGTCTGCTCCACCAGCATTGAAGAATGTAGGCTCACATTCATCCCGAGGGATTTATTAGTGGAACTCCCACTAGTGCAAGTAATAAATGTGTGCATAAATCCCTTTGTATCTTGACAATTTTCCCTTAAACATGCTTTCACTGAACTTCTTAGTCAGCAGTCTTTCTGTGTGTGGGGTGTGTTTATGTCTTTAAATTACTATTGCCATTATTTAATTCAGTGCCGTCAAATATACTGAAATTAGAAAAGAGCCTTAATTTTAGATGAAAAGTATCATTTGCATATGCACACCTTTATAATGACAATAAATAATAGTAATAGCAATAAAAACAGTAATGGCCCAGAATGTGATTTCAGAACTGCAAAAAAAAAGCAGAAGTGGATTTGGTGCAGTAATCATAAATAAGTAATAGGTTGCAATTAACACATTGCATTTCAAGCTTTGAAAGAAAAATAACACTAGTGTGATAAGGCTGTTTACTGCAGATCATTTAGAATAGAGGTGTAAATGGCATATATGACATTTCACAACTGTATATGCCCAGAGATTAGAATGCAGGAAGGAAGGCAGAGACATCACATATAGATTTCAAACGAAAGTTCAGCTATTGCTCTAGAATGTAAAGATTAGGTCTTATAAAAACAGCACTCTGAATGCCTTTTCTGACAAGCAAGAATACGTTGTCAAAAATTTGATTCATCAAATGTTATCTTCACTATACAAGAAAAATATTCTAAGACCTGACAAAGCTCAGAAAGCAGAAAGTAAAATAAAATAAAATAAAATAAAATAAAATAAAATAAAATAAAATGACAAAATGACAACTGCCAAGACAGAAAATAAAATAAAATAAAATAAAATAAAATAAAATAAAATAAAATAAAATAAAATAAAATAAAATAAAATAAAATAAAATAAAATAAAATAAAATAAATGACCACTGAAAATAAGAAAAGTCCTTTTTATGTAGGCTTCCATTTGGAGGTTCATGAGATGAAATACTCCATTCATGGAATATTTTAAAAGGCAGAGCTGGAAAGTATGGGTGACATTTTCCTAAGTGTGTACCTGTTTTAAAACTGTAAACCCCATTTTTACTTGGTTTAGACATCTGTAAGTGACATGTTCAGGATGGAGACCCTAAATGTCATGGACGTGCACCAGAGGATGCAGTTTCAGATCAACCAGATCTACTTCTGAACCTAGGAGAAAACCAGGTGAGGGGGATGGTATAAATGAAAAAAAAAATGAAGACACAAACTCTGGCTGAGGTCACTGTCTTCTGCTGCCCGCCTCACCATGAGTGCTGGGGCAGCTGCTCCCCATGTAAACCAGGGCTTGGCACTGCTGTGTTGCTAAGCTGACTGGAACCAGAGATGGCTTCCTCCTGGCTGTGGGCTCCATGGTGCCACAGGTGGGCAGTCAGCGCAGAAAGGGGGCAGCCGTCCATGCAGGGCAGCCTGGTGGAAGAGCAGGGGGCAGTGGCAGCCTGGTGCCCCCCTGCCCTCCACACTCAGACCTGCTGCCCCATGACTCATGGTGAAGCTTGGCCCCCTTTCCCCAGCATGTTTTCCTTTCACTGAAAAGGCTGGATAATTAAATACCTCATCCAGCCGAAAACTTTACAACATTGTTTCAGTAAAATTTCCACCCGCGTGCCCACAAAGTGTACACCACACTAATTTCAAAAGATGAGTTAATTTAACCAGCACAATGACTGTTTCAACTAATTGCACAGCCTGCCTCCTAGATTCCTGTGCCACTTTACCAATATGTTTTATGATTACCTTGGATATTTCCAATTTAAATCATTAAAAATTAATACATGACCCATTTTGCTGGACAGAGCTTCAATTCCCTTGCGTATCTATTAAAACTTTTTTTTTTTTTTTTTTTTTTTTTTCTACAGCACTAGTCATACAGCATACAGACTACGGATGTATTTACTTGGAGGGTGTGGGGAAGGCTGGCGGCCGGGTGATCTGTTCTCCACTAGCATGTGGGAGAAGCAGGTTCTCTTCCAACCCTCTTGTTCCCCAGGCTGTCATGGGCACCGAGTGCTGCAGAGATAGCAGCAGCAGCTTCTCCAGCTGATTAACCAGAGACAGTGACAGACTTTAGCAGGAGTGCTACCCAGCACTCCAGAGCCAGAAGAATAGTTGCCTCAAAATAGAAGCAGATGGGGCTGTGCAAAACGATGGGACTTTGGAATTCAAAAAAAAAAAAAAAAAAAAAAAAAGAGTGTGTTAGTGGGGAGGGAAAGAGGGAATTGTATATCTCATTTTAAAAGGAATATGTACACGCTGTCTCTCACTATTTTTTCCAGTAGGAAGATAAGGAGGTCAGGCTGTGCTAAAACATAATAAGCTGTGGTAAACTGTGATTTAAAAATATGTTGAAATCTTTAATAATAACAGTAGAAGATATTTGTGAAAGTACTGTATTATAGATCATTTATATAGACATACTTATCCTGATAAAAAATCTAAATGGGAACAAATATTTTTTCTGTCATATTTTGGACAAGCTAAATGGACTGTGTGAAAAATAAGGAAATGTCTTATTTTATAAATCAGGTTTGAGTATGGAGCTGGATTTGAAATTACTCACTGAGATTTTCTGAGTTTTCTGGTGTAAAGACTGAGCTCTGAAGTCAGTTGTCCTGAGTCTCCAGCAGCATTTACACCAGAGTAACACCTTAGATCTCAGTGAAATTGCCCCTGATCTGTGCTCTGGCAACTGAAGAGAGAATTTTCTTCAAAGGAGAGTTTCCCATTCACTGTAGAAAAAACTAAGGATTGGACTTTAATTTATTGATATGATCCCAATATGACAAATATATATCTTAAAGGGCACATTGCAGGGTTTTAGGACTGCTTTATACTGTGCTGACATGGAACTTATTTCTTCCCACACTATATCACAGGGGTTCTGTAATACCCTCTGAAACACTGAAAATTGTGTTTACTGTAGGATTCAGCTCATCTTTGGTTACAAACCTTGAGAAATTCACACTAGAAAATGAGACTGGACGCGCTCTCTGACTCTGAGCTAACTTTCTCAGATCCATACAATTCTCTCAGTCCCCAAAACAGACTAACTACATTAATTCACTTATTGAGAATGTGTCAGACCCACACTGAGCCCTGAGTTGTGTGTGGTCACTGTTTGGGAGAGCATTGGGATGTCGCTGATGGTGCTCACAATTTGACCATATGGATGGTCATGCACCAGTGTACAGGGCTGTGTGATCGCATGGCTCAGTTGAGTAGTATAAAAATAGTCTGAGTGCCTAAGTCTCTCCTCTGTCTTTTCAACATCCTTCTCAGATAAATCAACATCTAGAGATGCCCATTTCTCCCCACTGAGTCTAGAAGTTGTCTATGGAGACTAACTCACACCTAGACTTTCTCATGCCTAATGTGAAATGTCTGCTAGCCAGAGCATTTCAGGGACACCAGATACATCAATGGAGAAAGAAAAAGGAGGGCAGATTTTTTGCTGTGTGTGTGCCTGGATTTAGTATCTAGTAAAGCTGATGCTTTGTGTAAAGAAATAAAGAATGAAAATAAGGCAGTCTCTGCCACATGTAGATCAATGCAGAAGCAAGCACTCACTGAGCCAGGCAAGATGCTGACACCATGCCTTTCGCCTCTCTGCTCTGTAAGCAATATAAACAGTAATAGACATTGTATCATTTTAAATTGCATCGGCATTGTAATGCTGATTTTAGACTTGGTTTGAGCCTCCTAGCTACTGTGGAGCAGAGAATATTTACTCTCATCTTAGAAGATCCTACCTGGCGAGACAGAGTGAGCAGCAGTCAATACCATTAGGGTGAACGAGGCCCTTCTGCACTCCCAGCAATTCTTCAGGGCATCGTCCCTGCAGAGCTCTGGAGAATCTCAGAATCAACTGGAAAAACAGAGTAATGGGCATGTCAGCACAGACTGATTAATCATCAGTCAAGTCAGAGTTTGGGGGACACACGTACACTTATCCTAATGTAAGGAGAGTAAGCCCCCACTTACTGCTCCTGTTACCTAATGCTTGACATAGCCTCACTACTCACTTAAGCCTGGCAGAGACCCAGGGAGAGATGCTGATACTCAAAGCTGCAGTTGTTGATTCTTAGAGTGTCCCTTGATGCATCTGATTAAAGCAAATGATCGATACTAAACTTTGAGAAAAACTAGTGTGGGGATGTTACAGATGACAGCCCATGAATAAATAACTCTGATAATGGCATTTGTCTTACTATAAAGCTCATTCATAATTTAGCAAGAATAATGCCCATTAAAGAACACCTAGAATGATCACTGCCAAAATAAAGAGTTATTTGGTTTCTATCTTCTGGGAACTCTCTCATAATTAGCCCAGTATGGAAAAGTGGCTATGAACTCTATATAGTGATTATAAAAGTATCTACTTTCCATTTTATCTCCTCATTTAGTCTTTCTTCAGCACTTTTTGGATGTCTCCTTTTGCTATATGTCCTTTAACTTTGAAAAGAAAAAAAAAAAGTCTTCTCTCTCTCTTTTTCTTAAAATAAATTTAAAAAAATAGTAATAAAATAAATAAATAAATAAAAGAAGGATTTGACCCAGTCTTCACTGAAGCCATCAGAAACTGATTTAGGTTCCAAACTTAATACCATGGGAATCTTAAAGTAAATATTGCTCTTTATTAAGCAAATCAGTGTTGCTATATGCTAAATTTAGAGGAAGAAATAACCCAGTTATGTCAGAGAAGTTATATACTTTAATAAAATGGAGCTTGAATATTCATACTGTACAGTTATGTAACGCCTATAAAACGTTTCCTGCCCCACCACCAGAAAAACAGTTTGCAGATGTGTTTTAATCTCGAAATGCTGTAGTCCAAGGCGAGGGGAGAACTGCAATACCAGAACCTCGCTCTAACAAAATACAAGTGGTTTGTATTTTCACATAAGGGTTGTGCATATGCACTGGCACATCTGTTCACTATGCAGTCCCACAGCCTGGAATGGATAACACTGACTTCAGGGATTAATGCCAGCCTCACTCGAATAACAAACACTTGTACTCTAACAGTCTTTGCAGTGCTAAAGCAGGATATGTTTCTATGGACATCATGTCAAAATGCAGAGTACCAGCTGATCCTGCCCTCACCAGGTGATCACCTGTTTCTATTTAACATCTTTTATTTAACAAGTATAGTATAATGGTGATAGAGCCAAAGAGTTTCAAAAGCATCCTGGAACAATACTCCATGTGGAAAATTATGGTGTCCCATAGTGTTTCGCATCTACCTCAACTATATTAAACACTACATAAAACAATCCAAATTCCAGACGTTCTCTCTAGATATTGTAAGTATTTCTGAGATCAAAAACATGCCAGAGCTTTAAATCTGTGATTCTGTATAGAAACTTTGTTTTTTGTGCAATACTAAGCTTTCAGCACACTGCTCTCCTTCCCTGAACATGGCACAGCTGCAACCCAGAATATGACCACAAATGTCACCACTGTCTCTTCTTTTGAGTCTAAATACAGAAAAGGAGGAGGGTGTACAACAGGGTGCTCCAGAGTTCTGCTTTCTGAGATCAAATAGTTCAGAGGACCACTACTGAAATCCAGTTGAGAGCTACAGACCAGCCCTGAAGAGTGATGCCTCTGCACCCAGACCCTGGCAGTGCCTCTTCTGAGGTAAGAGAAACAGTTTCACAGACCTGAAGGAAAAGGCCATGGAGACTTGTAAGAGGACAGGGGTGGTGGATCAGCTGCCCACAGTCCCACTAACCACACTGTTTACTGAGATCTCAAACAATGCACAGGGTTTGCACTGCTATCCCCTTGTACCACCATCCCCTGCATTACTGGTGTTTCCCTCTCTCTTTCCAGGCTGTTTCAGCCCCTTTTACATGCTTAGGTCTGTAGGAATAGAGAGAGTAGGGTGCTAAGCTGTCAGGGCAGATGGATGCAGCACAGCAGGAGACAGGGAAGGGGAAAAAATCTGTAAGGAAAAGTGGTCTTATGGTTCTGCCCCCTGGGCAGAGGTACTGCAGGACAGAAAAACACCCTGCACAACATGAGAGGAACCGTTGCAGGACAACTGCACACATGTGTGTGCACACAAACACACAGACACAAGTAGCTATTCTGGAGGAAATGAGATTAGAGCACCCTGAGCTCGGTTCTACCGCAGACCAAAGGGCTATGCCATGTGGTTGGTTTTCTGGTGGTTTTTCTTTTTCCCAGGAGCAGATGGGGTTTTCGTAGAATAATACACATACACCTCCATGCCCTGAATTACACTTTCCTCCTGTGGCTGTCCAGAGTGAATTGTGGAGAAGCAAAGCACACTAATGCAGAAAGCTTGCTCTGTGTACACTATAGGTGGTGCACTGGGGAGATTCTACTCTCCAAGGACAGCAGCCCTACACATTTAATGAACATTGTTGCTTCCTATTATTTACTGCAAGAGAAAGTTGAGATAGATGTTTCACTAAGGACATCTGCATAATTAGGGTCCATTATTTCCTACAGAGAGGAACATCACAGACAAAGCAGACAGTCCTGCCCCCCACGCCCCCACACCCCTTCATCAATTCTCCTCAAGTAATTGTTACCTCCTCCACCTCTCAGAGGACTGAAGGCAGAGTTATACCAAAGAAACCTTCATCAGGATAACTGCTTCCTGCAACTACCACATTTTCCCCAGCTTTCTAATGCTAAATATCTTCTGCTTAGGAAAAGTTCTGATCCATTCACTTTATAAACCATGCACTAACGTAAAACTGAATTTTGGCTTGGCAGCTCAGGAACAGAACAGCAATCCACTGAAGCCTGGTCTGTGTCAGGATCTGCCAGGTGCCACTGGCATGGTGCAGACTGTTGTAGGATCAGTCCTGGAGAGCAGCATCATGAGTTACTGCTTCAGCCAACTTCATATTTTTCTCTATTTCTTTCCCAGCAGACCGGGTGACTGCTGTGCATGACTCATGTAGAAAGGTTTATTCAGCCTGTGGTCACCTAGAGGGAAAGAGGGCATGAAAGAGGGTGTTGAACAGTTCAAAATGGGGAGGGAAGCATCAGGAAATTGTAGAATCACAGAATGCTCGAGGTTAGAAGGGACCTTTGGAGGCCATCTGGTCCAAATCACTGTTCAAGAAAAGCCACCTAAAGCAGGTTGTCCGTTGCTGTGTCCAGATGGCTCTACAACCTCTCTGGGCAACCTGTTCCATCACCTGCACTGTAAAGAAATGTTTCTTGATGTATAGAATAGAATAGAATAGAATAGAATAGAATAGAATAGAATAGAATAGAATAGAATAGAATAGAATAGAATAGAATAGAATAGAATAGAATAGAATAGAATAGGAGTGGTTCAGTTAGAAGGGGCCTTCCAAGATCATCCAGTCCAACTTCCTGATCACTCTAACCAAAAGTTATGCATGTTACTGAAGGCATCATCCAACAGCCTCTTGAACTCTGACAGGCATGAGACATCAACCACCTCACTAGGAAGCCTGTTCCAGTGTTTGCCTAGCCTCCCAGTAAGGATTTTTTTATTTTCCTAATGTCTAGTTTGAACCTCTCCTGCACAGCTTTGTGCCATTCACTTTTGTTCTATTTGTGGTTACCAGTGGAACCTCCTGTTTTCCAGTTAGTGCCCATTACCTTTTGTCCTGGCACTGGACACCACAGAAAAGAGCCTGGCTCCATCTTCATCATATTCTCTAATCAAATACTTCTATATATTGTTAAGATTTCCCCTGAGCTTTTTCTTCTCCACGTTGAATGGTCCCAGCTCTCTCAACCTTTCCTCATAGGAGAGGTGCTCCAGTCCTTTAGATTCCTTCATTTCATACAGGTGTTAGTAGATGTTGGAAATGTATAGTCATGATTTATATATTTCATATTAGTTCACCAGAAGTTAGTGGCATAAAATTCTAATATCATAGAAAAATCTAAGTAGTTCTGGAGCATGAGCTGGAGTTCACTGCTACCAACAAATGGAAGGTCCCACTCTACTCCACCATTCCCACCTGTGAAACATTACCTCCTATTTCAGACTATCTGTGACATCTGTTTGCTCAGTCCTACTCCCTTCCCTGTGCTGGTTTGACTTGCTACTCAGACAGAAAACCGGTTTAAGATATGGGAGAAGGAAGGGGGGGGGGGGGTGGAGGGGAGGAGAAGAATAGATTTCTGCTGGCTCAGTGAGTTAAAACAGCCCAGGGAGGCATATAGAAATAATGGAGCAAGTGCAAAGGAGAAAGTAGGGCCTTAGGGGTAGAGACAGAAGAGGGGAAGAGGGCAGTGGTGAGAGATTAACATTTCAATAGCAGCTAACTCTTTTACAGTCTCAGTTGCTCTTAGGACATGTCTCTCCTTTGTATCAACATTAAGGTAGGTAATACCAGCTTATGACATATATAGATTAGGACACTGTCACAATGCTTCTACTTTTAAAGCTACTTCAACATAAACATCACCTGTAAAAAAAAAAAAAAAAAACAAAAATAAAAATCTGAGAGGAACATTTTAAATGTGCAAATCAGATCTGAGTTTATATTCATTCAGAAGCTCTGAGCAGCTTAATAACATTGCGTTGGAATATCTCATTTGGGGATATCTACAGGGCTGCTCTACCTTCAAAACTTTTCCAACTTTTTCTTAGTTGAGAAGAAACATTTTACATCTTCTCTTATTTGGCTATTGTTTTTCTTATTCTGCAGCTGATAGGAGAATCCTGGAACTTGGACTGCTTTATATGTTTTATATATATATTATTTTTTTAAAGGTCTTTTAAAATAAATTATATGACAAATGAATAGAAAAAAAAAAAAGATCTTCAAAAGAAAATAAAATAATATACTTTATGCAGAGTCAATCAAATTAGGAAATCAAACAGATTTTCTAAAAAGTGTCCTTGTGACAACAGACGATCATAATCTTGACTTTCTGAGAAACACATGGACTGTATACTTTCCAATTTTCTTTTTTTTTTTTTTTTCCCTCTCTTTTGATTGCTAACATATTGAATTATTTTATCTCCAGTGTTCACACACCTTTCTCTGATTAGTCACTCAATATATTATCTAAAGAATCATTTTACACACCTTCCCTCTCAGGTCGGGCAAAAGCAGGAAGTTTCATAAATCATGTGAGAAAGTCTTTCCTTGTAAGGGTCTAAGACTTAATCAGTCTGGATAAGTTTTGTATATACTCCTAAGCACCTCATTTTTTCAGCTAAGCCTTCAAAAGTCAGAAATCAGCCCCTCTGCATTCCACCTTTTAAGATGAGAATAATTACCCTCAACTCCACGGTAGCTGGAAGCTTCAAAGCTACATCTAAAACCTGTGCTGTATCCAAAGACAATTTCAAATGTTTTTGTTCCCTTGTTTGTTTGTTTTCTCCCAGTCCTGTTAATACTTTTATTGCTTTGTAGATCAATAGTAACTTTTCCCAAGCAATCACATGCTTGGTAAATCAGAGTCCGGTCTGGGGCATTAATAGACGGTCAGCTTATGTTAGCTAATTTTTTGTGATGTGATTGGTTTATTACAAAGCATTCACCAGCCCACATCTGTGGGGAAGTGTGGGCTGGGAACAGGGATAACAAATGGCAATCTGCCTCTCACGGAGACCACAGACATCACTCCTTTGCCCAAAACGCAACTGCCTGAGATTTCTTATCTCTTCTAGAGTTTCACACTAAATCAGAGATCTTGACAAGAACTTCCTGTCCCCCTTGTAAACGCCCCTCACCTAAAAGCTGCTGGAAACCTGCGGCCTTCAAAGGTGAGATTTGAATATCAGCTCTCCCCTTGTGCCGCTTTGCAATACAAAGGAGCCTCTGAGCTTTAATTGTCAGACAAAAGAGAGTGCCTTAACCTACGGTCCCTTTAATTAGGGTCTGCATGTGTATACATCAGTGACCTTTAATGGCAGACCATTAGCACCTTTAGACATTACACCCACATTGGCTTAGAGTCTGTGTGCAGAGAAGATTTTTGGTTTTAAAGGTCTCTTTAATCTAAGGGAAAGGATAATACGATCCATTACCTGGAGACAAAAGCGTAGAACTTTACATCTGCTCATTTCACAATGAGGATATTTGGTCACTGAAACACCTTCCCCAAAGCTGGTCTCTCTTGGAAGCTACAGCCCCTAAGTGTTGACAAAATTAAACCAGTCAACTGTGGTAAATACCAGGAAAGGAGTGTAAACTATAGAGGGATGCAGGCCTGGCAACGGGACTGCCAGTGACTCATTTACCACACATCAGCTGAGTCGCCAGAACTGGTCCTCCCCTAGGGCTCCATTCTAGGTTGGCTCCATTCTCCTGCCCATGGCTGCTTCTTGCCCATGCCTGGCCTCCCTCACCCAGTAGGTACCACCATAAGAGTTTGTGGGGCTGCAGAATGAACAGAGCAAGGGAAATAATTCAGGAGGAAAAGCAAAAAAATAAAACCAGCCTAGACTTCTTTTCACTTCATTCATTGATCTGGTTTAAGGTAAGACCCCACCACCAACTGCACCCACAGAAGTGGTGAGGTCCTATAGATACAGGGCAAGAATAAGTGCTGTGAGATGAAGTGTCACAATGTTACTGCTAAGCATTTAACCTGTTCCTTAACATGCTTTTGTTTTTAAAAAAAAATATTTATTTTTCAGTGTGATGTACTTTAGCTAAATGTTGAAATTATTAGTTTAGCTATATGGCAAGATTAAAGAAAACAAAAACAAACAAACAAACAAAAACAGTAAAAGGATAAAAGGTTAGTTTTGGTTCTCAGGCCTCTTCCCAGCAGAGGATTTCCACTGCCCAGAGCTTTCCAGTGAGAACCCCCTAACTCTGGTCATTTAGAAATTCTAAGTGTTAGCCTCCATGTTCCTGATTACTATGACTGTTACAATAAGTGACAAAAGATGTTTTTCGAGACCTTTGACTAGGGATTTTTTTATGATCCATTTAAAATAAGTGATTTCAAACCAAAAATGGTGTGAAAAAAAAAATTCTACAATGGCTTAGTAACAAATTTGCTCCCAGCTAGAACAGGAATAAATTTGCCACTTTCATGTGCAATGTTTGCTTCTATATGGCCCTCTTCTGTTTCACCTAAAGATTTCCCTAATAATTTCTCCACTGCCTTGCACCCTTTCAGGACAGGCCTATCTGGTCAATTTCCGATCTCTTCCACTCCAACATCCCAGACACTATCTGTCATTTCCCACTTTAGAGACTGGCACAGGAACACATTTTCCGGTTCCACAAAGATTTCAGAGATGGAGACTGGGATCCCACCTATGCCTTTACCTCTCTGATCACTGTAAGTCTCCCATCCAACCTATCAGGGTGCCTTATAGAGACTTTCAAACCCAGAGCCTAGGGCAAAAGGAAAAGTCTACCAGGTCTGAGAATATGGAGGCTGACAAGCCTATTGCACTCCAGATAGATGCCAGAAGTCCTTGAGCAAGGACTTTGAGGAATGCAGAGGTGGGCAAGAGATATTAATCATCATTCTATCGCTAAAAGTGTCACAACCACTATTAAACAGGAAGCTGGTACAGTCTGCAAAGTCATTACACCATGGCATATTTTGTTGCACATTCTGCACTTGACTTGGATAAGGCTGGGAAAAATGGTGTGGTGAGATCCTCAGCAACAAGGACTCTCTACCAGCCAGGAGAGTTTTTAGCATCATGATCCTGCACATACATTAGAGGCTCCATCCAGACAACACAAAAACAACTGGTGATGCTCATATTACTGTGGCTGTGGACTGCACCATGCCCAGATGTGAGAAAATGTTCCTTTCCCTTCCTTTTCCTTCTTACTTTATTTTCCCCTGGTACCCTTCTCACATAGAGGCTGTTGGCCAAACCAACACACAAAGATCTCCTCCCTTATCCCAGACTTGTTAAACCCTCCCTTAAACCAGACTTGTTATCTGGTTTAAGCAGACACCCAAGTCCCTCCAGACTCCAAAGTTTTCAGCATGCATACCAGGAACCAGCCATGCTTTGTGCACTCCTTTCTCCTCCTGACCTACCCCTGACATCCCCAGGCTGCTGAACTCCAAAACAGATTTTTCAGTTATTCAGAATCCAATTGTTTATCATAGCAATACCCACCAGGGTTCACAGAGGAGCCAATAGGATGAGAACAAGCCTTTTCATTTACCACTGAAAGCATTGGATAGAGCAAACATAGGCTAGTGACTGAGCACAAATGTTCTGCTGACCCTTACCCTGCCAAAGCCCAAATTAACTTTTTTTAGGAGAGTAAAAACACAGTTAGTCACCAGTCACTGAAGATAAGCATTTGTAATCTGACAGCCTTGGGTCATGTTTGCTTGGGAGATAAGTTGGAGGCTGAGGTACAGGAAGTACTGTGGCCAAGCTGTAATGTTTGTGATGGTGCCTGGCCTGTTCTCAGTTCCTGAACTAGCAGCATCCCTTTTCCAGACCTGCAAGAACTCTGGTAGTACCAGTTTAACTACTACAGGGTAAATCTTTGCAAAGGTGCCTTTCTGCCACATCAACTGTGAATGTGTCAGCTATAACAGAAATTTTCTCTGGTCCTGTGCGGCTGATCACCTGTACAATGCTGCACAGACAGCCTGCTTACACCACCACTGTTATAGAACCATCACCAACTACAAACCCTCCCTTCTCTTTTCCCTCCCACCATGAGTACAGGAGGATTGTTCAAAAAGCAGTGTATCCCACGCTAAGAAATGCCTGGGGCTTTAAGATGCCTATCTAGAACACCAGCAGTTATGACAGAAAAGAACTCTCAGGTTTCACATCTCTCAGGAAGAAATATTTGTGAATATGACACATTAGAAATGTTTGGGAGATCAAAAGCTTCACTCACAGTCTACTGAAAGAGGAGAGGAAAATATTTGCTTGTTACATTCACCTTTCAGAATAGACACCTCAAAGTGTGTTGGTGAATGGAGCCACTGAGCACCTTGCTTAGTTGAGAACCAAGTAGGAACTGAGTCCAGCAAGAGCTGGTAGGCTCATCTCTCTTTGCAGAATAGCATGTAAATCCTTCTTTTTGTACTTGCTTTATGTGTTTGTTTTAAAGACTTGTCCAAGTATTCAGTGTCTGGTTCTGTCCCAGACAAATGTGTTTTTCTTGTGATTCAGAAGGTCTATTGTTCATTTTACCTGGCACCTACAGAAATCAATTGACGAATGGGACTTCCAAGGAATGGCAGTCCATGCGTGGCAGACAGACCAAATGTACTTGGATTGCTGGCAGTCAAAAGAGTTTGCCTACAGCAGTCTCAAGTTTCATGGGGGGGAGGAAATCAATAATTAAACAGGATTAAGGAGTGAGGTGGAATAACAAAAGATGTCCTCAACCAGTATAGATGTGGGCCAAGCTCCAGATAATTTGTTGACCAGCCTTTTGAGACACAAAGACTTTTTTTTTTTTTTTTTTTTTTAAGAATTCACCACATACAATTGCCATATTGCTTTTTAATAGGAAGCATTATGGCTTTCAGAAAGCTTGTGCTGCATAGCAGATGTCACCAACCTCTGGGACTTCGGCCTTAACTGCTCCTCTTTTCCATGATGCTTGCTGCCACTGTCAGTCACTGGAAGGTTTCCTCTGCTAAATGCAGACATTTACAGTGACTTACTCAGGCTGCACTTATAATAGTGGATATCTGGTCATTATGTATAGTTCTCATGGCAGCCTGTGGTGGGTAGCTTGCCTGCAGATGTCTGCTCTGTGGGCAGCTAGAGTTAACTGAGATGAATCTTAACTTGTTTGTTTGCAGTACAGTCACTTCCAACAAATCCACCTTTATTTTCTGTATTCTTAACAGACCAGAGAGAGTTTCAATGCAAACCATCTTCATTAAATGTCTATTTACATTCCCATCTTTGGGTAGATTGCTATCATCCTCCCAGAAAACGATGCAAATGTCTGGTCAACTGAGTGTTTCAGAAATCCCATTCTTGGTCCCTTAATGTTGGAGATTTCTGATTAGCGGCCTCGAATATCGCATCAACTCCAAAAAAAAAATCTCGTGTTGCAGTGAGAAAGATCAGGCACAGTTGGTGGGAATCTTTCCTTCGACTCAAACAGATTTTAGCTCATAGTCGATATTTTCAAATGGAAACACAACTGGACAGCTGTCCATTTCCAAGACATTTCCTAATCCGGGACATAACTGGAAAGGATCTTAGATATTTGATTTAGGGGGTAAGCACTGCTTTGACTAATTTGGCTATTTGAACTTGCCAGATGCAAATGCGGACATTTCATAAAGCACCTGCTGTCTCCAGGGATATCTGTGAAAATGAGGTGCTGTCTCTCTTGAGGCTTATCTTGGCAAACAGAACTCGGTAAACCAAAGCCCAGCATTGCAAAACATCTTTTACTTTTTTTTACATGTCTGCTTTTTAAAAATAAAAAATAAAAAAAAAAATCCGTGAGACCAAACAGATCCTAATTAAGTTAAACCAACTGAAGGATGCAGAGAGAAAAAAAGAGGAGAAGAATATTTCAAACAAGCTATTTTTGGTTTTGCCTTCACAAAACTCTTTTTCTTTCTCTCTTTGTTTATATGGCTGAGCTGAGCCTCAGCTAGAACAGCTGATTCCAATAAAGAAGTACTGGCAGCTTTCAGACCTGCTTTCCCCCTTGAATCTAAGAGGAAAACAGAAAAGTTTGCAAACTTTTCCAAGTGGACCTGGAGGGGCTTGCTTTCTAGAATTTGAATGTCTGGCAAAAGAACTCATGCTAATTATAACATCTCAGTGTTCTCAGCTTCCCAACCCCTTTCCTGGCCTTTCCCCAGAGCAAGAGAAGGAATGTGCAAGACTCCTATTGCCAGTTAATGGTAAATTCAGGAGCCCCCATTTCTTCCCTTTCTCCAGCTGAACCCACACCTGTCTTGGACAGGTCCATCTATAACAGCTGTGAAATGCATGTTTCATCCTTGTAGCTTGGAAATGCTAAGATGTGAGACCATGGCAAATTGAAAGCCTGTATCCTGCTAAGACAATTTGTCAGTCTTCATTTGCGGCAAGCTGTGTGGCAGTGCCACTACTAGTTAAAGGGTCAGAATGACTTTCATTTCAGATTACCTGTTCTTTTTGAGAGCCCCTCTGCATTTCCACTTGTGGGATATATAATTCCTTCTGCAACGAGGCACAGATCTACTTTGAAAAACTAAGCCCATAACAGACTGCTGGAGAATGAGTGTAAGGATGACTTGATTACCTGCTTCTTATTAGGGACTCTGTCTTCCCCATGGCTGCCTTGATGCAGCAAAGAGCAGCTGGAAATGTGCAGTGTATCTTCAGACAAAACCTTTCTTTTGCCTGGGCAGACCAAGTATGAGAAAATAGCTAAATGTTTTTGGCTTCTTAAATATTCTCCATAACAATACATTATAAAGGACATGATTTTTGAATCTGGCCAAACAGCACATGGGTCCATTGTGAGAGGAGCGTGAAGGATCCTGCTATATATATAACTCTGGAAAGCTGGGTACAGCAGGGATACAATAGGATTCCAGGAACAGATGAGCATCCCCCCAGGGACTCCGATTTGGGCTGGGACTGAGATGTCCTGAAGAACAATTACACAGCTGGCCTCACTTCCTTTTCCTAATGTATCTGTAGCACATCATCCAGTGCAATCCCTTGGATGTCATGTTGTACCCATATGCCAAGAGAATCTGCAACTACATAATTAGGGCTGCTTTTTACAGTTCTTTATGTACAGCAGAATAGCAGAAAGCAGAACCTGACCCAGAAAGCTTACCTTGTAAAAGGAAAAAAAAAAAAAAAAGTTCAAGCAGGAACTTTGCAATGCTTTCAATAATTATTATTTTCTTACTATTATTTTCACTTAAATATTTAGCTTTTTATCAAGACCTAGTAGTTTATTTTTCATTTTCTATTTTTCTTCTGAACATTATTTTCTACCCATTTATTTCTCAGGTCTCTATCTCCTTTTTTTTTTTTTTTTCTCTCTTCTTGTTTCTTATGTCTAATGGTTTGCTTACACTTTTAAAGAAAATGTGAAAAAGTATGGGAAATATATAATAAATCATGCTCCAGCTACTATCTCTGGGGGGAAATGGAGAAATCAAATAAAATGGTAATGCCTTGTGGGCCTTGATAATGGGCCTATGTCTCTGCATGTATTCTTCACCTTTTTTGCTGTTTCCACCTTCTGATATTTGTTTGTAATTTGTGTCCCAGGCTCCTAATACATTATTCAAACAATGAGTATCTCCTAATTTCCACTATCTCCTCTGATAACCTTGAGCCTTTTTTATCTCAAAAACTAAGCAAATGAGCCTGTTTTATTTTTACATGCTGTTTGCTGAGCTTCAGCTGAGCTTCAGTTCTGAAATAGCCAGACTTGCTGGAACCAAAGGTTTGAATATATGTAGGTTAATCTTTCCAATGCACAAAAACGAAGTCCAACAGTCTTGCTCAAACAATAAATTCTTTCTGAAAAGCACCCCAGAAATGGCAAGTTTTGCATGGGCACTTTATAGTCAGGTTTTCTTAGAGGTCTGCTTTTCTCAGAGAAGACGGGTAAGTTCTAAAGTCAGAGCCCCTCAAGAACCATAATCTTCCACTGGCAGGCTCCTTTTTTATTAGAGCTCAGAAGATAAAGTGTGGGTCTGCACAGATTTCTGCTGCATCAGTGCAGCATAAAGAAAAAAGTAGTTTCTCAAGGGAGAAATTAAGCCAGTTAGTATACCGTAAATCCAAACCAACACTCTAAACTCCACCCAAAAATCAATAAGCAATCAACATAGATCACAGGGTACCCAAAATATAATCATCTCAACATTTCTCCAGTGAACAGCTGGAATTTCTTTCTCTGCACCAACAAAATTATTTTAACAGATTTTAAAAGCAGATTTTACTTAAAACATTCTATTGTGGTTTTGCACCTATGAATGAAGATTGTACCTTCTTGTCCACATATAAATGTAAGAAAGGTGTTCTGGCTACTCCTAAGACAATCAAGATATAACTGAGAATCAAATCAAACTATTTGTTGTTAAAATAAAAACCAAATGGTCAAAAAACACTTGCAATCCAACAGAAAGAAACATTATTTGTAATAATCCCTGTTTTGTTTGATTTTTATCAGTCTTCTGCATTGTGACAGGATAACACACTGGTGATGCTGGGGTTGGGTTTAGACTTTTGCTCTATAGGGAAATCCTCAAAGAAAGTCAAAGAAAGAACAGATAGCTTTTACCTGGGGAAACAAATGAACCACAAAAAAAGTAACCTTTCAAATAAAGAAAACTCAGCATAACCAAGGACAAATGAATGTTAAATTACATTAAATTAATTAAATGTTAAAACTTGTGTGCACAGACTCTTTCCTCATCCAGTGCATCCTTGCTTCCAGGTAACTCCATGACTGTGGAGGAGCAGCAAACCCTTCCCTGGACCCTTTGGGTACTAGGAAATCTGTTGTCAACATCTCTAAGGCCTGGATGGTTTCTCACAGCACCATGTTGCAAGCATCCAGCTCCCTGTGCCTTTGACAAGTTCATCCTGCAGTTTCTCCATCCTGTTGTGCCCAAATATGCTCAGCTGCCTAGTGGTGAGGAACAATCTCCCCTTTTCCCATGCCCTACCCAGCCAGTCACTTAAGGGAAGGTAAATATAATTGTGAAGATACCAGTAAAGCAAATGCCACCCAATACAAGCTTTAACTTTCATGTATCTATGTGAGAATACCAGCCAAACCCAGGAACAAGCATTTAATAGTGCCATCTGGAGCAGAAAAAAGAAAAGATAAAGCAAGCATGTCTGAGCACCGAAGGCAAGGTAACCAGGTGTTCATACCAGCACCTTGTTTTCAAACAGAGCAAGAGAAACAGAGCAGAATAAACTCTTGCAAAGAAATAGTCCTCAGAGGAGAGAAACCAACTGTCTGACATTATTCACCAGGACTTTGTAGTATAAGAGCAGATCAGTGCATACCACTTATGTTTGGAGATATTTTAACAGTATCCCATGGATAACCAAAGGGATATGCATAACTGCTCTGACTTCATCCATCAGTACAGGAAAAATCAGCTACTAGATAAAGCACATCCTCACATTGTGCCCTGACTGGAAATGTTTATATGTGCATTTATAATATACATACTTGTGGGTACACACAGATAAAACCTGTAATTTTGGTCTCACCATGACCTTGTCAACAAGCTTCATCACAAATGAAAGAGCTAACATAAAGCAAAGCTGGGCAGCCCACCTGTGCCAGCTGATGGTCTCATTAATACTAACCACATCACTGCTACTATAAGCAAAGCTGCTTGCCTGGGCTCATGAAGTAACTCTTCCATTTGCACAGGACCTCATACCTCCTGCTAGGATTTAATAGCTGTGAAACTCATGTTTTCAGCCTCCAAGTCATGGCCCAAATGTCACCAATCTTTTCACTGCTGCATAGACAGGGACAAAAATGAAGCAGAAAAAAATGTGGTGTTTCTGCTGGGAAGCTATTGCACTACCTCCACACAGACCATGTTGTTCTGAAAGCAGCTTGATTTTTCTCACAAGGATCTCATGTCAGTCATGGAGTAGAGCCAAGGTTGGATTGTTCTCTAGCCTAAAGCAACTAGGGGTTTTTTAAATCCTATGTGCAAGATACCTCTTCTTTGCTTCCAATATAGCAGTGGTATTAGAGTTTTTAGCACACTTTTGCTGCAGTCAGGTAGCTGTTGCTTGAGACTCCTCTAGTGTGGGCTCTGCCTACTTTCTGGGCCTCGTGGACTGTTCTGGATGACCCCAATCAATGTGATCTCCAAGTGTAAAGTTACAGAGGAGGAGATCTCAGAGTAAACTCTAGGTCTAAATCCATCAATAGAGCGCCCATGGGAGGAAAATATCTTCGTCAGGGTTTAAACTCCAGTTTCATCTATCTTCTAGAAGAGGCCATCAAAACAAGAGTCCAATGCTGACAGTAGATTCATGACCAAATTTCTGATTAACAGCCTAAAGGAAAAAATACGCCAGTGCCCAGACCCAATCTTAGGTCAAACAGCTCAAAGAATCTTCAGACTCCAAACAACAACTAGGTTACAATGGGCTGCTGGAAAGCCTTGAGCTGCAGCAAAGCAATGAAACAAAGCTCTCCAACTCATGTTTCCCTTCTCCTTTGACTCCCCTTCTGCAGAGACTGAATAAGTCCCTAACCACCTGTCAAGTCATGCCTTGCCTCCTGTACTCTTGGCATCTTGCTCTTTTCTTCCTACATGTCACTCATGTGCCAGCAAAGCTGGCCGCCCAACTTCTGCTATGAGTCATCACTCTGAAAAACACTGCAAAAGATCCCCACTTCTTCCAACCATTTCAAAGAGACCTTCAATGGCTTTTACAGTTGCTGATATTTTTTTAATAGGTGTGATTTTTTTTGTCAGTTGCTAATCTGCAGAGGTTACAAACTCTGTGAACACGCACACTGCTGAATGTTCTGTTACTGGTGTATATTTTAAGCTATCACAAAGACTTGTAAGAGAGGAAAGTGTCCCAACTTCTAATTGCAAAAGCAAAAATCTTCACAGGGGAAGCAGTAGAAAAGATCAAGGAATTTGGCAGTGTATATATTCTGGAAACACAAATGATTTTCATATTCTTTCAAGGGTGAATAAAAAGAAATATTAAAGGAGAGAAGAAAAGAAAAAAAAAAAAAAACTTTTACAATAACTTTAGAGGTTATACCTAATCCTGATGTTTCAGTAATCGAATGCTTTATCAAGCAAAAAGAGGTTTTAATTTGCTATTTTAAAAGCTCACGAGCTGGAAATAGCCTAATCTAAAGGAAGCAGAGCCAGATGCATAGGACAAGAACAGTAAAAGCTCTAACGCAGCTGACTTCCTCTTATCTTCACTGGTAAGAGGAAATGAATGAGTCAGCAGATCAGAGAGGGAGAAATGGACTGTGTCACTCCAGTAGTTCTAAAACATATGAACCCAAGAAAGTGTCTCAGTTATCAGGCAAACTTTTAACACTAATGAAGAATTTCATTGGAAGTCAATGGAAGGATTTCAAGTCTGAAAGCATAATAAGCCAGAGGTTCTTTGTATGGGTTGGTATTTTGGATCTTGATTTAGTAATAATGCCTAGTTCTCACATAGTATTTTTTATCATTTGAACAGAAACTGCTTTACAGGAGTTCACTGTTTTTTGCTATTAAATAGAAGAGAAAAGTAAGTTATAAAAAGAAATAAATCTTGTTTGATAAGATGTTTCAAGAGCTACAGGAGACTGTTTTGTGATCTAGCATAAAAGAAAAAATACAAGTTTCTATCTTAGCTTTTGATGGATTAGATTGCACTGTTCTCGCATTGGTAAGCATGTTAGCTAAAATTGCAATGTGTTTCTTAAATGGCAGCAAACTGTCAAATACTATATGATTAATTTTGTATTGAAAAATTGTTAAAAATAAAAATGTTCAATGGAGATACATAACCAGACCCTGTTTAAAGTAAAATTTCAAATGTTCCAGAAAATTTTAGATAAATATTCCATACTTCAAAGGGTTAAGTCAGTTTATCTTAGCTTTGAGTTTGATTCTATAACTGTAAATTTCACAACTTCTCACAGGTTTTTAAATATTCATTGTTCTCACACAATCTGAAATGTTCTCAAAATACAAATATCTTTCAAAATACTTTGGCATTTTCATTTGTGATCATAGATACGTATGTTAAATAAAAAAAAGTTTGTTCCATAGTTCCACTAAAGTTATTGCCTAAACCATCTCAAGTCTGCTAAGAAAGTTGAACTTTTAAAGCTTCTATTATTTAACTTTGTTTGTGTAGAACCCACATAATATGTTTCTGGTGACCTCTAAATCATAGGTAGCTAAAATTAATCCAGGTAAGAGTTTTACCGTTTTCCAATTTCCCCACAGTAAATGACTTGAGAGAATTACTAGCTGACCAACTACAATAATCTAAGCATCATAGCAAGGTACATATATTGAGGATCATAGGACAGTGTTTATATATTTTATATATATAAAAATGTGGCTTCATGAGACATTCAATGCTTTTAACTTTTTTTTTTTTGGTAGCCTGTGAGAAGCTGAAATTAGACACCTATAGTTTTCTTGTTGCTCTGGCATGGTAAGAGAAGTGTGGCTCTGGTATTTAGAGCACATGAATTGCTTTCTCTAAGGAGTTCTGACAATCTGTACATGTAAGAGGAGTGACCCCTGTTATTATACAGCCAGGCCTCAGAGGTGTAGGGTGAAATTCTCCTGTCTGCAAAGCAGATTCATATCAGGGAAAAAAAAATAAATAAATAAATAAATAAACAAATAGATAAATTCCAGGACAGTATTTTCAAGTGCAAAGCAGGAAATCTGCTACCTACAAAAATAATACCAGTTATAACTCAGCTTGCAGCTTTTTTTTAAAACCTTTTTTTTTTAAAAAAAAAAAAAAAAAAAACTTTTGTCCGAGAAATAGTAGTGGTCACAGTAGTATGCATTGTGACAGCATTGGCATTGTGCTCTCTGAGCATGGATTCCTGTCTAGTTCCACTGGCATCACACTGAGAATTTACATTTCCTTTCCATAATGAAAATATATATGCCTACTGCCTCCATGGTGCTCACCAGGCAGTAAGGGTGGCTGTCAGGGAGAGAGGATGTTGCTTCCCTGCCCCCTGCTCCTTTCTTTGCCACTTTTTGTTCACTCTCATTGATAAAGTCAACCTGGAAAGTGTGGACCCATTAAGAGATTATTCCCAAATTTTTAGATTGAGAATCATCAACAAGCACATCTGGAGAATATTTTCAAAAAACAGACATGTAACCACTGGTAGCTAATTCTCACATAAATGAAACAATGCCAATGAGACTCTCAGCTGCTTTGTCAAGAGTCGAATCACTCAGGCATGGCGTTCAGCTTTGGTCCAAAATGAGCTTTCTCTATCTGAATGGCTTGCTTTAGCAGGGTAAACAGTGACCACCTGCTATTCTTTGAGCTGCAAGCAAAGCACAAGGAACACTTTTTTATTTTAACTAGCTTACAGCCTGAGTTACATATCCCAGTGCATATTAATCAGTAAATTTAGAGCTGTGGTGCTATCAAAAATTATAACATTTAAAATTTATTTTCATAAAATACAAGGTCAAAAAGAGTGTTAATCTTTAACGGGATAAAAACATGTCATTTCCTTATGGGAATTAAAAGGTAGACATAATCTATAACTGACTTATAAAGTAGACAATAAGGCAGTTGGCTTTATCCAGGAGTAATATATTTGGCATTTTAGAGGAGCATTTTCTATGAATTATTTGCAACATGGGTAGAACTACGCCTTGCTTGTGAAATTATTTCCTGGCATTTGTCAAATCTCTTTTCCACTAATTAACTAAATATCTTCAATCAGTGATTTCTGTTTATTTATTAAATAGGCATTGTAAGTCATGTTGCCAAGTTGTCATTTATTTTAACGAAATAATATTTAGAGACTAAAGTTAGAACTACATTATATATCTTGTACTTTTCAAAGTACCATTGAAGTTCTAGTAAAAATTACTGATCTCAGTATTTCTCTCTTAGTGTTCTGCAACATGTGATGGGATTTCCTCTCTGGAATTCAGCCTATTCTCTCTTAGACCATCTTTCCAGTTGTATCTTCTTTACAGAACATGACATTTAAGTGCCTTAGACAGTTATTTGATTGGTCAGTGCTTTTCTGTCATTTGTCTTCTTAACGTGAAATAGGCTGGAAAGGTTATGAGTACCAGTACTTCCTAAAAGATAGAGAACACCAGTCCTCACATGTACTAGGGAAGTTCTTTTTAATTTTAACTGTATTATGCAAACATAAAACTGAAGTAGGAAGTCCAGTTACTATTCCTCATTTTAATTATGATTTAGATGGAATGATTGGTTCAAGATTTGCTAATGAGATGGGAAGTTTATGAGTTGTTATGTATTAATGTAATACTTTAAAAGTTCACAATGTCGTGCCAAAATATACATTTGTACACAGAAATCACTATACATTTTTTGACTAATAGCCATTCTGGGGGTAAAGATGAAACTACGGTTTAATAACATACTGCACAAAAGAATAAGAAAACCAGAGGATCCAGCTCTCATGTGAATGATTATCTGCTTTTGTGCCCCTCTTGGACTCACAGAAAGATGCCTATTTGCCTTCTTCAAATAAGTTTCAGGTCTGGAATTTCATAGTCACCTAGGGAATGCTGGTGGGACTTATACAGGATAAAGTGATTTTTCTCACGGGAGTAATATTAACTGCATTTTCTCTGTCTCTGGTGTACATGGTGGAAAAAGTAAACATCGGTGTCAGGGAGCTGTGGGACACACAGAGAGGTGCCAGGGGCTCAGGGCTCCCTGAGGGGTCAGGGCAGGGACCAGCAGGTGGGGCCCATCACACTGCCCCGTCTGGGAACAGGGCAGCCAGGGGGCAGCCCCAGCCCTGGGCATCAGGCACTGCTTGGGGGTGGGTGGAACCATGGCCCTAGGGGCTAGAACCTAGGGACCTAGCTGGCCCCATGGCACAAGTCCTGTAGGGTAGAGTTGTGGGGCTGGAGATGGCTGCCCAGGACTGGGGCAGAGACTGATGACCCTGGGCTGGGCCGAGGTGGGAAGAGGGGAGGGTCCTAAGGCCTGTGGGAGCCCTCAGGGTCTTGGTAGTGTGAAAAATCACTTGTTTAAGAAAATAAATAAATAAATACATAAATAAATACATAAATAAATAAATAAAAGGATTTAAAAGTATACCTGTGTGGTCAGTTGTCTTTAGAACAACTATTTCTAGGCAGGAGCATCATAAGAAAGTAGATATAGGGGTAAAAGTCCTGAACACTCAAAGCCAGTGCTCCATGTTTGCCATAAGACAACAAGGTGCATCCTATCCTGTTCCAGTGATAGGAGTGACAGATTAGAGGCAGTCTCACCTACTGATTGTTTTCAACTAGAATTTGTAGAAACACTTAGTGGGAAAAAAAAAAAAAAAAAAAAAAAGATAAAATCTTTAGTACACATTAAAAAAGTAAACATCTTCAACAAGCTTGGGAATGACTGGCTGGGTAGAAGTTTTTCAAGAGAAAGGTCATACTATCCATGTACAATATGTATAATTTTCATTGTAATGTTGGTAGTAACAAGTGATTAGCTTCTGTAACACTACCTCTGAATTATTTAAATAAGCAGAATATCTTTCCAAATTTTGAGTAGGTGACCTGACGTGTTCTTCACAGCTTCATACATTAAAAAATAAAATAAAATAAAATAAAATAAAATAAAAATAAAAAGTTAAATGTAAATTGGTCAATGAAAAGTGATTTTTTCCCTCATAAATCTTGTTTTGTTCAATTTTCTATTTAGCCTCTTCATTATTTTTGAGTATTAGTGTGCTGTATTCAAAGAATTATCCACAGTGATAGTATGTGTTAAAAATCTGTTTACCAAGCCTGTGTGTACTTGGAGAAAAACCTGTGTTTTTTTTGTGCACAGCCATAGTCTTTCACTGACACTGATTTATTTTATTTTATTTTTTTAAATTCTAAGTTATTCTGTAGTTATTCATGACTGGAGAATCTTCCTGTAGCTCTTCAGAGTCAATTTCAAACTAGACTATGCCAAAAAGTTCTATAACATAAAGAGACTTAACAGTGACAGACAACACATTCATCCCCATTTTCAGATCCATACTGCTGAATTTACGCTTGTCCTAGTACTGATCTTAAGAAGATTTTGCTCATTTATGAGGTATCTAACCCTTTTCCATTTCTCCATTGTGTAAACATGTCAAGTGTTTCTAACCTTTGATCAGCCATTAATCCATAAGAAAAATTCCTCTGTTATCCCTTGGGTGCTTAGTTTCTTTAAAAGAAGTTTTGTCAAATGCTTTTTGATAATCTGCACACATTATATCCTTTGGATCAGCCATATCCACATGTTCATTTATTCTTTAGTGTACTATAATAAATGACTTCCATCAAAAGCTTATTGTCAAATATGTCATATTCCTCACAGTATTACCAAATTTATTCATTGTCTTTTTTCTTTTTTTTTTAATATCTACTGCTTTTCTGACAATAAGACAGATGTAAACAATAATCACCAGTGTCAATTAACAGTTCAAAAAATTAGATATATATACATATATATTGAAATTCTTTAGAGAATTTTAGGGAGTGTTACTAGGTTCTATCAATTTATTATTAAGTGTATCAATTTATCTTAAAACTCTTTCATTGGCACATCAACCTCAAAGATTTCCTCATTCATTTTAAAGGCTGGCTGTGATATAGGAACAAATCAGTCAGCCTTTCTGCAATCACTTATATTACATGAATATTCCTAATTTTTCTTAGCCATATCTTGGAACTAAACTAGCTTTCTGACAGGTTTGAAAAAGAAACAGCTTCTGTATCACTAAAGATTAGTTTTTCCAAATCTTTTTTGCATGTTTCTTGTGATTTTGGTTTTAACAAATCTAGGATTGTGATCCTTTCTAGTTTTCTTTATTATCATTTCCACTTTTTGATTTTGAGCCTCTTGGGGAATTTGTCCATATACATGTAGTTTCTGTTTCCTTTCTTCTAGCTTTCTACATTTTTTTAATTTTTTTTTTTAAATCCCATTCTAAAATTCCTTTAATTACCATTTTTTTAAGCACTACTTAGAAACTTTCTCACTCTCCCAAGTGGAATTTGAATACATTTGAGTAGTGACCAGTACAAATTCATGCTTTTATACTTACATGTCAGTCTTCTTCTAACATGTAAACTGACAGAAGAGAATAAATATTCTCCCTGTTTACTGTGACCCATAAAATAATAATCGTAATAAAAGATGGACTTAAGTTGCAAAGTTTACTTAGGTAATTTGAAGTAAATTTTATGTCTATAAAGAAATTTAAGCAATTTTCAAGGAAATTTGCAGAAAGAAAAAAAAAAAAAAAGGTCATCAAATGTGTATGATGGTTTGGTATGATTCATCCTAATATAATAGATGGATACTAGATGACTTACAGTACTGGTTCATTCTCCTGTTCATTTTCTATATCTGAACAATCCTTCATCCAATTTAACATGTATGTTTCCATGTTGTTATTGATGACCCTTTGTACATTGTATTGTTTTGACACACACAGAAAAGGTGTAAAACAGGAGCCAAGTTGACTCCATCTCAGAGAGGTTAGAGGACTAGTAGGTGTTAAGCGAACACATCCAAGAGAAAGGAGATTCTTTAGGGCTTTTATCAGAGCAGAGAACACTCCAACAACAGGTTTATTCTTTATATCTTCAGGTGTGGATGGAAGCTTTTAAACAAGATTTTTATACATTCATGGAAATAAATTAACAGTAGGTGGCCTTAAAATCTCACTAACAAATTTAAAATCTCTGAGCTGGAATTTGAGGGCCAAGTCACTTCAATCATCACATGATTGTTAGCTTCAAGAGAGGGAGACTTTGCTCTTTCCTAATTTTCCCATTCACCTGGGTCTACTTAAATAATCAAGTTTTTATATTTTTTCGTATATTTTATAGCCTGATAGTTCTCATGTGATAAAACTCTAGAATTAATATAACTAACAGATATAATGGATTCTGTGATTAATAGATCCCTGTATCTCTGGCAATATTTAGCAGGCAGCAATAATATACTGCTTTTTAATTAGCATCTACTGAGAGAGATTTTTTTTCCATTTCAGATTATTATGGCTATTATTCATATTCTTTTTAGGGATGGAAACCTTAAAAAATTTAGCACTCTTGTTTTGTAGGAACTGTAAGATTACTTGGAAGTGTCCCAAGTTTTTTTCTGGTTCCTCTACTACCTTTTTTCTTCTGTCATAGATCTCTCCTTCAAGGGAGAATCTTCACTGATACATGCCCTTTTATCATATCTTTGACTTTGCTTATGACCTTGCAACCGGTTGTATCTATTAGTGACATTCTAAATTCTATACATGTTTTGACTGATTCACGTGGGCTCTTCTAGTTCCTTCCTACCCCCTTTTGGGAATTTCCTTTTACTCTTAACTTTGCACTCCTTCAAACAAATCCCAGTGAGCTTCCTGCTTTTGTCCCATCCAACTATTTGTGGAACAGTAACAGATGTTGCAAAGTCTGTATAATACTTTGAACCTGTACATTTCTTGCCCCAGATCATTCAGTGCATGTGACATTGGATATCAACAGCCAGCCTAGAGCTGGTTCACTTTTTGGCTAAGGCCCTTCAACAGAAGGGTAGAATAACAAGAGAAGTGTCTGGGGCAGAGGGTAAGCCAATGGTGGGCAGTGGAGTCAGGTAATGATTCTTACCAGAGCACTTATAAAAGCTGGAGGTTAACATTTCTGCTTCAGTTTACACTCATTACTTTTTTTCCAAACTGATTTGTCCCTCCATAATTAATACTAAGATATAGTCATAAGCAACATTACAGTACCACCACTTACAATAATGCTAGTATCCCTTTAATATACATCTATAAAAATTCACTCTAGGCCATAGGTACCTAGCCTTTTGTGCTGAAAAATACAACATTTGCAAATCTGACAGCCTGAGAGATGAACTTGATTTGCATAAATGCTTAAATAAATTTGCATATACTTGTCCTGCAAATAAGCAGTAAGATCCAATACTTGCTATTAAGGCTTAACTGATGATAGTAGGTGATGATTACATTTAGTGACAACAGAAAGAAGAAAAGACAAAGTCATGTTACCTATAAACTTTACGTGCTGTTCTTTTGCTGAATATTTAATTTTAAAAAGAATTCTTGCCAATCTGAAGATGATTTCATAAGGAACGTACATAATTCCAGTCCAGATCAAATCATTTATGGTTTAAATTTGCCTTATGTTACTAGAGGTTGATGGATTTTCAATACTATTCACCAGTTCTGTATAAAGCTCTTTTTTAAGTCACCTTTCTTTCCAGGAGATTTCTATTTCTCCTTAAATATAAAACAAACAAGCTAACACAACAACAACAACAAACAACACACCAAAGGCATGAAAAAATGAAATAAGTTGTCTTTTAGCTTTATTATTGTCCCTTTCCCCCTCTCTTACCTTCTTCTACCTTTTTCATTCTTTGTCCTGCATTTGGGGCAGCTCTTAGACAGCTGTTGCAATTTCAGCGTGAGAACATGTCAGTGTTCTTGGCTGAATCCAAGAATAATGAAAAGAGAAAACAGCTTCTTATACAAGCAAAGTTCATAACAGCCTTTAGTAAGAGCTGACATGACTATGCCCTAGGAGGTGTATTTGAAGGGCTGTTCTGAACAAAGCTATTTTCATCCTACAGGGAAAGGCCACTTTTCAGAATGATGACCAAGAAAAGTATTTGGACTGGAGCTTCTTCTGCTACCAACAGGTCCAAAGGAATGAGTACTGACGCTTTATGAACTTTATGATAGAAATGGTGGAAGCAATGATGTTCTTTCATAAACACTGCTTTATGCACTTATGATCCCTTGATGGTGAGAGAGGTACTGACATCCTAAGGGAATCCTGGTGTTTTGAAGAAGCTGGTCATGGTCAGTGATCAGAGATTAGTGTTTGCTATAGCACAGATGTCCCTGTCAGATAAGTATGTGTCCACAAGATTTAGGGGTGGATCACTCAGACTGTTCCCCAAAGCTAAGGATGTGACCTGTTTTTCCAATGGAAGAGATTTTTTTACTCCTTAACACAGGTTGTTTTCATGGGAAACGGCAGTAGAAAAGCACCGTCTCTTTAAGTTTCGTATTGTTAATATGCTTTTACTTTGCTTTACATCCAGTTTTAAGATACAGGTGTATATTTACTTCCATGTAAGTAAATATATCTGCAGTATCGGCACGATGTATTTGTACAGTGCTGCCAAGATGCTCATAACACCAGTACTGTTTTATCTGTCTCAGACAGCCTGTGAATTTAGTCATGGCCTTTATTGTCTTTAGCTGATAAATGGCCTCTTCAATAAATATTGTTTTCATTACATCAAGAATCCAAGGCTTAACCCATAAAATTGACATTGTCATACAGAGGAGAGCTATTTCACTCTTAGCATACAACAAAGTTAGTGATTTTGTTGGTGGGACTAATTAAATTGTTGTTATATTTATGTTGCAACTGAGGTATCATGGTCAAGATACAATAGCTGGAGCCAGTCAGTTTTATCTAATATTCCTTAAAGAAAGTCAAGGGCATTCAGAGCTTGAGACTTGCATTTATTTTATTTTGTGTAGATAGAAATCTAAGTAAGGTAGATAGAAATCTGAGCTCTTTTCTCAGTTTAAATCTGGAGTAATTCCACTGAAGCCAACAAAATGAGTTGAATTTGTACAAACACATTAAAGGCAAATTCAGACCACATAATTTCTTTATTTCTATTCCCAGTGCCATGCGATGAACTTGAAAAAGATAGACGGGTCTCTGTTTTCTTTAATAATATCTGACAGCATCTTCAATAAGCACATGCATCTCCATTAACATTTCTGTACTTCAGGTAAGAAGATGGCCATATTATCACTGGGACTTAAAATTGCCACTGTGTGCTAAGTTATCTTTCTAAAATATTTCATCATTTCAATAGTAAAAAAGGTTTTTCAGGGAAAAAGTTATAATTCTTTAAGATTTTTTTTTTGTGTGTTTTTTTAGTCTGCATTTTGGTAGATACAGGAAGTGGCCAAACCCACAAATATTCTGTCTTTCTAGCTAGAATTTTAAGTGGCATTTGAGGACTGTGCACAGTCTTGTGTCAGACTGGATACAAGATTTCCTGAAGCCCATCAGTCAGGTCAGAGCAGAATCAGAGCACTTTGGAAATCCTATGTCCACAGCAGTGTGGAGACAAAGAGAACAGCACATGCACAGTGACAATGTGTGGTCTAGGTTGCACTGCATCTCTTGCAAACGTACAGACAGGCTGTGGGAGCACATGAGAATAAATCACACAGGTCATCTGCTGCCAGACCGTACTGGGTTTGCATACTTCATCCTGTCTCAGAAAACCTGGATGAGGATATGTCAGCCAGTCCTTATCTGCAGTCCTCTTGCCAAGGAGACAGAGCACTGGTCTCTCACTGGGAACTGATCCCCTCTTTCTCTCTAATACAAAGCACAGGCAATTCCCACTGGAGATACAACCTTTTGAGTCTGAATTCACAGAGCCTAGAGCACAGGATGCAAGAGACTCTTCAGTGCCTTTCTGAGCCTAAGATGATTCAGACCCCTATTTCTGACCTCCCAGAAGGGTGTCCTAACCATAAAACCAGAAATGAGGAACCTCTGAGCTCCTTTATGCGAGAGCAATGCTGTAGCTGTATTAAAGCAAGCCCACATCTGTCTCCATGAACAGCAACTACTACAATAAGACAGCACAGTTTGACAAGGTGCCTAGATTTTAAGACTTAGATTTTACAAATGCCTTCTCAGGATATTGATGGTTCTGAGGGATCTAGGGACTTACACAGTCCCCTAGGTCACTGGATATCACTGGGCATCCAGTTCATAACTCCAGCTTCTGTGGCTGCTTGTGTGCATATGTCAGTCTCATATGTCTGCATAACTTGTCCTGTTCTGGAGAGTGAGATGGGGTCTGGTATTGAATATGCATCAGAGACACATGGATCTGAGCCCATGGCAACCTTCACAGGACTCCTGTGGTGCAGACAGAGAGGTTGTCAGGCTGACACAGCCGAGTGCCTTGCATATTATAATCTGTCTCTTCTAGTCTCCAGCTGCCTCTGTTACTGATGGCATTGCCCATTGGGGTTTAGATTTGTGAGCAACTTCCTCTGCTTCACCTAACCCTAGTCTTCAGATCTGTATTTATGAAGACAGTTTAGTAAAACTGTATTAAATAGCACCATTGCACCTCACACATTCACCATTCCTTTATGTCTGTAATAGTTTAACCAGGGCCAATAACATTTTTTAAATGACTTGCAGCAAATGTGGTAAGTACTTAAACAATAGACTCCATCAGTTCCAGAGAAGCTGTTTTATTCTAAGTCAATTATCAGTGGTTTCAAAAGTCCCTAAATAAGTAGTTGTCTGACAGATCATAATGGCTCCTTCTGTTACTCTATGCAAACTCATATACTGCTGCAGAATAATTTGTCTTATTCTTTTGTTTAGGATTTGAAAAACAATCATGTTGAAAAGAAACAAAAGAAAAAATATGTTTATAGGAATAATGGAATAAGAAAACAAAAGCAATACTGGGAAAAAAAAAAAAAAAAAACAACTTCCTACTCTAAATATTGCTGGGATCTTTTAGCAGTGTATTTTGCTATATGAGCAATGATTTACCAGAGCTCTCAGTTCCCTGGCAATCACATTAGTGTGCCACAGTTGCACTGGCTGAAATAATTTGCCCCTTACCTCCATCAGATTAATATTCACTGCCAGCCCCTTTCACAACTGATGCTGAGCCTTGGGGAAACCACCTGGTTGCCTGTGCTGTAAGGGAAAAAAACACACTTCTTGGACCTCTTTTTTGCCAAAAGCATCAAGACTGGATGTAATGCTGCCAAAAAAAAAAAAAAAAAAAAAAACACACTTTTATTAATGGGCTCCCTTCAGGTGTGCTGTATCCTTTCTCTTTCTCTTTCCATAATTGCTTCAGGGACTGAGTGTCACCGAGTGTTCAAAGAGGCCAGATTTTATGTGTAAGTCCTGTAGTGGTGATTGTCCAAGGCTAGCCCTGGACAATTGTGGGTTTTCCTGTCAAGGAGAGAAAGCAATATACATTATCGGTTGTGACTATCCAAACCAGACAAGCATACACATTAAGAAAACCATGTATGATCACTTGCCAGACATTCCTTGGACAACACTTGCAAACAGGGCCCTCACCAATGTGGTGCACTATGGACAGGCAGATGCTCTCTGAAGTAGCAGTTACCAGAGCTGCCAGCAGTTTCAGGGATCAGGTCAGAGGGAGGGAAACTGAACAGTGCTGAGGCTGGAGCTCTTCCTAGCCTATGACAGCAGTAAACTGAACAAGTGGAAGTCTCTGAAGTGTGATCTCTAGCTAGAGATGTTGATTAAATGTATAGGCAGGGCCAAATTTCAAGCTGGGAAGAAAGTGCTATTTCCTACCTGTTGCAAGAAGAAATAGAAGAGTAGTTTATTTTCTTCCACTGACTGTCAAAAATGTTTGGACTAGTGTGTAAGAGAAGTTCAACCATTTAATGAACAGTGGAACATACTCTGTTTGGACTACTTATCCAAATCATCCCCCCCCCCCCCCCCTTTCAGTCAGCTTCATGTCAGTTCTGCATGTATCCAGCTTAAGCCAGTGCTTCTGTAAAGTCAATGTCCACGGTGTGAAAACCCCATGATAGGACTAGTACAAAATGAGATATTCCTTTGGATGATGATTGTCATGCTTCCAAATACTGTTAGTTTGGACTTCTGCTATATGCCTTTCCATCCTCAAGTACCTTTTAATTCTGTAAATTTACAGGTGGTATAGTATATATTATAAAGGAAATTTTAAAATAAACTGAGATGGACATGTGGACACCCCTTTCTAATCCATTTGTAAGATGTTCCGGCAGAATAATAAAAGAAAAAATCACTGCAAAACGTACCAAATAACAATTTAACCCAGCTTTCCCTATGCTTTTTGCCAAGTAGAGAAAAGCAGTTTAAATTGGTCCTATATTTTCTATTCTGTGTTCACCATTTGCCTTCACACCATAAAAACATTTTCAGAAGAGCCTTTCCCTCTCTGTGCATGACTTTTATTCCCACTATCCCATGCTTGGTTGATTTCCAAACATGTCTAGCAACTCATGGGTCAGTCTGTGGAGAAGTTCTTGAAAAAACATGCTCTTAAGGGTTTGCATTCTTTGTCCTCAGCAATTTTCCCTTTCTATGTGTATTGTGAGAGGGGAAAAAACGAAGGAAATAATCTGTCTCCTTCATTAGAATTCAAAAACAAAGTTTCTTTGATGCTTTGCTCATTATTTTTATAAATAGCCATAAAATAGTACATTCTTTATCCGTAATTTAACAGATCACTGTGTTTATTTCCCTGTACTTTTTTTTTTTCCTGCAAACTGCAGATAAGAAGTCACTCATATGTGGCATAAAGCTCCTTTAAAGAAAAAATTAGTCATGGTGAGTAATACTTGGAATCTTTCAAACTTCTGGCTATTCAGCCACTAGATGATTGAGATGCAGAATCAAAAATTCATAAGAAATATCAAAAACCTTTTGTCAGACTGAGAAAACCAAAGGAGTGTGAAGCTGTATTATCTCAGGCACAGTGAGATGAGAAATGGTGGCATCCCCCAAATGAGAGGTTTTAAAAGGTTTAGCCAACAGTACTCAATAAGATTTTTTTTTTAATTTTTTTTTTAGGCAAAATTGTCTACAATAGTTTGGGAACACTGACTATGGTTACCTTTCAGGGAAAAAAAATGGATATTGTGCATTATTGCTGTTGTTGTTTTAAATACATTTGACCACAGGCTATTGAAGCAGATTATAAAGCTTTTTTTAGCATAAACATGTTTTCCATGAAGAACAGCTAATGAACAAAAATGCATTTAAAAAAAAAAAAAAAAAAAAAAAGGAATGCTCCAGTAATAAACTATCTGTGGGTTTTCTTACTATAATGGAAATGGACTTTAATTACCTCTCTGAATTTGTATTAAGGAAGACTATTTTTATCCATTTGGCTGTTGCAGTGCAAGCAACCTTTATGAGAGAGGCTGTGCTAATGACCTCCATACAGATCTCAAAAAATTGTCCTCTGGGAGGATGTCAGATGTATGTGCCCACACGGATAATCAGTTGGAGATATCTGAGATACTCCTCTCTCCTAATAAGTTTGTTTGTTTATTTATTTATTTATTTATTTATTTATTTATTTATTTATTTTTATTGAGTGGACTTCCCAGCCATGCTGAGTTGTACGTGGTCTATGAGATCATTTGTTCATTGGTAAACAAATTGGTAGCACCTTAGTTGCTCTCTGATCTGTGAAAACTTTGACAAGACTCATAACAGAGGTTTTATTCTAAAATGATATATGTTTCCTGGGAGAACACTTGAATCACTAGCAGGAGACCTGGAGAGTTTTCTGAGTTTTCTAAAGGCTTTTCTTTCAATTATTGGGAGGCCCTTCACGGGAAAGTGTTGAAATCCCCAGAGAGTTATGTCTCATGAAATTAAGGTTATGCCAGAAGAAAACTGCAGATTTATATATTTTGTGCCTCATGGGAAGCCCCCCAAGATACAATCCCTGGTTGTGCTTCCCAGATTTCCCTCTGTGGAAGCCCTTTGTATCTTAGCAACTTTTATCTGCATCATGCACAAACTAAGTTCACCTCTTTTTAGCTTCTGCTCATTGCTTCTCCCACTGGTTCCTCAGTTGTATCAGTATTTCTGAATCTGCTTTCAGGATTTCACCTCACTCTTACCTTCTTTCCCCTCCACTTCTTCCTTTTTTTCAAGACACTTTTATGATTCTACTTTTTGGGACTCTTGCCTGTCTAAAGCTCACCTTTTATTTGCATAGGCCTTTCTTCTTAGGTCTATGTCCATCTTCCAGCTCTTGATTACGTCTCGTATTTTAAGAGCATGAATCCTTTTCTGTCTGTATGGTTCACCTCTTTTGCTTGTCTCTCCCTCCTCGTGCTGCTTTGCTGGGCAGCTGCAGAGAGATTAAATGGCCATTCACTTACTTGCCTAAGGGCAGAATTTATTAGATGCTGAACCTCAGAAAGCTTGATTCTCTCAATATAGTCTGGGCCAGATTCTCAAGAAATGGGTTTTATGGGCCAGACTACACAAGAGCAGTGTTCAGGCAGGCAGTGTAGGAGGAACAGAGAAGTGTCTCTCACCTCCTGCAGCTGTGAGCTTGCAGTGCAAAGCAGAGGGTCTGCCCTCTCTCACTTCCCATTTCCACCAGCCTCGTAGCAGAGGGGGTACAGGTTTTTCTGTTTTAGCAGTCCAAACTGTTTGTGAAACTGTATTCTCCCCATCCACAAAGAACATCAACCAAAGCCTCCGCTTTTCTTTCCCACCACTTTCTGTGTTCTGCTGGCATGCAATCCTGTAAATACTCCTGACTAGCCCTGTCAAAGCACAATATTTTTGTATGAAAACCAGTGTTTTGAGTTCCTGTGGCTAAAGCTCTGTTATCTGAAGTCTGTTATCTGTATTACATCTGCTTGCAAATACACCAGGCAGGATGGAGAAAAATATGACCCTAAACTAATGTTCAAATTTAGATTAATATTTCCCCAAGTACTATTTCCATTAGCTCTAATACAGGAATGCATAGATCGTAAATTGTCCTTTTAGGCTGTGACAATTCTAAATATAGTGTCAGTGTTAATTAAGCAAGAGAAAATTAGACAGTGCAAAAGAATTGGGGAATAGGCAGTGGTGGGGAAAGCTGGGTTATCAGTTTGAGGACTTTGGGTGGTAATAACATAGTGCACAAACAATCAGGCAAATAGATCTGAATATTTTACTGTTTTTAATAATATGTAGCATTTAAGGACAGCAGATTATTTTTGAATTATTTTGATTCTGTATAAGTAAAAAGTAATCTTGATTTACCCTTCTCCTGCTCTTTCTTGTGTTGACAGAAAGAGTTCATTTGTTGCTCTGACATACATGTTAATTACTTTACCCATATGTACATACTGCACATTTTATTGACTACCGTATGAGAGATTTTGGCAGGGTTAATAAATGTCAAAAATATTACGTAAACATTTTCTTCTCTTTTCTTTCATATAATAGAAGAGTCTGCTTAATAAACCCCAAATCAGTATAAGGTCACAATGTGTTTGGCTTTAAAACCAAAGTTAGGGTAAGTAATTACAAAGGGTCTACTGTGTTCCTTATTTAGTTGCATATAACACAGAACTGAATAGGATGATTAATAATCATGTTCTACACTGAAAAAATGTAATTTATAATAGTTTATGTAAATATAGCAGCAGTATTAGTTGTTCATTTACCACTGCCATGTTAGCACGTATGGGAATTCCAGCATTTTTAGAAAGCAACAAAGCCAAGATCCTCACAGGAGTTCTTTGCTTAAATACCTTTGAGAATGTGGGCCCAAGGTACTAAAATAGCTTAGCATTATTGAATGTTTAGTTAAAATTAGACAGAATACTGGCATGTGTAGCAATGTTTGCTAAGAAGTCTGGGTTATACTGAGCAATGTTGGCAGTGGAGGAAGTCGGGAGAGAATTAAAAGCTTTTACAAGATCACTGAACTAAAAAAAGAGCAAAATAAATAAAAATTAATCATTGGCATAGCATAAATTACATTTTAAAAATGAAAATAACTCAGAATCCAGTACAGGACATTCTTTACATTAATTAATTAATGACAAAATTACAATTTAAATTATGGCTACAGGGTTTTTTTAATCTGTGTGATCTATGAGAAACCTGAGAAAAAATTAGTTCCCTCCAGCTTTCTCTGTAGCCCATGATGCACCCTCCCGGCACTACTGAATTGGTACTTATCTGCAGCCTTTGATCAACAATGTAATCATCAATAGTGTTGCTTTCTCATATTTCTAATAGTAAGCTGGGTCATGAATTTAGAGCACACCAGATGCATCCTTCTCACCTTCTGCTTGGATGCTCTTATTAGAACACAGGTCCACTAAGGCTAGAAAGATTTGTTTTCTAAATATATTCATAAACACAGCAGTTAGAGAACCCTACATTCCATTTTCAGGGAGGAGTAAACTTGTTTTACCATGTGTGTCCTCATGAAGACCTGGTGCTAAATAGACAGTGTTTTATAATTTTAATTCTAGAATAGAGCAAGATTTGTGCTTTTTTTTTTGTTTTGTTTTTTTTTTGTTTGTTTGTTTGTTTGTTTTTTTAATGAAGATTATCAGGTTGTGGGTGGTTGTGGGTTATAATATGCTTTAAATTAATTATGTTTTACTGTTATTCACAGAGGTTTGTGCTCAGGAAAATGTCGGGTTTAAATCTATTTGTGTTTGAGACCATAATGCAGCTTTTAAACATCATACATAAATAGTGCACTAAACAGGGTTGTTTTCTTGAATGAAAAGCCTGGTAGCTGAATGAAACTTGGTAGTTAGTTGACCAGGTAATTAAAGGAACGTGCTTATATTCCATACTGCAGAGGCCAGCTCACACATTGCCGAGGCCAATGGGAGTCCTGCCATTGACTTCAGTGGGGGTGCAAAACGAGGTTGTTTCATTCCTCACTCAGTTTGGTTAATAAGATTTGTGCTGCAGGCCCTTTTCACCAAAGTGCTGGCAGGCCTCTTATAGTATTTCTGGAAACTAGACCCTACACAAATTACTAAGACCTTTTGTATTTTAATGTCTTTTTCGTAATTATATTCAGTCCTTTGTGGCAGCTGCCTAGAAGAGACATTTGTCAGCTTCACTTTGTTTTTAGGACAGATGAGCCAGAGCCAAAACCATAGACCTGAATAACTCAAAACTTCAGAGGAGCTTGGATCCAGATTTCAGCCCCATGACCTGAGGCTCTTGCAGACTAGTGGGCCCAGATTTCAGCCTCTAATGATGTGATGTGCATGAACCACAACATGGGCTTGTGCTTACAAGGGGCTCAACACTTGCTGCCAGCACCTTTGGTGTAGTAACCCAGCAGTAAGAATACAGAACCAGCTGCACAGCACTGAAGCAAAAGGCTCCATAGCTCAGAGTCCTGTCTCCAACACTGTCCTGTAGCAATTACCTACAAAAGAGTACAGGCACAGGAGAAGCACATAGTTATATTTATCCAGCATAGCTTCCTCATCTTCAACAGTGAACCAGGGTAGAATCTGTGTTGGCAGAGGAACTGTCTTTGTTAATACCAGCCACTCCTTTCTGAATTACCTGTCACTGTTCCTGCTCCTCTTACTCCTGAGGCAAAGAGTTAGGGTGTGTGAAATCCCAGTCCTGCTATGTATGCACGTGAGAGAACTAGGAAGGGTATGTCTGATATATGGGTCATGAAGAAGAATGTACAGAGGCAGAGGAATGGCTGCAGAAAGCCTGTGTTTGGAAGGAGTTGGATACTGGGCTCTAGGACACCCATGCTAGACTTTTGCAAAAGCATCACTAAGCTACAGAATGGCTGAAGTTATATTAGTACAACATTCTTGCTTATATCTATAAAGCCATAATCTATAAAAGTACTTCTGTATTTTTTGGAAAAATTACATTGTGTACAGACCAGTAAGTAGTGATATCAAGGGCAAAGTGTTTGAAATGTTGTCTGTGAAATGCATGTGCAAAACTAATTAACTTATAGATGGCATTTGTCCATATCCCCACACGTGATTCACTGAGAATCTCTCTGGTATTGTAGAATGCAAATACTTCGAAAAGAAATTGCCCAACGGATTGAATGTCTTTCCTTTACATTGTTTTTAAAAGGAAGAGTTTCTTGTGCAGTGTTTATTTGCTGCTAAGATACTGTTACACTAGCACCATCACAGCCTGTTTCTCACTCCAGTATCCCATAAATTAGGTTGTTGCAGGGAGTATTAAGAATGTGCATGCACTGCCTGACTAGAGCAATTTTATCTGAATAATGCTTTGTGACCTTTCTTGCAACAAGGTCCTGACTAGAAAAGCATAGATTTACCAGGCATCCTGGCTGTACTGAAAGATTGTAATTACCGTTCTATTTTATCAGTATTAATAGAGAGAGTTCCTGCCCTGACATCTCCTCTCCAAACACAAATGAGAAGTTGGGAAGCCGTATGACTCAAGTAATGAAGTACATTAAATCCAGGTACCTGTTTCAAATCCAACTATTGTGGAAATGATGGAAGAGCCATCACCATCAGATGACTTTCCAACAGGCTCAATGAGATGGTTTTGTGGCCTGAGTCCAATTCTTAATGGACAAGAGTCCTCATTACAAAAAGCAACACACAACTGGCAGTAATTGATACTCTTTTGGCACTCAACAGAGAAGCGAGGTATTGAATGAGCATGAAGAATGGACTAACCTTTCACCTCCCCCCTATGCCAGGTCAGGGATGAGACATCTGATAGAGCTGCATAGGAAGCTTGGGCTGCTGCTCTCTGTACCACCCTGTTCTGTACATGAACAAAGGACTTCTTTCTTAACAAACATCAGGCTGACACTTTTCATGAACTCTGAATTTATGTGAAAAATTTGGAGGCTTTGGAAGTTAGTGTTTAACCTCAGGATTCTGCCTAAAGACTACAAACTACTGCTTCACATAAAGACATGTCTTTCTGATTGCCAGATGCATGAAAAACTATTACACTAATTCCCTGTTATACATATTCATATATAATGTGTATGTACATGCATAGCAGGAGTAAATATATTAGCTATTTATGTGTATGTATACATAATAGGAGAAGTAATGCCTTTAGCTAAGGTTGGCTAATGCTCCTTTGTAAACTTACATTCAATTGCTTATACAGGTTGCCAAAATTTAACAGTTACAGCTTAAATTTTCCATGGAGGGTATCTGTCTCTAACTGAATTGTTCTTTGAAAGTTTTCACTGAAATGGCTCAAATAATTTCAAGAATATAGTTAGTAAAATTACACCTTTTTAGTCATGTTAAAAACTCTTGCAACTATTATATTGAGAGGCAGTAGAAAGTCTGAGGTTTGGAGCTGAGGTTTGAAACTCCATAATGAAATTGCTTTGATGTCAAGACTTATCTTCTGTCAGTCCTGTAGAAATCTGATCCATCTGTAATCTCCTAAAAATAATAATTTAAAAACAACTCACATGCTCATGTTCTGTTAAAATTTAATTTCTCCAAATACTCCATTTGCAGTAAGAGTAGTCTTCTCATACAACTTGGATATCTTAAACAGTACACATTTGCCTTTTCTATGGAGAATACCTACATAAATACATGCATATGTGTATATAAATGTATAGCTAGTCAGGGCCCTCACATGAACATTCATACACTTAGCATAAATTAGGTTTGGTAGTCCTACATGTATACACCTATCTATCCGCATTAGACTTCATCTCATTTGAGGGACAATGTGGATGATTTTAGTTACAGCAATGAAGACAGAAAGCACTTAAAACAAGGATGAGAAAACATTTACATCATGGATCAGTGTCTATTCTCAAGACTTCTTTTCATCTCACAGTGAACCTGTAAGATCTCAAATGCTTAATGTCTTAAACAGGACATACTGAGTGGTCCATATGACTTCAGCAGCCTACTGTTTGGACCTGAACCTTGCTAAACCATCTGGGTGGACTGCTCACAGGGTACTATACAAACAAGTTGAAATACCTGCATAATAAATAATAATAACAACAACAACAACAACAACAACAATAATAATAATAATAATTAATAATAATAATAATAAAAGGCAGTAAACATATAGAAGGGTTGTTAACTTCTGAAGGATTCAAAAGTGAAGTGCTTGAATCAACATTGTCCTTTCATTGTCCCTCCAGTGTGAGGGAGTGAGGTAGAAATCTACACTTTTATAAGAACTGAAAATGAGAACTAGAAGACAATGTCAATGGATTCTCACCTTCCAATCTTGACAAACATGCAGGAAGAAAAATAATGCTTTTGTTGGTCATAAATGTTTGATTACTTTTTATTAAAGAAAGCTTTAGGAACATTACAGAGTGTGATAGACAGAGAGTGTCCATATACTGGACTCTCTCAGTCCAGTATAAGAAATAATGAGTGCCAAATGAAACAAACAAACAAACAAACAAAAAAACACAAGATGAACACGTGTAATCAAAGCTGTATTTAAGTGCATACTCACAGAAAGAATGAATTAAGGCTAAAGAGACTATGAAATCTGATGTTTCTTCAGTTTTACATTGTATTCTGTGTAACAAGGGTTGCACAAGATGACCTCCAGAAGTCCCTTCCAACCTGAGCCATTGTGTAACCCTAACATTTCCTTAATACAGTTTTTGGTATGATGAAGATATGTATTTAATCTCTTGTGCCCTCCCCCCAAAAACAACAATATAGAGACACAAAAGCTGTTTACAAAACTTACTGGTTTATTCCCTTTCTGTGCCATATTTTGAATGTCTCTTGTTATGCAAGCTAACCCTCAGGTTGTAAGTACCTTCATACACTGGCAGACAAATGAATATGATTAAAGGACACCTGTAGGCATTTACAGAAGCCAAGAACATGCCGTACATCAATTATTTATTTAGTTTTCTTCTTTAGATTTTGGTTATTGAGGGGGAAAAAAAAAAAAAAGTAGAAACAGAAAAAAGTTCTGCTATATAGTTACACTAAGAGAAATTACAGGAAATAACTTTTTTTTTTTTTTTAACCTTGGCAAATAAAATAAAAATGTTCTGTCTTCACTGTTAAAAATATGTCTTGCTGAAATTAAGCTAGCACATTCTCATAATGATAGTTATGATTTAGATTGCATTACAAAAGTAAAAACAATCACTGGAATAGGCTTGGGTGCAGTGGTTTAGAGAGAACCTGCCACTCTGCCAAACAGAAAAGAGAACAAAGAGGTGGGGGCAAAGGAAGAAATAAATCCTGCCAAAGTGAACTCATGAGAAGGTGAAGCCAAAATGCCCAGAGGTACAGATTAAATGTCCCAAATATGTGTAAGCACACTGCCCAAAAAAAGTTTTGAACTGAAAGTTCAAACTTCTGCTGGAAACACCCAGAAACACACAAACAGAGAGATGAGGTATTGTTTGAAGAAAAGGATTCTGGTCTGCTTTTCTTGAATGAGCATTTGCAAGTCACACATCTTCAAAACAGAGCACATTTCAATGCAATAGAAATATTTGCAGGCTTTTTCAATAACTGAAAATCAGCCCTTTAGTCAGTCCACAAAAGAGTACCACAGAATTTTCTTCCTTTTAGTTCCAGTTTTTCTCCATTTGTTTTGTTTGGTTTGTGTTGGGTTGGTTTTATGTCTGTAATGGCTATTTTAAAAAATGGAATCATTGAGATAATTCTTTATTGGCCCCTGACTTTAATGAAAAATTCACAGGAGAAAAAAGTTCTTATCTTAAACATAGCTTCTGACTTCCGATATCTCATTTTTCTCTCACAATAATTCCAGTGTTCAAAGTAGGTATTGTATTTATCATCTTTGTATGGAGCTGAATTTCACTTCACTTTTCTTTATGGTCTTATCACATCATTTACAAACACTTTATCTCTGTAACTGAAAATAAATGAAATCCTAGGCTTTCGATGAAATGCCATGATGAAATGGATGGTCCAAAAATCTATATTTAGATGACTGACTCCTGTTTGTAGAAGACATGATAAATGTTTCATGCATATAAACTGAAGGATGATGGATTTAATGATCATACCCTAACAGGAAAATGTTATTTTGGAATAATTAAGTGTTCTGTCATTTGCAAGTCTAAAAAGTCCGTTGTTAGATTGTGCTTTTGTCTGCCAACAAGCCATTCCCTTTTGTGAAGGTTATTTATCATTTAAACAATTGATGCAATGGAAACACACCACCAGTATGTGTTGTTAACAACACATTTTGTGAGACCTTGATTTGGATCCATATTTCAGGGATAAATAATTGATGTATGTTTCTGTCTTACAGAAGAAATATATGACAAGAACCATTGAAGGATTGGAGATAGCTTTCTTGTAGTGTGACATATGAATTGTGTTCATTGCACATCCTCAAAATATTTTCAAAGTTAAAATATCTTGATTTTTGGGCTCATATGTGCAAGCAGTTTACACTGGAGCTTACTGCCCGTATTCCATTTTTTGCTCCAAAAAGGTGTAGGTATCTGCAAATATTGACTAGTATCTGCTGGCTTTTATAGCGGCGTTGGACACCTCAGATGGTATCTCAAATACACCTTGATATTTAGACAGGTTAATCTTGGCATGAAGGATATCTAAATAGGAAGTACTGTATATCTATGCTGTTTTACAATTTTTGATGTAATGTCAGCATCAACAACTGCAACCAAGACAATGACAGTAGTGTGATTTCCCTGTTGTGCACACACAATATTTATTGACTTTATATACAGAACTGAATATCTGAGTGTCTTTTTCCTAAGCATGCAATAGCAAAACAAATAATAAAGAATGTAAATGGCTGGAAAGTTATATGAAAATGAGAATCATTTTGACAAAACACAACTAAAAAAAATAAAAACCAACAAAACTGTGACTATACATTTGGTTGAATGAAAATAAAGTGTGATATTTAATATTTGAATTAGTGTCATAGCATGGGAACATATAAGCAAAAGATGAATTTGTATTTTCACCGCAAAAAGCATTTCCTGGATTGTGTGATATATACATTACAACACTTCATATATCTTTCATATCTTGATTCTAATAGACAGCTACTTTTATCACTAGATCCCAAACCAGTTCTAAAAGCATTTGCTATCTTTTCCTCATGGTGCAGATTAAGTACTGAAGCATATAAAAGTGAGGTGGTTTGACCAGAATCACTGATAAAATTTAATCAAGGGCCTGGATTTCCTTACTACCCACTATGTGCTCTGGTCAGTGGTGGTTGTGTGAAATGTCTTGTCACACTGGTTTATATAGTTTGCCAGATACAGAGACTTTTTGTCACAATTCTCGAGAGAAAAAACAGCTTGTCCATTTCACTGGCCAGTTAATTACGTTTGCCATGAATCTCTACTCTTTGCACTCACAGATCATGAGACTTGTGAGACTTACTAGTTAAGCAGAAATATCAGCATTCAAAAGTGTGGAAGATATGAGACAGATATATCCAGTCATCAATGATTTATCCTGGGCTGCAGGAATAAGAGAAGTACTGTCAGTATTCCTGTAGGTCTAGAGCTGGAATTAATAGTTCAGATCTTGACAAAACTGGCTGATATGTTGTGGCATATACATTTAAGTCTCAAAACTCTTTAGAGATTCTTCTAGCACTTTTCCCCATGAGAGAGTCTTCTGTGTCAATGCTTTTCAGGTCATTCTATTAATCCTGGGTGTAGACAGCAAAGAATGTCTTCAGCAGACCCTTGAGAAAAAGGAGAAGGGGAGGCAAGGGGGATGCATGTCTACTCCAAGACAACACAGAATAGAAAAATTATTGGCATTGTTCATTTCTTTTCTTTTCTTTTCTTTTCTTTTCTTTTCTTTTCTTTTCTTTTCTTTTCTTTTCTTTTCTTTTCTTTTCTTTTCTTTTCTTTTCTTTTCTTTTCTTTTCTTTTCTTTTCTTTTCTTTTCTTTTCTTTTCTTTTCTTTTCTTTTCTTTTCTTTTCTTTTCTTTTCTTTTCTTTTCTTTTCTTTTCTTTTCTTTTCTTTTCTTTTCTTTTCTTTTCTTTTCTTTTCTTTTTTCTTTTCTTTTCTTTTCTTTTCTTTTCTTTTCTTTTCTTTTCTTTTCTTTTCTTTTCTTTTCTTTTCTTTTCTTTTCTTTTCTTTTCTTTTCTTTTCTTTTTTCCTTTCTTTTCCTTTCTCTCCTCTCCTCTCCTCTCCTCTCCTCTCCTCTCCTCTCCTCTCCTCTCCTCTCCTCTCCTCTCCTCTCCTCTCCTCTCCTCTCCTCTCCTCTCCTCTCCTCTCCTCTCCTCTCCTCTCCTCTCCTCTCCTCTCCTCTCCTCTCCTCTCCTCTCCTCTCCTCTCCTCTCCTCTCCTCTTGGGCCTTGTGCATGCGTATATATATTTAAGGACTTCTCCTGGTCCTGAAATATTTTAAAACTGGATATTACACACAAATCTTGATTCAATAAGTACTTTTGTTTCTACATTTTGTTTCTTAAATAACTTTTTTTCATGAAACTATTTTTTTTTTCTATAAATATATAAGTGTATGTAAAGTTAACAATTAGTTGTATTGTATTGGTGAGACAAACACACTGGAGCATCAACACTACCATCAGTACACAATTTCATTATAATTTCCCATTTACCCCTTTTGCCATAATTTCCATTCCTCATTAATAGCAATGCTTTATTTATGGGAATAGTCTATTCAGTTCTATGCTCCATAGCCTAATTACCTAACAAATATGAACTTTGTTTCTCTTGGAGCAGTTCCTCTTGGACTTCCCTCAGAGCCTGCATTTCTACTTCACAAAGCCAGGCCAGTTCTATAGAAATGAGACTTGCTCTGGGGAGCATCAAGCTGAACTCAGAGCCATTACCCTGAATTTAAAGCCAAGGGCAGCTGTTCCATTTGTCAACAGGAACGGTTCCTTAATGGCAATAGTGTAGGATAAAATAACGTCTTGACAACTTCTGACCTGTCTCCTCAGCCCACCTTGGTTATGCTGAAGAGGTTCCCTGGACACACAGGGACCTGAGAAGGAATTGGATGTTGCAAGGGAATTCTTTGACTCCCTGAATTGTTCCAGAATAGGGACCTTTGGGCTGTTTTACCAGTAATGGAAGAAATTGCAACTTGCAAGGGAGCTGTTTCTAGTTGCAAGCAAAAAGTAGTGAAGCATTGGTATTACACTCACTTCTAGTTCTCCAGGAGTAACCACAACTTAGTTAAATTAGATGAGGCCCAGGACAACCGTGATGACCTCAGTCTGCACTGATAAGAGTCTGCAAGCATTGATGCAAATAAATAACCTTGAGTTTCATTAGTCACATAAATTAAGGGGCTGAAATGCTCAAGTGTTAGCAGATTTAGACCTTCTTGTGGTATTTTCCTCTAAACATTACATAAAAAATATTTATGGAGGAATTATTTCAGTATTGTCTTTTTGTTTGTTTTGTTTATAAAGCAGAGAATGGTTTACCAACAAACCCAGTAAAATTATTTTCATAGTACAAAGTGAATACTTTGAATATATCAAGTCAAGGTTTCAGTAAAATATGTTCATACGGTGTCAAGCTTAGCAATTTATTAGAGAATCTTTAACTAATTTGATGTAATTGATGCTAAAGACTTGCTGTTTGTGTATTCCTTTTAAATGAGGATAAGAAGAAATGTATTTGTAAAAGATGTTTTTAATTGATTCCAAAGGGAATAGCTACCAAGGAATCTGCTGACAAGTTCTGTGGGGCTCTAGACTCCAATCATTCAGCATCTATGCTTTAATGACAAGGTGCTGCAATACTTAAAAATAATGAAATTAAATTATAAGCACAGACAATTAATGTCTGCTCTCTCATGATGATTTATCAATAACAACCAAACCTTCAGCTGGGGCAGGGACCTTTGTATTGTTTTAGAGGCCCAAATTGCATAAAACACCAATGGGAGTAAAGCTACCAAATATCAAGCTCTATGAAATTCTCAGACACAGCATGTTTAATCTTTGATTTACAGTGGAGATATCAGCTCAATATATATAACATGCTATATCATTTACCACCCTCAGTTATTTTAGCATTTGTTGTTCCTCAGTTTTCACATGGGTCAATATTGGTTCAAAATTAAATTGGGCTAATCCTTTGGCCTGCTTCATGGTAGTCATCCTCTTTGTATGAAGAATCCTACTAACTCCAGGAGAACAAGTTGAATGCCTGAAGATTTTTCAGAATTAATAATGATCAGGCTTGGTGTTTGTAGTGTGATTTAAGGCTAGCTTCAGGCAATAGGAAGCAAGACTCTTGGGATGGTGCTGTATTGATTCACTGTGTAACAATTGTGCAAGATGTTTAACAGTATAACTTTAAAACAAATACAGCAATGGCATTACATAGCTGTGTCATGATTTAATGAACACTCCATATTACATTCTATAGATTCATCTGTACAAACTATGTGTTTATTAGGATATGGATGTGTAAGCAGGATTGTAGCCTGCGGGGTGCATGAAGTAATCCATCACTTCTCTTCAGCAATGACAGGAACTTAGAAGAAGTATTTCTTCTAGTTTTGGCTACTACACTTCAAAGAGAGCTGTGGACTAATTGCAGAAAGCCCTTAGGAGAGCTAAAAGAACAATCGGAGGTGCAGAAAACATGATCTATCAGGCAAGATTGACAGACAAGGGGATGTACAGCCTAAAGCAGAGAAGACTGAGGTACAACACAATTAAAAAAAAAATTCAAGTGAAAGTGGAAAGCAGAATAACAGTGCATGCAAGGAACCAATGTTCTAGTGATACACAAAAATGGAAAATGAAACTTTTTTCTTGGGGTTAACATGTATCACTGGAGTTCTTTAAGGAGAAGACACTTACCAGGAATGGTCTTTGGGCAGGATCAGAATAGTTGAGACTTTGCAAACCTTTCTGGTGCTGCAATTCTACAGGCCCATGATTGAAAGTTATTATGAAAACGTAATCTTCTTTTGTGTTATTACACTTTCACTCTTCAACATCAGATAGATAAAACTACTGGAGTTATAGGAGTCATCTATACATGGAATCTGCAAAAAAAGCTCTCTATACACTCACCGCTCAGTTTCTATGCCTGGATCCCATCTACTGCAACAACAAAAAAAAAAAAAAAGGCAAATCTAAGTTTGTAGCTAAGTAAATAGGGCAAAATATTCTACTACTTCTTCGACCTCTGCAAGGACAGATGGAAATATACTGTATCCATGCAGGCATGAGCAGAATAGAAGTGACCTGAAGCAGAAGGTCTGTTCAAACTGTCTGGCTGTGAGGTCACAGTGAAATAATAGTTCATTTCTTATTTAACTCCTTATCTCCGTAATAGTTCCAAGACATCAAGTATTAGTCAGGTAAAGATCAGACAGGGTACAACTTTAAAAGATGAGCAGATGGACACATCTGTTTATTTGACAGGAAACCGTGTGTGTTGCTTGACCTGGCAAAATTTCTTGGTGCAGTGGAAGAAATGCACAAAGTATCTCAGACAGTAACTGAAAAGCATCCCCCAGAAACAGCTCAGAAATTGCAATATGATGGCACAAAACCCAAACCAAAATGAGTTTGATAGCTCTAGCACAGTTAAAGGAACGTTGTTCAGTTTGATAACCCTGAAATTAGCTGTGCTACCTGTGCTAAATGGCTCTATCTGCGTTACTCATGACAGCTGTTACTCTTTTTTTATTTTCTTCTAGTGAAACAAGTTGTATAAGAATACACTGTGACAGAAGCTAACCAGAGCCAGAATTTTCACTAAGCTATTTTACCCATCTAGAATTTTCTATTTGTTCTCTCACTGTCTGTGATGATGATTTTAGCAGATAACTGGGCACCTTTCTTGCCAAAGTGATAATATAAGTCTAGCAACATGCCTCCAGTCCTAGCTTTCAGAATCATACCATGAAGTTAGTTGCAATCTGAGACTTCATTCAAAATACATGCATGTATCTATTTCTAGCCACCATGTTTTCAAAATAAGGCTTCCCATGCCTTGTCTAACACTTGCAGAGATCTGTTGATAGCCATAATACTAGTAGTATCATAGCAATGATGTTATCATCAGGCATTGGAAAACAAGAGAAGGATATCTAGTCCTATATACATCAAGAGAGACAATCTTAATCCCCTTTCACAAAAGGATCCTTGAGTTAGTACTGGCCAATCTGGTATAACACAGTTCTGATTTCTGTTGGAAATAATAGCTCTAGTCCTAAAAGCTGTATTATTACATCAACATTGTTTCATGCCTGAGGTAATAAGGTCTGTCTCACTGCTGTGTGATCAGCTGAAACTCAGCACTGCTCCAGGTACCACTGCTACATGTACATCCAAAGTGGTACCTAGCACTCACCCTGCAGCCTCTGCGTTGCACATTTTTCCACTACCTTGAGGCCACCTCACTCCAGGAAGCCCTTCTCCATGGTGGATGAAGAGATGGGATGTGGCATTACTAGTATGTGCGTGTATTGCTGAGGTGGTGACCAAGCAGGGGCCTCAAATAAATGGTGATCTTGAATTTAACCCTGGGAAAGGCAAATACAGGCAAATGAAAAATACACAGGAATGGGAGACTTTGGCATGTTCCTGAGTCTCATCAAGAACTTGCTTTGTATTCTGAACTTTCTTCGTTTGTTTGCTGTTTTTTTTTTATTTATTTTTTTTTAATATTTGTGTTCAGGTAAAAAATACCTTGCATTTTTATGAAAATTAATGAGCAAAACAAATATATACACGTATAAATATTTTCACCACAGCAGTGGTGAAACCATGCATCTTAAACCATGCATCAAGCAATGAAACATCTCTTGTAAAGTGTTTTCATTCTCAGAAGCCAGATATACTCCTCATAAAAGCTTCAGCCAGAAGAGTTTTTACAGTTTTCTATTAGTGCCACATTATGATCCACAAAAGGAATAGACTGGATTTTCAGAAATCCAGAGTACCCAACTCTTCCTATAAAATCAGAAAGAACTTTAATACTGCTGAAAATCAGATCCAGTGCCCATTACATGAGGGCATCTGGAATGCTAGTCATGCAAGTCGTGCTTACTCGCAGCACTGTCTCTGGATATTTTTACAAAATCTACATTCTCAGCGATAGAATGTGTTGCTATGGGGCATCTGTTTATGTTTTTGTGTGAACTGATAATTACACTGGAGTTCCTTCTGCCTGTAAAAATGGTAGAGTTTTTCAGTTAGCCTACAATCATCAGTTAAATGTAAGGATAGTTAAATGTAAGAATATTAGGGAGAAAAAAAAAAAAAAAAAAAAAAAAAAAAAAAAAAAAAAGATAAATCAATGCAAGCAGTTATCCAAGCAACTGCAAGTATGAATTATATGTTTTGCAAGTGTGATAAAATACATATTTGTCCCTTAATAACCTTGTAAGTTCAGCTCTCCTTTTAGCTTAGGAGTCGTACTACAATATTCATCTGCCAACTCTCAGACCTACTGGCAAGATGATCTTAGGCTGAGTGGATCTCAGCCTGCATTTCTCTGAGTAAGCAATTAGACAAGTGTTAGAAATGTGACATTATTCAAAATAGGTAGATACATAGATTTTTTGAAACAATTCTATCATGGCATTCCAAAACCTCAAACACTACAGAAATACAATATTTACTGTAATAAAAAAGGAAAGGGAAAGTGAAATAAAAGAGACTAGCTCCACTTAGTTCAGACACTGCAAATATTAACCCTGTGAGGCAAAATCCACAGGAACGGGGAGTCTCTTAGAGTCCTCTGGACAGTCCAGCTTCTTAATTTGTCTTTTATCTTTTTGCACAAAAGACAAACTGTCACTAACATAGCCACTGGTAGGGATGCTCTTTATTAACTGTCCCCTCACTTACCTTCCTTTGGTAAAACCAGTCATACTTCATATGAAATTTGTCTGCTTCCATTAGCACCTTATCCAATGACACTTTCATAGAAGCTCTCTGAAAATGCTACCAGTGCCAATGGACACAGTTATACGAATAATTTGTAATCCTGCTTTTTTGGTACCATGTCATGGAGAGTCCTTCTGAAATTGAACCTCTGAAAAGATAATGATTTATCTTATAGAGCTTATAGAGCTAACTTCCACATTTTATTTTCATCTGTCCCTCCTTCCTGCCTTAAGAATCATGGATTTACAACCTAACTATTCTGGTTTGAGGTGTCAGTTTCTGTCCAGTTCATTTTTTCTTTACAAATGATAAGGTTCATGTTTTCTTACAGCTTTCCAACTTTGTTCTGTTCTATGTCCGATGTAATTGCTGACAGATTAATGCCCATCTGTCACAGTTCCACACTGTTCATTTTTAGTGAAAATATTCTGTACTTATCCTTCTGGGTGTTACAACCTGAAAAGAACCAAATCCAAATCCATGATAATAACATTACCAGAATTAGATAGATATCAATAACAAGATGTCAAGGACGTATTACATATGTCTATATGTATGTGGTTTGAAACACCATGGCTGGTCAGAGTGGCTCTAGGATAAAGGGGTGTGTTGCAGAAAGCAACCACAAGAGTAGTGTGCAGAGACCTTACAAATACAGGTAAAGGAGGGGGACAGAGACCCAGCCAACAGATACACAGACAGTCGTAGACAAAGGCATATGGCAGCCTAATGAAGCTGCCCATAACAGATAGATGGCATAGGTAAAACATCCTTAAGATGTATCTGTAAGACTGCCACAATAGCAACGGACTGATTCTATCCTATACTTCAGAATTTGGTGTGCAGAGCATATAGCTCATATCTTATTCCAAAATCTTGTCTGAGAGCTGTGGTAGTAGTGTGGTAATACTTATTATGGTAATGGTTAATAGTACTTAATACTTTGGTCTTTCTACAATAAACAAAAAAATGTTTTGGTATTTGATTATGCTGAACTGGGCTAGTTACCTGCTTTTGAGGAGCGGCTGTTAATTCTGCATAGAGCTATTGACGGAGGACCTAGGCAATCTAGGAAATTGAGTTCTACTGAATATCTGTCATGTAGTAGGAAACTCACTCTATCTTGCTGTCATGATAGAGCTGCAATTCAGTCTCAACAGCCTAAGTACCTAACATAAACATTTGCTGTTTTACCTTCACCATTTGGTGATAAAACACTTTTAAGTATCCAGGCTGCCTAGATCACCAGGAATCAGTTAACCAACAGGTAATCACCATACCAGAATTCAAGAAAAACAGAGCAGATGGATTGAAATGATCACAATCTTCATCTCATCATCTCTAGCACAGGAGAAAATGAATACTCAGAATCATGGATACTACTGTGGGGTCCAAATCCATGGACATAGGATGATTTCCATGGGGATTAGAAAAAGCGGGAAAAATTCTTGACATCTAAATATTAACAGGAAGTGGGAAATTCAGATACAAGAAACCAGTGAGTTTAGAAGATGAGCTTTTTGTGTATTGTGGTGTATATGAGAAGAAGACAAGGTAGAATAGAAGAGAATAAAACCAAACAAGCCAAATAAACTAAAAAGTGGATTTTAAAAAATCCTAAATGTATGTATATTAAAAGAAGCTAAAGATTAATCAAAAAATTGGAGTGATACCCCAGAAGATAAACTAAGGGAGTCAAAATAGAGGTAGAAGAAAATGTATCCAAGTAATGCAGAACAAAAGGTACTGTGTTCAGTTTTGGGCCCCTCGCTACAAGAAGGACATCGAGGTGCTTGAGCGGGTCCAGAGAAGGGCGACGAAGCTGGTGAGGGGCCTGGAGAACAAGTCCTACGAGGAGCGGCTGAAGGAGCTGGGCTTGTTCAGCCTGGAGAAGAGGAGGCTCAGGGGCAACCTTATCGCTCTCTACAGATACCTTAAAGGAGGCTGTAGTGAGGTGGGGGTTGGCCTGTTCTCCCACGTGCCTGGTGACAGGACGAGGGGGAATGGGCTTAAGTTGTGCCAGGGGAGTTTTAGGTTAGATGTTAGGAAGATCTTCTTTACTGAAAGAGTTGTGAGGCACTGGAACAGGCTGCCCAGGGAGGTGGTGGAGTCACCATCCCTGGAAGTCTTCAAAAGACGTTTAGATGTAGAGCTTAGGGATATGGTTTAGTGGGAACTGTTAGTGTTACGTCAGAGGTTGGACTCGATGATCTTGAGGTCTCTTCCAACCTAGAAATTCTGTGATTCTGTGATTCTGTGAAAAGGATTAGCAGTAATTCTGTGCTTTTCTAGAAAAAGGAACAAAATATAACAAAAATGACTAGCCAGTTCCCGTAAGAGGAAGAAAGATCTAAACCAAAAATTTTGTGAAGTTTTAAAACCTTTTTTTTTTAATACCAGCTTGGGAAAAAATAATAATAATAATAATAAAAAAAAAAGGCTGAGCAGCTGTACAAATGGAGAACAACTTGATTAGAGAATCTGGTACAACCTATATTTTGTAGGACTTTTAATGAGAGTCCATAAAAATATAAAACACTTGATTCAATGAGGAGATAATTCAAATTAATAGCATTAAATCAAATGCAATAAAGGTAAAATCAGCAATCACTGAATGAGTTTCCAAACAAGAATCATAGAATCATAGAATATCCCGGGTTGGAAGGGACCCATAAGGATCATCACGTCCAACTCCTGGCACCGCACAGGTCTGCTCAAAAGTTTAGACCATGTGACTAAGTGCACAGTACAATCACTTTTTAAATTCAGAAAGGCTTGGTGCAGTGACTATGTCCCTGGGGAGCCTGTTCCAGTGTGCAACCACCCTCTCAGTGAAGAATCTCTTCCTGATGGAAGCCTAAACTTCCCCTGAGAATATTAGGGAATGTTTATAAAGAGGGTTTCAAAGTAGCAGTCTATGAAGATCTAAACTAGGCTACAAAGTTGACTAAACCCAGTAAATCCAACAACCATGAAGTGGGAAGGTTTGAAGAGATTAGGAAATTTTACAAGACAGTTGTGAAAGTTAAAAACCAACCAGATTTATAAGGAAAAAGGCACAACAAAATGAAACAAAACAAAAACCTCTATTCACGCAGACAAGGCTGTAACAGAAATGTCTAGCTAGCAACAAGGGTGAAAGAGTTGGCATGATCCTAAAGGATACTGTAGACAAAATCACAGAGAAATAAGAAAGAATAATAAGGAACAGAATGAAGAATTAAATTATTGGTTATAATTCTTAGAGGAAAATTAAATCCATAGGGAGAAGCCCATGTATTTGAAGCCTCTGTGAGGTGGAAAGGTTTTTTAAATTTAGAGTAAAGAGTTACCGATGGTACAAATCTTAAATATTCCTTTGAACAGACTTTCGAAGTGTCACCTGGAACATTTCCTGGGCTATGCTTATGCAAAAATGGAATAAGAAATATATTAGTAGAATATAAGATAGACATCTAAGTATTTTATTGAGAAGTGTAGGAGTACTGAGTAAGACATTAAATAGTGTAGATCTCAGTTTCATTTCTAATGTATTTGCATTTGTCATGGATGAGAAATGACATTACATGATACAAGCATTCCTACAGGAAAATGTAAGTTCACACATATTAGAACATAGCCAAACAGATCCATGTTCTTTCTAACATCAACACCTTCATTCATTTCAAGTGTTATAACAGCAGAAAAATCTGGCTGGATTATTACCTGGCCTGTAGGATGTGATGATATTGAAGGCTTGCTACTAAACACATTTTTCCAAGCTTTTAAACAGGTAAAAATATAGAAATGTTTGGTTTGGTAAATATTTCTGAAGGTTGCATGTGCTTATATGTACCTCTACAGCATTATGATTTGGAATTATGATAGCTTGTATAATATTATATTGGGAATATTTTAAGATATTTTAAAATAAGTGTGTATAATTAATGACCTCAAATTGAAAACATTATGAAAACATTAGAAAATTGTGGAGACCATAAATTCCTTAACTGTGGAGGTACACTAATAATCAAAAAACAAACAAACAAACAAACAAATAAAAAATATCTGTGTGATATGGAAACACGTACCAACTTAGTGGAAAGATACTTTTGTTTTCAAGGAGCTAATCAAGTATTTTTAGTGATGCCCAGCAACTATTCTCCTGATCCAGGAAAACAGCAAATATCCATTACCATGAAGAATCACTTAATGCAAAAGTTATCTTTTTCAGTCTGGAAAAAGCACACATTTTATGTACTTTGTCATGTGGTATCTTGGCAGTTAGACAACATTTTGTAATTGAAACCAAAACTTTATCTGAAGATGTTTGGTGCTCTGAGCATTCAGTCAGATGGGTTCAAGTGCATAATCAAACATACGATTCAGCCATTACAGTAATTGAAAATAACACACAGGCTTTACACTGATTAAAACTATACTCCAACAGAGTCAATGGATGGAAGGAATTAGGGAAAAAATCTCATACCTATGAGTCTACAACAAGTTACTTACTCAACAAGAGAATCCCAGCAAAATTAAAAGAAGATTGAACAGTCCAGCAAAGTGGCACAACACTGGCATTACATCTTGAAGCAATATGTGGATTTTTTTATGGGATTAGATATTTTATAGTTCCACAACATCTGATCCACTTATTATATTGTCTATAATACAAGCCGAGATATTGCTGTGTATCATTATAATATTTCAGTGTTTATAAAAACCATTTGCATGTTACAGCTAGGTTATTTACAAATAATTATTGAAAAGATAATACCTTATGAGGAAAAATAAAAACATCCAAAACACACTGCTCTTTTCATGTACCAAAAACCAGCCAATGCAGGGGGTATACATTTTAACCGACTGGATCATAGGACTATAGCTACCTGAACATGTTGCCATAAATATTAAGACAGAAGAAAGCTAAACAAAACAAGGCCTGAACAAAACTAAATTCTAACCTCTTAAAAATTAAATTATGAGATAAATACCTATAAAGGGAAATAATATGTTACATATATATGTTCTTTGAAACACTGTGGTTGGGCAAAGTAAATTACTGGTGACTCTACGATGAGGACATATGTAACAGACAGCAATCACAAGGCTGCAGTAAGACCCCCAAGAATACCATAGAACAGAGGCCTTGGAAATAGAGGAAGAGGAGGGAGACAGAGACCCAGCAGTCAGACACATGGGCAGTCACTTTAAAGGGACATGGGTTCCAGTGTTTGGTCTAATGTTTTGTTACTTGTATTTGACTGGTTTGGTCACCAGCTTTTGAAGGCTAGCTGATAAATTTAGATACATTGGAAAAAAATGGCCTAAAAGATTAAAACTCTTTGCTTTTTTGTCCTGTCTTTGAAGTTTGCAGTTTTTGAGACTGCAGGTCAAGAAATTTGGAGTTATGTGTGAATGTTAACCTCAGAAGGCTGGTCACCTCAAGACAAGGACAGATTTCAAGGGTTCAGAGGGCAATACAAATGAAAACACACTGTTTTAGTTGTGTCTGAGGCTGTTGGCTTTGGCACCATTCATTTAAGAGTAATTTGTCATCTGTGTTAGGAACACTGTGTTTCTGTAGCATTTAATGTGATTGCAGGAACATTTTAAAACAACTCACAATATGAAATGGAATCAAAGAACCTTGTGGAGCTCTTCAGCAGAGACAAATGCCTCCTGAGTTGCATAGAACTGTGTTATAAATGAACGTGGAGTAGTATGAGCTGTGATCAAATGTCCATTGCTAGCCAACTGTATTTTGTTGTGGATTGATCTTTTGTTCTTCTAAAGCTCGGCATTCATAAATTGTTCTGGAAAACATCAAAGTTATTTGAAAAGGTCTATAGCAGTATAAATTTCTCTATGCAAAATGGCTGTTTAACAAGATTGCCTCCTTGAACTTTTCACATGATTGTGACAGCCACTTTCATTTACTAATGGAAGTTTTATAGCGGATTTTCCCACTACTCCCACATCTCTGTTTGCTATTATTTTATGGAGAATACTTTACAAATTGGGCCTCTGATACAAAGGTAGAGATTTTTGATGACATTCCTTGACTCCTATGTGCATGTTAGTGGTCCTGCCCAAGAGGCAGAGAAAAACATGCAGGAGAACCCCATCTCACATGGACTGTAGCACTGGGTTGCGCCTAGCAGGTCTGTCTACAGGGGGGTTAATTCAACAGTTTTTATGGTCACTGCTGAAAAACTCCTTTTGTGTTAGCCCAGCTTAAATTCAAATTAGGAAGAACTGTGGCTTCATGCAAAATTGTTCCTCATTATTCATGGTGATATAGGATGGGGGGGGGAGGTGTGAAAGTGGGGAGATATTACATTTTACAGTGGCAGTGATAATTTAAGTGAAAAACGGAGGGAGAGAATTGAGGAGTATGTGGTTAGGAAGGCACCTGAGGCTGTGTGTACCAAACATCCATTGTATTGCAGCTGGATGAGTTTTGGAACTGAACACAAACTGACTATTTCCTCGGTTCACCATGCATAGAAAGCATTCACTTGGTATTTTAGGAAATGTCTCACGTATTCCATCTGGAGAATCCCTGGGTAATTTTACGTTAAATGGTTGAATTCCCTCAGGGCAAGAAGTAAAGATGTTTTCAATTGCTTGATGAGGAAAAATTGAGTAGAAAGGAGGAAAAAAATATCTGGAGAAGAGACAGCTAAGCATCTCTTAGTGAACATCTAAAGAGTCCTACAGAGTAGGATTTAGAGGAACAGAAAAGGAATGTGAGCAATAGAAGTCAAGAAATTATTTATTTGTCTTTTATTTTTCCAAGTTACATGTCTCTGTGAAGTCTCTGTTGTAAAAGACAAATCTTGAGTTTGCCTGATTTGCTATTTTTCGTTTTGTGTAGGTTCATATATTTTTATCAGAGAAAGACATTACTATTTCTCTTAGCAACAAAAGATTTTTTGCTCCAAAAAGTTATGTGTGAATTAAAATAAAATTGTGAGTAACTCTGACTATGCACTTTGACAAACAGTATCATTGTTACGGTAAGCATCCTCTTTCTGAGCAGTAAAAAAAAAAATGATATTTAGAGATACTTTTATATTTTTATCAGAAGTAGCTTTTGTTCTCAATGAAGTCCCAAAACTCCACAGAAGCATTAGTTTATTTATCAGTCCAAAAGAATATTTTGCACATTCCTAAATGTGACATGTTGAACACTTTTCTACTGGGTCATCCTTCTGAAGCAGGGTCATCCAAGGTCAGTGAACTATCCTCAACAGTGACAGTGTGAATCTTATGATGAATCATTTCTACACATGAGATAAAGGCATTAGGCTGCATTTCTCTTCCAGATGCACCCATTAAATTACACAAAAAAATTAGTGGGAAAAAATCGGTCTTGACTCACACAGTGTCATGGCTTTAATTGAGATGGCTTGTGCATACTCCAAGATTGAATTTGATATAGTGATTGTGCATTGTTGACTGAAAACAGTTTTGATTCAGTTTGTGTGGTTTCATAGCAGCAACCTTCACTTTAATGCATACTGGCATCACAGTAATCAAATTTACTTCATAAAACAAAGCTAATTTTAATGTCTTTTTTTTCCTTTTTTTTTTTCTTTTTGTTGTTGTTTCTATATAAACAGCAACATTGAAAATTTTAAGCACATAGTACTCACAGCAGGAGCAACTAAATATGCATTTTTACCTCCATACCCCTGAAATTGCCTACTGTTGAAGCACATCATCCACACCAAAAGGGCAGAATTCAGGCAGAATATGTCCTCATCCATTACTGTGGCAAACGAAAAGACACATGATCAGATTAAAATTACACTATGTAAATGCAAAGAATCAGAATAGGACCTCAAAGACACATATTCTGGGCTTCTCAAGTAAAAGAGCTCCTAAATGTTATGCAAAATAATATATGGCATTTAATCTTCTAAAAGATATAAAGAAAACGGCTTCTACTTTATACATTTAAAGGGGAAAGTCTTTTGTTCATCACGTTGGACAGAACTTTTATCCTTAAACTGTCAAGATGATAAAGGCATCAGGATACATTTAAATTCCTCACCTCGAAAGATGGTAAATGATGTATGCAAAAGAAAACCAGAGTGCACAAGGAATTTCTTTATATGGTTTTTGTACCAGGGAAGAAAGTGAAGGTAAAAATATAGATAAAATATAGTTTTTAAGCTAATGCTAATGCATGATGAGGTCAAGTGGCTAGCAAATAGACCCACTACAGGTTTTCTTTTTAATAAGAAAAAGACATCGTTTGAGATAGAAGGGTCTGGTTTTTTGATGTTGTTTTTGTTATTTTGGGGTGTTTTGTTTTTGTTTTTGTTTTTTTCTTATATTGATGGATTGTGAACGTCATGAAGAGATTGATCAACAGAGGCCAGTAAAAGTTAGAAGTAATTTAATTAACATTGCCCAAATCTGAAATATCTTCTAATCCGATTATATACTGATTTCTTGAGGGAGACTGTATGACTATCTATGTTTGCTATAGAAAGATACTTTTCTGTAACCTAAAATGATTCAGTTATCAACTCTTTTTAATAAGCATAATGAGTCAAGAAAAAAAAAAAAATAATCCTGGAGCATTGGAGTATTTTTCCATAGTTAAAATTAGAATATTTTTACAGTAGTTTATGCTTAAAATTAACTATAGGTATGTGTGCATGTATGTGTAGGGCCATATTATATCTACATTACATAAAAAGGCCTTGCTGAATCCAAGTAAGCAGAGAAACTGTTGGTTAGATGTGCCACGTGAGGATTCATTTTAGTGCTGTGCGACCTGCTTTATGTGGCTTGTGTGATTCATCACAAGGAAGGACATACTCTGGGAAAATGCCTTCTATGAAGAGGAAGACTGTCATCTGTCAAAGATTTTTAATCCTGGCTTTTCCATGGTCATCCTTTTAGGATAGTTTTAAAATGGTACAAAATGTACATTAACTGTAAGTACAAAAACCGAGGTGACTCTTAACAACTGTGAAAGCAAATGAGGCATCATGTGAAGGTGAGTACGCTGCAAATGAGAGCAGAAAGGCTGGGAAGCAAGCTATAGTATCTGTTAAAGGACAAGCATGGTCTGCCTAACAGAGCCCAAGCTGCAGAGGCAGGTCATTGTCCCACTGCCCCTAAAAAAAGACTGCAGACAAGTTTCTAAGGATGCATCCCATCCCTAAATACTCTCATATTAAGCAGGAATTGCAACACTTCCGAGCAGGGTAGAACAAGATTTACTTGAAAAATTTTCAGTTTTCTCACATAGAAATCATAAGGTAAAGAAGGTATGGGTGTGCAAAAAGCATAGGAACACAGGTGAATTACTTCATTTCACTTTGGCTACTTGTAGCACCAAAACAGAAAGAAAGGAATATGGTTTGTTGGCTTTTTTTTTTTTTTTTTTTTTTTAAGACATCAAGTTAGATTTTTTACAATATCCCTCCCTTTCATTTCTAGAATCCAAAGCCAGAAGTGGAAGTGCTGAAATTCTGAGAGAAAAACCATTCTTGCACTTCTGGGAAAAACCATTGTTATTTCTAGAAAGTCCCTTACTGTGAGGTTCAGAGTTGTTTTGCTGACTCTGAAGGGATCTGGATACTCTTCAGATAAGGAAATGAAATCTTTTTTTTCATTACTAGATGTAAATCTCCACTCTGAGGTCCACCCATTAATAAGTTAGACATTGAAGTATAACTATTGCACAAATCTGGTAGTATCTCCTTGAGATTAATGTTTGCAATGCTACCTTCAAAAGATTTATACATATGGATGGACTAGTCATGTTAGCCAACATGATTAAGATGCTCTCTAAATCAATGCTACCACTGAATTGCCCACAAATGGCACAGAAATTATTTTATTTTGATTAAGAAAATATCAGAGATAAAAAAAACCCTGTGCAGAGTGCTGTGCCTCTTGAACTTTTATTTTTTACCCTTAGATGACCATCTTATAAAAACAGCAAGTAAGGGCTTACTTTAAGCAAGAACATAAGTCCCATGTGCTCAAGGTCTTTGCCAAATAAGAATGAAACTACTTGCATACTTAGAAACTTGCCTTGTTATTAAAATCCAAATTTTAAATTTATATCCATGTAAATCCCATCCTCATATAACAGTTTTGCAAATCAAGAAACATGCTGCAGTTTAGGGATTTTGCTGTATCTTGGCAAACAGAGAACATATTCTTCTGTCTCACTGGATATTTCACTGGGCAATTGAATTTCTTGAGGAGTATAAGGCACACCATACATTCCTAATGATAAATAAGCCAACATGATGACAACTGGTATTACCTTGAATGTTTCCCTGGATAGTGACTTTTTTCTAAGGTGCTAATAGAATGGCTCAATCTGCCAGAGTAGTAAAAAAAAAAAAAAAAAAAAAAAAACTTTCTAGAGGCTCTGTTTGTCCATGGTGAATGAGGGCTGTAAGAAAAACCTCAGTGAGAAGTCATGCAAAAGCTTTTTTTATTTATTTTTTTTTGTTGTTAATAATAATAATAAAAAAAAGCTGGCCTAAAAGAGTTTACACAGCTGTGAGTGATAAAATATAGCAGCCATGGCAACCCAGTCTCCAGTACTCTGATAATGCATCAGAAATGAGGCTATTAGAATTATTAATTCACATTAGTGGCTATTAAAATTACTACCTGCAGATTCACAGCCTGAAAATCCTTTTCTATTTCTAAGAGAAGGTTCAATTGCAGAAGGAACCTTTTTGCTAAATAGGTGCACTATATTGTATGCTAGACATTATGGGAAGTCCAACAGATAATAAAGCTCACATTGAGCTTTATGTAGCTGCTTTGTAATGCAAGGGTAGCAGATGTAATACTTTATTCTTTTAATGATGGCAAAGAACCAATACAGCTAAAAAGTAACAATAACTGGACTCTTACTGGTTCCCTGGAAGCTAATACTAGAAATCCAGCTTACTGTAGGCTATTTTGTTAAATAGCAAGTGACATACAAAATATTCTACTTTGGTAGGTAATAAACAAAGCCAGCAGAAATCAGCAGAAAAGCTGAGCCAGACCCATAGGAAGGTTTTGTAGAGATTCTACAGTGAGACTCAGGGAGTCCTGTAGAGATTTGGCTACATCCTTTCCATCCCCCATTAACTTAACTCAAAATGCAATTGCATGCTGTTTTAAGTAAAAGAAGAAACACTATTACACCAAGGCCACAGCGGGATATAATCGGGGGAACAGCAACATGGCAGAGAAAGAAGGTTTTATTTATGGAAATGAGCAGAAAAAGTAACACACAAGCTAGAAGCAGCCAAATAGGTACCAGTAAAAATAACAAACAAGCAAAGAACATGAGCTTGGCTCACAACCGGTTTTTAGGAATTCACATCAGAGTCCTTTAAGAGCCCATGTACCAAAAACAGATATGACATCCAGTGTTCTTTTTAGAAGTTATGGTTATCAGAAAGAGAAGACTAAGACAAGGGTGACTGCAAAAAGAAATTCAGCACATCCCCACAGGCTAGACAGAGCAAATAATGTAGGCATATATAACCGAGCTTGGGTAGCCTTTTCACTAATTGCTCTTCTGAATTTTCTCTCCATGGTTGCCAGCTAACTCAAGAACAGCCTGGATTCCTTAAGGACTTTTTTTTTTTTATGAAGTTCACTCTGTGCCTACAGATATTTCTTTGTACATATCCCCTTTTGATATCCTGTAAAACTCTATCAGTAATGCCAATAGGCACCTTAGACAATAGACCTTTCTCCACCTGAGTTTCCTTTGAAGCATTACTGACAGCATCAGACCCTCAACAGAGACTTATTCTCCCACCAAATAAAAAGGTGATACTACTTACAGTTATGATTTAGGAGACATAGGTTTGATATCTTCCTGTGGATGTTCAGACGTACAAACTGAATGTCTGGGTGGCAGGCACCACATGGGGCTGTGCCTAGAAAGGCTTGTTTAGTTTAGCTGTGCCACCAAAAACATGTTCTGTGGGTGCATTTATAATGTTTAGAAAGTGAATAGAGCAAATTGGTTTTGCCTAATTTGAGTAGATAATCAAAGACATTTTAGCTTATTGAAGGTGCCAGAAAATGTTACTGATGGTCCTTACAAGAGATGACCAAATAACACACACCAAAAAAAAAAGAGTGCAACCTTACTTATAAAATTTCCAAGGACTACCAATGTGCAATATCAGTACCTTGCATTTTTCTGACTTTTCCTCAGGTGTTCAGGCAAACATTGGCGTATGTGGTATTATTCATACAGATAACAGTATCCCTGCACAACCAAGGAGTTTCATGCATGAACAAAAGCATTTGCTGTTTCTTCTTCACTGCTTGTTGTTCATCAGCTCAAGTTCATGTCAGCAGGATGATTCATCTGCTTCTGTTTAGCACGTGCTTAATGCTCAGCTGAGTGAAGCAGAGCCCGCTGTGAGCTGCAGAAACCAGCTTGTCACCAGAGAGCGGAGCATCTCGTGCCCCACCAGCAGCCTCAACATGAGCAAATGGCTGGGCTGCCTTGGAGCAGCACCCCACAACACAGGGGGAGCTTTTTTCATCATATTGTTCCCCCTGTGTCCTGCTGAGGAGAGGAGAATGAGAGAGTTGGGCACCTGGCATCCAGCCAAGGTTTAACCTTCACATTACTTCAGCAGGCAGCAGACCTGTCTTCATTCAAGCCTCAAGAAATCATATGGGCATGTGTTCCCAGGCAGGATGCTACCACCCCTCACTGAACTTCTTGCCATTCATCAACAGATCCAAGCAGATAGAGCCACACTTTCTTACAACAGGTCACAAGAATGTTAGGGAAATATTTTTGCCCAAGTTGCCATCTCATAAACGCTGAAAGGTTTGGCAGAAGTCGTTTGGTTTTGACAACATTGTGGCAGCCCTGAGCAGGTCTTGTGGACCTACTTGCCTGCCAAGTCTCTGCTGGCAGTCTCCTTGGTTTCATGCCACTGTGGCTGCTCAGCCTCTCCACAGCCACTGCATGACCCCACAGGAGCAGGGCCCATCACCAAACATCTTTTCTTTTCTCCTGTTAAAAAAAATCTGGATTTTGTTCTTTTTGGTTTTTTGCTTTTTCCAAAATACAGATGGAAAAATAAAATATGGGAATCTTCTACAAGGCAAAATCATCTTTCTCTTTACAGTTCATTCATGATGGAGCAATAGGCAGGCATTTTTCCCTGCTACAGAAAGGACATTCGGAGGAAAGATTTGAAGTGAGAGACAAAAGCAAAGAAGCACAGGTAGAGACCCCAAAAAGTAACTGAAGGGAACAGAGGAAATACTGGAGGTGATGAGGCATTTCCCTTGTTCTCCTCACACACCATGAGTGTATCTGCAGATATTATGACACCTGGACAAGGTGAGTCCCCTAAAAATGCAGTAGAGTGAATATCCCAGAAAGAAGATCTGTGCTGGAAGAAGAGAGGCAGGCAAAGTACCCAAACGCATTATTGCTCCTTACAAAGGCAAGTCTGCAGTTCAAATAAAAAAGTTCAGTTTTATAGTAAAATTTTGATGGACAGGTGCTGAAGGATACATTATGAAGTTCTTTAGTGGGTGGAGGAGACCACCAGGATGAGCACATAGGTGTCTCCAGCCATGACTTGTGGGAGATGCCCCCCACAGCCCACACGTCACTGCTCCATAGCAGCTCTGCAGTGCGAGCAGGCTCCTCCGCAGCACAACTGCTTTCCTTGGGAAACCATTTCTGCTGCCAATGCTATCAGAGGAAAAAACAGTTTCAAACCATTTGCTTCTTCCTATATTGATATTCTCTGTATGTTTTCCTTCGGATCATGCTCTTCTAAGTCACCACAAAGGCACAGCTTCCATACATTGCCCATTGACTAAATGACTGCTGCTACTTTTAGTCATTTTGATTGTAGCTTAAACTCATATTAAAATCTAAATGAGGGATGGATTCAATTTCTTCTTGGAGGCTGGAAGGAACAGCAATGTGGGACTGTACCAGCTGCAGCTTTAGAGCTTTATTTGGAAGGCTACAAGGACACACTTTATTTCCTTATGGATCTCAAAGGCCTGGACTAATTAGTACTTATTAGAAAACAAATTAGAAATGCATTTTATTTCTCCATATGGTGAAAGCAGGAGCTACAACAAAGGGATAGGATATCAGAAGAGCTGGAAAAGTGATTTGCAATGCATAATTTATTTGACTAATTTTAACTTTTCTTTTATGTCTATGCATTTTCTACATACAGGTAACATCTTCCTTGAGTGTATCTATTGTTCATAACAATTTGTCAAGTAATATTTGCTACATAGTGCATCTGCGAACAATTCACTGCATGTATTTGATCATTAAAATTCAAAATGCAAAAAAGTAAATTTGCAGGTGACATGATACTTTATTATTATTGTTATTTGATAATGTGAGTGCCACTATGACCTTTTTTATTTGAGTGATTTGGTTTTTAAATTTGCTGTCAGTATAAATTCTCCAAAATTTAACCTAAAACTGCTTGATAGCCAGTGACATTGCTACAGAAGAGAACGGAGGTACTACCAGGACTATGTGGAATTCACAAAGGCTTGGGCCTTATCCTGACTGTTTTGTTAATATTTCTTCCATGATATGCTTTATATACATAGAATGTGACCCTTTCAGGTGAATAAAAACAGTTAAAGCAATTACAGTTTTAAAAGCTAATGAATACCCATAGAAATACTTTTTTTTTCCTAGTTATTGTTAAACTGTAATTTATACATTAACTTTATTTATGATACAAAAAGAAAAAAAAAAGTAAAAAGAAAAAAGGTTTAATTATTTTGACACTGGAATAAAGAACTAACTTTTCATTATGCCTGGAGCACATTAAAAACAGGAACATTGATCACTTTAGTGATCTCTTTCTTTACCTCCTTTTCCTGAGTAAGACATAGTAATCACCAAGCTCTCAGTCCAAACCTTGACCTTTAGATTTGGGAATGCTTAAAGTGTTGTGATGATGTTTTTCTCCACATCCACAAACTTCAGGTCTTTAATTTCCAGGCAATATTCAATAGGCTTTTCTATTCTACTGTTTCTAGGAATCTCCCAACCACATTTGTTGTGAAAGCCATGTTGTGTGGCAGTCAGTATTGCCAGTGTGCTAGGTGTGCTTTCAGCATGCCCACCTGCAAAACAGGTTGCCTCAGGGGAGCTATGGCAGAATGACAGATCTGTTCATCCCAAACAATTTGTCCTATTTATCTGCTCTGGTCAATTTAAAACAGTGAAAATTATGCAGGTAGAAGTGGTGAATAGAAGTAATTATGTCTATATGTAGGCTAACCATGCAATTGAATGAACAATTGATTCCAGATATTCCCCTTATAGCCCCCTGCACCTGGCTGACTCTAAAATGTGGCCTTTAGACCCCTGTACATAGGGAACACATGCAACTTAGTCCCTTTAGTGAGATGTCTAAGCCTTTTTGCAAACAACCACGTACTGTTCACACTACTAAATGCTCAAAACAAACAAACAAACAAACAAACAAAATATGTTCTATACATCTACTGGTATAAGAAACGTAAAAAGCACCTACAAAATATGACAATTTGGGGCTATTGATTTCATACCCAGATTAAATATTTTTGTTCTCTGTTTGTAGATTCCAGTCAGATTTAATCTATTTTATTCCACAAAGAGGAAAATGGTAGGAGATCTGTTATCTTCTTTAAAATGTTTTTTGGCTAGAAAATGCTTCTAATTTGTATGATACATTGCTCCATCAATGTTATAAAACTACATCTTTAATTTATACAAACTGTAAGTATGCATGACTCATACATAGTTTTCCAAATTATGAAAGACCTCTTGACTTCTTGTTTTTCTCTGTTGATTTACTTTGCTGAGAGGACAGATCTCACCTTTTAATCACCTCTTTTAACAGAACGTTGTTAATCTATAGATAGCATACAAACTCTTTTCTCTCAGAAAATGTTTTCTCCAATATTTTACACGTTCAGAGCTCTACTTCAAAGTGCCACTTTAATCCTTTTTATCTTTCTGATAACTTAGAATATTTGTCATTACTTGATTATTCTGGTCACATTTCACTGTTTTTCACTGAAATCTCAATAGAGAAAGAATGCTTTAGGCAAAATGAACTCTGAACTTTTGTGTCATCAGAATCTTAATGTAAGTATATTGAATACAGCCTGCACAGCTTAACCTAAAATCATAAGAAACACATTCACATTATAAAGCTTGCACCAGCACACAAATGGAAGCTTTTGTGAAGAAGAAATTTCATTTCTCAGTGTTATTTCTTATGACCCTGGGTACTTACCAGATCTAATAATAAAAAACATTTGAAAATATTTATATCAAACCCAAGAAAGACAATGTAGCAAAGATAACAATAAGAACTTGCTGCTCCCTCCTATAAAAGCCATAATGTTTTTTACTGTCCATAAACTATTAAATGATTTGGAATTCTACAATTAGAAAACTATGACATTGTCTTCATGCACCACATCCGAATACTTACAGGTCATGATGACACCATAAAAGTTAATGTGCATACTCTATTTTAAATACCATTACTACTCCAAGGAAGTAGTGCCTATCATAAAACTGTGTTTAAATTAAAAAGAGATATTAACATGAGTTAAAGTGTCCTTTTCTCTTTTATTCTTTTAATACTTTATCCCTCAGGGATCATCAGAAAACTACTTGTTTTTTGAAATAGCCATTTCTAACATAGGTGCTTCAGCTCTTACTTTTCATATGTATCCCCACATCATTATTACATTCAATCACAATTTTTGTAGAGGATTTTCTCTTTTCTGCTTCACTTTCTGCATTAGTTATCAAACCTGCTGCTTCCTGCTGGTACAGACCAATTTCTCACAGCTTAATACACAAATTATTATCTTAAAATTCCTAAAATACAGCTTCACCGTGGCTTAACCACTTTTGCCACTTCAAAATCACTACTTATTAATGTTAATCACGTTAAGGTACTGGGTTTTCTTAACTAGTATAAGAGCTTAAGTTTTTAATCTGAGTCATTTTTTTCCTCGCAAATTTCCAGAAAATTGCTAGGATTAAATGCATGAAGATTTCCTTTCAACTCATGTGAGCCTGTAGTCCAGATTTCTTAGAAGAGAATCTTTTATCCCATCCAAAGGACATTTGCAGGTTGACGTAAAGCACAATCATGTGCATGTGTGTCTACTCCAACAGGACATTAGCACATTTTCATGCGGTGGTTAACAAAAAATTAAGAACTAGGGGAACTGTGTTAAAAGCAACTATTTCTTCCCTTCACCTTCACCCTATATTTGTACCTTTACTTATCCTTAATATACCTTTGTTTGACCCCAGGTGAAATATATAAGGCTTTTAAGCTGTGCAAAACCCAAAGGGTAGTGGAAGCTGGATCTCCATTTGAAAGAACAAAAGTGGCCCCACAGGAGAAGACAAGCCAACCTACTTCATTGCAATAAATACCTGAGGGATAGAAGATGCACACATGAACTCGTCACCCTCAGTGCCCTACAGGCCAAGCAGTATCTCCACCTATAGTCACACAGCTTAGCCTGGAGGAGATATATGTGACCTCTTCTCTGGTAGTATGTTGTACATTTTACTTAAAAACAGTTTTGAAGTTTGAGGAAGGACTTAAATTTGCAGCACAGATTTTGGAACCAAATTGAGCACAAATGTATTAGAATGGGTATTTCTGATTCCTCATGAGAACTAATGAGAGCATTTTCCCAAAACTGTATGGCCATTGATCTTCATTAAAAAAAATCACATCTCAGTATTTGCCATTCTGTTGTTAACCACATTACTCCACAATCTCCTTTCTAATGGTCTTCAAGGAGGAAGATGAAGTCCTTTGTCCATTTATTTTTTTAATTTGAGTAAGGAGAATAGCACAGAGACTATTCTAGGCTCACTGACTGTTGTTTTCTTTCTAGCAATGGGCAAAAATCTTGGATGTCTGTTTTAATTTCTTAGATCAGTTGGCAGCCTTTGATACCCATGGTCCTTATTTGTGATAAACAGCATAGCTTTTATGCTATCACTCACTTGAGTGATTTTGTTCTTTCCTCTCTAAATGTCATCTCTAGTTCCCACTAAACTCAAGTGCAAAACTGCTTTGGGCTTCATTTAAAACAGGTTTGGGCCCCAGGAGATGAAAGAAAGTGATTTTGATCAATTGCTCATCTGCCCAAAGAACACTTTCACACAGGTTCTGCCAGGCTATATTTTAGCACCCCTCCTCTATGTGATGCTGAGAGAGATAATAACACAATTTGGGCTGTTGTACTACCAAGATGCAGATGACAAACAGCTCTATGCCTCATTTTCATCAAACCCAGATGGTGCAGCATCTTTGCTTTGCCTGTGCCTGGCAGAGATTAATACTTAGATAAGGGCAAGCCGACAGAAGCTTAATTTGGACAAGATGGAGAAGGTGTTATTGTGCTAAGGGAAAATAGGGGCAATCTTACTTTTCCATTTCCCATTTGGCAGGGTGGAGGTGGTTTGACCTGGAGTGAGCTTGGATTCCTATTGCTATCTGAAATCACAGGTGGCTTTGAGGGCCCAAGACAGCATTTCATATCTGCTTTGGTTAGACATCTATCACATGTCTTCTTGGCTTCTGACAGTGCCACCTCCAAACCATGCCTTTGTAAATTCTAGACTTAATTATTGTGATGTGCTCTATATGGGGCTACAGATGAGGACCAACTGGAAACAATAGTGCGTGTTGAAACCAGCTGCTTTCCTGCTTGGCAATGAGAGCCATGGAGCACATACTAGATAGCTTCTCTGGCAAAACTCCTGTTTCCCTCCCCAGCAAAGGGATGGTTCCCTCCCTGTTTGAATCTGGCTTCGACAATGAATTACTGTTAAATGACCTGGGTCCCATCTTCTTGAGCAAACACTTTTTGCCAAGTGAACTCTCAAAGCAATTTCTGACAATATAATGTTAGAGATCTAGAATTAAACAAATAGGAGGCAGTAGCAATGATTTTAAAACAAACAGCTCTCAGCTTCAAAATTGGCATCCCTTACTACTCCAGCAGAGTCCAAATGTGTTAAGCTTGGCACAGTAAATGACCCTTCACTTTTCCCTAGCTTTGGATTATCACCATGCTTATCACAAAGGACCGGTTTGGGAATCTCACAGTAATTGCATCTGTATTCATGAGCTTTCTAACATTATCATTAATATTGCACTAGAGTTATAGGATCTTCATGAAATTACACCGAATAGACACCAAGAATCAATCTAAACAGCCATGAATTTTCGATTCTTATTTGAAAGATCCCATCCATGACACATTGCTCCTCAAAATGCATGGCTCAGATGAGCACTCCCAGTATTCAATATTTTTCTGACCAGCCTCTTGGATTAGCAAAAGTGGTTTGGAAAGCTCAAAAGAGTAGTCTTATTTATGACATTTCAGCACTTCCTTTTCTAGTTCTAGCTAAAACCAGAACCTGCAGGAAGGAATTCTTAGGACATTAAAATACTCCTTTCAAATTCCAGAAGGACTTTATGTGCAGTCCTTAGATGGAAAAAGCCTGTCATTTCTCATTGCAGCCAAATCATCCATTACAGGAGAAAATTTAAGTAGAATACTGCACCCAGGAGTTATTCTGTTATATATTTAATGCAGAACACTGAAAAATCTTTTCTTTTAGACAAATTTTCTTTTCTGTATCCATGTCAGATAATGCTATTCTCCATCAGCAGTGAAACTGTCAAAACACTGTAAGACACTGAGGATTCAGTTATCCCTTTCTGAGAGTAACAGCGTCAGAATCAAATTCCTTCCTCAGTTGCTACAGCTGACCAGTTCAGACCTTGTAATCTGAATGATTCTTGCATCTCAAATATTCTGAGTAAATGGAGTTTAGATGTAATTCATAAATCTTGGACAAAAAAAAAAAAAAAAGAAAAAAAAAAAAAGAAAAAAAAAAAGATTTAATTATTTCCTATGCAGACTATGTATACCACTAATAATTTAAATTCTAAAGATATGCAGGTACTTGGATGGAAAAGGAGACATTTCAATTCCTTGGTCTCTACTTTGCTTAATTGGATTTTACCAAGCATTTTAAATCGGCTGAGACTTTTGATCAACAGCACATCCATTGTGACTTCCAAGAGCTTTTACAACAGAACAGACCTGAATATTTATCTGACAGACATATTTTTGAATCTACTAACAGTTCCTTACTAAGATATTTTCATCAAAAATGTAAAACCTTATAAAAAATTCAAATGTTTTGGTTCATTTGAGGCCCTCAGCTAGAATAATGTCATCTCATGTCTACATTGTATGGTGTTGTTTTTAGTTGGGGGCTTTTAATGCTACAGTGATAGCAATTTCAAAGGTTCCAGCTCCTTTTTAAGAGATAACTACGCTATACTTGATTTTGATCTGTCACCACCTTGCCACAGTATGATATTCCAGGTTTCTTGTTTTGAGTAAGTGTATTTTTTTATCATTGCAGCTTGATAAAACAGAAACCCATTTTGAACAATAAAGCATAAGTAATGTATTTCTATTTTTATATGTTTTCTTGGATATGATTGCAATTTATGAGAAAAAACACTATAATTATGAATGCAAATGATTTCACAGTTACTGCAACAGATTTTGTTTATATATGTTAAACTATGCTGAGAAAGAGCTGGCTTTGATCTGGGAAACTCATTAATGTCTTTGCAAAACAGCAATCAGAACATGGTGTAAGCAGTGACAGTGACCACAGTTCACAAGGATGTGACTCAGTCTAAGCCACCTTTGAAATACAAACACACTCTTGTGTCAGAAAACTGAGGTGGATCGTAGGGAAGAAAGTAAGACTTTTTAAATGAAATTGTTTAAAAGTGTTTTTTCAGGCTGATAGCAATAACACTGTAATTTATGAAAGCAATAGAACCATGGTTACTACCGAGGAAAGGCAGAAGCTGCACTGAAGACTAAGTGCATATCCATACCCTGTTAAATTAAAGAGGGTGAGGGTGTAGAAGATTCAGCCCTTGACATCCACACTGCATTCTTCTTTGGACTCTCCCTGTCCATCTCTTCAAGTCTGGGTTTATCCTGGGGTTAGTTCTCACCAACGAGCAGCATGGATGAGGCCATACCATGTTCAGCTATCTCCATCTGTCACCATCTTCCACTGTTATCCCAGAAGACCTTATACCATCACACACAACCCAAAATACTCACACAACACTCCAAGACATGTGTATACTCTCCACATCACTCTTATTAAAATCCCACTCTTGAGGCTGCAGAACAGTTTCCACATTAGCAGCCTGGCCTATAGACCCAGCCCTGATGACAAGTGTTATTAACATCATGTCAACAAATGCCTGAGGGGCACTGTGAAGATGGCCTGAGCCTGCTTTCAGTGTTCAAAAAGAAAGCTTAGGAAGGGAGGTCCAAACAAATGTCCCAAAAGAAACATCAGGATATTGCACCATCCACAGGCCACACTGGTAACACCACACAAGTTCAAAAGAACAAGAGAGAAGTTAAAAAAAATAATAATAAAATATATTGCTCGCATATGGTATCACCATAGAAATAACAGATCCAGTGATATTTGATGTATGCGTCAGATCCATGCTAAGCTGCATGAATTATTTTAGACGCTTGGCTGCCACCATGTCCTTCAGTGCCCATGGTCTGAGGCTGTGCTGCAGCCAATATGCTTACAGTCTCCTTTCTTGCCCATCACTGTTGTGGAGCAGGACCCAAGAGAAACCCCAGATGAGAGGATATCTTATAGTATTCTCCCAGCCTCACTGCATCATTCAGAAGCCTCTCCCACTCCTCTTTCAGAGATTGTCAGTTCTTTGACAGCTGATTTCACTGGAAGGAAGCTGGAGGACATGGTCACACACCTTTTGACAGCCTACACAGAAAAAGAGAAGGTACCAGCAAGGAAGAGAGGTTGTCAGTCCTCAGAGCAACAGTCTCCCTTTGCAACATCAGGGAGCAAAGTGCAGCTAGGAATGACAACCAACTAGAGCACAGATCAGGTCACTGCCCGCAAGACCTAAGAAAAACAATGTCATCTAATATAATAAGCTGTGCAAATCTCCCAACCAAGAATGATTTCTTGGCAACTGCCAATGATTGTATCCATACACACAACCCTCCTGACATTCCCCTCTCACAGATCAGAAGACATGAGACTACCCTAAAAATGGCCTCCCACACCTCAGTTGCAAAATAGCCTTATGTACTCTCTTTTATCCCAGATACAGTGAGCTCAACTGCCAGAATTTGATTTTAACTTACATCTCACCAGCCAAATGAAATAGCTTCTGCAACAAGCCACCCCCATCCACACTTGCAGTAGGCACAGTCCAAATCCACACACAGCTTTGAAAGTACTCCAGAAATATCGTGACAGTATCGCAAAGCCAATATCTAAAAGTAATTCCCTGCCTTGATCTTGCCCAGTTTCCTGGTATTTATCCACACTCCAGTGTTTATCCCATTCACAGATGGCCCAGGCTGGGATCAGAAGGATCTAGCTATGCCTTGCACAATGCAGTGGGAAGACCCACCATACGGGCACACCATGGGCACCACACTGAACAGGCTCCATACCAAGAAGAGGAAGACAAGAGGTGTGACAAAAGGCAGGAAACATGGCATGAGAAGGGTCGTGTCCCACTGCCTTCAGTATTTCCCCACTGACAAAGAGCAGCTCACTGCTAGATGCTTCCTAGACCATTTCAAAGGCTTCCTAAACCTTCTGCTAGCCAGAGAAGTTGGAAACCCTGTGCACCCTGGCCTGGCAACACAGAGAAATCTGGGCCATCACCTAGTAGCTCAATAACACTAATTTGAATGGAAGAGGGATAAAGAATCATTTGCATTCCCAAAAGTCCTGATCTGCTCCAATGTCTTGCCCCCATGCATCAACATGGAGAGCAGGTTCCACTCTAGGAAGCTGAGCCACAGGTTGTAGCACACAGGGTCACCCTTCACTTTGATTGCCTCCTCTCCATGACAATAACATGTTCCCAAAGAAGCAGCCTTTCATTTCAGTAAACTCTTATTTTGATAGTTTTCCATTAGCTGTACAACACCAGCTTTTATAAAGATGTGGTAGGTGTCTGTGCAGCTACTGAACCTATATATATATTAATTGATGATGTGAGTCAGGGACTGTGTCCCTAATGCCCACCAACCCAGTCTGGCTGTGGTATGGCTTTGCTTAGATGCCCAGCTGGGAATAGTCCCTGGCCCATGCCAGCCAGCTCCTGACACTCACTCAGGCATTGTCTGCAATCACTAGCTCACCCTGACCAAAAACATACCAAAATCATATTGGCAGTAAACAGCAGCACTCAGGTCCCTGTCGCACCCTGGTTAGTTTAACATCATATCCAGGTTCTGCTTAATTCCCTGAAATATGAAGTTATTTTAAGCTGATATAAGTAGGGATTTGGATAACAGTAAGTTACAGAGTGACATTCTTTCACTGTTCTCATCCTTTAGAAAAATAAACTTGTCTTTAGACTCAAAAATAAGTTGACAGCTGACTGAAATTATCCTAATCTTGTTTAATATATAATAAGTTGGATTTCATGAAAAAGTTTTCCATAAGGCATAAGAAAGCAGAGTTCCCAAGGAGAACTGACTTATTTTAATGACTATTTCTCAGAATTTCTCAATCTTCAGATTCAGTGCTAAAGAATTGTTTCTTTCCAATATTTGTAATACCTTACTCTTCAATGGGAGCTGATTATAGCTGGCAGCATTCTCCTTCTGGGGCAGTAGGTCAATAGGTTAATGTCTTGGCTAAAGGACCTGAGCGTGCTTCACTTGGCAACACCGCAGTGTGCTGCCAGCATGCAGCAGCAGACGGTAATAGTGAGCTTAACCTCTTCAGTAACTCTTCGCCGAGGGAAGCATTACACATGAATATCCCTAGCCTCCTTTACATACCTGTTACCAGCCCTCTGCTGGGATTTAGCATCTATGTGCAGTCTTGCCACTATGGTTATAAATGCTAACCTTTTGAGCTGAATTTTTATTTTTGAAGGCAATCAGTGTATAAAATCTCACATTTCATCTGCTAAAGTGTGTTACTTTGGAAGGATGAGCACCAGCTCATCCCTGGTCTTCTTTAGTCATTAAAAAATGACATTTAAAAGCACAAATAATTCGTCAACACAGTCTCATCAAGAACTTAATTTTCTTTCTCCAAGTACCTCATTTACATAATTAAGAACCATTTATACACTTTTGTTTTTAATTTCAATTCACCTTAAGCTCCCCAAAACAGAGCATCTATACTTTACTTGAATGTAGACAAAGAGATTCTGAATGTATTGACAAATGCAGTGTATTATATTTATATTGATTATACCAGAATCATATATGCATGCCACAAAATTATCTTGTAAGACAAAATTCAAGGCAATAAATGTGAAAGAGCATTTCCAACAAATTCAGCAAGTTCCCATCATTCTCAAAAATGGTATTTTAATTATTTTCAGAAAATGATACTGCGCATGTCAAAAATCAATTTCATTAATTTTCTAATGTTTCATCCAGATACTGAATCACAAAGGTCTGGAAGTCCTTTTCTAATTATGGGTAATTGGGTCAAGAACATTTGAATTTATATTAGCATGTGAACTTTCTACATGAAGGATACAGAGCTTTGAAGCAAAATGCTCAGCGTTTTTCTAAGGAGCTGAAAAATCATCAGCTCCCATTCCATGTGGTGTGGTAGCTGAGGTAACTCATTGTTTTATAAGATTGCTTGGTATCTTGCAGGATTAATTTGAAGTGGGGCTCTTGGCCATTGGTCACAATGGTATTGGTGTTTTCTGCCTAGATTAAATCATCTTCATTCCAGTCAATAAAAACTGAGCACCCTTTGGATTCAGTACATAGAGTGGCTAAGACATTAAAGTGGACTTTGATCTTTTTCCAGTCTACATGTATATGTGATACCTACTTTTTGTCTGTTTATTACTCATTAAGGTCTTCAAGATGGAAGAATTTGACCCAAAGGAGGAGAAAATAAGTGAAAGTTTGATGATATTTTATGGCGAACAAACTATGAAGGAAGTCTCAAAAACAACATAACACATAAATGTCACGGAGTTTCCATGCAAACATGAATCTCACCAGAATACATCAATTATTGTTGCTAATCAGAGTCTGAAATAATCTTAAAGAGCAAAGGTGTGCATAAGATTATAACTACAGGGATGAAAAAGGATACAAATTCATACATATAAATTCTGAAAGCATGACAAAGAAGCTTCAACACAGTAAAGCCAACGGAGCAGTTGAGAACAAAAAAGCAATGTCTCTGGATAGATTTAGAAAAACATCAAATTTAATTTTTTTTTTTCACAGCAAACAAGATGTTCTCTGGCAAATGATATGAATCCTTTGTCAAGGCTGTCCAGATGGCCTTTGTGAATAAAATACTGCACACAGCAGTGACATACTTGTTGGACAGATAACTTACAGATTTGGAAACAGCCTGTTGGAGAGCTTCTTCATTAAACTAATAATGTTTCTGGTTATTTGGTTACAAGAAGCCAAGGGCCTGGTGACAGTTTCATGAAAAGGAAAGTTTTAGCTGCTATGACAACATGGACAACTGTGATTCTCCTCATGAGAACCTGGCTGAATTATATAAAAACTCCTAGTAAAACTAGATTTCTTAGAGACCTTAGAAAGGTCTCTAAGAAATTAAAAGACATACCTGGGAGATTGCAAGAAATCTGATACAATGGTTCTTATTTAATGAAATAAGTTTGAGAAGATTGTGAGAAGTGTTAAAACTTGCTTTGGTTATTGTGGAAGCTTCTTTGGAAACCCTTTTTTTCCATAAATTAGGCAAAAAATACTGTTTAAGTCAAAACAGGAGTTCTTCGGGTAACTTTATTGGCAAGTGAATGGTCCCAATACTGATGAAACTGCAGTAGAAAAGTCAGGAGGGAGAACAAACACAATAGGTGATGCATTTTAAAACATAACTTCCTATACAGTCAGTCCTTCTTCAGACTCTCTTTCATTTACTTTATTTTTTCTTCTTTTTCTGTCTGGGGAGTCCAATATTCTGTCACTCCATTGGGTTTCTCTTACATCCATCTTCTGCACCCCACAGATTCAATATAAAAAGATTGCCTACCCACCCTTATTCCATAGCCAAAATATCTCTTTGCTTTAACTGGATTCTCTTTGTAAAGTTACAAAAAAAAATGTTACTTTGTTGTATTTTATTTTTTCAAAGCAATTTTATGAGACACATCATTTCAGAGCAATTTTTCTACAGACATAGCAATAAGAAGAAAATACTAAAGAAACCAACATTCTGAATATGAACCCATTTGATCAGATCAGTTATGTTTCTTGCTTTTCAATTTCAGCTCCTGGACTGAAACACAATTAACCCATGTAGATCCTTAAAGCTCCTTCCAGATTTCAGTCCATATTCTTGAGGTACAAGACCAATGGCAGTAGATACATAAACTTATTCTATTTCATTTATTTGAATAATATTCCTACTGCTATATGTAAACTCTGGAGTAAAAATCTATGTGTTATCTGTTGCTTCTGTTTCCTCAAATGAAGCTAACCAATTGGAGGCAATCCACTGCCTGAAAATTAAGCTCTTTGAATACAATTCCCTGAATTTCTAGTTAATCCACTATAGTCTACAAATGGGTCCTCCATTCCATGTATAACATCAAAGTATGCCAATGTAAATGTTCTCTAGTTAATAAATAATCCAAACAAGCATTTAGCTGAAAAGCCATTTAACATCAGCTGTAATAAGTGACAAAGGAAATTGTGATAGGGAACATCTCTTGAGAAAGATGAGAGATGAATGAGAAAAGGAATCCGATCTGTAATGAATGCAGTGCGACTGCTTGTTTACAGTGATTGCTGCATTGTAGCTAAAGGAGGTGCATGACAACCATGCAGCACCGCTGTGACAGCTTCCATTTCCCTAATAACATTGCACCCTTCCTAGTATTATTCTATCAGATGTAACATATAAAGTAGTGAATATAATTTCCAATAATATGATCTAATTATATGGACCTGTACAGATGAATAGATTACATGAGCAGGACACCAATTTTCCAGCCAAACACAAAGCAAGACAAGAAATACAAAGATACATCTAACAGTATTTTCACCTTCTTAATGATTATAGACCTTCAGTCTAGCAAAGCCTTGTTTTGAAAGGAACTGTTATTTTGGCTTTTTGCGGTGGTTATCTTAGTGTAAACACAGACATTGATATACCCATTGTGCAACCAAATGGAAGAAACTGAAGTTGATAAAACAAGTTTATAATCTAAGGGTCCATTATCACTGTTCAGGGCCTTCTTTTCTTCTTTGAAGTCAGTGGGATTTTGTCATTGCCTTCAGTAAAAATATAATCAGATTCTTAGTCCATATCAGTTGATTTGGTACGTATTATTTCCTTCATCACAGAAAGAGCTATTTCAGAACCCCTTGATTTCAATGGACATTATTAGAAAGCACACTACCATAAATACACTTTCATGCTGTGTATATCCCCTACTTCCTATTTCAGAGAAAAAGCAAGTAACACTGAGAACATGCAAGTATTACTGAAGAACAGAAAAGGAGTGGGGCAGCCTGGATAACATGGTGTTGACCATGTTATCATGTGGATCTGGCAGCCACAGTACTGCAGGCAGAAGAAGGATTAAACCTAGGAGAGACCTGAGGAGCTTGTCAAAAAGGAAATGGGAATAGAGTGATATGTCTGATGACTTGCTTTTGACACAGATGAAAATGTTTGATTTTTGATAATCAGAAAATCAGCTAAAAAACTTTGGATTGTCTTAATTTGTTGGAGTGGAATGTGTTTAAACAGGATGATGAACATGTTTTGATAAGGCATATGTGAGATGCCACAGTAGTGATTCCAAGGAGTTTGGTAAGATATTTGGAAAGTCACTCTAATCCTAACAATGTAGTCAATGGGGAGGTAATACAAATGAAAATGAATCTAAGTATATCTTGCAATATATGGCCATGTGTAAGTTTAAATAATGTATAAATCAGATGGTTTGGATTATATATATTATTTTTTAAAAAGTATTTGCACTGGTAATGTGGAAGAGGATAAGATGAGTGGTGAAAGAGGAAGGATCATTTAGATACATGTGGTTGTGTGTGGATAAGAGGTGTAACGTGAGAGGATGAGGTGAAAAAGCGTTGGGTGTGAGAGACTGAGTAGGAGGATAAAAGATGTAGGAGATAAAACAGTTGAGAGCGGAGAGATATAGACAAGAGAAAATGTATGTCAGATCTTAAAGATAAGGATAAATACCTTCAGTTCAGTACACCAAGCTATGGGAAGCCAAGTAGTGATTCACATGGTCAAAGCAACAGGAGAGGAGATGAAACAGAAGTCTAATTTGGGAGAGATTCTTGGGGAAGATAAGTGAAAGAAAAGGAAAACATTAGAAAGGCAATTATAAATGAGTACCAGACTACATATATGAAGACATTAGCAGGTACTAGTCATAAAGCAAATGCACTTCTACTTCTCCCCTAAATATTTGTAGGAAGTCTTAATTTTCAGGCATCTAATAATATGGATGGGTTTAATTTGTTGTGTTTCTTTTTCAAAACAATACCAAATAAAGGTGTCTTTGGCCATAGATTAATCATTTGCCAGACTTAGTTTTTAATTAAATGCATTACTGTACTATATGAGAGCATAAAGGAGTAAACATCAAAGTTGCTCTGTTCTGCTATTGTTAAAATGGGAAACTGTTTTTTCCTTTGGAATTTTAAGTTTTATATTACATGATTTAGCTCAAGGCAAATATTTTTATGGCTGAATTATAAACTTCCTGAGAAACAGGTTTATAACAGAAGTGCAGACAATCTTCAAAAAAAAACATAAGCACCAAGTCAAATTATAAAGCAAAGATGGGCCTGAACCCAAACCCCAGAGCCTGCCACTCCATTAGCTTTTACACACACTGGATTCAGATTCAGTCTTTGTAACACTAACTCATCTTTGCCATAAAATCCCATTACTGACGTGAAAATGGAGAGCTGAACAAATATGTAAGCAGTTGCAGGAGCAGGACCTAAAATACCGTGACTAAAATGTGAGAAGTGGATTATAAAAAGAAACTTCTGAATGTTTCAGTTGATGCCAGTTTATATTCAAGATGATTAAAGATTAAACATTTTCAGATAAATATGTGTAAACCAAGGATAGAATGTCTTCGCTCATCATTTCAGGGCAACTCACACATGGAAGATACATGCGCCTGTGTCCATGAACCAGAAGGAAAAAGATGGGTAGAAAAACTAGACCAATGCCATTCACATCATGATAAGAAAGAACATTAATGAAGAACATTAATGTACCAGACTCTGCTATACTTCCTAGGCTTTGAGAATTCAAGAGGAAAAAAAAAAAAAAACAGTCCTGGTGGGAAACCCAGAATGTCCACAGAGTGCTGAGGAAAAGAAGTCCTCCTTCGTGGGCCACAACAGAGGCCATCCCTGTCTGGTTGTCTTTGTGGCCTTGTACACTTCTCTATGTGCAGGAGAAGGAAGCGCTGATACGTGAGACCTGAGCACACTGAAGTAAGCCTTGGTATATGGATTAGCAGTTACTAGGGAGGCTGAGGTGATAAAAGCAACTTTCATCATTAGTCTTACAATTTATCACATTGTACCATCCTCACTAATGTACATGTTCTGTCAGTATTTAAGTATTTAATTTTTCTTTCAGATAATGGAATATCTTAAAAATGCACACTAGCTAGCAGCACACTATGCCCACATCTGCAGAAGGTGACATTTTAATCTGATATGGAAACAAATGGAAAAAATGCCACTGTTGGTTAGTTTGTTGCTTTGTTTGTTTGGAGCATCTTTACAACAGGGAATGGGTATTCCCTCTCTTCAGATCCATAGATACCACCCAACAAGATAATGTTAATGATGGCAAGAGAGCCATCTGTAATTCACAATACACACAGTCTCTGGGTATCTACCTGCTACTTTTCTCTTACAAAATTAATAGTGGCTTCTGAGACTGTTTTTTGTTTATTTTTAAAGCTAATATGTATGTATACGCTTGCATATACACCAATTAGCTATCATCAGCAGGTAACTTCAGAATTTAAAAACAGATGTACTTTAAAGTGTATATTGTCACTCAGTCGATGCAGACTACGATGTGCACACATTGGACAGGACCAATTTATCTCAAGGACTGTCCAGCAGCATGAGAGTTTTAATAATCAGAGACCACTGTTACTTCTCACCTTCTCCCTTATTCTGGTTACTTCACTAAGAGTAAAACAGAAAGAGGGCTTAATGTGCTGCCCAGAATGTATATATCCCAATCAATCACAGAAGTGCATAGGTATTGTATGTGACGATCGAGAGACTGCCTAAAGACAGGGAAATGAGCCTGAAGTAAGTCAGTCTGACTATCTCCAGCCTGCCTGGTTTCCAGGCAAAGAGCACGGCCTGTCTGGAGGCATGGACACATGGACATGGGCATGGATATGGGCATGGCCATGAGCAAGGTCGGAGGTTGAGGAAGGAGAGGATGAAGTGTGCAGAGAATGTAACAGGATCAAACTGTGCTTTAGTGCATGATATTGCAGAACTGCAATCACAGAGGAGAGCAGGAGTGGCTGGCAAAAATTCAGAAAGTAGTGATGAGAGAGTGTGCAGTATGAAAGCAGCAGACAGATTTCCTACAGACTTAATCTCCAGACTTCAGCTGACCTTAAAGTCGGGGCTTCAAAAGGGCAGCGAGGGAGAGTGAGAGTGGAAGGCTTAGACTCAGGGCTGGAGACAAAAGGATGGAGGAGGCTGAATCTGTGTACGATTTCTGAACACAGATGTAACACATTTGTAGTTAATCTGTGTGGCTGCAGACTTACAGCTATGTTTGAAAATTATTTCAAACATGGTTACATCTTCAGAGCAGACAGAGATTTACTGCTGTGGCTGCACTGGTGGGGGTGACCCTGCCCCAGCAAAGCCCGGCTTTTTTCCCTCTGCATCCTTCAGAAAGCCTCCTTGCAGAGCAGGTCCTCTAACAGGCCCTTTTTCTGTCGAAGCATTAACAGTTTTCCTCAGCTGTGCACCAGTTACAATTGTTTTCAAACTCTGCTGTGGGAGATGAGAGTGGCTGACATCCACTGCTGGCCGCAGGTCATTTTCGTAGTGCAGACCCTTCTTTGGGGACCATTTAACGCCGTGTTTCAGCTTTCAGCCTTCAAGCTCTTCGTCTAACCCCTACCCCAGTGACCGAATTGCCTCCACGCAGTGGGAGCTCAAGGCGCTCCACATAAAAGAAGCGGTCAGGTTCAGCTAGGTAATAACTCCCAGGGTGCAGGGGCAGCCTGTAAGGCAGGGCAATGGGGCACGGGAGGGACGTGCCCCATCGTCGGTAAGCAGGCAAATGCAGCATGATTTGAAGCTCACTGGTGCCCATCCGCTGGTGCCAGCTTGGAGGGATTGCTCAGAAGGCAGATTGCCCTCCCTGATGTGCTACATAGCCTCCCTGGGGAGCAGGGGGACCCTGGCCACTCCTCAGCTCCTGGGGGAGATGGACAGACTGGTGACAGCCAGACTGGGTGACAACGGGGATGGGAAGGAGGTTGGGAGGCAGAGGGTGTGGGAAAGTGCCCCCCCCCCCGGAGATGCAGGTGGGTCCGGGCGAGCCCACAACCCGAGGCTCCCCCAGGGGGTGCGTCCCCACAGCTCAGCCCCAGCAGCGCCGCCAGCACCCCGCGGCTCGGCAGGGCAGGGCATGGCGGTGCCCCACGGGGGGACAGCGGGGGCTCGGCGGGGACACGCGTGGGGCTGGGGAGGGGGTGGGGGGAAGGAGGCAGGGACGGGGCGCCACGGAGGGGAGTGCAGACAAGGGATGTGGGCGTGGGGGCACGGCTCGACACGGCACGGCTGCGAGGAGCCACACAGGAGCCAACGGGGCGCAGGTGGGTGCCCCCGGCCGGCTCGGCGCTACCTGTCGGGGCGGGGAGGCCGCTCCTCTCCCCCCCTCCTTGATCACCTCCGCGGCCCCCGCCCCTGCTGGGTGCCAGGGCTGGGGCTGTGCCCTGTTTGTTCGGCTGCTCTTCCGCGCTGCCGATGTCTTGGGGGGCTGAGGAGGAGAAGGAGAAGGAGGAGGAGGAGGAGAAGGAGGGCGGGGAGGGGGAGGGGACTGGGGCTTGGGAGACGGCGGCTCCTCGGCCTCTCTTATTGCCGCTGAGTTGCGCTCCTCTTCCTCAGGCTGCGAGCAGGAGCCGCCCGGCCGCTTCCCCCTTCCCCGGCCGGCCGGGACTCCCCGCGGCAGCGCCGCGCCCGCCCGCTCGCTCCCCACCGGGGCAGGTGAGTGCGGGGCCGGCCCCAGCCCCAGCCCCCGGGCACCGCCGGGCACCGCCGACCCCCGGGGAGCCGCGGCGGCGCCGCATCGGGGAGCGGGGCAGGCGGGGGGGGCCGCACTTTGCCAAACTCCGGCGCCCGTCCCCGTTCACCGCCGCTCTCCTCTCCTTCTCTCCCCTCCGCAGAGCACTCCCCGGAGCCCGCCCCGAGGTGCAAGCAGGAGCCGCCGGGATTTTTGTCTGTCTTGTTTGTGTGTTTGTTGTTTTTTTTTTTTTTTTTTTCCTTTTTTTTTTTTTTATATCCACTCGCTTTCATTTGGCTTTGTAGTCTCGCTGGGAATGGCAGGGGCAGCGGCGCCTGGAGAAGGAACAAGTGTGGGGAAAGGGAGAGGGAGCCGGAGCTGAATGACAGGATGCGGGCGACTTGAGGCACGGAAAGAGAAGCCAGCCTCCCTCTGCCCCGGGGACTGCCCTTGCGGACCGTGCTTTCTGCTCCTCGCTCCGGCCGAAGGATTTAAGACCTAGGAAGAGTTGTGCGTGGAGGGCTTTTTTTTTTTTTTTATTGTTATTATCATTCATCCTCTCCCTGCTCTCGGAAGGGAAAATGGATTGGGGACTTTTCCTGCACTGCGCAGCCCTCACCTTCACCCTCGCCGGGGCTCCGCGAAGCGGTAAGTGCCACGGGGGGGGGACGACTTCGGGTCTCAGCCTGGGGAACCGAGGGCTGGCGACGGGGCCCGGCGGCCCCGGGGCCGGCCCCGACCCGCGCCCGGTAGCGGGGAACTTTGTACCCGAGGTCGGAGTCGGCGGGGTCCGAGCCCCGGTGCCCCCCGGCCGGCTACGGCCGCCGACTTTATTTTCCGCTCTTTGGGGTCGTCGTATCAAGCGGGGTGCCCGTTCTCGCAAGCTCAGGACGGCCAATTACCTTCGTAGTGGTTCCTCCCATAGGCAATTAAATAAGTCTCGCCTCCGATATCTGAGAGATAATGAGCATTTAGAAAGGAAGGCTCTTTCTTCCCCCTTTCTTTTTTTTTTTCTCCAAAGCGTAGTATTTCAGAGTACCGTGCCTGCTACTAGCTGTCTGTGTACCTGCGGGCAGACCTCAGACGGAGAGCCCTCTCGCCTACCCCTTTGCGAAGTCTGCAGTTTACGTGCAACTTGCACGGTGCCAAGAGAGAAGCTGAGCCTCTCTGTGAAGGCTCAAGACTCTCGTCTCAGAGAGAAATCCCGTAACACATGACTGATGTAGCTTAGTTTACTATCTGGCAGTCCTCGAAAACACAACTAATTAAAAGCACCGCGCTCCTCCTTGCCTGCACAATGCCTGGGCACCGTGAATCTTCTACTGCATGATGCATTTTTAAAGACGGTCTAATTGTAGGACTGCTTGACGTTTAGCTCTCGCACGCGAAACAGCTCGTGTGAGTTTTCCTTTCCCGGCAGATCCTGTGCAATTATTATTAACTAATTATCAAATATTTACTTTTGCCTGACTGGGTTTTCAATCAAAGTAATTAAAAGAAGAGAGCACCCTCCACTTAGGCTGGTATATTGTTTTAATAAGAGACCGCAAGTGGAGTGTCGTGTAACAGAGAGTATTAAAATTGCGTGTTTTATGATGGAAGTTAATCTCTTTCCCAATATGTTTTGAGGAGGCTGCTTAATTTAATCTGGACGAGCCTCCCCCAGCGCCGTGGCACGGGAGTGAAGGCGTCAGAGGCGTGCGCCGAGCCGGGCACGGGGATGCTCCGGGAGCGCTTCCCTCACCCCAGGCAGGTGGGGGGCACGGGCAGCCACCCCCCGGTCCTACATCATCCAGGAGTGCCCCAAGCCCTGCACCCTATGAGGGGCATCCTGCGTTCCTGTTGTTCATTTCTTCCCTTTGGAAGAAGGGGAGTGGGGCAGGGTGCTGGGCAGCAGCCTCCAGTATGAGCAGTTAACGTGGTGGCCCTGCTGGTGTCATCCAGGCCATCAGCCTCCTCCATAACCTCCCAGACCCACTGATGCCACCTTCACCTACGTCCAGCACTAGTGTCTGCTAAATTAATTCATTAACCTTATTTAGAGCTAATGGTCCAAAGTCATTAGAAACTGCTCTTCTTAATCAAGTGTGAGAGAGATTGCACAGAGCCAGGGAGTCTAGCAGACCGCATTATCTTATTACACTGTCACTTTCCCAGAAGTCGCAGATTAAGGAGCGCTGGTGGTAGCAAGTCCACCTTAGTGTCCTCTGAAGTGACTCTGTCAAGTGACTAGAAGCAGCACTGCTTTATTTCAGGCATTTAACAGATGCCAGACTCTGCCATGTTGTTTGCAGGGCTGGAGTGGGCTTAATGAGACAGGATCACTTTCCGAGTGTGCTTACACAGGGAGGAAAAGGCAAGATTCCCTGAGAGCCCCAGACAGCGGATTAGCAAGATCACCAGTGACAGCTTTTGAGCTTTGAGCTGCAGCGCCTTTTGTTCTGGTTACAGGAAAACAGTCTGTTTTTTAAAGGCAAAGCAGAAATAAATAAGATAGCCATTCCCAGCAACATGCTTAGCGATATCTGATTGTGGACCACACAGCTGAGTATGGATCATCGCCTTCCCTCTTAATTTACAGCAAATAATATCTATACAGTGTGTAGCTTTATGCATTTTTGATGTATACTTCTTCATTCATTTCCATTTGACCTGGTTTTCCTACAATAAAATCCCTTACATTTATAAATTCATGCTGAGAGCAAAGTGCCATTTTGCTTTCACAGGGAGGGTATTAGATATAGCATTGCAGTCCCTATGTACCATTTTGGGGATGTAGTGATGTATAGGCTCACTTATTAATGCAGTCTTCCTGTCTGTAACTTACCATCATATTTATTACTCAAAAGTAAACAATTAGTGTGTGGGGAAAGTTTTTCCTCCCCAAAGATTTGAATATAGAAAACCATAGTAGTAATGAAGTGAAAACACAAATCTGCACTGGACAGTGAAGCGAGTGACCACGTAGATTGGGTTTCTTGTCTCTTTATACTTTTCACACAAGCCTTAAAATGCAACCTTGACAACACTGGCCAAAGGACCAAGGTGCAGCATGCCACATTTCACAGTCACAGTTAGTGACTCTGAAAACTTTGGCAACTATTTTGTTATTAGAAATAAACCTTTGTTGTTGCTGGGGGGAGGGAGGGAGGAACAGAGGGAAGAGGAAAGGATGTTGTTCTGCTCCATTACTTTGATGCAGTCTCCAAGCATGAACAAACTTCCTTGAAGGAATAAATAGTGGATGATTTCTGCTTCACTAAAACCACTTTGTTCTCTGCTAGCCTGGGTTTGAAGAGCACAGATAGTTTCAAACTGCCTAGATTTATGGACTGATAAAACAACGGGAGGGTCTGCTGCAAGTGAGCGGGGATCCACCAAGACAATCCCAGTGGTCAGTGACACAGACCAGGCTTCTCGCGGAGCTGGACAGGGGGTCAAATGGCAGCCTTTTAGCTTCCCCACCCCCAGCTTCCCTTAAAACTTCATACTTAAGCAGATTATAGTCGGGGGGATAATTGAGGCTCTGACACCCTTCTGGGGCAGCACTAGCACTGCTGCGAGGAGGCGAGGATTGAACACTGTATGGGGCACTGTTTCCTTGTGGGAGCTTTTAGAAGTTGAGGAGCGGGGGAATCCTCTGCTCCTTGCTGGTGGGTTTACGGGTGGGCAAAGAGTGTCAGGCCCCTGTCCTTCAGAAAACGCAGCCTGCCCGTAAGCACGCGGTAAAAGTTTGCTTGAAGAAGGCTGCCGTGCAGGGTGCTCACCTGGGGGCAACTGCAAAAAAAAAAAAAAAAGCCAAATCTCTTTCATTCCCACTGCAGACAAATGTGGCGACACCATCAAAATACTAAACCCCGGGTACCTCACCTCTCCGGGCTACCCTCAGTCCTACCACCCCAGCCAGAAGTGCGAGTGGCTGATCCAGGCCCCGGAGCCCTACCAGAGGATCATGATCAACTTCAACCCCCACTTCGACCTGGAGGATCGCGACTGCAAGTAAGTACGGGCGCCGCGCTCCGGAGCGCCACGGCGCCACCTGCCGGCCTCCGACGGCCAACTCCGGCCTCCGCGGGGCTCCTCCGGCCTCCGCGGGGCTCCCCCGGCTTCCAGGGGGCTCCCCCGGCCTCCACGGGGCTCGCCCCGCCGCCGGCTGCAGCCTCCCTTCTGCCGGAGCCTCCCAGCGGAGCTTCCTCCGTGGGGCGAGGGGAGGCTGAAGGGAGGCTCGGCAACTTTTGCTCCGGGGGATGCGGGTTGGATTTCGGCCTCCCCGGGGTGGGGAGAGGCAGGATGTTGAGGTCGCGGGTTGCGCTTTTCGCCACGCCGAGTTTGCCTGCTTGCTTTTTTTTTTTTTTTTGAACGAGGCTCTGAAGTGTTAAAGAGCGGTTCTCCGTCGTTTTGCGTCCCCACGGCTACTGGCAGCCTGTGGCAGAAACGGGCACCTTGTAATTTGCCAGCTCTGTTTAACGCAGGATTAGTCTGGCATTTACTCTCACCCATTACAGTGCAGCGGACTGCAGGTCCATAGACATTATTTCTCTCTTTCTCCCCTTGCTACTGCTTTATAGCCAGTAGCTCTTCTTTTCCCTCCTCCTACTCTCCTGTAGTGCTCTGAGAGAAGGAAGGGGAAAAAACAAGGCTCGTGTGCTCCTCTGCGCTTATATTCCCACCGATTTATATTGACCATCTATTTCCAAGAGTGGGAAGGGGAGTAAGAGCCTCCCAGAACACTGTTCACCACTTTTCGCCAGGTCTTTGACTGGACACCACATAGTTTGCACAAGACAACACGTGTTCAGATCACTCCCCTCTTCACTACACCCTCTAAATACTTATTTCATGAAGAAAATATTTTAATGATTCAGTATTTAAAAATTTGAGTATCATGGGTTTTTAACCCCCTTCTGATAACTGCGAGAGAGACTCATTGTTTATTAATGCTACCAGCTAAGATTTTCTCTGCATGTCAGAGAGAGATTAAACTCAGTTGCCATCGGTGCTTGACATTTCATGTGAGTATTCAGTATTTTACAGGCTCTGGTACTGCACAGTGGTGCTTAGCATCATCAGGAGTGGTAGTAATAGGCTGTGAGGTTAGAGTGCTGGACTTAGAGAGGGTCTGTACTCAAGCACTTAATTTTTACCATGCCTGCCTTTGTTCCTATTATTTAATAAATAGATTACTTAGATCATAATTATTGATTTCTCTTAAAATGAAGTTCTTTAATCATGAAGTGTGGTGGTGCTTAGCCACTTTGTTGTTGTTTTTTATAATTTCTTATATATCAGCATTTCAGTACCACAGTCAAGTGATAATGCAGGAAAACCCTATGCTCATAAAACTAAACTGACTCTTTGTTAAAATGAATTTTTATTGTGGTGTTGGAGCTGTGGCTCATATTCACACCATATGTTCACACGCTCACTTCCCGTTCTTTAATTTTTAATTTGCTGTACTCAGGCAATGATTCACTTCCCCATGCCTTCTTGATACAGATTTTACTTTCTTTCTGTGGGACAGTGCTAATGCTTAAAAATGTCTTCATGTCTCTCTCTCTTTGTCTTTTAGACAGAAATTAGGAAATTAAATCAAGCATATTTCAGTGTCAACCCCTTTTTGTTCCTTGCTAGAATACATGTTTTTCCAACGCTATAAAACCAACATGGTCTTTGACAGCAGTAAAGTGGTGTACAGCATACAATTATTTAAGGAACAAGTAATCTTTGTGGCATAGTGTTGTGCTAAACAGTGCCAGATTGAGCTGAACTCAGTCCAGGGAAGAGATTGACTCCCTCCCTTCATCGCTCCCTTCTCAATATTCATTGTCCACTCTCCCCCTTGCATTATTTCTTCGTCTGAAAGGGGGCCCAGTGCAGTAATGAGATGGTAGTGGGTGGAAGGAAGTCTCTAAACAGGGTTGTTTGCATTGTCTTTGCAGTGTGTGACGGTGATGACTTTACCGTCGTTTGGTCTATGCTGAAATGCAAATCTTCTAGACTATGATAAATTACTCAGCTGCTACTTCACTTATATTTAAAATTGCTCTTTTTAACTTGAGAGGGATTGTGTTTGTGCCAAGAACCTTAGGACCAGAATAATAGAAAATGATTTCAGCAACAGGAATTTGTCAACAAGCTCTGTGGTTTCAGATCTTACTGTCTACTTACAAAATTCACATTCCTCATACCAAATATTGCATACAAATGGAGATTAATGCAATAAAACCTATCACAAGATTTTTTGGTTTTGCAGCTAAGTACATTTTGATTTCCTAATATTCTTCATTTATTATCAACTCAGTGTGCAATCTAGAAATGTGCAATTTAGGTTACACACTAGCTTATTGAAAGGTTTATCACTGGAAATTAATAAGCACTTAAATATGAAATGCAGATAGAAAATGAGAGATAGGGGAATTCATGTCTGGGAACAAAAAATGCCCCATACAATTAAAGTGGACTAGAAGAGAAGATTAGCTTTTTGGCCTGGCTCCCAAAATCCGCTTTATAATGCTGTTCATTGCATTGCATACCTTAGTTAGAGTTGGAAATAACTTTAATAAGAAGAACCCCTGAGCCCAAGGGGGGGAACAGTATGACTTTGGAAAGGTTACCATCTTTTTCTGTAGTGCCAACAAAAAAATCAGGAGGCCTTACCTAACTTTTGTAAATATCACTCTATATAGAGGTCTAGGCATATTGAAATGTAAAACTGGTAAAAGGTTGATTCTCTGAGGAGAATCAAAAGAAGCAAATCTAAGTGTTAGCTGTACTGAAGCTGTTTGCAGTGAGTATCTTTGTATGTTAGGGTCTGGGATTTGTTTTAAAAATATGCACTTGATTTACCTACTTATTATGTTGTGCTTTAATGGATAAGTATTTCTCAAATGACTCCTAATAAAATTCATATATGTATGATTTTCTGATGATCATTTGAGTTCTTTCAAGCAAACATGGTGAAAAATCCTGTTTTTCTGGAGACAGTCCAAGGGACTCAACTTTCACAGTTTTGAAGAATAAAGATATGCAAATTATTAAAAATATGTTCACACAAGCTATGTTCATCTAACAAAAAATCTTCTAGTCAGAACTACTGCAACAGCATAATGGAAATACTGGGTCTCAACGGGAAACATACAATCATGTCAACCACAGATTGTTATCAAGAATATTAATACGTAATGAAAAAATACACAGTCTCTTTTTAACTTTTAACTTTAATGAATGTTATGCCTCCTCTTTAGGAGGCAAAGAAACAGAAGTTATGGTTTACTTTAAGGGAAAACCAGTTTCTGTTTGCTGTTTTGCCTTTTCTCAAGCAAGCTCCGATAACATCCATGCATTTGTTTTAGTCAGGAACATGGTAAAAATGAATAGAAGAGACAAAACATATGGCTACATATTAGTTAAAATGCTGCGATGTTTGTTGCATGTGGTAAATGCTTTTCAGCACTCGGTGCAAGCTGTATAAGTCTCGTGTTGCTGAAGTATCCTACTGTGTAAATGTAGCCATCTTGAATCCAGTAAAACTTTATACCTAGAAAATAAACAAGAATGTCACTGATACAGTACTTTGAATTTATGGAACTTTTCCGGTTTCCCAGCAATGCACACTATCAGCATGATAATTTATAATGGTTTGTGACAAATGTTGCTGAGCAAAGAGGTGTGTGGTTACATTCAGATCAGATGTCATTATCTAGGGAGCAATAAAAATTTCACAGACACTAGGTTAAAAACATTAAGAAAATGAATGTGAAGCTTCAGAAGAAAAGGGCTTAAGAAAGGTGGAGAGCTGGGTAGAGAAAGCCCAAAAGTGGTTTTCTTACTGACAAATAATTGACTTTGTTGCCAGACTTGACTGTATTGTTTTACAAGGTTTTCATAGACATACCACACAGCACAATTGTTTTATGGGCCATCATTTACAGATGTATAGAATAAATATCATCCTTACGCGACAATTATAGGGTGTGTACACAATGCTGTCAAATCAATTTGTGTGGAAAAATTGGCCCATTTTGGGAACATTTCAGTCATAGGAGAGATGTCATAGGTAATTATTCTTTATATTGTGTTTACCAAGAATTAGTTACACCGACGAGATTTGGGCTGTATAGAAATTGCCGTCAGTTATAAAATGCAGAGCAAAAAAATACGTATGTTTGTTTATATAGAAGAAAGCAGTTCCTCCAGACCCTTGAGTTTGGAAAAAAAACATGGCCAGCCAGACATACTGAGTGCAACTGTAGCCCCGCAGAACTTCTGTAGCCCTTAATGATGTTAGAAATTCATCCATCCATTGTATTTCTAAATAATGTCAATGGATTTATGCTGTAAATCTGTAGGTATAACAAACTGAGGCTGGTAAAATAAACAGGAGCAAGGCAAGGCATGGCTCAGCCTTTCTTTAGTTTCTGCAAAGTTTAAGCTTTCATTTACTTTTGTCTAAATCCTGGTTCCCATTCCTCCACACGGCAAAGGCTGCTTTCTGCAGATTTTGTGGTTGGTATTTCTCTTGTGCAGAGGCAGTTTGAGCCCCAGGTGGCACTGAGATGCTGTGGCAATGCAGTAATGTCCTAGGAGACCTGTGCGCAAAGGGCACAGCTGGGCTGCCGTCAAGCTTCATGTGTCAGAAGGGTCCTTTGAACTACTAAGGGCTGCACACATTATAGCTGCTTTCTGACTGCCTGGAGCTGTGCCTGGGGCTTGGCTCAGGGCTTTCCAGCCCTGAATTGCTCCCAAAAACTGTACAAAGGTCATCTCAGCAGCAATGCAAGGTCTGGACCCCATACTGTCTTGTTATCATTGAAAGCAGTGGGAATTTTGTCCTCCACTTTTGCAGAGCTGTATCCCGTTCTTTCTGGCTGTGAAGAAAGGTGGAACACTGGCCCTGTAAGACTTTTATAACTGCATTAGTCATGCTGATGTCAAACGATAATCAGAGTTTTCTCTCCTCAGCTGCTGTTGAGCTTGGTAGGCAGTGAGGTGACTGCAGTGAGCTGACAACACCAGCTAAGCAGCAGAGACAGCAAAGGAGCAGATTACTTTGGGCCTGTGAGAGATAGGAACAATATTTGACCATGGTTGAGCATGGTAGAGAAGCCTGAATGAGTTAAGGCCTCTGAGCTTTCAACAAGAAATACAACTTTAACAGCCTGGCCCTGCTCCTCTGGGCATCAGGGCTGGACTTTTAGCCATTTGCCTCAGGACAAGGTACGTAAGAAAGGTCTGAATGTCCCCTCATCATCTGCTGAGGGCAGCTGGAGTAATGCCCATGTCCGTGTGTGTCTTTTGATTTGAATGAGCTAAATCACCCATCCCACATACCTTGAACAACCCCACCAAGCACCTCACCACAGGAGGCTGGCATATGCCAGCCTCCCTGCCGAAATCAGGCTAGATGTGGCCATGAGAAGGATGAGAAGCACTGACTTACTGGAAAGGCTGCACCAGGGCCAAAGGGGTGGTTTCTCCACCCCCTTCTTCTGTCTCAGAAACCTCTCTTTCAATAGGAACATCTAGCTGCTTGGGACTACTAAAAGATTATTTGGGATTACTGAGGGGATGGAGGTGATCATCCTTCATTCTAGTCCACACAACAAGAAAAAAGCATTTTTGGTGGAATTTAGGTTGAGAGTTGCTGCAGTGGACTTGAGGGGTGTATAATATCTCATGTTTCTGGGGTGCACTCCTAGAGCATTTCTCTATTTCATTTAAAGTACATGAAAGGCTTTCTCACCTAGTGTGCTGTTGGTGACCACCACTGTCTGATACTCTGTGGAAGGCTGTGGTAAATGGTGCCAAGGAAAAGAATTAGGCCAGAGTGTACTCAAGATCAGGGAAGCAAATAAAACTTGTTGCAGTATAGTCAGAGTATGTTATTGCTTACACATGTGTGCACATGGATAATACTTTTCCTTAACTTAAAGGTTCTGAATCATAGTATTTGGCCTCTGCTACAGGATTCAGTGTGTATTTCCATACATGTATCAGACGCAATATCTAAAAACAGTTCTGCTATTTTATTGTGCTTTTGATACCAAATAAGAGTTGAAAGAAGTTGGAAATTAAATTGTTTTTCTGATTACACAGTATAATAAATAGATTCTGAAAGTCTCTATTGTTAACCTGGCCAACAATTCTTTCTTTCGGAGTGGTGGTTTGGATTTGAGTTCTCTCAGGAAATTTTTTTAGGGAAACCGTGACCAAACTACCTGGTCATCACTAGATGTCTGTGTTTGTATGTGTTAGGAATGGAGATGCTGGATGCAGAGCCTGTTTTATACTCTGTGGGCATCAGTACATGCCTGGCACTGTAGAGCCTTGATTTGGGTCCCTCTATGTAGCACAGTGTAATTATAACAACAGTTTGATGCAGGTGTTTATATTAATCCGGACAGTTAAGTGAACTGTGGGGAAAACTCTGTCTTGCTGTGCTAAAACCAGATGCCCTTCAGACAGGAAAAAATCTAAGGGTCAGATATGGATTCCCATGAGCCTCATCCTTCAGCCTTTCTGCAGACACAGAAACAAATTCAGAACAGAGGGCTGAGTCCTTTCTAAACTGAAACCCAGAATCGTTGGCATTAACACCATGAAACATTCAATATGCTTTCAGTCAACCCCACCCCACTCTCATCTTCACTCCCCTCCCCCGTGCTAATCTAATTAAAACAAAAACCTACGTGTTGCTGAAAATTAGTTTCTTAATTATAGTTTATTGCAAGCTATAACATTGATAATTATGACAGAGAGAGAGAGCTGATGTAAAACCAAATTCAATTATTTTCTTTTGTAGTATTTCCAAAGAATGAAATTATGTCTGAAAACAGGATACACAAGCACTCACATGTATATGTCTAGACTTATGTGTCATACAGAACAACTTGGATACAGACGTATATGTTACGTGCACATCTCTAAGATTGTGCATACGTATGTACATTTATACATATAGTATAGATTTGTTAGTTTATGTAGAAGTTCCTAAAGTAAATCTACTAATTAAAGCGCTAATACCCATCTTAAGGCTGATAATTAGGTATAAAGAGAAAAGGAGACAGGATTAGTGTTCAGATCATGTTCCAAATGCCTCTTAATTGGGTGTTTGTAATCAATCCTGATTGCAAGAGGCAGTGGTTTGGCAGTATAAAGAATGAAAAAGGCTTAGCCCTACTATTTTCCTGTTAGTTGACTTGGCCGTAGTATTTAGGTCAGGATCCAGTGTCAAACAAGGTAATTTTGTCAGCATTAGAAATCCTCATAAAATATATAAAAATCTTTTCTAAAGATATATTCTTTCAAGCTAAAAACTCGCAATCTAAAGAGTTATTTTTACCCAGAATCTTAAAAAAAAAAAAAAAAAAAAAAAAGTGTTTTCAAAGAGAACCACAGAAAAGATTTTGTTCTGGCCTCCATCCACCACTGACTTCTGAAATCAGGTCTGAGTTCACTGTGGGTCTTTCATTGCATTGACCTTGGCACTTTTCTCACCAAGCCACAGTTTTCCATCACAAAACCACACAGCTTGGTATAATGATTATTTCTTTATCCCAAGTAACCAAACAATTTTTTAAACAGGGTGACAGATTTTCCTCTTGCACTGTGGGAAGCAAGCACCTGGTCATTTCCAAATAGAGTTTTAATGAACTTCCTGAAGGAGATTTGAGAGTGGTTTAATAACTCACCTGCCAACTTTCTGGGAGCATAGGTCATTTTATTTTTTCTGTACGAATTCACAAAAATGTGAGCATAACCCCCCTTCCCAAGTCCTAAACTTCCACAGAGGAAATTGATTTTCATGGGCAATATCAAAGGTTTTTAAAATCGTAACCTCAAAAAATAAAATTTCTGATCATTTCTCACACATAAGGTACTGTGAAACTGTGAGCCACAAAGCTGGTTGTGAACTGTGTGATCAAAATACGTTTAAACAGAAAATGATTGTCCTTATTTAGACTTATCTTGCATGTTAATAACATTACAAATATTTTACGTAATGCTATAAAATGAAGGATTTAGATGGCTCAAAAGGACCATTGAGAAAATATATGCATATATGGAAGAGACACCCATTTGACGTGGTGATTTCTTCCAGAGGAAACTATGCATATCCCAGAAGTACAATAACCAGCTGTTGTACAGGAGAAACTAGGGCACTTGTCTGCTGCCTTCCACACTGATGTGGAGCTGTAGTGGCCCCATGCCTCCCCTAAATGCAGATGCCTAACACTGAATGGGAGCCTGGGACAATCCCTTCCTTACGTTCCCACCAGCTCAAGCTCCACTGCACATTTGCCCTGTGGGCTGCCCCCATGTGCAGACACAGCACATCAGGACTATAGGGTGGAAGAGGGGTTGGAGCATCCCACTGCAGCTGGGAGCAGTCACACTGCCCGCACAACTCAGCCCTACATTGGGCTGCTCCCCACTGCTTTTCATATGGGAAAAGAAGGTACATACACACATATATATATATATTTTAATACACTCCTTTTTTTCAGTTGGAAACTAGGCACCTAGGGAAAATTGAGAGGTCTGTTCACACACACATGATTATTCTGCCTCAAGCTTTGAGAAATGCTCTCTCAGCCAAATTCTAAATTTTTCCTCATCATATTCACATAAACAGTTCCACCGAAGTCAATTAAAACAGCAGACTCACTTGTGCAGGGCTAACAGTGCTTGAAAGCTAGGACATACATTTATGGCCCTATACAAATTAGTAGTCACTTTTGTAACAATGGATTTCAGGTGCTTGCAGAGAAATTTACTGTACAGTAGAAAATTCAGCTTCAATCCTTATTGTCCCCTCAATTCATAAATCACCATATGTAACTTATAATTTGTGCTCCAGAATCTGAGCTCATAACAGTGAAGGTTTGGGACAAATTGCTAAGTGCATTGGTAAGAATCGAAGTTTGTCTCGGTGTAGAATCTTGTGCCAATCTGTCATTAAGCCAGGCAACTTCTGCCGACTCTCGTCTGATGTATTCATCTGTAACAAGGGAAGCAGATCAGCAATTTAGAAAAGCTTTAGCTTGATCACCATGCAGAAATGTAGACTGTGCTGCCTATTTCCATAGTGATCACTCAACTTTGCCAGATGCAAAATGGGAGGCTTACGTCTCCCATGCTAAAAACCTTTCTTATAGGAAATGCTAGGCTGTTGCTCCATTTGAGTAGCTTTAGTTAAGTCTGGAAAAATATGCAAAGGTGGCTCTTAAATAAAAGCTTTTTTTTTTTCCTTCTTTTTTTTTTTTTTTTTTTTTTTCTGTTTCACAGCCATTTCCATAATCTGTTTTGGACACAGAAGCATAAGATGTTTTAGCACGGAAGGCATATGTTCTGATTGTTGAGTGTTTATTTTTTTATTTTTTGTCATTCCCACAAAACCCTGAGACTTGTGTCACAATTCTATAAACTTTATTTATTTGTATATTTATATCTGGGCTCAAATCCAAAACTTCCTTACATGCATTTATAGCAGAAAATTTAGGTTCATCTCCATGTATTCCAGATGGCAAACAGTTAAAGCAGGTACACATTTTAGCCAGTCTATGTAGTCTAACTTCATTCTAATGCATTTCAGAAATCTTTTTTTGTTTGTTTGTTTTGTTTTGTTTATTATATATAGAATATGTGCTATATAATGTAGGTGTACACAATAGATGCAGGACCACAGGGAGCTGGGGAGCAAGTGAAGATTGTTCGCTGATGCCCAATAGTCTTGCACCTGCCAGCATCTCAAACATAAAATACCACAAGCATATTGTATTATGTTCCTTACTGGTTTTCATTTTCATTTATGCTCCACAGCTATACTAGATGATGGCCTTCAGACAGTATAATAGTCTTCTTTATCTCATCTCTCTGACATCATTTTCAAGTTCCTTATTACTCTTGAACAGTGTAGCTAATAGTGCCCAAATTGCTTCTCATTCTTCCCATCATAGCATGTCATTATTCAAGAAACCAGTGCTCTTCAGCCTTTCCCACACAAATAGCTCTCCCCCAAACTAAACTTAAACTTACTACCAAGATCCAGTCTCAAATTTCCCAGGCAATCAGGGTACCCCTGTTGCCTATTACATTTTTACTTTCTAAGTTTTTACATATATATATTTTTTATTAACAATACTTGTGTGCTCCTTGAGACTTGAATCTTTGTCTTCTAAAGCCTAGTCTTCATGCACTGATTTTTGTACTGGTTTAATGACTTCAATTAGGGATTTGTTTGTGTATAGTTAAAACAATTCAGCACACACGGGGGGATACATTTATTCTAGTATAAAGATGCCTTATGTCAGTACATTTGCAGAAATAAACCTTGCTAGTGTCAGCAGTTTGTAGCAGGGGCTGTACTGCTTCTTCCATAATGATTCCTAAACTGGTATAGCTCAAGTGGCTGTAAAAACAGTGTATAGACTAGTACATAACTCTTATAGAGTTTTTTGTGTACTAATTTTGTGAGCAAATTTAATATGATTCCCCTGCTGCTTGCAAGTTTGGGATTGCAATATATATATATATACACATGTACATATTTGTATGTACTTATTGGGGGACTTACTGACAAGTAGATTTTTTCCCAGCTTTTACTCTTTGAACACTATCTCAGGCAAAGTGTCTAAGCTAAGCAGTTCCTCTGCCTACTGTAACTTATTCTTTCCAGGAAGGTTTTTTTTTAACTTGCCTCACTAGGCAGCTAGATAAATTACTGTGGTGTGACCTTCAAGCACCTCGCTTACTCCATGGAAATCATCCATATGCACACTCTCACCCTGTGATATTCCATATGACGTGCAATGTAGCTTATCCCCTTTTTAGTTATTCTTCTCCCCACCCCCAAGGCTGCAAACTGAAAACACATTCATAGGTGTAACCACAGCTCAGCTGATGCTCTGAAATCAAATTCTGAGTGCTCTGAAAATAAACATCTGATCACTGGGTAACTTTTGCATGTCCCCATATGCTCAGCATAGAAAGGAAAATATATCCTTCATTGCCACATCTCAGCTTCAGCTATTTCTCATCTGAAAGATTTCAGATTATTTCAATTTAAATATCTAAAGAAAGGAAGCTGGTCCACAGTCTTAATTTTCCCAAAGAACTCTCCACTGAAGTTAATGGATCTACAGAGATTTATGTCAGCTGAATAAGAGCTGACTGTACACTTCAACAGCACCCTAGAAATTTTCAGAAGACCAGCATTGTAGCTCAAACGGTATTAACTTACAGTGAAGTCGGTTAAAGTTCTGCCATTCAGCAAGATCCGACCTCAATACTTGTGCAGAATGGGCAGGAGCTTCTTAAAATAAGGTAGGATATAGACCAAAGTCCTCTCGACATGTGTACAAACCTTTCTTTCCACTAATAGCTTTACAGAACTACACAGGACTCTGTGCTAGGGCATGATGGCAGTGTTCACAGTGCTAACTGTCTCATACTGCTTGATCTTGGGCAAGTCAATCAATGTCTTTGTGCCTTAGTTTCCTTTGAGAGGATAATATTTCTCATGTTTTCAAATATATTGAGGGTACATTCATGATGTTTGTCAAGTCCCTAGAGACTTCTGGGTGGAAGTGTAGTGCAGTGTAATAGTTATTTGCCATTGTTTTGCATTTCTTAATCTTCTGGCTGTTTTTATTTTTTTTTTAAACAATATACTGCTGTATAAAAATGCATGTGGCAATCTATCGACTTTCAGAGAGAAGTGTTATCCAAACAAAAATGAAGAATAGGACTCGTGCTCACAAGAGACATATTATCCGTGATGAGAAGAATCTATAACAGACACAGCACTAACTCAAAACTGAACGCCAAATAGCATCCAAATGCAACCAATTTCCAGTGTGTGCATATTGCCAGTACAAAACCAGGCCATTCTGAAAGCACGGCGGCCCCCGAGGAGCTGTGAACCACGCAGCAGCAGCGCTAATGGCTGTCTTCTCATGTGCAGCGAGGGAAAGCAGCACTTTAGAGCCGCCTTGGGCAGCTTTTAAGTTATTCATTCTTAACTTACTTCTATAAAGCTGTTATTGGGTGGAAGCAGATGACAGAAAGATTTGGGGCCTGCTCTGTCTGCAGCAGGGGAGATTTCTCCCTTGCAGATAGGGTAAAATTCTGGCCTTCTTTAAGTCAGCAGCAAAAATTCTCCCCACCTGTGTGGGACTAGAATCTCACTTGAACTGGACAAAATGATTTTAGGCTCCAGAAAACCCTTTTTTGAAGAATATTTTTCTGGTGCCAGTGTATCTTGTAAACCTTTTCTGAGTTTGGACATTATTTTCTTTCTAGCACACAGTGCACTTAGGGGAGCAAAAAGGCCCATGAGTTTTCAAATGTATTTGTACTGCTAAAGCAATAATGAAATACAAAAAATACCCCATTTTCCCTTGAACATTTAATTCATGGTGTATGGTGCAGGTTCTAACCGTTTTCCTAACCTGGTTTCAGAACAGTTAGGGCTGCTTTGTGATTTGCTTGATCCTCCTAATGCCTAGTCCTTCTTCACCTCCTCTCTGTGGGTGATTTACTCTCCTGACTAAAACAGTGATTTTCTTTCTTAATATCCTCTCCAAGTTTTGGATATCATGTCAGACCTCAAAATATGAAACTTTTGAATCTCAAAAAGTATTGAGTATTTTTCCTGTTAGTATATTTTTGGTGATTTTCTCTGTGATACTAATAGCCAGAAAATTCCTTCATCTTAAATGAGAAATTTGCCAATACCATGATATAAGCAGCTGATGCTTTAAAACCTGCCATCAAATTTCATGACACTGGTGATAAAAATCATGAGAGCTGGCAATGCTGTATTCTTGTTACAGTCTCAGCTTTCTGATGCTGTTTCTTTCCTCAGCCACAACCCTGAATCTTCTATCATTCAAGTGACACATTTTTAGAAAAAAAAAAAATAATCAAAGGGAAAATAAAATATTAATCTCCATTGATTTCACTGCCTGTGTTTCTTCACCCCTCCCTGCATAACCAAAACTTACAGAAAACAAAATTAATCCCAGAAAAAAAAAAAATCCCACTTAGTCTACCATCCTTATCTCTGAGTATATATATATGCAATAACATTAGACATCCTACAGTTATGGAAGCCAAATTTTTGTTTGGCTTCAAAATGAATTTACAGAGATGAGGAGAAAAGAAAAAAAAAATTAAAGGCCAATAAGCACAAGGACATGACTTTTGGCTAAGGAAGACGCAGATCTGTAAATTACTGGCATATTTTGGACAAAGCTCATACTGGCTGCTGCAGTGTTCTTGCACTTTCCCACTGCTCTTGTCGGACAAATGCACTGGAGATAAACTAAGCAGGCTGACCGAAAAAAAAAAAACAAAACTTTCTTATCCCATTTTCCTTTTTCCTTTATGCATTGCACAAGCTAATGTTTTCAGGGGATTGTTCTTTTTCAAGTATTACACACACACACACAAAAAAGTGTAAAATAGCAAATATTAAGGGCCCCATCCTCACCGTAACTATACCATTTTTATGTTGGCATGTTTCAAGTGAAGACAATAAAGTTGTGACTGATGGCTTTGTATTTCCCTCATGGGCTGGATCCTTTCCTGCTGCAGTTACGTTAAGTGCAGCGGGACTGCTCTGATGTGCACCAGCTGAGAAGCAGCCATATAGCTCTAAACTCAGGGGCTGTTCTGAGGACAAAACTAATTTTCAAAACATTTTTATGAAGTCAAGGAAATCTTAATGTCTTTAATCTGTTATTACTCTAAAATAATAATCCCAAACTGACCTGGGAGCTATTACTCGGTGAGCACTGGCCCCTTGGAAGGTTTCAGCTTGTCAAGTTTAGCCATTTTTTGAATGCACAGAGGAAGTCATTAAGGCACATCAGGCTGCTGATTGCTATTAAACTCTGTAGAGAATTCTGTGTTAAAATCAATGCCATAACAGGGCTACAAGAATCTAGGAGTCAGGAAAAGCATTTCTCTACCCTCTGGATCTCAAAAATGGATTAATAGATTTTGTGAAACCTCAGAAAAAATATCACCTTTGAGTTAGGGGCCACATGTAAACCTCTGTGACTAAATAATACAGCTCAGAAAGCTCCAAGCACGTGAAAATGGGATTATAAAAGAATTGTCACTCCTGTGGCCTCAGCTGTATATGCTGGAGAAATCTCACACATCTGCACATGTACCCATGCACATGGTCATTTATTGTATCCCAAGGAACACCTTTTTTGCAGTATCTACACTAAGAAACTTGGAGAGAAAATCTGTCTAATAAAGCATGTTCTTATATAGTTCTTGCCAGACAAGTACTGAAGAATTTTCCAGACGAGTTCAGTCTCAGCAACAGTGAAACTGTATCTTAGATGGCTGGCGGGTTCTGCTTGTGTGGGAACGGCACTGAAAAATGCAACACAGCTTATTACTAGTTGAAAACATTTAACAATATATATATATATATATATATTTTTTTTTTTTTTCCATGGGAAGAAGTAGTTTAAATCATATTAGGAAGCATTATTGTAAACATGTAATATACAAACAGGCAAAGTCCTTTGGCTCCAAAGCCAATTGCCATGTAATGGCTTAAATTTAAACCGTCCAGTTCTCTTCCCCCAGAAAGAAAAGTGGCAGCATTCATTTCAGTTTTGGGCTTGAATTTCTTTCAAATTTGATGAGAAAATGTTGAAATATCTTTTTTATTTGATTATTTTTCTTTGATTCTTAGATGAAAATATAATTTCACTGAGTTGTAATTAATTTGCTTCATTCCATCATAGGATCATTTGGGTTGGAAGGGTCCTCAGGAAATCATCTCATCCAACTTCCTACTCAAAGGAATTACATTTTATATGTACAAAGGCTAAAATGAAGTAATCCATATAAACCAAGTGCTTGCATAAAAACAAAAGAAGACGTTTTCATTCTGAATTAGGATGCTTAAGACTTTATTTCATGTAATATCCCAGCCTTTCTACTCAAGTCAATACTAGTTTCTCACCAGCTCTCCTTGCTCTCCTTGTTCATATTAAAACCTCAGATTTCATGTTTTTAATCAAAAAAAAAAAAAATCTTCTTGTTTTTCAATTTTTAAACTAATGAAAATATCATGTTGCCATCAAGTTGTCATCCCAGGAGGAGAGCTGAGGGGTAAGGCCACAAACCTGGCCCTGCCCAAGTGGGTATTGGTCCACCATCTCAGCTAAGCCCAGAAAATGCCTTTTTAAAGAGCTCAAGGATGAGCTATCTAGCATCAGGACTTGGGGCAAGCAGGATGCAGGGCCAAAACTGCCAGCTTTGGTCCAGAGGGAGGTAACTTTGGCCCAAAGCTCACAAAGCCTGCAGATGTCCAAGAGCTTGCCCACCATCCTGGGGAGCTGCTGCTGTGCATCTCCCTGAGTCCATGGCAAGAGCAGGAGATTGTGGATGCAGCCAGTGTCAGCAACCCCACCCAGAGTATCCAGGCCCAAGACTGAGGTCTGGAGAAAAGGATCAAAAATAGGCTTTCTGCTAAGGACTGTATCAAGCACATGCAATGAAAAAGCTCTTAACAAGTGAGCTGTTAAAGCCTGTTTTAGTGTGTATGGTCTGGAGTGGCTGCAGTGAGGGGGCAGATTGCAGCTCAGCATCAAGGATAGAGGCTCCTACACTCTCATTATAGCAGGGAAAAATCCACTCTTCTTGCATGGATAATTTGGAAGTTATGAATCAGCCTGTTGTTTTTATTTCAGTGGAGTACAGACAAGAGTTGTGTAAAATGAGGCTGCTGCCTGTCTGTCAGGCAGCTGTAGTTTTTTACCCTGCAGCCTCTTTTAATGTGCATTCTTGGCAAATTCTGAAGAGAAGCAGTCACAACTGTGTGCTCAGACGTTCGAGCAGATCTCATACCCTTGTCATTGAGCTGAGGACTTCACTCGTGTATCACCCTGTGTTTGATGCAGCCATTAAGCATCCTGACCCAGTAACCAGAAAACTGATTTGGTGTCTGAATCAAAAGGCACTCTAAAAATATGTTCTTGAATCATCTGGTTTTGAACAGAGGTTAACATTTTCTTGCGGTATATCTGCTTTTCCCAGGTGTTAAATAGATCATTCGCTATCTGCTGGTTCTTAGTTTTTTTTTAAAGGACATGTTAAAGGCTATTTCAGCCAAACTCTACAGGAATTTAGGGCATAAGAGACAGTTATCTGCAGGAAAAAAAAAAAAAATGCCCTTCTCTCAAATAATTAGCAATTATCTGTAAAAAGAGGAAAAAAAAGGAAAAAAAAAAAGTAAAAAAAAAAAAAAAAAAGCACTTTAAAACATCTTTAGCTTTTTTCATCTCCCCCTTCCTCCCCCTTCTCAGCACCCTCCCCCTTTCCCCTCACATTTTCAGAGCAGGCTTTGCCAAAGGAAACACTGATGAAAGTAACTTTCAGTGGCTGAGCAGTTCCCTCCGTCACCTCCTCTCTGTCCGCCCCCTAGATTGCAACAGACATCTGCCTTTGTACACACCATGTCAGAGTCCAGCAGAGACATTTTATGTTCATTGTTTCTCCAAAATAAATAAAAGCAGCACAGACGATGCGAACTGGCTGTAGACATCCCATTGCTAATAATGGAGCTATGTTGGTAATTGCTAATAATGATGCAGTGTTTCAGCATGGGAACGCTGTTCTAGCTGTAATGTGGATCTGGCCTGAATAAAGTGACACAGATGGTAACATTATTGCATATTTCTTTGTAGTGGAAGTTGACATTTTACTGTGGGGAAAAAAAAAAAAAAAAAAGAAAAAAAAAGTGTATTCCTATATTTCTCTCCAGTTATTTCTTTAATATTAGCATTACTGGCATACTTGATCCATGAACTGTGTCAGTGGCACCTAAGAAACTTGCAGAGGCGTCTGCAAAGAGAGGAGAAGCAATTGTTTCCACTTAAGGAAGAGCTTAGATGCTGTTTGACAGAACGGCATTCACGTCCCTTGGCAGGGATGACCCATTCTGATCACACGCAACAGCCCAACAACAAACAGCCAATTTGCAGTAAATCAGACTTCAAACATCTCCGTAGCCGCTATCTGCAAGATGGGTCCTGGAGTCCTCTCTCATTGAGCAGAGCTCCCACATGTGCACTGGGAGTGTTTCCTTGCATTTTGCAGGCTGCAAACAGCAGGGACATGTGCTCTGCGGACGGGCTCCTGGCTTCAGCTGCCTTTGATGCTCACAAAATACGTGCTCCTCTGGGAACGCCCGGCATCCTCCGTGCTTACGTGCCCAAGCCCTTCAGCACCCTGGTGAGCCAAAACCAGGGGAAGGGCACGCAGATACTTTGGCCCGACTGCAGCACGTTTCCTTTGAAAGGTGTTTGTAAAGCTGTGGCAGCATGTCAAAGATAAGAGAGGCAGGAATTGGTTGTGTTTGCCAAGTGTCTGCCTTTGTTGGCTCTGGCCGTAAGAGCAGCTACCCTCACTTTTGAACTCTCCAAAGTTGCTCTGTACTCACCCACAAAAATCACTAAGCTCACTCGGAGCATGAATGTCAGAGCCAGTCATCCTTCCTGCAAGATTAGGTCACAGCATTAGATCAAAGCCCTAATATGCCATTTTACACCACACGGATGCAACTACCAGCCAAGTTTCAAGTCCCAAGCACAGGTGTCTACTAGCTGCACTGTGTACACATGAAAGTAAGGGCCAGAAGCCAAAATTATGAGCTAAATTTCATCTGTGCTCCCCAACATTACACCTTTCTCATCCACACTGATAACTTCATCTCCAATTTAAATTCCAGAAGATTTGCAGGTCACTGCTAGTGTCTAAAACTTTCCTGTTTGCCTTTCCCAATGCTGCAACCTTTTGCAATTTTCCCTCTTCCTCTGGCAATTCAAAACCAAGCTTACTAATGCTGTCTAAAAATAAACAGTTGTGTTTCTACAAAAGAAACTTCTTCCTGGCAAAAGAAGTGCTGCACAATATTAATTGCTGCATAGAGGGAACATATAGCAGAAAGCAGTGTTAGCACGCATGTAGGAAATAAACAGTATATTTGCTGCAGAGTGGCCATACAGCTGGAAGTGCAAGGCATGAGCCAGTGACAAGGAAGTGCTACTTAGAAGCAATTATGAGTAAAATAGTGACAAAATGCAGAGATTCATTCATCTCATCTCATTAATTTACACTCCTAAAAGCTAGGTGTTTCCTCTAACCTAGATACTTGGGCTTCTCTTGTGATTAATGGGAGGGGAAATACTTCCAGCAAAGTACTTTCCATCCTAAGGCTGATCAACAGGCTAAATCATTCTTTATAGGTGCCTCTATCTCTCTCCCCAGACTACCAAGGGATAACTAGCTCAGAGCACCTCCCTGACTTTTAGATAACTACTGTAAGGTGAAATAAATTCCTCCCAAAATCCTCAGAAATAGCTGCCTGAAGTGGGCTGGAAAGGTGGCAGACTGAGATAGCTGCAGACGCTTCATTTCTGTTGCAGTGGGCACGGAGCTGGCTGCCAGGGCTGGTACAGTATTACCCATCTCAGCGAGGTGAAAAATTTTGCGAAGGTTTGGAAATAGTTCACCATGTGACAGGCTTAATGCACAACAAGTGCTATAGTCAGGTTACAAGTAAAAATGAAAACAGAAAATGAGGACAGGAACTTTATGTTCTGTTTATTTAGCAGTAAACATTTTCTTCAAGAACTGAAACTCCTGTTTTAATACGTATCACTTGTTGATGTGCTTACAATGTAAAAGTGCACTTGCTGAGGCAGTGCTACATGCAGCTTCTGAGATGAGGCATGCCACTGTGCTTGGCTCAAAGCTGTCCTGAATCCCCCTGGGGCAAGCTGACAACCTGTGCTCACTGGTCTGTGGCAGTCAGAGTCACTCCTGCAGAGCACACGCACCGCAGGAGCACAATGGTTGGCAGTGAGGAATCTTCTGTAGCAAAGAAGAAATTTGACAGGACATAAGAACATGAAGTAGAAGGGAATGGAAAGAAAATACCAGAGTATAGGAATGGCATACAACATAGACAGCCTAACTCAGCAAACACATTTCATTCACTTGAGCTTCTTCAGCCTCTCCTCAGTGCTGCCTCAGCTCTGTTTAACATATGCTTAAACCATGCTTAATTTAATGTGGCCAGCAGGTGCTTACAATTAGGCACGTGCTTAGTAACGTGACTGAGTTAAGGTCCAAATATTCCTGCTTCAGTGCATGAACAAGACTGTTTCTATTAAGAAAGAGCATTGCATGCTAGGGCTTGTAATCACTGTAGACCACACCGCGTGGAAGATGAGGCACTATAAAATGCTTCTAATTCAGAAGACTGTTCACATGCATCCATTTAGGTCTGAGCTTGAAACTTTTTTCCTAATGGGGGTCAAAGTCATGACTCTGTCTCAGACCAATTTCCAAGATCAAGAAGCCCAAATCTTGAAGCTGCTGGTGCTGCAAAATGCAAACGGACTTGAAAGATGCAGGTTGGAGGCAGTTCGTAGACTCCTGGCAAATTGTCAGGACAGCCTCCTCAAATTCCAGATGTTTTGCTAAATTATAATAAGTAGCTGTGTACTTTAAAAGTCAGGAAAAATAGAGGACACTAAATTGTCATTTACAAACTGATTTCTTGTCTCTCTACCTTGTGTAGTTAAAACAGGATGGGTAAAGTTAAGCAGCAATAGGGTAAGTGGCAATGACGCCAGCATTTTCTTTTGCTGAGGTTTCAGCCAAGACAAGGATGCAATGCTAATCTAGAGTTATTTCTCTTTTTTCTTAAATAATATTTTTATTGAGCAAGAAGCAGATGTCAGAGTGGCCTTTTGATCAGCTAAAAAACAAAACAAAACAAAACAAAAACAAACAAAAAACAAACAACAACAACAGAAAAAAAAAAAAGAAAAAAGAAAAAAGAAAAAAGAAAAAAGAAAAAAGAAAAAAGAAAAAAGAAAAAAAAAAAAAACATTGTCTCTAAGGGAATCTTTCATGTTTATAGTGTGTTACTGCATTTGAAAAATGCTGGCCTCCACTAGAAATAGACTCCTTAGCATACAAGAAGTAGGACAAAACAGGATGAGGCCAAAATGGGAACTGTATATCACAGGAAAGGCAGGAAGTAACAAAAGAAGTTGAAATTCTTGATTAAAAGTATAATTGTACCAGCTTGTGCAAGAGAATAATGACTTTAAAATGTCAGCCTTTGTGCCTGTTCATAATGATAAAGCTATTAAACCGTATGTACTGTTCTTAATTCCATTTCTCATGGCAAGTCATTTAGGATCCGCATCTATTCTGTCCACTAAAATCTGAAGTATTTCTTAAGCAGTATATTCAAACAGTAGATTAAAAGCAGTGCTAGCTAGAGCAATGCCAGCCAGGGCTGCTGCACAGTGGTTTAGAACGTCAGAAATTCTGTTGTAAGCCCCTATTTTTAGGGATTTAAATATGAGCTATAAAATTCAATCCCAAGATGAAAGTCCGCCAAAGAGTGAATATATAAACCTAAATTCTTAAAAGAAAAAGATGTCATTTTTGTATTTTAGAAGTTTTATGTGTAAAGAAGACCTTAAAATACTTTCTGCAGATCTGTAACTGAAAAATGGGTCTATTTCAGAAAGCAATGCAATACGGAATGAACTCCTAAAGCAATCAATGGCTTCTTTATTTCAGAACATAAGTTGTAACTAGCAAGCTACCCTGCGTTAAAGCTGCTGCACAGTTGAATTTGGTCCATCTCTGTGTAGCTATTGGAAGAAAATAAAATAAATAAATAAATAAAAATAGGGAAAAAATAGCATTTACTTTCAATGGTAATTAAATGCTAACTTCTTCATCAGGAAGATAGGTCCTGGAAGAAAAGCTAAGAGCTCAATTTTGCGACCACAATACTTAGCAAACTTGTCACTTTTAGTGTCAGTAAAATTGCCTTCAAAGATAGGAAGACAAATGTTGTGCTGGTGTCCCTCAGAGTGCTTTTGCCTTTCCCAGCATTTCTGTCAGAGCGTCAGGGCTTCTGATCCCCAGCCGTGGGTTGTGGTGCTTCCAGACTGAAGCTGGTAATAGCATGTTTTGTAATTATAGGCACATGCCAACAGAAAAGCTATAGAATAAAGCACCATTACCAGATGGTTCAATGTTTCGGGAGTTGGGGAAAGATGTTAGCAAAGAATTCTGCAGCAGCTTCCTCAAGCCTTACCCAGCAGGTGATATTTATGGACTGTTTACAAGATTTTCACATATGGCATGCTAAAGTTTGTAACTTTTATACTCTGCCATCCAGTTTATTTATTTCACAAAAATCCCACTCCAAAGGTCAGCTATGTTCGGTCTGTCTCAACAACTCCAGGCTTAGGGAAAAATACTGAATGTAATCTCAGCATGGCGTACTTAAACAAATGTGCTTTCAAACATGGTAGAGATGCGTCTTTTTGTGTCTTGTTCTCATACATCTTAGGCCCTGTGTCTCTTGGCTCTAGCCATCATTTAAATGAGAGCACTGCTTAGCACCTCTTTCACATTCAAATGATATATTTGTGTTCTTTTGTGTAGAAATGTCTGTATATTTTCAACACTGTTCAATTCATGTGAAAGTAGACAGGAACAAACCAAGGAGACAAAGATTATGTCAAAAAGGGTGAATAATACTGAAGTGATCATGATGCATCTATTCTTCTTTTCAAAATCCTCAGAGGAAACCCTTCTTTCCTTTTCTAGCTTGCAAGTGGCATGAGGAAGCTCATTTCAGACTCTTCCAGCCTGCTACTCTTCTCTTAGTGCTGGGTTTCCATCCCTGAGCCTCCTCTGTTGCATTCAGTTCAGGAATGGAGGCCAGACTCAGATTTAGTGACTGTCCTCTTCACCTGGCAGCAAAACAGGATGGCTTCTCTTTCTCTGTCCACCTCTTACCCACATACTTTAATAAATCCCCTGCTAAGTGATGAACTGCAAGTGAAATTCAAGTAATGAACATGCCACCACTCTGGTCTGCTGAGTTCATTTCTGAGGGTGCAAAACGTGCTTGCACACAACCACAGATCAGCTTTTCAACTTGCATCCCAAACATAGCTGTAGCTGCGAGCTATTAGTATCTCAGAGTTGTATTTACTGTAGAAGACCAGTGAAAAATTTCAACAATTGCTTGAACAGTTGACTCTCTTGATTCACAAAAGCAGCATGATTACAGGGCAACCATTATATATACAAAGTCTGATTTGTGATATATGTATATAATCAATTGCAAATTATGTGCCTTTCAAACATCTGCTGGGGTTTATTGTGAGTCTATTAGAGGATATCTAATATCCAGTAAGAAATGATGTGTAAGAAATCCATCACCTCTGCTTTGGCAGAAGGGGTTTGCAATTCAAACAAGATGCTCTGTCTTTGTTATATAGGGCCTCTGCATTGGAGGATCTGAGACTTTCTGATGAACCAAACAGGTAGTTTGCAAGTCAAAATTACAAAATCATTATTTTCATCGTCTGCTAATATCCCAAGGGCTGTTCCTTTTAGGAATATTCTCTGAGAACATAGATTCCCTTTCCTCTTAGGAGTCTGATGTACAAATCTTGGAAGCAGGATGTGTAAAATGCATAGGGAGGTTTGTGATTTCTGGTTTTAAGCAAGTTTTGTCAAACCACCTCAATTTACAAATTCCATGTTCTTCACTGGAGCAAGAACACTTGAAACTGTATTTCAGCTGCAAGACATAAAGGCAGTTATTAAATAAACCTTGTGCTACATGTTTCTAGGTATACGGAGGAGGACTTGCCTTGGGCAAGGCCTCTGAGTATTAAATTGTGTCCACTTAAATTGATAGAGCCCTGTCAGTTTTCTACTCTGGTGGAGCTGTAGCAGCCATACAGGACACCACATGATTCCTTCTGCTACCAGTATCCATGGAGTTTCATAAAATGTACCAGAGAGGAGAAGGGTGTGATGTCCAAATGCAGATTTTGGGGCCTCCATTTCAGGCCAGGTTCCTGCCTGGTCCTCCATGCAGGAGTGCTGCTGTTCAGCTCCCTTGTTTCTCCCAGGTTAAGCTGCATGGCAGACTGGTCTTGCTGTGGTTTTCCCTTTTTTTTTTTTTTCTCAGCCTAGAGTAAGTTCCATCATCTCTGTGAGAATTTAACTTATGCTGAGACCGTGGGATTGGGACTGTGGTTTACCCTGTTACACCTAATTAGCCCTGGGAATTCATCTCCACCATACAGAAGGAAGGCCAAGAATATAGGTAGCTTTAAGAAAGAAAATTAAGGATTTGCAAGGAAGATGTAGAATATCCACAATTACATTTCATATGATACAAAATAATTAAGGGATATAAGCCATAATGGTTCGTGGCACAATCCAAGTTCTAACAGATGGGGATACGATGAAATTTCCCCACGGGAAAGTGATTTTGTAATTGTAGAGGTGGGTGTATTCCTTTTACTTCTGTATTTATTTTAGCTGTGCATTTATGTTTGTATAAACATTAAGGAAAAACATCAATCTATAACCTCTGGGTATTTTTACCATTTCTTTAAAATACAGAAGCAATTGCTGCATACTTGTTAAAGAATAAAAGGGGAAAAAAAAAATTAAAACCCTCATTTTTCTCCACCCACACGTTTCTCTTCACTTCATAGATCCCAGCCCTCAGATTGCCCCTCCCTCTACAAAAGCCTGGGAAAAGATTCACAGGCACATGTGAAAAATGATAGTTTCACATGGCTGCAGTAGGTTCACATCCTTATTATGTAAATGAGTGGTTTTGGTTTGGGCGTCTCTTTTGTGGTTTTTGTGCAGATGGTTAAATACTTAAACACAGTGGGCCAAAGTGTTCCTACTGGAATTTCACTGGCTGTGGCTAAGCTACATCAGGAATTGAAACAGGCAATGGAACCCAAATCTACTTTTGCTCATAATGAAATGGCCAAACGGATAATGGGATTGCAGCACAGTAGCAGGGAGGAAAAAAGAAACCACGGACAGATTTCCCTTTGTCTGTTCAGTAATTAATGAAGTACCTGGTGCATAATAGATCTGAGGAACCTCGCCTTGCTGCTGTGATCTGCACTTCCTCCAGACAGGTAAGCGCAGAGCTGTGTGTGCTGGAGACTGAGTAATTAGCCCAAGCAAGTTGTAAAATCTTTAGGAAGCAAGTGGTGTCTGTTTTCGTTTGCACAGGATGCCAAGAGATGTATTTAAAGTGTGAGAGTCAAAGGTCAGTTTGACATCACATACTCTGAGCAAGGTTCCTGTTTCATGTTAGAAATACTGACTGAGAGCTGTGAAGCTATTGTGCTTGATAAGGAACAGGATTAATCTGCAGCAAGGAAAATTTAGGTTCAATATTATGAAAAATGTTGTAACTGCGAGATCACTTAAGCAAAGTAGCAGGCTGTCAAGGGAGACAGCCGAGGCTAGAAGTGACACTTTTCCATCAGAGATGGCTTGCAGAATAATTAATAACTATTTCTCTTTGAATGGGGAGGGGTGCGGGGCTCCGCTAGAGGTCCCTGCCAGAGCAAACGAGCCCGCCAATGGAGCAGGCAGGCTGGGGCTGAATGCCTCGCACAGATAAAACGCAGATCCCTGAAAGGAGTCTTCCAGCCTCTTCTCAGCTTGTGTTACATATTCTAAATGTAAATTGAATGCAAATACTTTGAGCTGCTTGCTACAAAGCAGCCTACAGTCTCCTGCGCCACATCTGACCCGCTAGAAATTTAAGGGGACATAATAATGGTTCGTATAATTCTTTCAGAACTAATTGGGTTACGACAGGGAAAAAGGCTGACCCAGTCTCTATGATTTCTTGTGCCTGTTTCATATTTATATCCATTATTTCTTGTTTCAGTTACAGTATTTCTAAGTTTTTCACCAGTCCCTTCCACTTTCAGAGTTAATGAATGTGTTAACATTGCATTCAGTGACAAAATGCATAGGCTGGATGTGAGGCTGAAGTTCTAAATATTCTGCTAAGGTTTTTATCTTCAGATTGTTCAGGCTTATCCGCTTGCACTAAACCAGTGATAACAGCATATCTTTCTTTCTGTCTTTGCTCTGGAAAGATAAAATTTGTCATTTCCTAGCATTATATCCAAGTGCAGAAAATTGCAAAACAAATGCATTACCTCTGAATTATTTGGGGGGGACAGTGTGTGTTAAATTCAATTTCAAAATCAAATTACAGGAGGTTAAATCTCAGTCCCTAATTTGTGCCAACAAAATTGGCAAATCATCTTAACAAAGGGCCAAAGAATTATTGCCTTGATAATAACAGCAAATTTGAACTTGGCAGTTTTATAGATTGGCCTGTGTCTAAAAAGCCCATGGCTTTCAGAAGCTTTAGTAAAGGTTGTTCTCCACCATTGCCAATGGAGCAGTGCTTCACAAAAGCAAATATTCGCTTTTCCCACTAACAGGGGGGTTGGCAAAGTAAGGGGGGCATATGCAACACAAAAAATAATCCATAGCTTTCCATCCACTGTACCCTAGAAAGCCACAACCCAGGGAACTAGAAGAAAGAGATCAAGAGGCTTTAAAAATGTCAGGTGACAGGATCTTATTTAAATTATTAGGTGAGATGCATTCTTGCTTTTAACTATAGCAAAACACATCACGTAGCCTGTTTACCTCTCTCCCTTTTATGCTGTTTTTGACAGGCTGGTGCAAATTGCATGTAGAAATTGTATTTCTGCTTTCCAGCATCACTTTGGATAATGTTTGAAAACTTGTTTTTTGTAAAACAGTGTAATATTCAAAGTTATTTGAATCGTATAGAAGCTGGAGGATTTGTAACATATTCTTTACCAGTACTGACAGAGATACAACTAATTTGGAACTAAAGAAACCTGCCTTAGGTTAGACTTAGGGAGTATAGGCACTTGGGGAATATAAGAAGGCTTGTCTGTAATTTTGTCAAGTGATTCAACTTCAAGAATTATGCATTTCTAATTCACCTGCACGTCTTAAAAGTTTTTTGGTTTTTTTTTTGGGGGGGGGGGCGGGGTTGAGTTTGCAACAACTGGAATCACTAAGTCCATATAAGAAGAGATTTTTTGTAGTTGTCATTTATGTTGGCTTATTTGCAGCAAGTTAGATGCTGGCCCAACTTGATGTCATACTGAGAACAGTAAAACCTTTCTCCGCAGCTCTGTGTCCAAGCCCTATGCTGCTAAATCCTTTTTCACACGAGTAGGCTTGCTGACATAAACAAAACCAGGGTGGTACAGTCTAACTCTTAAAGTATTTAATGAACATATCAGTTCTTGATACTATTGTTATCACAGGTTTTGTAAGGTAAAACATGTGGCCTGGGTAAGAGACTGGCTGAATATTAAACTTCTCTGGTTTGCTGAGTAATTTATGTTTCTACATCATGTGAGTAGTGGATAGTACAGATTTAATAAAGCACCAGTCAGCTGAGACTGATGTGTTTAAAATGAAAGAAATGGAAATAAAAGGTCATAAATTTACACATGATTGATGATCACACTTAAAAACAGTTTTCTCCATACCTTCTAATTAGGGGTTTGCATGTCTACATGTCTGTGTATGAAGAGCAGGCTGAAATGAGTGCAAAGACCTCTGCACCATTCTGTCTTCCTTACTTATGCTAATGCCCCAGGGATTCTTCCATAGAATAACACAAATATGGAATAAGAAAAACAGGATGGGCTATTTTTAGGATTCATAAGAAACCATTGTCACTTACCTTATAGCAACTCTCTGTTTTTCTTCATGCAAGGGGTATTGGTTTAAGGCATGGGCAGGGGACTGCAAAGCTGAAGTGAGTGGGACTTGCATCCTGGGGGATTAAAAGCATTAAAATCTGTGTTGGAGAAGAGCAAGCTTAAACTGTGGGAGTAAAGGGCACGAGTCATACTGGGTGACAGGCACTTCACAGACAGCATGACTTGCTGTAGGGAAGTGTTTCGCTAATGGTGCCTGCTTCCTCTCCTGATGCCCCAGGTAGCTAAGACAGCTCCTGCATGGCAAACAGAGAGAGTCCTTACAACGTGACAGGCTCACGGCAAGGCTGGCAGGGAATACTGTTAACCTCACAAGCCCTGATGTGACTGAAGAGCCTCGGGATCTGTATGGGAGACAAGTCTCAAAATTAACAGCCTCATTAATCAAATCACAATGTTTTGACAACTTCATGGTGTGTATGCAATCTATCTTATATACAATTTGGCTAAGGCTTTCATGAAACAAGATGGTTTTTGCTATAACTTTATGTGGTAAAGCTCCATCCCACAGTACAATTACTGGGTTGTATGCTGATTATCAAAGGGTGAAAAAGCTTAATCAGCTGAGCTTTGATAATAAAATACTGCCAGGAATTTGAAGGAGGTACTGCATCTCCTTGTTTCCTATTTGTGGTTTTTTTTTTTTTTTTCTTTGTCTGCCTGATGCATAGCCACCCTCATCACTTCCTTAGAAATTCTGGGGAAGGGTGTCCAACCTCTCACACCTGGGCTCAGGCATGGGACATAGCCCTTCTCACAGAAGAAATCCTTTGAATTCATTCACCAATTTTAGTCAAGAGTGAAACATGTGGAAAACCTAAAACCTGCTGGGTCCCCTTACCATGGCACACCAGTGCTTGTCCCTCAGCTCACCAGGTCTCCAGAGCAGCACAAGGTAATTCAGGGCAATCCTGGATCCCTCAGATGTCAGACAATCATTTTCTGCTTAAAAACAAACTCTCCCCCAGATCCTTTGTTCTTCAGGTTTGTTGTAAGTACCTCTTCTAAGGAGCTTAGGGATCACAGTAGCCTCCTCCCGAACCTAGAGATTTATGCAGAACATTTATTAATGCTTTGGGGTTTTAATTGTGTAAATGTCTGCACACCTATACAAGACTATATCCACAAGTATTTCTGGGTTATAAAGAAATGTTATTACTTGTTATAATGTGCTTATGAGAATAGGGTACGATGTAGTGGCAGGAGTTGCACAGCGCCGTATTTCATTATGCACATTTTGAAGTGGAGACTCACAAAAATACATAGCATTACAAGTCCCTTTGTCCTTCTTGCTCAGTGTCCATTTGCAAAAATAAAAATGTAAATCAAAGCTAGAAAGGCTGAACAGCAAGAATGTAGCTCTTTCAACTACATTTAACTATCTACAAAAGACCTATTAAATCACTGAGTTAATGACAGTGTCACTGTCATAGCCATTTCATTTCATCTGATGCCTTCAAATGCTTTCAGGGAAATATCACTGATTTTCCAGACTAGAAAACTGAGGCACAGGGAAGTTAGCTGACACCTGGTTTCACTGAATAGCAATGCCATGGGAACAGAGGCTGTACTTTCAGCCTTCCAGCCCATTTCTCTGTACACTTTCTGCAGTCATCTCCCATCTCCCTGAATGACCCAAGCTCCATCACATTGGGGGCCAGAGTCTGGTAGCTGGTTGACTCCCAGCTTCCAGCCTGCCACATGTTGGATGTCCGTGTCCACACTGCATTTGAAGACATGACTACAGTATCTGTAATGGTGCAAAAACTTTATCCAGTTAGTGGCAAAGCTGTAGTGGCATAGGTTTTATTGTCCCCAGTGGGAACATCCAGCACTGAACAGAGCCTATGACATTATTAGTACCTCAACCAGTTAAATAAAAATAGCTCAGACATGTGTCCCTATGCTGTAATCACATCTCCAAATGCAAGAATAGCAAATTCTGGTAGAAGTTATCACTGCTCTGAGCAGCAGCATTAATGAGAAATACTGTGATTTTCCCAGAGCATAATTCTGCACAGAAACCTTACTCAGATTCTTTCCAGCTCATGTATCGTTTTGTTGCTGGCACACGAGGCTCTTCCATGATCCTTATTCTTATGGGAAAAAGAGACAATCCTTCATGAATTCCTCTCTTATCCCACTGCTAGCTCTGATTTTGGTGAATTCCCATGTGGAATTTTCACAGGGGAAGGACCAAAGGTTTGAAATATTTCTCAAAGTCATCTGCCTTGTGTGATTCCTAAACCAGACATGTGGCAATCATGCAAGGGGGGGAGGACACTTCGTGGTATCTGTTTTAGGAGAAATGTGTCGTAAAAGAGAAAAAGATGAAATATGTGATATTATATGCCAAGGACGTGAAAATCCAATTCTTTGGAGCTGGTTCAGGAATCTGTTTGCCTCAACATGTGTTGTTACTGTGAGTCGGGCAGAGTTTTGCCTCAGTAATATTCTGCTAGTCTTTTAACATCCCTTTGTTCAGAGAGAGAAAGGAGGACTGGTTTACAGTGCCCGTGAGACCCAGCTCAGGTTAAAGCTAATGAAGAACGCATACATTTAATTTGTTAAAGGGGTTTTCTGCCTGTTTCAGGAAAGAGGGGGAGATTATTACCATTTCACCCCCTAATAAAAAACAGGATCCTGTATCTTGGAAATGTTTACAACATAACAAAATGAGGTTATGTTACGCTGTAAAATTTTAAAGGGGGCTGTGCACTGACACCTAGGCTCAAGGGGTGGGCAGGGACTTTGCTGCCAAAAGGAGTCCTGAGTTCCTCCTGTGCAAGCCAGACATCTCCATGAGCCAGCTCAGGGGACTCGATGCAAGGAAAGGGATGGGGCATTATCTCATTTCCTTCCCAGACTTCCTACTACTGTTTTGGACAATTTAAACCTTTAAGAATGCATAAGGCAAACAAACCTTGTTCTCCCCAGTGTGTGAAAACCTGTCTTTTGCATTATTAAGCTGCAAAGGAAGGCATGGCTTATCTTGCTCATATTCTCTGCACGTACGAGAGGATCTGGCCCAAACGTATTTCACGGCTTGTCTGTCTGGGTTAGCGTGCTGCTTGCCATGAGTGAAGGAGAGGAAAGAATCAATGCTTAATACCACAGAGCCTTACAGAGATTGCTCTTGTATGCTTATCACTACCAAATAGACAAACAAAAATAAATGCATTAATAGATACCTGACTGGAAGTGTAAATGAAACAAAAGCTATCGAATCAGGATTTTATCCATTTAATTGCAGAATAGGTGTTTTCATCAGCCTTGTAATGGTTTATTGCCTTTCAAAGCTTGTTTATTGTAATTGATTAATGAAGACTTAGAGCACCACTCTCTTATGGGTTAGAAGGGGAATGAAGTTGTAATACCATCTATGTTTGTAATTCACTGTGTTACTGCAGGCTCCCTTGATATTTGAGATAATGCGTTATTATAGCTCCATGTCACACTGTCCATCTCCCGGAGCACAAAGCAAGGACAGATGCCTGTCCCATGAAATGCAGAAAGCAAATCTACACCATTATCCCATGCTTGCTTGGGCCCGGTAACAACCATTTCCAAAAGACTATGCTGTTGTCTGGATCACAGCTGTAGAAACAGCCAGGACAAGGATGAGAGAGAATGATTCCAGGAAAACATTACTGTAGACCTGAAAAAGAGCAATTCCTATGTGAGTGCATTAGTTCTGACTTAGGTTTTGTGCATAGTGTCTATATATCTATATATCATAGAGATAATAAATATTATAATATACATATTACATAAAATGACTGAGTATAGGTCCAAATGCTCAGAAGATTTAAAAGACTGTATCTCACAAAGTTGCACTGATGAGGGAGGAAAAGGAACTGGAAAGACAAACTCCATCCCATCTAATGAATACTTCCTTGACATATGTGCAGCTCCCGCTGGGGATTTGAGCTGGCGCATTTATGCAGTATGGTCCCAATTATTGAAGCCCACGAGCTCTGTATGTGTTTGGGTTGCGTGTACATTCATTACCCTGCTTGCTTTCTCAAGTAAGCATTTAGTACTAGCAGAAAACTATGCAAAAATCCTTAGCAGACACTTGTGAATTCTGGCAGTTTTTCAACTCAGTTTTAAAACAGTGTAGGTCAATGCACCTCTGATGCAACTCAACTAAACCCTGTAAATTTGCACCAGGGATGACGCTGATCTGCTGTGCACATTTTCCTTCCTGAAAATCATTATCACATGCCTCTCTTTCTAAGGAAGACATTTTTATGAGAGGTGGATCACTGGGGTGGGTTTCTTTTGCATGGCTGATTTGCCCCATGCTTCAGCCGTAACAATGCGGTTTCACTAGGCGCTGGGTCATACGGCTGACCTCAGCTAACAAGCTGTTCCTGTTTGTAGGCTACTGGGAATGTTTATAGGCCACTGTTTTCCTCCATTCTAAACACATAGTTATTTCTCAAGATCCATATAAATCATAAGGTCACAAAACTCATAAAAACTGTGACATTCTCTGTGATACAGGATACAAATGAATTAACTTCAGGCTTAGCAGCTTTAAACAACTATGATATATTTCATCATAATATAAATGTATTCTTTGAAGATATATATACTTTTTAGTTAAATGATACACACATTAAAATGGTAACAAAATTTCTCAGTGGGACCAACTTTTATATACTGATGTTCCAAATTGGTGCAGTTCAACTGAGCTCTTGTAACAAAACAAAACAAAACAAAACAAACAACAACAACAACAAAAGTACTAGGTACTAGAACTGTACTAAACTGAGCTTAAGAGAAATACTGTTTTGTTTGCAATGAATGTTAAGTATCCATGTACTTTATAAGAAAATGATGCTGAGGATGCTATTGAATTTCTTAATGTAGAATTCAAGACCAGGACCTTATGGGGAGGTTTGAACTAACATGCTGGATTGACAAACCCATGTGTGCAAAAACCTACTACACCTATAAGGAAGCACATTCAGTTACCAATACCAGTTCTATTCATAATGTCTGTACTGAAGCTAGACAACATATTAGTAGAAAGTAACTGCTAGCCATTACTATAGTTTAATTTGCAGAAGTTTCCATTCTGCTGCCCTGTTGTCATTTGGCTTACTTGTTTTGAAATGCCTGTCTTCTAGGCTGAAAGTTTCCCAGGCTGCTCCTCTGCACGATAATGAACTTTGGAAAGAGAGAGCTAAAATGATTCAGGTCTTTTTTAGTTCAAGGAATAATGTAAAAACTCATGCAGAGAGAAGCATGCATACGTGCATACACATGTTCCCATTGCAAAACAGAAGAACCGTGGGACTTTTTCAGGCAGGTCTTCAGACCAGTTACTGAGACCAGAAGGCTGAAATTTGAAAGCAGCCTCCATGAGTAAATGTTCTTTGCACTGCTCTTGCGAAATATCATCTAGATTTCCCAAAGCCATGGCTTCTTTAAAGTTGCCGGCTGCACATATTACTCATGCTGCTTAAGGGCTGTTTGTTAAAGTGGCAATGTACACAACCAGATGATTTTGTGCTGAGATAACAGCCCTCCAGGAAGCATGCAGACATTGTAAGTGGGTTGATCTCTGAACTACAAATGCTTCTTATTCAGCTTTGTGTGCCTCCCGTGCCAGAGAGTGCTTCTAGATGCTATGGTCAGACACTTTGTCTTTCCATGTTTGTATTATATGAGAGAAGTAAGGAGAGAGGGTTTTCATCTCTAAGTGCCAAAGGTCTTCTCAGCATTATGACAATATTTAGCTAGTAATTCCCCACATTTCACACACCCTAGGAATTAATTTTCAAGCCAGAGAAGCTTTGAAAATTTTGAACTTCTTTATTAAATTCAAATATATTTTTTTTCTTTGACAATAACTTAAGAGCCCATGTTCCCCACCAAAAACAAACAAACAGAAAAGAGATCTAATTAAACACTGACAGGTCAAAAAAGTCAGCAATGAAGCTGTATGCTCTTCAATAACTCTAGTTCTTTGTAAGTATGCCTTACACTCTAGTTGTGTGACTATATACAGGTTTTAGATGCAGTTTCAGCAAAAATCAATGCATTCATTTACATGTGTCACACTTCCAGGCAAGCAGGACCAAAAGAAATCATTTATATCAATACCAACTGTGTACACGAAGACACTAATCCAACAGTGGATTTTTCATTTTGGCCAATGGCCTGCCCAAAGGGAAAGTGATGCAGAAAACAGAACAAAGAGAAAAACATTAAGAAATATTGAGTTCTGAGTGCCTAACACTGCATCCTTAATGCTCTCTTAATACAGTTCCTAACTGAAAATAAATGAATAAATACCCATCATTTTACTGCATTTACAGAGCTTCAGGACATGGTTGCCATGGAAGAAAATTGCCATAACTTGTGTCCTAATGCTGATATGTATGTCTGCAATTTCCTTTCTCCTTTAGCCTCTTTTAGTTTCATTAATTACGGGTGTTGCTCAGAGAGGTTGTAGACAGCCCACAAGGGAAAAATATTTGAGAGTTTCAAAAGCGTGAAACTTATTTTATGTTCTGAACTTTCACAGTTTCTGTGTAAAGCTAACATCTACCTAATACTTTTGAAAGTCAAGTTCCTTAGGTTATGATTAATATACCACATAGATCCCAATAGGATAATTACAAATTAATCAGCAGTTCAAAACTCCCAAATGGAGTACTATAAGGTTGCCATCCCTTTAAAGCATTCCTTTTCTACTTTCATAGAAAGAAAAATAATCACAGAAGAGTCTGATCTTGGTTTGATTCAGTTCAGTCCCTTTCTCTGTTCTTCAGGCATTTGAGGAACCAAACCTGAAGCTTCAATAACTTAGCAATTAACCAGGCTTTTTAGTGAATTCAGCAGTACATGCTAACAGCGTTAATCCAACCACAAACCATTAAACTAGCTAGACACATGAAAACAATATTTAATGGACATAGAGGCATACAGATAGAGTTTGGCTCACTGCAACAGTGTGTATGTATATAAGCGCAAGTCTCTGTAAGTAATTTAGTCTAGCTCTCCTACAGAAATCACACAAATGTATTTGATTTTTAATTGTGTGAGACTTTGCAGCCCTTTCTTCCAGTTGTACGGTTTAAGAAAACTTCCAAGTTTTGAGCCTCTGTTAAGAAGCTTTACTTGACACCCACAGAAGCCACTAGGAATCTTTCCATTATTTCAGAAGGAGCTAGATTGACGTTATTTAAAACACGGTATCTAGCTATCTAGGCTTTGTTCCTTGCTGTTTGCAAAATTTCTAGAATGGCACTCCATCTCTCTCTTCTGTCTCCACATATGTAAAATGAGAATGACAACTTTACCTCAGAGGAATGTTGCAAAGCTTCACGTATAAACAGATTGGCATACTTGGGTGAAGTTGCTCAACTAACAAGAAGTGTTCTGATGGATGGGCGTCTCTTGGGAGGTCATAAAAACAAAAACAAAGCTGTGTAATTGAGTTTGGGGAAATTATTTTTGGGGCTTTCATAAGCCAAGTCTTATGCAAGATGATTGATTGTGCCTCCTTTTTTCTCTCTCTTATCACCTATATCTTTCCAAATCTAACCATGTTGACTTAGTGGCTTTATACAAAACTAAACCACGGCATAACCCTCATACCTGAAACATATGAAGGAGCACAAAAACTAAAATATATAAAAACAATTACTTAAAAAAAGAAATGGACTTTGTTCCAGTTTCTTAAGCCCTTAGCTGGCTCAACATAGATAAAGTAGCTATGAAAGAACCAGTAAAAATTAGCCTGCATTTTATTTTGTGAACACTGGGAAGTTGGCAAGAGGTAAAATTTTGCAGTGAAACAGGGAGGTGAACAAGTTGTAAATGACTCTAATATATTCCAGATGGCATATTTTACTTGGGAACTGAGTTTAGAGTAATTAGAGGCATGTGAATTTCCTATAAATACTAAACTTCACCAGTTTGACAGTAGAAAGCTCCATCGTCTCTGAAGTCTTTCAACTCCTAAGTGTTTCTTTTTCCCCACTTAAAGTGGAAGTCATGGATTTGTAAATTTGTCTTATTTGACAGACAGAAACCTTTTTCTGTGAAAATACAACATTTTTCTATGCCAGAAAGTTATGAACTCAAGTTCCTCACTGAAGAGGTTTAAAATTGAATGTTTCTTCCCAGAAGAGGTTTTCATTTTTATATACTAGGATCATTATATTATAATTTATTACAGTGTGTGACAAGCAATGAAATCAGTGGAGTTTGCCCTAACTTCAAGATCAGATCTTTTCATTGGTAAAATGATTTTTGCAGATAGATATGCTGAAGACCTTAGCAGATGAATTTTGCTCTTACTTCCCCTAGGACTCTACAAAACTGAAATGGTAAAACCTGGACTGCAGCCTCCAATTCTGCGTGACATTGTTACATTCATTCCTGGACTGAATCCTGGTGTTCATATTTCTGTTGAAGAATTTTCCAGGTTTTATTTGGTGTAAATAGAATAGAACTAAATAAATATAAGGAAAAATATTCTGTCACCACTTCCACCCTCTTTAGCCATATATCAGTGTAAACTGGCTTAGATCCATGGACATAAAGGGGCTAATCTCATTTGCAGCAGCCAAAGATCTCTCTGCTGTTCTCAGTGGAGCAGTATAGATAAAAGTACAGATATAATCTTGCTTATTTAGTTCAGATCTTCAGTTCTGCCAGTCCCAGGTATTCAAAACACATGAGCCAAACAACCAGAAGCATGTGATAAGATGAAGGATAATCAGATTCTAAAATAGTAGTGATTATTTTTATTACTTCTGGGTTTTCAACTTTTATTGGTTAAGGTATGTTGTATATCAGATTCCCCTGCTCTGCAGAGAATTAAAAGCTTGATTTTAACATAAAAGGTCAAATCTCAAAGCATTAGATGATTCCAGAAACCAATGTAATAACAAAACCATTGCTAGCATTAGTTGTAATCAAACTGTTACAGTGGGTAACTGTAGATCTTCATTGATGTCTTTGTTACATCTTTTCTCTTTTTCTCTACAGCATTGTCTTGCACTAAAATAGAACCTCACTAGTTCATTCTTAATGGGGACCCACTGTCAGTTAATGGCATTAGTAAATTACTGAACAGTGGCCAAATCCCAATGGCCTTATTCCCAGAAATCTCTTAGGTTGACAGGAGCTCAGCATGAGTAACTTCAGTGAGTTTTGGCCCTGGATGAAGACCATGAAAGCAGCAGCTTAGAGAAGACCAACTGAAACAAAAGCCTCCCAGACTGACAAGGATTTCAGTAAATTACAAATCATTTACTGATTACAAATTGCTAATTTAAATATCCAGCACTTCAGAGAACTGTGTGATTCAGATGATATACTGTTTCCCTCAGGGTGCTCTATCCATGCTGCGAATCCTGCAAAGCCAAAACCAGCTTAAAAGATTCCTGCCATGGGCACTCACTCCCACCTCCCTTGTTTGCACAGAGTGTACATGACCTGGCTGGTGCTAATTCAACTGTGTGTGTGTTCCCACTCAGAGAAATGATCTCCTGGGGTTTCAAATAGGTTTAAGAAAGAAAGCAAGAAAAACAGAATGGTCATTTCACTCATTCTGCCAAAGATATGTCCACATCAACAGCTGACTTGGCAGGATGGAGGAAGACTTCTGATGAGAAGTCTTCTTGCAATGGGAGATACCTCCCCTCTGGGTAGAAACCACCATTGAGGGTCCCAGCCACCAGCAAAGGCTGATGTGTCTCCTCAGGAGGGGGCTGCCTTTTCAGCCCCCCCTCAGACGGGTCACCTCACCAGGGTTGGGGACAGGAGCCCTGGAAAGCAGTCGGGCTGTGCGAGAGCTCTGATGTAGAGCAACCTGACAGACGTTGAGGTTCCTGGCAGAAAAACAGCCTCTTTGGGGCTGTGCCTATTTTTTTATTTTATTTTATTTTTAACAGCATGTGCTTCTTTTTCTTGTCGCTAATAAACCGGGATTAAGGTTGGTATCCCTTGAGTGCCTGCCGTTCTTAAGCTCTTAGCTCTGGGATACAGATTGCCTTGTGCCACAAGCACTGCAGTAAATCCCACACCGCTAACCTTCAGTCACTAATGGGGCACAAATCCACAGAGCAGAACCACTCGAAACTTGTTATTTAACTTTCTTCTTCCAGTGCCTTCTGTTCAGCTACGATGGAGAATTGTGAGGAAAAAAAAAAAAAAAAAAAAAAAAGTTTATTATAGAATAAAGGCAAAAGAAATATATATTCTGGGAAACAGATTCTCACAACCAAGGAAACCAAGGATAGTCTGTCCAGCATGGATAATTTGAATCAGGAAGAGATTTAACAGCTTGGTGAAAGGGGAAACAGAGAAAGAAAGAAACAGAGAGGTGGAAGATCTTTTCATTCTAACAGGTGAATAACCAAAATATTCATAACCGCCCTATAGGTGAATATTATAGTAGGCTGCAGAAAAATATGGCATATTGAGGTGTAAATTATAGCTCTATATACTTCACTGATTGTTTCATAGCGTAAGTTTAGATTTCAGCTGATTTCCACATAGGTCTTAGGAAGGAATATTTTTTTTAGGCAGAAGGCAGAAACTCTTTCTGCCCTAATATTAGTAAATGTGAAGAAGCATGTAGCTCAGCAGAGCGGCTGGCTGCAGCACTGGCAGGGCTTTCCCATGCTCTCACTTCCCTTCACGTTGTGCTGTGGTGCATTTCAGTGGTCGCCAGCACGTTCACAACTGAAAACAGACATGAGCACTGTTATCACCTACTAGAAACTGGAAATGAAAAATCCACCAAAATCTGTATTCTGCAGCTGTTTATGTTTTTTTCATTGCCCATTGCTCATTTTTATAGGTATGGGTTGGCCTTTTCCTTGAACCTATAACTTACACTTTCAAAAGAAAAAAAGAAAAAAAAAAAGAGCATGCTTTTTGCAATTCCTTCAAGAATTTGCAGAGGAATTCTGGATTCCCTCATCACTCCAATGGGAATATTTTCCAGCCATTGTGTTGCTGAACCATAAAATTAGGACCGCCTAGTGAGAGCATGCCCAGGCACTGGCTGGGAGGAGTGGTGCTGCACAAGATCCCTACCCTGAGCTTCAGCAGGCTTCCCTCGAGAGACCACCCCATACAAAACTGAGAGTTTTATTACAGTGCTAACTGAAAGTGAACACAAATGGGATATCCGGAGAGACCCAGGCAAGCAAAAGGGAAAGCTTTTTGTGTGCTGGCATAGCGGCTCCAGGAGCAAACCCACTGACAAACCACTGGCATGGGCACGCCTTTCCTATTTTCACACATGAACTCACGTGCTAGTCTTTCACCTGAAACTCAGAGCAATGGTTAGCACCGTGTTTATATTTACATCTCCATGCCATAAACCCTAAAGGACTATAACATTACAAGAAATATTTGCCACACCATTGGCAGCAGTAACTGAGCGAAGAATTGCCAAGTGGGAAATCCGAATTTGCAAACTCAGTACTCTGGGCTGCACGCCAAGGCTGTCTGGGCGCTGTGGAGGTGACATGTTCAGGCTCCTCACAGGGAAACCAATGTGCCAACTGCATCCCTGGCACAGCATCTTCTTCTGACATACTTATGGAGAAGAACTGCAACCAAGTCCAGAGGGAGATGCAAGCTGCTTTCTGAGCTTCCTTGGCAGCAACTCCACTTTTGAGTTGTGACTGTACTTTCCCCTATTTACAAGAACAGTTGTTTGTGATACACTACGATCTCTGGTAGGATTTTGAAAAGTGCAGAAATGACAGTAGGACTTTGGTTTCCAAGGATAAACTAGTAAAATCCAAAGTTAATTTCCCTAGTAAAAAAAAATAACAAAATTACTCAGTTATTGCAGCCCAGATTTCAGATGTTGCTGCCAGTGTGGGAGAATCCAAACCCATTTGTTGGTTGCCAGGTGAAATCCATGATCCCTTAAACATGAAGGTTGTAGGGCCGATCTCTATAGCTTCCCTTTTTCAAATCTTACTTCATACCTGTTGTCTCACATCTAACCTTTTCTATCTGTCAGTAATTTTTCAGAGCAATAGAAAAAAAAATCAAAAATATCCTTCAATCTCTGCAGGCCGGCATGACCTATAACTTGCAAAATCCATTAGAAGACAGTGTTTTGTAACCAAATTGTTTCATTTACAACTGCACAGCAGCCAGAAAGAGCACTGTAAATTACAGTTCTGTCACTATAAGGGACAAAGGAAAGGTGTGGGCAGGTTATTGCTATAGAGGAGGAAACCTTGGAGAGCAATAGAATTTAATTTGAATGTTTTTTGCCTAATATTATTTCATATAATAGCAAAGCTGGTACTTACTCATCGATGACTTGTTTTTAGTGGTATATGAAAGCTTTAGTAAGACTGTAGAGGATTTTTTATTCTTAAGGTGTAGCAGAAGAAAGATTTTGAATTCAAACCTTTCTTTTTTTTTTCTTTATACAAATAGTAAAAACATGTAAAATTGGATTAACATTTACAGATAAAATTGTTCTTAATATGTAAAAATTCAGCAGTAGAGTTATCAATATTAATTTGAAAAATCAAGTACTTTTGAGGCTTGAGCCCTGAATGGCACCTGGGTAACTGATGAAGTAATGCTGTCAGAGAAGAGCAAAGAATGTCACTCAAAATCAGAAAGGGACTGAGATATCTGAACCCCATTAATGTCAGATGATGCAAAGCTCACAAATAACGTTAAGCACCTGCTCTTGAGCTAGAAGAAAATTCTCTGCATCACAGTGTTTGGAATGCTGTGGTTTTGAGTGTTTACTCTTTAATAAGCAGTTAAGGATATGGAGAAAGGTTGTCTAGTTAAAAAGTCTTAACACTTATTATTCCATAAGGTCTGAAAACCCGCAGCCTGCAACCCTGAGTGCATCCAATAGGTACTCCAGGGAACTTAGAGCTGGTATTTTTAAGTATATTTCTATTGGGAAAAAAAAATAAATAAAATAAAATAAAATAAAATAAAATAAAATAAAATAAAATAAAATAAAATAAAATAAAATAAAATAAAATATAAAATAAAATAAAATAAAATAAAATAAAATAAAATAAAATAAAATAAAATAAAATAAAATAAAATAAAATAAAATAAATAAAATAATTTTTAAAAGGAACTCTTTCTGAGGTCTTTTAATAATTCCTTTCACAACTTTCAGATGCTCCTATCCATCATAATGAATTTGTAGCAAGAGCAGAGGTTTAATTTAAAAAATGCAAGTTACTTGAAGAGTTTGTAAAATTCTCTCATAAATGAACATTTCCTCTTTGTATTTCCACCAATTTGAAATGGGACAGTGAAGCTAACTAGCTGAGCAATTGTTACTTGAAAAATCAAATACATAGGGGGAAATGCAGTTAACACAATATTTCACATATGTTAATGCTTACAGTTCCATCAGTGTCATCTTTATTTTCTACTTGATATACACCAAAGCTGGCACACAGTTTTAACTGATGAGGTAATGTCATTTTTAATTTAAGGAGCCTTAAGCCGGCCACTTTAACTAGTGATATCATCTTTGCAGTTGTCTCACGGGACTTTATGTAAACATAAGTAATGTGCCCTGGATGGTTTGGAACAGGGTTGTTAGAAATGACATTGGTCATCACAAAGACATTCTTTTTCCTTTGATCTCTTTAAAAATGTCAGACGCTTTATTTTACTGTCATTTTTAGCTCTTCCTTGTATATTAATATGTTCAGAACATTTTGGTGAACCTAATAGTAGAATAAAGGTCTAAACAAATTAATGGCTACATTTTAGTGTCAGTTGTAGTCGGCTAATGAAAAGTAAATGAGATTGTCTGGCTAACAGCAACCTGTTAAGTAAAACGGCAGCATGCCTGAGATGCAAAGAATTACAGGCAGAGATACAATCCAACAGAGACCAGAGCAGAACCTAGGCTCCAAATGCCACCGCATTTTAGGAAAAGATTAAACCAATTCTTCAGACTGTGTCTGCCCTTCCTTCCCACCTAGGGTTGAGTGAAATCATCTGCTAATAAAACTTAAAACCTGACCTGTCTCCACACATGCAGCTCATGCCTCTCTGTGACCATGATGCTCATTTGTATTCTCCGGGTTGGCTCAGTGCACCAAGCTGCCGAGCTCTCCCCAGCCCACTGAAATCCAATTTGTGAGACCCAGCCTCACGTATTGGCATTTCTGGTCACTCAGCTGAGGAACCCTAACATGACTGGTGCTCCCAGGCCTATCATTATTGCATATTATTGCTTTTTCTTATGAAGTCCTTGAGAATCTAGCAAGTAACCGAGGAGGATTTAGCCCAGCCTGTTCAGTATTCATATGCTGAACAAGCATGAACAGTGTAGTGTGCTTGATTCAAATACCTAAGAAAAGGTGATCTGTAATGAGACAAATTTTGTCTGAGAAAACTGAAGTGTTGTGATTGGTGTGTGGATTTTGAGATTCAAAATTATTTGTCCAAATAATGGGGAAAATAACAGATTTTTCTATCACTGATCTGCAACATGGAGGAGTTTTGAAGAAAAACTAATGTTTAGGGATTTATTTATTATTCTGTGGACATATGTTTGGAGGACAGCATATGGAAATCAAAGTATTGTTCATAAAGAGCTCCAGCCAAAAAGACATTTTTGAATTCATAACAGAACTTCACAGTTTGAAAAGAATGCTATGCATTATGTATTGATAACAACACTACACAGACAAAGAAACACAATTTAATAATACAGAATTGTGCTCATGAGATTTCCTTTTTTTTTTCTTGTTAATTGGTTACTTTAGCTGACATTGTCTGCAAGCATAATGGACACCATTCTTCCTAATAGTTCCATGTTGCCAGATGATGTCTACAGACATAATGTAGTCCATTTTAATTATTTCATTTTGCTTACATCTTTCAGCATAATGCATTTTCCAAGCAAGCTAGCATTTTTCTTGATTATCTATGTTGTGTTATGGTTTCTAAATTAATTAGGTCTCCTTCTTTCCTGGAAGTTAAAAGTTTCTTCCTTCCATTTATCTACCAGGTATGATTATGTTGAAGTGATTGATGGAGATAATGCTGAAGGACGCTTATGGGGAAAGTACTGTGGAAAAATTGCTCCCCCTCCTTTAGTGTCTTCAGGACCATATCTTTTCATTAAATTTGTTTCCGACTATGAAACACATGGAGCAGGATTTTCAATCCGTTACGAAGTTTTCAAAAGAGGTGAGAAAAAATTTATTGTTATATTGCTGATCACTTTGTGATTTTTGCTTTCATCAAAAAGTTCACCATAATTTTTAGGAATGGCGGGAATATGGTAAAATGCTTGAAAGAGAGAATTATACTACCTTTGTCATTGCAATGTGGGGCATGTATTTAATGGGTGTAAATTGTTATGAATCCAATGGGTCAGCTGCATTTGAGGATTGACTCCTTTGGGTGTAATCTGATAGTCTTCATCAGCTGTTTGTTTGGATCTTCAGATCTTCTTCAAACCATTAGCTTTTTTTAATTTTTTTTTAATTTTTATTTTATTGTGATAATAATTGCTGTATGATTTACAATGTTACTGCCTTAACAGCACTGTAGCCTTCTGAGTCCCTGTCTTATTCTGATTAGTGCTTTGCTCTGCATTCCCAATAGGCAGCTGTGAGCTCAGAAAGGACCAGTGTACACATGGGCAGCAGATGATGTTACTGTTACTTTCACAAATCATGTTTGGGAGTTAAAGGAGTGGGGAAGGTCACACAGTTCAGAAATTAGTCCTACTGGATGCTTGTGCAGGGAGCACAAATAGTGGTATAGGCTGCAAAAAAAGCCCAGAGAAACAGTCCAGGGTTAACCAGACCAATAGACAGTCTTTCTTTAATAATTCTCTGAATCGATACTAAAAGGACCTTGAGATAATTTTTTTGGCATATGCTTTCCCTACAGTTGGATGGAGATAAATAATTCATATATCCCATTCCTGAAGAATACAGGACCACAACCAGATAGCATACAGAAAGACAAGAAGCTTAAGACAAGGCAAAACCAACCAAGCAACCAAAAATATTGACTTCAACATCAATGATACAAGTCATATTTACAAAAGCAGATAAAAACTCCAAATTTCCAATGCAAACCACTCCCAGACAGTGTTACGTTTTCAGAATGAGTTCAAGTCCTTTTTATGTACCTAAATCAGAGCTGGATTTTCAGTTGTGTTGAGCACATGCACTTGGCGGTAGCCATACTGTTAGTGAGGAGAATCTCAGTAGTGAGGGCTCTCTTCAGTTGCACACTAGTGCTGCTCTGCACAGTGCTAATTGGGGCCACAGACCTCTTGTTCACTATCTTCCTTGTCTGTAAATCCACTCTTGGCTCCCAGAAATTCTTTTGGTGACCTTCAGGGTCAAATTTTTTGAAAGAACTCAGCATCCAAATGACACCAAGCTTTCCTGAAAAATATCTCTATTTATTTTGGTGTCTTTAGGAGGCTAAACTCTTGAAACTGTGTCCTGAAGTTTCTCAGTGCTTATATATATATAGTACCATCTTTCATAAAGACCAAGGCTGAAACATGAGAACAAGTGAAAGAATGGCCCGTGAAACAATCTATTTTAGTAACTGAGTGTTTTCAAGAAGAAAAGCTTTTATTTATTTTCTAATAGTGTAGTGGCAAGTCAGAACTCTGACAGGAATGTTGGGCTTATTTCCTTGTGTGGTCATTTACATTTCTCAGTGATACACATTAAGCACGTTAAGTTGGCATTATGAATGTGATTTTACACACACAGAAGTCAGGAAACTCAAAATTATGGCTCCCAGAACAACTTTAACTCTAGTTCATTCCACATAAACTGTATATTAAGGCAGAAAAGTTATCACCGGGTACAGCATTAGAAAAAGCTGTGTGTACACAAAGGGTACAAGTTATAGTTGTCGTGGGAACACATCCCTTTTTAACTTCTAAGTTAATGCATAGATGCTATTCCAAATTTGCATTTTAATTTCTGTACCAAATAAAGCTGACCAGTTTACCCTGTTATGCAGATGAAGCTCAGATGCGCACACCAGACTAGCATGCCCTGTTTTAGCATATTCACCACCTTGCTTATCATTTCCCAGACATGAGAAGCATTAAAATGATCCCAATCCCAAGCTCCTGCGGCACTGAGACAAAGTCTGAGCTGCACTCCAGCACTCCTACATCCCAAGATGTGAGAGCATCTTTAGTTTTAGAAGAGAAAAATTGCATTACTCTACTCATGCACTAAACTGAATCCTAAACCTCTAGGTTCCTGAAAATATAGGTTCAGCTGAATCCTGAACCAACACTTAGCACATGTGATAAATGATAAATGCATGATAAATGCATTATGGACTTTGAGAGTAGGATCTGCCTTTACTTCTCATCCAGTTCCTGAGCCATCAAAACACTGAAGGAGGTGTTGAGTTCCAGAATAACATGAAATCCATATTGCCTAATGTTTAGCTCACCTGAAATGTTTCTTATTTTGGCTCTGGCAGCCAGCCTCCCATAGGATGGGTACTGACTAGAAGAGGATCAAGATAGTTCACGTCCAACATTCCTAACCTTAGTTTATGGTGTAAATTCAGAGAAAAGTCAGTGTCAACCAAGAAGGCAAATGATCTTCTGGCTCAGTGACACCTATAGAGAGCAAATGAAATGATCCCTTTCTCTTTCTTTGCTCTCTCTTTTGTCTCCCTTCCCTTCAGCTCATCCGTTTTACTATGTTGCATGCACACACACATGTAATCTCCCTGCCTCACAAGTATCTATTTTGTTAGGTCTCTGCAAGAGCCTTTTCTGCCAGTTTCCCATGAAGATTGCTTTGTGGAGTTCCTTGTAGCCTCAGTGTTGATTTAATTCTTGTTTTTTTTTTCACAGTGTCAATAAAGGGTCAAAATCTGTGGAGGGCATTTTAGTGAGGCAGCTCTTCTGAAAACAGTTTTTTGTTTCTTGCACCAGATTGGCTTGAACATGTTTAAAACAACGCAAGCTGGTACTGAGATGCCATGTGTGAATGTAAGGAGCCTGATGATCACATACTCACAGAGCCAGGATTTGGCTGTATTTAATAAAGCAATAATGATCCTGGCTTACATTTTATATTGCATCTTTTATTGGATTCCAAGAGGAGTACAGAGCACTTTATGCTATGAATGGCATACTCCAAAGCTATTTTATCCTGGAACAGCAGCTACTGGTGGGAGTGAGGAGCAACAACTAGAATATAACCCTCCCATACATGACTAGGAGACAAGAGAATGACAGGGAGAGAAGAGAAATATCCAGCGTATGGGGGTGATATAATTATAGGCAAAATGTAATTTCCCAAATTGGAATGGGTCAGGTTACGTGAGCATTAATATCTACATCTTCCAAAATATGCCATGAAGTGTTCTGAATATTGATGTGATAGCTCAAGCATTTCCCGTCAGTGTCTGCTGAAGGACAAAAATACCTGAACTGACTAAATTCATTCATCCCTCTCTCTTGTATGCTGAATTTGCTTGGAAGGTGGCCAAATCTGTGGGGGGTAATATGTTTGGCACATTCACAAGGAAAACATTTTCTATGGTGAAATAAGAGTATTCATATATGCAACAAGCCAGACTGTTTTCCTTCAATGATCTGTGTTAAGCATTGGAAGTCCTCTAAGGTTCCTGACTACAGTCTCTAAGGAAGCTGGGCATCCTCATCCACACTGAAAGCTCACACACACTCATTCCCCAGCACAGAGCTGTTGCAACCAAACTCTGTTGCCTGTGTCCTTCTTTTACTCCATGTCAGAAGAGCTTCATCTGAGTCATCCTACCCAAACTCCCCAGGTTGGCTACCATCCACAGATGTCCCAAACCCTGTAAATCACTTTCCATTAAACCAGGAGTGTCAAAAGTCAGAGAGGGGGGTACCTGAGTTGACCTCATGGGAAGATGTGTGGGCAGTGCCTGCAGCTTGAGAGCACACCTGCAGATGTGGGATCCACAGAGAGGATTCCCGAGGGACCTAAACAAAGGAGAAACATGATCTGTCAACAAGAGATTGACTCTGGTTTTAGTCCCTTGTATTCAAGCAAGTCCAGTGACCTGGCTTCACATCTCCAGCACCTCTTTCCTGCTCTACCGAGAGCAGTGTTTGGAGCATCACTTTATGCCATGGTGGGGACATGGGGGAAACCAATGTGTCAACATTGACATTAGGTGACTTCTTGCAACACTGCCTGTAATCACACAGTTTATCATGCCTGCACTAACAGCAACATTTTACTGGTGCACCTGTGTCAACACCACTCAGAATGAGTCACTCACCCTTGGTACGTGTACGAATTACCTTTCACATTTAGTTTGTCAAGGAGGCATAGGTCACATCTGGCAGAGTTACTGAGTCAGTGCTCCAGGAATCTGAAACCACTACTCCCTCTACTGAATTCACTCACCCGCTTTTGGAAAAAAAAAAATCTATTTCACCAATAAAAGCCTGTCAGCCATAAGATTTAAAGATTTGAGCTTGAAGGGGCTATAATTATTTCTCTAGGGCTCTGTCGAGATTTCTGCAGCTTACACTTTCATTGTTCCCACATGACTTTGTATTTGTCATAATTTTTTTCTAGAGCTGGTACAAGTTTTCATATTGTTCCATACAAATTGAAAATTGGAGATCAGACAGTGTATGTGAATTGCGCTTTAAAACCTGACTATCAGTAATATGAACAAGCTGGGTGAATGATTAATACAGTGATTAAAATGAGGTGTTTCATTGAAAAGCCACCTTTGCTGCTGGAGAGACAACACAGCCTAATTTGTTTTCCAGCTAACTGCTTTGCTTAGTAGCATAGTGTTAACCCAGGTGATTTTTTCTCTCTCTTGCAGGACCTGAATGCTCCAGAAACTTTACTTCATCAAGTGGAGTGATAAAGTCCCCTGGATTCCCTGAAAAATATCCCAATAGCCTTGAATGCACTTATATTATCTTTGCACCAAAGATGTCAGAGATTATACTGGAATTTGAAAGCTTTGAACTAGAACCTGATTCAAATACCCCAGGGGGAGCGTTCTGTCGCTATGACCGATTGGAAATCTGGGATGGATTCCCTGATGGTAAGAGAAAAATGGACTGTGATACACATAACCATTACTCCACAGTGTGCTGCAGAAGGCATATTCTCATTTTTTTAAATGCCAGAGTAGAGAGGTCCTTGTTTGATTTATTTGAAATGAGTTGAATTAAAGAGAAATGGGGAAAACGCTCTGTAAATTCATTCAGTAAAGCATATCACAGTGTGAAGTACTTTTTTAATGAAATATATGTACTTTTGAACAGTTGGCTTGGGGAAAAAATGCATTTGTAGAGGGAATATGTGATGGGCTTCCTACACTAAAATATGAAACCCTATGAGTCCCAAACTTTCACAGATAAAACACAAGAATTTTCCAGTAATATCCAAAAACTTGCACAAATTGGAGTTCAGGTACTAACTCTCCAGCCGGAGGAAACAGGTTTCAGAACTGCTGACCAAGCAGAGAATTTCTTTGCTAGAGCAAATGTGGCATCCATAGTTACACGCACTGAACAATTCCCCAGGTCAATGGGCAGTCCCATTGCCATTCGGGTAACATTGGTGATCAGGCACTGCGGTGTTCCTCTCCCACAGTGCTCTCTCTTCCAGCAGTATAAACAAATCAAAGGCTTTATCTTTGCTAATTTATAATCTCTGATTAGCTGGGCACATGTGCCAGGGTGGGTGTGTTGGTGCCCTTCTGGAACGTACTTCTCTGACATCTCAGTAATTTTCCACTTAGTTGTTGATGACACTTGACTTTGTTTAATTCAATAAGTGCCCAACTAGATATTAGCTAAGTCTATGGAGCCAATGAGCCCTCATTTCACCCCATATCCAATATTATATCCCTTTTCTACACTGAGACCAGTTAACAAAATAACTGTGTGATTTCTTTATTTTTTCACCTAAGTCAGCCAGTCCATATTAGCCAAATCCCCTCTAGGAAAGGGGCAGCCATGGACCCCAGCTAGGTAGGCTGCAGTCTAAAAGGGGCTGCTCATGATAAGTACCTAACCTTTAGGATGCCCTACTGCCCATACAAATTGTGCAAACATCTATGTAATACTTTTTGTGATGTTTTTTTCAGTATTTTCCTGTATGTTGCAGACTGATAAAGGGAAGCATCATGTAGCTGCCTTTTATCTTCTTTCTTTTGTAACTTGTTGCAAAATTCATTGACTGATGAAAATTCATGATTGATGTTGTTTTGTTGGGTGCTAATTACAGATATTTCAGTTTTCCACTGGTGTGCTAACCCATATTAATAGATATTTTCTGGCAGTTTCTACAAACTGCTAATGCTACATCAATATTTCATTTAAATGAAAACATATAACTTCAGGAACATATTTTAATAACTCATCTAAACTTGCCTGCTTTCCTAGATAAATCCCCAATATCATTTTAATTAAAGTATTTATTGATACTCTGGTAAATAGGTGTGTGCTTTTTAACATATATTTGTTCTTCCTTTTTGTTTTATGCTTAATGGGTTTATCACGGCTCTTTTCAATCCACTCCAATAAACAGCAAAGAAAGAGCCATAACAGTAACTGAAAGACTACTTAGTATTTAATGCTTCAGTTAGGAAAAACAGTATTCTAACAACACAATAATGATGTCTGGAACATTTAATAATAGCTTTATTTGTATATAGGCCAAATCTTTTCAAGCTAAATTCCTGTAGAACTTGGATTTCAAATGACTTGTGAAAAGATGATCCAATCAATCAATTTATGTGTAATATTACCAAAAAGAAATGCATTATTGTTAGTGTCAGAGGGTTTCAAAGTGGTAATTTCCTGGTTCAAGAAAGTGACTGAGCCATACTGAAGAGCAATTAACAACAGGCATTATCTGCCTTCCAATTCCCTCACAAACTGTCTAAATCCAAAATGCTCCTGACATCCAATAAGGGTGTTTACATGTTTGTAAATATTCAGCTGAATTTGTAGACTAGAGAGAAATGTTTCCTTAGATACAAACTGTTGGAGCTTGTAGTGGTTGTAGGGAAGCATTTCCTACATCATTTCACTGTGGGATGCTCTTTAGCCAGCAGTCAGGCTTTCTTGTTTAACTTAACAAAGGCAGAGAGGATGTGATTTCTTCTGTATAAATGCATCACAGGATGAATACTTAAGAGGGAGAACTATTTCAGCCAAAGAGCAAAGATGACACAGGAAACTGCTGGTATGATCTGGCAATAGACTGAAGATAGGGGTGGGAGAGAAGAGACGTGACATAAATCTAATTTGCATCTACATGGAAGTAGTACATTTCAGAAAAATATTCAATAATTTGGCTGCCTTTGAGCAAGGGAGGCTCCTCCAGGATGAGTCTTTGTTCCTGTTTCCCTACAGTCCATGAAACAACATTTTGAAGATATGTTTTGAAGCACCAGGCTTGAGAAACAGTCTCTGGTTGCATGTACTGCTTAATCACTGGCATGCTCCCTTGCACAGTTTTAGCCCACATCAGCTTAAACTTCCCCACATAATTCCCAAGCACGGTTTGGAGGAGCGAGGGGCTGTTCCCAGCAGGCACATTGGACATGGCTGTCTGCTTCAAAAGGAAGAGCCATATGGGAGCGAGCTGTGTCACACTGCTAGTCTGGTCCCAGAAACAGTCCCTGGCCACTGACCGCAGGTCCAGAGGATGCTCCCTGGCCAGCTTTATTTTCTCATGTGGACATAGCCATAAAGAAGTAAGCTATTTCACTTTGCTGTACTACATCACTGCTCACATGCCCAGTTGAGGTAGAGGTTAAAGTCCCCATTGCACTACACTTATATAAACACAGAGTAGAAGGAAGTCTAGCTCTAATAATGGGACAGACAGCTGGCCTTAGAGGAAAGCAATGTACAAGAAGGAGTTTAACACTTTAATTTGTTTAATTGTAAACTTTTATTCTATAAATGTTTGGAAAAAGTGTATGTCCTTCAGTTCAAGTCCCCTGATCCAAGCAACACAGCTCTGGTTTGCAGAGATTATGATTTTTTTGTTGTTGTTTCTTTTCTCTCTCTCTTTTTTTTTTAATAATATGACAGAACAGTTTGGTGGAAAGTAGTCATGACTGTAACCAGCGCAGAATGAGGTGGGCAGCCTGCTGAACATGGTGCTCTCCTCTAACTCTGGAGAGCAGGCACCGATGTTTGAGCCAGGTACTGCCAGTCTGAGCAGAGAACAGCACCCCTGCACCAGTCTCCTCACCCCAGAAAAAAAAAAAAAAAAAAAAAAAAAGAGAGAGAGAGAGAGAGAAAGAGAGAGAAATTTTCTCTTAAATAAAAAATAACAATGATATTTAAAAGAATATTTTTCTTCAGAAAATTTGCCAGCAACCATAATGATCATTCATGAAGAAGCTAATTCTGAAATCTGTCATGTTTGTGAAGTCCTCAGCCTTCCTGGTCATCCTTTTAGTTGAGTGAATCTGGCAGGTGCTCAGTACTTGCATCTTGATTCTGCAAAACAAGTGCTTATCTTCAGAACGCATGAGCGGTTAGACTTACTTCAAAAGGAATTCACAGAGGACACTTACAGGTCTGAAGTTAAGCACTAGTGTAAGTGTTTTGGCAGTTCAGGATGGGAATGATAGGCATTCAGGAACACCTTAATCCTGGTATTTTGTTTCTACATAACTATGCCACGGGAACCCTTTGGTCTATTCTTTAAAACAAAGCAAAAAGTGAAACACTGTTGGAGAATATTTGGGAATTACAGGTGCATTTTGCAAATATTGGGCAGAAAAGGGATGGTGGTTTGAAGACAGTAACAGGTAGAGCAGGAGCAGGAGAGAGTAGATCACAGAATAGAAATGTATGATTTTGAATAAATAAACTAGACACCAAAAATGTCTTTGCCCAAAGCACAAATACACCTCAGCGAGCCTTGGCCAAGAACAGTCCATTGATGACTTTGAAGAAAAATAGCCCACTCAAAACCAGGACTAGCTTAAGTGACAAACTGCACATATTCATCATGCAGCTCTCTTTGAAACTCTATAGACTGTCTACTAGGGTTCAAAAGTAATATAAAGTTTACATACGGTTTGAGAACCACAGGCTAAACATTGCTGCTTCAGTCAATACCACAAGAGCTTCCACTGAATTACAGAGCAAAACAGGAGACTTTACTGCAGTTGTTAACATCAGTGCAAATGAAGGTTGCTATTAATCTGGATGTTTTCCTCCTCTATTGTGGTTGCTTTCTTCACTCTTGTGAGAAACCATTACGATATAAAAGTGTATGTAAGCTCAGTGTGACTAGTGGACTGTGAAAACAGGATTCATTTTTCAATTCTTTTCTCTTTAGCATCCTAAACAGTGTGCAAATGTTTTGCCAATAACAATCACACTGCTGTGAAAATATTGTCACAGCACACCAGCACACTTATAAAGGCCAAGTTTAAAATTCAGTAAACTGGCTAGTTAACCAAACATTTCTTCTAATATTTTAGAATATTTTTCTAATATTCTAAAAATATAGAATATTAAATATATTCTGATATTCTAATAAAATATAGTATTTTTCGTTGCTTTTTTTTTTTTATAATTATTACTCTATTCCAAAAGCTCAGATTTCAATAAAAAGTACAAATACATATTTCAACAAGTCTCAAAATTAGCTGATACTTACAGTCTTTGAAAGCTAGAAAGGCAAACAGCAGATTTGGAATTAATTTCACCTTTTATGGTGTCAGTTGTATGAAGCAAAAGAAAAGAAGAATAAGTAGGGACAACGTTTCTGTTTAGCCTTAAGCCGTCAGCCATATTCTATACAAATGATAACTCAGATCCTGTAAACCTTCACACATATTTACTAAGAATAACCAAGGATTTATTCAAGCACTAAAATTAGCCTCGGCATTTTGGGAAAAAGCTTGTAAAACAGCTTTCTTGGTTATTCCTCCATCATTTAACCTAAAAGTAGTTCTTTTCTACTACAACATACCATGCCAGTGGACAGAGGAGCCAAAGTCTCAGAAATAGCTAACGCACGTGCAGTCAAGTGAAGTAACAGGCTCACAAAAAATGCCTCTGTTCTGCAGGTAATGTAGAAGTGACCTTGAGTGAGGACATTTCCAAGTGGCTTATATTTGGAGTAAGCCTTCCTGCGGGATGCCAGCAAAGTGACATGATGGTCTACAGGCAGAGCCTGCAAAGAGCTTTCTGGGCCTAATGACTTTTCAGCACCTGCTAGCCTAAAATTCCCATCTGGGGCTGTATCTGTTCTATTATGAAAGCTCATCTCAGGTCATAAAGCAGAGTCAGAAAAAAGGAAAAAGGCAGGGAAAAAGAAGAATTTTAGTTGTGTTAGCTATTTATATAGGAAAAGCAAGAATCTTTATTTGATCCAGTTCCACTTAGATCTGGATATATTAGCTCCATATTAGCTCAGACAAGTAAGGTTTACATGTTGTGCAAAAAATGCAATACCTTTTTCTGTCATGTTCTGCAAGTTTTTGGCTCCTGCATCTACACAGCTAGTAAAGGGAATGGTACTATGATAGCAGTGCCAATCTGCAGAAGACTGAAATGCAGAAACATTAAATGTGTCTTAAAAATTATAAACCAGTGAGTCATGGGGAATCTTAAAGCCTGTCTGCTTTAAACAAAGTTCTCTTCTGTTTGTCATTTCAAAGACGCTTCCCCGCAGGAAATGAGAGGAAGGAGGCTCAGAATGTCCTAACATGATGGCCTTATACTCCTTGTTTTCTTGCAGATCAGTGACTGTAATGTCAAAAGACCATCATGTGAAAGAGCAGGATCAGAGCTGTTTACACATACAGAATGATATATATATACCAGAACTGCAGCAATTGGAGCCTGAAGTGGGGCATTATTTTGTGTTTTAAAAAGGCTAGTAATGGTAACAAAAAAACAACCAGTTTCTCGCTACAGATAATAAAACTGTAAAGCTTTAATGACTTCTAGAATAAGAAAGAATCCAACTCATATGCTGTATAGGGTGTTCCACACTGTCAATACCACATTGAACAACCCTGGTGAAAAAGTCTGGACTGGCAGGTACTATAAATGCCCTGAGATTGCCAAAGTAACTGAAGACTAACTCTGGCCAGAATATGGTTTGAAAAATAGATGCTGGCAGGAAAAGCTATATCATCTGAGCTCTCTCTTTCTGGCAACTCGAAGGCCTTACAGAAATGTGTAGCTTACATAATGAAGTTATTCCAAGCTGGAACTGTTTTACTTGTTGGAAAATGCCAACAAATGACTACAAAATGATGTTAGCTGTGGATTTTCTTTGAACTGTGAATAATTATGATATATAAACATTTTATATTTTAAACTGAAAGTTAAATGGAGTTCCTAGAGATATGACAAGGTGTTAATTTAAGCCTGGAAACCAGTGGTGTAAGCATTAGAATGACGTTCTCTGATTAGTTTTATGATTGACTCCATGCATGGCGTTTTAGCATTATCTGTTCTTATTGTTTGTAAGCACAGATGTATCACTACTCAACAGCCTAGAGACCTATCTGTAGGGAATGCTCAAGTGCAAGAAGGCCACATATGTTAGTTGTGATTTGAGTAGCTTAATTAAGGGAAAAGATTATCTCACTGCACAGGAAATCCAGAAAAATATCAGGAACCAGTTTATACATTATTAACACTGAGAGAAATCATGTGTGCTTGTTCTGTAAGATGGAGGTATACTTAAGAAATCCTTGCACTTTTGAATGGATTAATATTTTCTTCTTGAATTCTTTTACAATATTCTTTAATATTGAGCATATGGGTGAACAATCCATGAGGATGTCCTGAAAGTCTAAATAGGAGGGGAAAAAAAAAAAAAAAAAAAAAAAAAAGAGAGAGAATTTGGTCATTGTCTCAATACAAGAGCAATTTTTTTAATTTATTTTTTTCCCAAATCTGCTATAAAATTAACAGATTGTCTGCAGCATTGGGCATAAGTCCTGGAAAATGTTGTCTGAGCTTTTTCTAGAGCTAAGGGTATTCATCATCTTGTTGGCTGGGTGGGCAAATCAGGACATTCAGATGTCCTTGTCATAAATAGGTGCTTCAACCACACTTTGGAAAATACTTTTGCTGTTTTGTACATGTAATTTTGCGCATCATTGCCCTCTCTGTGCACTTTAAAGGACACATTTTTGAAATCCTGGTTCTTTACGTTTTCAGAGGTTTTATGGAGTGTTACCTGGAACATTTTAGAACTAAGATTACTGGGGCAGGGTAAGCAATTTATTGTTCATTGCTAAGTTATTGATGAGGTTGTGATTTTAAACCATTGTAGAGGTTCACTTATTCCTGCTGAGGGAATCGCTTTGGAAGCTATTGTAGTGTCATCTATTGTTGCAGCAGAAGTGGTAGTTTACTATTATATTCTGTCTTTTTGCAGTTGGCCCACACATAGGGCGCTATTGTGGGCAGAACAACCCAGGCCGCGTCCGCTCTTCAACAGGGATTCTTTCAATGGTATTTTACACCGACAGTGCAATAGCAAAAGAGGGATTCTCAGCAAACTACAGCGTGTCGCAGAGCAGTGTATCGGAAGGTCAGTATTTATCCATCCTGCAGAGCTTCTTGGAAAATATTCTCTGTTATGTCTTCTTGCACACCAGGTGTTGCATGAAACTTTAAAGAAACCTTAAATAAATAAGATGGTGGGGGAGGATTGGTTCTGTTTTTCTTTCCTTTTTTTTTTTTTTTTTTTTTTTTTTTTTTTTTTTTTAAATACAGCTACCCTTTGAAAAGCTGTTTTCCTCAGAGTTTTATTCCTCAGTATTGCCAGGAAGTTGGAAAAATTATCATTAAAAACCGTGCTGACCAAGGAAACACGGAAATGCAGAGCATTTGAATAGTTACATTAAAACAATGAAACATGAACAATGAATGCACTATCCAAAGCCTTCTTTTATTACATGGAAAAAGCTTTGATGATCGATTTCTTGAATAAAAAGAACCCATTTAATAATACGTGCTCTTGTTAAACCATTTCATAAGCTATCGAAGCTTTGTTCTCTGTTACTTTGCTCCCAGTTGCCTCATTTTCATGCTTACTCTTTGCACAGAGAATGAAACCAAGTGAGGGAGACACAGGAAAATAATGGGCTGTGTTACAACATGTCCTTGCAGATTTCCTTTCTTTGCTTAATGATAAAATATGCTTTAAATCAAACTCTCCTTTCTGTGACTGAGTTTTGAGTAGATTCGGAGTTAATGTAGTTGTTTAATCAAAGAAGGAACAAAGGAAAAATCAGTAAACTGAAATTATTGGTGTTTCTCCTCACCTCTCCTTTGTCCTTGCATCTTCATTAGCTACCATGTAGATGCACAGCAAGGAGGAGTTAATGGGACATGCCCCAGCTGGCATGAATGGGAAGAATCCACGAGACTGGACACCTGTTTTTTAGATATTTTGATATGACTCCAACCTAGCATGACTTGTGTCCTCTGTAGTGGCTAATCCTTCTGATTCCAATCAGAAGCTGATTTACTTGAAGTCTTACCCTAAAGTAGTTCAGTTTCAGTACTTCACCAAAGGCCCCTGCTACACTGAAGCAGCAGGGAAATGGGGAAATGGGTGGAACACAGGAAATGCATTTTTTTCAGCAAGCTTGATAATTCTGTTATGGAGCACCTTAACTACAAATTAGTCTCCAAGGCTAAGTCAATTTTCACTTTCACACTTTACAGAATGCTTTCTACTCTCCTCCTCTTTAGGTCCAATGCACAGAAGCAGTGAGCTGTAGCTCTCAAAGCTCGCAATTGCATTTGCTCAACAGATGAGGTGAATCAGAGGCAGCAGCAGAGCAGGCTTCCCATAGTAACATGGAAATGGTAGTCCTGACCTTAATACTGAATCCAGACAGAAGTCTCTAGTAGGGGGGTCTTGAAAACTGACTAAGCACCCACCCCTCTGTTAGAGACACAGCTACTTCTCTCAGAGCCAGACAAGGTGTGTTAAGAACAAGTATGTACCCAAATGTCAGGGCCTCTACTTCACACACTGGCATTTTATCTTAAGCTACCAGTGAAGGAATGATTTATACTAATATATGGTGAAGTTCCCAAACTGAAGTGTAGCCGCATGTTCTGCCCTTGCAATGCAGCTGGTAAACCCCTGGCAGAGGTCCAAAAGCAGCTGTTTCTGAGGATCCATCTAAGGCCACTGGCTTCTACTGCTTCAGTAGTAATATCTTTTGCCGAGTAGTAATATCATTTGCCGAGGCGATCGGCTCCGGGGCAGACGCGTTCTGCGGCGGAGCGGGGGATCGGGCCAGGCAGGGCTAACTTTCCGGCATCGAGCCGACTTCAGGGAGCCGCCAGGAGCCGGCAGCCCTCGTGAGGGACGCTGACGAGGCGAAGGCGGAGCCAGCAGCGTCCCCTCCCCGGCTGTTCAAAAGCAGCCCCTAGGGAGCGCGAGCGACCAGGAGCGCGGCGACCAGGACGGGCAAACAGGGAGTGGCGCGGCAGTTCGCGCAGGCAGGGCGAGCAGGAAGGGCGGAGAGCAACACCCTCCCACACGAGCACCTGTTAACGACAGTCGTTAGCTAGGTGATAATGGTCTCCACCAGGCACGGAGCGCTCTGCAGGAGGTCGGTACACACCCAGACCGACTGCCTGTTAAGGAATGCAGCGGTTCAGGTCAACGGATGCAGGGAGTGTCAGAGCCTGCTGCTGCCATCAACGGGAGGCAGGGACGCTGCGTGTGTGAGGTGTGAGCAGGTGGATGACCTGGTCCGCATGGTGGCGGAGCTCAAGGAGGAGGTGGAGAGGCTGAGGGCCATTAGGGAGTGTGAGCGGGAGATTGACTTCTGGAGCAACTCCCTGCAGGGCATCAAGGAGAGGTACCGGGGTGAGACACCCCAAACGGGGGTGGACCCCTTGCCCTGTCGCCGTCGGGCTGAGGGAGGGGATCTGGGAGCTGAGGAGGAGTGGAGACAGGTCCCTGTGCGACGTGGCAGGCGATGCCCTCCCCCTCCGGCCCCACCTTCCCAGGTGCCCTTACAAAACAGGTTTGAGGCCCTGGAGATTGAGAGACCGGTAGCTGAGGAAGAGATAGAAAGTGTTCCCAGGAGGATGCCTAGGGCGAGGAGGTCGACTCCACGCATCAGAACTGCCTCCACCAAGAAAGAAAGAAGGGTGATTGTCGTGGGAGACTCTGTCCTTAGGGGGACAGAGGGCCCTATTTGTCGGCCTGACCCTACCCGTAGGGAAGTCTGCTGCCTCCCTGGGGCCAGGGTCAGGGACGTGGCCAGGAAGCTCCCCAACCTGGTGCGCCCCTCTGATTATTATCCGCTCCTGATAATCCAGGCGGGCACTGATGACATTGACAACAGAAGCCTGAAGGCTATCAAAAGAGACTTTAGGGGACTGGGACGGTTAGTGGACGGAGCAGGAGTGCAAGTAGTTTTTTCGTCCGTCCCTACGTTGACAGGAAGGGGTACGGAGAGGACAACGAAAGCCCACCTGTTAAACACGTGGCTCCGGGGCTGGTGCCTACGCAGAAATCTTGGGTTTTTCGACCATGGGGCAGTTTACTCAGCACCTGGTCTGGTGGCCGTAGACGGGTCCCTATCCTTTAGGGGAAAAAGGATCCTGGGCCAGGAGCTGGCGGGGCTCGTTGATAGGGCTTTAAACTAGGTAAGAAGGGGGATGGGGCTGGAGCGAGGACTGTTGGGGCTGTACCAGGGGGAGCAGTGGCAAGGCCGGAGGATAAGGTAAAGGCCCAGCTGAAGTGCATCTACACCAATGCACGCAGCATGGGTAACAAACAGGAGGAGCTGGAAGCCATCGTGCAGAGGGCAGGCTACGACTTGGTTGCCATCACGGAAACGTGGTGGGACCAGTCTCATGACTGGAGTGCTGCGATGCCTGGCTATAGGCTCTTCAGAAGGGACAGGCAGCATGGAAGGGGTGGCGGTGTGGCTCTCTATATTAGAGAGTCTTTCGATGTTGTAGAACTCGAGGCTAGGAATGACAAGATCGAGTCCCTTTGGGTTAGGATCGGCAGGGACAACAAGGCTAGTGTCCTGGTCGGGGTCTGCTATAGACCGCCGAACCAGGATGAGGAGACGGATGAGGAGTTCTACAGGCAGCTGACAGAAGTTGCGAAATCGTCAGCGCTTGTACTCGTGGGGGACTTCAACTTCCCAGACATATCCTGGAAGCACAACACAGCCCAGAGGAAGCAGTCTAGGAGGTTTCTGGAGAAAGTGGAAGATAGCTTCCTGACGCAGCTGATTAGTGAACCTACCAGGGGTGGTGCCCTGCTAGACCTTCTCTTCACAAACAGAGAAGGACTGGTGGAGGATGTGATTGTCGGGAACAGTCTTGGGCAGAGTGACCACGAAATGGTGGAGTTCTCTATTCTTGGCGGGGCCAGGAAGGGAACCAGTAAAACCACTGTATTGGACTTTCGGAGGGCTGACTTTAGGCTGCTCAGGACACTGGTTGGTGGAGTCCCATGGGAGGCGGTTCTGAAGGGCAGAGGGGTTCAGGAAGGCTGGGTGCTATTCAAGAGGCAAATCCTAATGGCACAGGAGCGGTCTATCCCCATGTGCCCAAAGATGAGCCACCGGGGAAGACGACCAGCCTGGCTCAACAGAGAATTGTGGCTTGAGCTTAGGAGGAAAAAGAGGGTTTATAATCTTTGGAAAATTGGGCAGGCCACTAGGGAGGACTATAAGGATGTAGCAAGGCTGTGCAGGGACAAAATTAGGAAGGCCAAAGCTCATCTGGAGCTCAAGCTGGCTACTGCCGTTAAAGATAACAAAAAACGCTTTTATAAATACATCAACACAAAAAGGAGGACTAAGGAGAATCTCCATCCTTTACTGGATGCGGGGGGAAACTTAGTTACAAGAGATGAGGAAAAGGCGGAGGTGCTCAATGCCTTCTTTGCCTCAGTCTTTAGTGGTAAAACCGGTTGCTCTCTGGATACCCAGTACCCAGAACTGGTGGAAGGGGACGGGGAGCAGGATGTGGCCCTCACCATCCACGAAGAACTGGTTGGTGACCTGCTACGGCACTTGGATGTGCACAAGTCGATGGGGCCGGATGGGATCCACCCAAGAGTACTGAGAGAACTGGCAGAGGAGCTGGCCAAGCCCCTATCCATCATTTATCAGCAGTCCTGGCTATCGGGGGAGGTCCCAGCTGACTGGCGGCTAGCAAACGTGACGCCCATCTACAAGAAGGGCCGGAGGGCAGACCCGGGGAACTACAGGCCGGTCAGTTTGACCTCAGTACCAGGGAAGCTCATGGAGCAGATCCTCTTGGGAGTCATCATGCGGCACTTGAAGGGCAAGCAGGCGATCAGGCCCAGTCAGCATGGGTTTATGGAAGGCAGATCCTGCTTGACGAACCTGATCTCCTTCTACGACAAAGTGACGCGCTGGGTGGACGAGGGAAAGGCTGTGGATGTGGTCTACCTTGACTTCAGCAAGGCTTTTGACACCGTTTCCCACAGCATTCTCCTCAAGAAACTGGCTGCTCTTGGCTTGGACTGGCGCACGCTTCGTTGGGTTAGAAACTGGCTGGATAGCCGGGCCCAGAGAGTTGTGGTAAATGGAGCCAAGTCCAGTTGGAGGCCAGTCACTAGTGGCGTCCCCCAGGGCTCGGTGCTGGGGCCGGTCCTCTTTAACATCTTCATCAATGATCTGGATGAGGGCATTGAGTGCACCCTCAGTAAGTTTGCAGATGACACCAAGCTAGGTGCGTGTGTCGATCTGCTTGAGGGTAGGAAGGCTCTGCAGGAGGATCTGGATAGGCTGCACCGATGGGCTGAGGTCAACTGTATGAAGTTTAACAAGGCCAAGTGCCGGGTCCTGCACCTGGGGCGCAATAACCCCAAGAAGAGCTACAGGCTGGGAGAGGAATGGCTGGAGAGCTGCCAGGCAGAGAAGGACCTGGGAGTGATGGTGGACAGTCGGCTGAATATGAGCCAGCAGTGTGCTCAGGTGGCCAAGAAGGCCAACGGCATCCTGGCTTGTATCAGAAACAGTGTGACCAGCAGGGCTAGGGAGGTGATCGTCCCCCTGTACTCGGCTCTGGTGAGGCCGCACCTCGAGTACTGTGTTCAGTTCTGGGCCCCTCGCTACAAGAAGGACATCGAGGTGCTTGAGCGGGTCCAGAGAAGGGCGACGAAGCTGGTGAGGGGCCTGGAGAGCAAGTCCTATGAGGAGCGGCTGAAGGAGCTGGGCTTGTTCAGCCTGGAGAAAAGGAGGCTCAGGGGTGACCTTATCACTCTGTATAAGTATATTAAAGGAGGCTCTAGCGAGATGGGGGTTGGCCTGTTCTCCCATGTGCCTGGTGACAGGACGAGGGGGAATGGGCTAAAGTTGCGTCAGGGGAGTTTTAGGTTAGATGTTAGGAAGAATTTCTTTACTGAAAGGGTTGTTAGACATTGGAACAGGCTGCCCAGGGAGGTGGTTGAGTCACCATCCCTGGAAGTCTTCAAAAGACGTTTAGATGTAGAACTTAGGGATATGGTTTAGTGGGGACTGTTAGTGTTAGGTCAGAGGTTGGACTCGATGATCTTGAGGTCTCTTCCAACCTAGAGATTCTGTGTGATTCTGTGTGATCTTTTTGAAGAGTGAGAAAAGAATTCAGACTCCATGCCCTATCAGCCTTTGAACTCACTATATTGACTGGATTGTCAATTGACTCTAAATTATCTAGGTAATTTTTATGTCAACAGAAGGAGATCGGATGGAGATGGTCAACTCATTTAAAATACAGCACATTACAGAAGAGGTGGTAATTCCCTTGTGTCAATACTCTTCTGACCTAGATTCAAATTTAGTTGATGTGTTTCTTCCCAGTGTCCAGGACCTAAAGAGAATAGCTTGAATTTTTAAAACATCTTACACTTTTTGTACTGGAGTAAATAGTTCTAAACAAAATTGTTTTGTACAGTCTTATGGTTTGTCTTTCCTGGCTTTGTGTATAATTATGAGTTGAGCATACATTGTTTTATATTATGAATCTAAAGAAGTGAGTGTGCTACCCTAGAAAAGAGAATTCTATTGTCCTGTATTGAAATGGCAACAATGCTGGGCTAAAAATATTTGTATAGCATTATTATTGCAGGAATTGCCATGGCAACTTGAATGACAGTATTAAGAATGACACCATAAGCACCATACTGCCTCACTTAAAGTTGCTAAAGAATTCAAAGTCACATAAAAATAAATTCTTTAGATATTCATATTCAAAGCAGGAAAATGTTCTCATTATTCAAAGTCTACATCAAAAAGCTGACCATAGTAATGATGGTAATTTATTTTTCTTCAGATTTCCAGTGCATGGAACCACTAGGTATGGAGTCAGGAGAAATTCACTCTGATCAAATCACTGTCTCCTCCCAGTACAGTGCTATCTGGTCTTCAGAAAGGTCCCGGCTAAATTACCCTGAAAATGGATGGACCCCAGGGGAAGATTCTGCCAGGGAATGGATACAGGTAAAAGATAATACTTTAAAGATATTATTAATAATACCCTGTGGAATTTTATTGAACGTGGAGAATGCAAAAGAAAGAGCAAAATAATACAGCAAAGTACTTCTACATAATCTAAGAATCGTTGCAAGTGAATAGCTCACATTCCTTATTAGACACACACAAAAAGACTGACTCCCAAAGGTATAAAAAAAAGGAAAGGTCAGGAAGATTAATTCTTCTGCTTCCTACGTCTATTGTTTTTTCAGTCTTCTGGGCACAAATAACAGAGATTTTGGTTTAGTGGAAAAGTCAATATTAGCTTAACATGCACTTAAAGTGGAATGTCCCAGTAAACTGAGCATGTGCTATGTCTCAAGCTGATTATAGTTAAGCATTAATACAGGATGGTGTTTTCATGCACTCAGATTTCACCTCAGAAGACCTAAATCCCTTCTAGAATATCTCACACATGAGATGAGTTTACCTGTCTCTGTACAGTGGCTATTCTTCCATGTCCTTAAACACAGCTTTTTTAGCAAGACTTGTGCTTTGCAGTAATCCTGCAAACATGTGCCCCTATGAAGAGACTTCGTGGGTTCTTGCTTGTGCTCAAGCTTGTTGCTTGCTAATTGTAACCAGCTCCAAGGCGTTATGGTGCATGGTTCCTGAACAGGATAAAATTGCTTGTATGTATTACTGTATGCAAATAGTAATCTATAGTAACAGGCCAGTATTAATTTCATTAGGCAAAAAATACTGATTTATCTTGATTATGTAGGTTGACTTACACTTCTTTGTTGTGTTCTAGTTTCTATTTATTTTGGCAAAAAAATAAGAGAAGGACTTGAACATATTAGATCCATATTAATGATATTGACATTTTGTTCGTGTATGTGAAACTTTCTTCCTGCTCCTGTTGTTTTCTGTAGAAAATTACTAACTGACATATAAAAACAATGCCTCGTTAGCCATCAATAAGAATGTTCATATAGGTTTTTCCTGTGAGGTTTGCTGTCTGCAAGAAAGCTTAAAAACATGTTGAGTAGTAGTTAGTAAAGGGAAGAAAGTGGGGGAAATCTTTCATTTCTGATCCTTGGCACACAATGGAAATTTCATGTGTCCTGTTTAGGGGCCCCTACACATCCTGAGCTCTTGGCAACTTGGTAATTGTGTATGATGGACCTAATCAGGCTACAGAGTGGCAAAAAATTCTGTTGGTTTTTTTTCCTTACTTAGGAATAAAAGTTAAAATCTCCCCAGCCTTATCTAAGTGCTAGGCTTGTTATTAATCATTGCCACTTGAAATCTATGGAATGCATGTAGAAAAAGGCTGGAATGCAGCAGAATCAAAGTCCATGTGTTTCATATGGTCAGAAGGCTGGCACTTTTTTCTTTATTTCCTTCTTTTCTGCTGTCACTTACACATTTATGACTGGATAATCAAAACAAGAGAACTAGTCAAATCTCATTCATGTGTTCTATGTGCTTATTAACTTTATTAAGTTATGATGACTACATACATATATATATAGCTTAATCCTTTCACTTAGAACTAGATCTTTCTGAGAAAAAGTTTCAAAGGCCTTTTTTAACCATTAACTTTTTTAATAACAAACACATAACAGAATCCAAGCTACTCTGTGGTTTATACTTAAAACATCTGAGGGTACCTCAAGCCTCCTGCCCAGGAATTTCTCAGCCTCCTTTGTGTTCTGCCACAAACCAGGGTGCTCAGTGGCTGAAATAATTACCAAGCAAAATGTTGAGCAGCTTTATGCTGCCTCCAGGTACTCCATCAGCCAAGAAGTTGGAGGTTTATTGTATGCTATCCTGCTCATGCCACAGCTCTCACCTACTTCACCCAGGCCCGGTTTGGAAAAGGTAGCATGTACCATTTCCCTGAGTATTCTAGCACTAGGACATCGCCTCCACTGCCTAGAAGCCATGCTGGGGGGACGAGCACCCCAGAGGCAGACTTCACACCAGAGAAACTAAGCTATAGCAGCCTCCACTGCAGAGCTGGGTGTTGTTTGCAGGACTGAGCCTACAAAATCCTGCTTGAAGATTAATTGCATTGTATACGCATGCTTTACATGTGTTGCAGAGGAACTGTTAATCATCCCTACCACTAATCCTGTGTAGCATCTCATCATCCTACCACTCATCATCTGTGTAGCAGAAGCAACCACATTGATAAGCTAGTCTGGGGACTTGCCATCCCCTGGCTTTTCACAAGGTACAATGGCTTAACTCCTCTCTTGTTCAATTTGTGTGATGATAATATGAATTATTATGATTAATTATTATAGTTTTATTCAACAACCATACTAGTAATTCAAGACTCCAAATGTGCTCTAGATACTTCCCCATTAAAGTTAACCAACAATCTTGAGATGGATGCAAAGCACTTCAGATCACCAGGTACCTCAGTAGCAGTGTCCTTGAGCACGTGAACCACCATCTTCTACAAAGGCTTGATGCCACTGGCAGTAAGCATGTGCTGTGAGTTTGTATCTGGATATAGTATTGAAATCCCATGTTTCCTCTGTACAAATATCCCCAGGAACAGATGTTCATCTCCATAAGAGCTTACAGACAAACAACCAAGGACATGCAAATAATAAAATGCTCTGAAATTACCCGTTGAAAAAAATGGTAATATTTGCTAAAAGGAGGAAGGCACTTTTATATGAAGGACAGAGGTCACTTTGTTCTGTTTTGTTCTGTATGCTATTGTAAACTAGTAATTTGTGTGAAGTATATGCTTTTGTGCAGCACTACTTAAATAGTTTTTGTGGCACAGTGCAAGAGCTCAAGATAATATTCAGTAGCAAAAAAGAGGCTGAAGGATACAGCTGTGGCGAACCTGGAACTTTTAACTTGAAAATTTCTGCCTATATGCCATTGTCTGAGAGAGTTTTTATGTATATCATTATTCATTGATCATTCCACGTTTGCGGGTTTCCATACCTGCACACACACTGCGTCTGGTTAAGTAGCAATGTCTGCCTTTAAACTGCCAAGATACATATGCAACTAGGGCATATATATCTGAGATATGTACAATTATACATGACCAAAACAGCTTGAAAATTCAGCTCCAAATACTAATTTTGTTAGTGTATTTTATTTTTTTTCTTATACAGGGGAAATATTATAGGTCTCCTTTCCTTTCCTTTTAGCCCTCCCTTCAAGGTTAATGTTTTTGCTAAGACAAAAGAAACAGAAAACCTCAGTTACATATCAGCAAAGGGAGATTGGTATCTACAGAGGACGTCTAGAGGGCATGCGATATGATTGTCTCCTTTGAGGTGTTGACGTCTTTTGGACCATTTCACTGAAAATAATTAGGAAAATAATGTTGGCTTGCTGTTAGCAATGTATTTACATGAATTCCATCTGTGGACATGAAACCCATTCTTTGGTGGAAAAACTGGGTTTCTCCTTTGTGTCTGACAAAGTACTAGCTCCTGGGTGCATCTAAATGTTGCCTGCCTGCCAGGCTCTGTGAAACGAAAGCTGCCTGTTCATTCCTTTCCTTACTTGTTTTGAAATAAATGCCAAAGCTTAGATTCAAAATATCAATAATGTGCTCACACCATTAATCTGCACAGTAACTTCTCTCTTATTTTTAACCTCATATATACTTTTAAAAATTGCTTTAGATTTGGAGTGACTCCATAATCAGAAACAGAGTCACTCCAGATTGAATTTCTTCTTTAAAATCGCATTAATAAAGTCTATGGACTTTCTAATATTAATGGAATAAAGATATTCACGAGGCAAGGGTTGCCAAAAATAAGCATGAAGTTAGTTTATTGTCATATGAGATGTTATTAGCTCCTCAAACTTAAGCTAAATGTCCTTGTTTATTACACTTAGGTTTTCCACACTCAGCTGCCCTTCAGTGTGAAATAGCATAATTTAAAATAAAAAAATAAAAACAGACTTTTAATTTAATCAAGAGCAGGGAACTGCCATTGCAGTGTAAGTCATTGTCCCTCATTAACGTATCCTTTCACAGGAAAAATAGTATAGTGTTTCCATTTCTGTAATCTGAACAACAAACATGTTAATAGGTATCAATTACCAGCCAGTTTCAGTACTTAGAACCAGTAAGAAGGCCAGTGCAAGGGTTTCACATCTGGTTTTAGTGAAACTGTTCCTGTCTGTGGTATTTAAAATTTAAAGAACTGCTGTTATTGTGCAATTGGGAATCCTAGGGGAGTACAATGTTAATGAAATCCATAATGTGCAGGGATTTTATGATTGCATTTTCAAGGCATTCCTTCAAAAGGGACGACTGATTTCTGCCATGGCAGCAGTAATTGCATTTTTACAGAGTAGATTTAATGTTTGCATTTAAGAACAGCAGTCACGTTTACACGCATCTGAAAAAGTAACGTGCAGAGTCTTTGCATTTAGGAAACTTTTTGCATCTCACTTTTGAATCTCTTGAGCAAGAGCCATGGCTGGCTGTTCATGGCAAGCCTTTGCTTCATCAGGTCACACCGATGGGAGGTGGCAGCGGCGCTCACAGGCAGGGATCCTTGTGGGGTGCCCATCCAGAGAGTGCCTTAAGGCAGAGCCACTTGAGACCCACGTACGTGTGGTTTTGAAGGGAAACTGATTGCCTATTACTAGGGTCACTGGGAACCTCTGCTGTCATCAATCCTCATAATGGTGTGGGTTTTCAAACCCGCAAGGAGCAACACCTTCTGGGTACTTTTACTGCAGTCTGTATGCTTTCTATCAAAATGTTTCTTCTAATGCATGTAACGCAAATCTTTGCACTCCCACCAAGCTGGATGATAGTTTCTGGGTGGCATAATTTTTCTTCCGTCCTGTAACACTGAACAAGACCTACAGCTTGCCCAGAAGAAAAAAAATATATATATATTAAAAAATAAATAAATAAAAAAGCATGTTTGTTAATAGTACAAGATCCTCAGTTTGTATTATGGCTGAGGTTCAACACAGCCATAAATTATTCAGTTTTAGGAATCCTAGTATCAGAGTGTCTGATCAAAACTTTGCAGCCATAAGACAAAAGGCACTAATCTGGTATAAACACACTCTGCCAGTTCACATTTGTTCACAAAGGTTAACAGGGGGCTAACACAAATAGACATTATACTCTGGATTGGGTATTATCTTCCATTCTGCTGCTGACACAGGAATATGGAGTAAGATAAACTCCACATTGTGTGTCCTGGCTAATATGACAGAAATGGCTTGTTCAGCCCAAATTTGCACTGCTGGGTTTTCCGGCAGGGCACAGATCTGGAATGAAGTGGACACAGGGTCGGAGGTCCACAGGGGAAGCAGATCTTGTGTGCTGCCCCTGGCCTCCTGCTGCCCACCCGGACCTCTCCCCACAGCAGTGCCTCTGGCACCCAGGTCTCTTGCAGGGCAAACCTCTAGCCTAGTTGCCCCTGGGAATATCAGCCGACCTGGTGTAAAATTATCCCTCAGCATCTTGCGGCAGTTAGGGCTCTGGAGAAGGGCCAGGCAGGGAGAGGTAAGAAGTGGCCTCCTCACAAAGCAACCTGGGAGATCCCCTTGCCTGCACTGATTGAAATATCAGTTGTTTATTTAACACTAACTCTCCCGTGCAAGGAAAATATACTTCCATTGATTTAAAACACTTCTATGTATACACTGCTTCACCAGAATGAGTGGGACCTCTGAGGTGGAATTTTCCTTCCACATTTGTCTTCATTCCTTTACATTTGCGGTAACCTACCTTCTCTGTTATTTGCTCCTTTGTAAGTGAAACCCACGAGCATGCATAGTTGCTGTAAACTGGTATATAGATTACAGCAGATTTATTCCTGCAGCACTTCTGAAAATAATTGCAGTTCATCACTTGGTGTCTCGACCTTTCATCTGTGTCATAGCTTATTTCCTTATCAGGTATTCACTTAAAAATGCATTCAGTATTTATACATTGCTGCTGCACAGCACATTTGTTTCATTAACAGGTTTATTCTTACATCAGGCAGCTGCTCAGGTTAACTTTACTGAGCAAGCTTATCTAAATATTTCACATGAAACCTCAAGGAAATGCAAGTCAACAATGCCTTTTGGTTTTATTCTTATTATTTCTGCTCCTTTTGGAGTTTGATATTGCAGTGAAGAGCATCATCTTTCTGCATAGAATAAAATGAAACCTAGGAAACCTCAGCCTCCCACTTCTTGTAGCCTTTGAAGGACCGCATGAGAAGTGAGGTTCAGAGGCTTTGTGGCAAGGCTTGCCCATCATTAGGGAGCACACTGACATGAAAGTACAAAAACTGTCAGTCCTTTGTCTTCTCTACCACTTAAGAATACACGTGCACGTGGTTCATGTCATTTTACATTTCGTAACTGCACTCCAGAAATTACAAAAAGCAGAGTTAGCTTTGTGTGGAAAAGTGTTACAGTTATCTTATGGTCTTAACATACGTTTGCACACGGGCAAAGAATGACAAAAGAATATTCCTTTCTGGAAATCACAGCCAGTGCAGGCTGTGACACAGTGCAGAACTGGGGTTAATTGACCCAGCAGGATACATTCGTACCTTTATTTACTGTGACATGGGAATCAATGGTAGAGTTTCACAAAGGCAAGTACTGAAATTAGACAAGAGGGAGAGGGAGAAATAAAAGGGCCCTACAAAGTATGAAGGTTTTTTTGATTATTCAAAGTGCTTTAAGAGCTATTTTAGTACCAGAAAGTTCCCAGCCATAGATTTATCACTCTGGGGAGGCTGAAGGGATGCTCAGAGAGCTGTGTGCAGCCGTTGGCAGCCTTATTGCTCCAGAAGTGCAGGTGCAAAGTGTAGTTTAGAAGAAAATCCTCTCTACATCCCACTGACATGTTTCAGCATCAGCTCTAATACAGAGGGGAGTCCTATGTGGCTTCGAGCAATCCTGCATGCAACATATGGAAGAGCAGCAGAAGCAGAGCCCCTCTGAGCCTCCACCACCAGCCTAATCATTATAATAGTTGCAGTTCTTTCAGGGGATCCATTATGCAGAGATCTGAGTAGTTTGTATATAACTCTGTAATTACCTATGCATCCACTTCCCAGTCCAGCCCTACATCCCTTCAATGGCTGCAAGACAGATGGCCTTATAGAGCTGATATAGCAAATTAAAAATGTGTCCAGCAAAAGCACTGAATCAGCAACTCTGAAAATAATTTTGTAAATTTGTCTCACTTTTGCTAAATAGTTGGTTCCAGGAGGGAAAGAAATGAAAACCTTTAAATATGCTTTTAAAGTAAATGCCACATAGTTTTGTTGTGTTGTTTTGTTTTTTTTTTTTGTTTGTTTGTTTGTTTGCTTGTTTGTTTTTAATCACAAGATCTTTTCCTTCTACTTTATTTCACAGAAATTAAAACCACTTAAAAATATTAAGAACTGGATGATTATTCTCCCTCTTTATTTTTTTCCCCCCGTTCAACGGGTTCACGTGTTTAGCTTGACTCAAACCATTTGTTATTATTTCCTGATTTTTTTAATTGCCATCAGGCCAAAAAATATATATATATATGTTGTTTGTGCCATCGTGCTTGGCAGGGGAGCTCTCTCCTGGACGCTTTGCAGGCCCCCTGTGGGCTGAGGCAGCCTTGCCCACCCAGCACCACAACACATCTGCTCCACCGCAGCCAGTGCTTTGTACAGAGGTGAGGGAAGGTATCTCAAAAGGAGATTTTTCTGTGTCCAGCAGAAATAAATTAATCTACAAGACCGGGCAGGTGTCAAACTGCAGGCAAGGCAGAGCTTAAGGCTAGAAGTTAAATGACTAAGGGTAGCGGTAGAAACACAGTCTTGGGTAGGAACGCACAGCTGAGGCATGTTATAATAAGCAGAGTTGTTACTGAGCTAAAGGTCTCTGCTCTCACGGGGCTGACCCCGGGCTGGAGATGATAGGTGCACTGCTGAGTGCTTTGCAGAGACAGTTGTGCATTTTTATTCACTCTTTCCACACCTGCACAGTAGTATGAAGCTGAAGAGTTCATGAGTCCTGTGGGTCTTTCTCCATTCCGGCATCCACGCTCCAGATTTTCTGTTGCTGAGTTATTATTTGCCTCCCCTGCCCTTGTGTTATTCTGCTTCTGTGTCCCACTTTAATTCTGTTCTGCCCATTAGGTGACATTTTCACAGCAGTAACAAAATAGGTAAAGTGGAAGGATAAATGACATTTCTCACAAGCGGTAAATACCTGCCCTTCAGACAGCAATTTGTCTTCTTTCCACCAAAAAAAAAAAAAAAAAAAAAAAAAAGAAGAAGAAAAAAAAAAAAAGTATATTTCAACAGAGAAATACTTCCATTCTGCTTCACCTCTAATGTTTTCATTCAAGGTTTTTAAAAAAAACTCTTTAAAAAGTCATCACTGTAAACTTCACAGCTGTCTGATAAACAAAGCCTACTGGCAGAGAAAGTGAACCAAACATTAAGCTGAGGTTGGGTTCCTCCGTCTTCAGCAGTAACTGGCTTCTCCTTGGAGGAGCTCTGTTTACAGACAGCTTCCAGCAGCCAGCAGTACCTGTGCAGTCTGGTCTTTCTCTTCTCTGCAGCCTCCTGTGTTGAACACTATGGCCAAATTCATTTCTGGTGTTGATCCTCTGAAGCCGCTGAAAAGATTAATTTGTCCTATTGCATGTAAAACCAGGGCATATTTTAATGGGTCATATTTAGGTTATAGATGGTTGTAGTAGGGACTAAGGTGGCTTTCAGCCTTAGCAGCAGCTCTTCCATTGCAAATACTGTTAAGTTCAAACTGTGGGCTGAAGGGCTGACAGAGCACAGAATAATTTTAAAATGCTGTTATCAGGCTGTAAAAATTAACAGTCCATAGTGGTGCTCCCCCTTTCTGTGATATGCTTAACTAAGAAAATACATCCTGTGTTTATTTTACAAAGCCACAGCACTTAAAAATCAATAGCTTTGCCCTTTACATAGACAGAGATAGAGCAACTTTCAGAGAGACAAAGAGGCAGGACACAAACCAGGCACCCTGCTTTGGCCAGCAAAACCCTGAAAATGAGATCCCAGCAGATGGAGTTTGAGCATGCTTTGATGAGAGAAGGGCAGTGCTGGGGAGGAAGCAGTCTCCTGCTCTGCTTTAGCACCAGAGTGGAAGTTGCCTTGGTTGTCACCAGCCTGCAGAATCCCTTCTGTTGTCCCCATCCTCCTCCGGCATGGGACAAAAGCACCATGGTCAACAGCGGGTCTTTCAAATCACGACCTCGGAAGGATTTCATCCACATCTGAAGCTATGAGGGAAACACCAAACAGGATGATCTTGGCATGTACAGCCTGTCTCTTATTTTTCCCTGAACATTTACGGTGCCTTCACCACACTATATAACTGCAGTTACCTGACATTTTTCTAGAAAGTAGCAGAAACTCCTATTTTTTTAAAAAAGTGTTGACTTGTTTTGTGACCCAGTAGTAAATTAAAATCATCATACACAATGTGTATGAAATAGAAAATCGAATTTTGGTGCAACAAAACTGACAGTTCCATTTAACAGAGAATAAATGAATGCAGACTCCTGTGGATGACTGACTGATTTAAAGAGACTGCACCGATTTTCTGAGATGAGAAAGCCGATCACAAAAAAAAAATAAATACATAAATTTCTATGTGACACAGGTTATATACCTATTCCAATTGCCAGTGAAATTAGGCTTTAAAAGTATTAAATCTCACACTGGCATTTTTCCACATTTTGCTGCTACTTTTATAGAAAACCCAAAGTTTGAACTTTATAGCAAATTCCAGCGATTTCAGCGGCAGTTTCTCTGAATCCAGTGATCACAGAGTCAGATCTATCTTCACTATCAAAGTCTGAGATAGGTTCAACTCTGCATAACACATCATACCCGAGCTTCCGAGCTTCCTACACAATTAACATAGGCATGTTGCTAAACTGGAAGAAGCAGAGGTTATTTCTGTGTGTTTATGCATGTGTAATATTGTATTTATATTTAAAATGACAAAACATATTTCAAATCTAGCCCTGCTGCCTGTACCCTCTGATTTCAACAAGACAGCAGCTGGGAAAAAAAATGCTCCATGAGAACTTCATAGGCAAAATTCAGTGTTTTCTACCCAAAGGCCAGTTATTCACATGTGAGGCAGTCTGATAGAGAAGCTTTGGATTACTTGTTTCCCATTTGTGCATTAGTTGCTCAGTACACTTGGGGGAAAAAAAGTCCTACAATTATGTCCCTCTCAGAAAAGAGTGGTTCTGCAAGTATTGCTATAGAGTTTCCCTTTTCTATAGTTTCTGACACAAACTAGGGAAGGTTACATTCAAACTGCACTAAATAGTTGTCTTCATTCCAGATCAGAGGATTAAGCTCAGGTTTAAAATTAAATGTAAATTACAAATAAGTATTCAGAAAACGTTAATTAAAAGTATTACGTTCCTGACTCATTTATGGCTCAGCAAGGGTTCCTAAGTATCTTAGCTGGAGAAAGGGGCCATTCACATTCCTCCTTTTTTGACCAAGTCATTGTAAATGTCTTAGGTTATCCATTTGCAAGTTAATGTAGTGCTGAAGCAAAGGTTTTCATTTTAAAGAAGTAATATTTCACAGCAAGATATGCTCCTGCAAGATGTAAAACAATCTTTTTCTAAAGCACTGGGAGTTAATCAGCCTTTCTCTTCATTGCTACAGAGAGGTTTCGAATGGCACAAGATGCTGATTACTTAGATCCCAGAGTCTATAGAAATCCCAATACTATTACATTTTCCTCTCTTTGTTATCAGAGTTTATTGTATCTCGGTGTTCAGGTTTTAAGTAGTTTTGAAGTAAGAAATAAATTAAGAAGAAGGTATTTTCTGAGCCTCCTGAATAACGATCGCGTCACATCAGAGCCCTACCAGGATGCATAAGGTGGTGCTTGGGAATGAATGAACAGCGGCAGGATCGCTCCCTGCCACTGCACGGGCACCGGCTGTGTTTCACACAATACAGCTAGCCCCTTCCAGGGGAACAGGGCATTGCCTGAACTTCTACACCCAACCCCTTCAAAGCCTCACACTAAAAATATCATGCAGAGCTAATGTGTACCAGTGGCAGCGCTTCTCTCAGCCCACTTGCAGCATTTCTCTTTCGCATTTGATCTTTATAGTTTCCATACTGGAGCGATTTGGTTTGCTGAATTCTGGAAATGTCTCAAGTTGAAATGCTAGTGTATTAACCTGCTATACTGAGTCTCTTTTGTTTCTCTTCACCAGAGTGCTGCTTGCCAATTTTTACAACTACAGCAGATTTTACTATTCAAACAGAACCAGATGGAACACCAGTTCAAAGAACATGTCAGAATTAAATATTTCTTTTTTAATTAGTTGCTTCTGATTTATGCAAAAAAAAATTAACATAAAAGTGGGAGAATGTGCCATGAATCCAGATGCAATACAGCCCACACAAGCATTATCTTTTCTCTGTCAGAGACACAGAGGACTTTTCTTTCATTTTTTCTTGTCTTTTTTTTTTTCCTTTTTGTTTCTGGATTTCATTTTTCTTATACTTTCTGCATATTTTCTTTCTTCAGCCAGCCCCATACTGATGACCGAGGTTCTTTTATGTCTGTCAGTCATACGTTTTCATGACTATCTTGAATATTCTCTTGGAAAAACTGGCTGATCTGCCTTTGAAAAAATAAATAAATAAATGAATAAATGAAATCACTGAACTCAATACTGTAATCCCAGCATTGGTATCTCAATGCGATAGCCTGCCTTGAATCAATTCTTTGTTTTCAGACAGGGAATCTTTACGCTCACGTTTTTTCTGCTGCAGAAAAGCATTTGGGCAGAGGGCAAAGAGTGTGAGGAATATTTCAACTGCTAAAGAAAGTTCATTTCCTTTTCGCTGCCAAGCGTTCCTATTTCTTTGGCAAGAATATTTGTTCATCTTTGCTTTCATACCTTCCCATTTTTGCCAAGTCACATAAGCATCAGTTCAGTAAAGCATACTGACTGAGGGCAGTTGTTTAGCACAGGCTAGAAGTTGAGCGTGTGATTAGCTGCTTTCTCTTCTGGGGCTTTCAGTATGTTGCTGTCAAGGTCGATGAGAAAGACTTCAGTGACTCAGGAGAGATCCTACTAACAGCATTATTTTCATCTTTCTTTGTTTATGGAGCTGTCACAAATAACACTGAGAATCTTGCACAAAAGTCTGAGACGGTTTATAGATTTAACTACTTTCACTTAAACTCAGGATGAATATTTACACCCTGTCATTAATCAAGGAGTTGTGCTCTTGTAGTGATGACTTATTTCAAGGATGAAGACTTTTGGAAGTAATTTTCCAACCAAATTAACAAAACTCCTTTCAGAATTTCGACTAGAGACTGCCATTTTTATTTAGCATTATAATCTTTATTACTTCAAGCTTGATCAATAAAAGAAATAAGTGATAGTTTTGTATACATCAAGGGAGAATGTGATTGGTCAAAACAACAGCAACATCTAATAAAAAATATGGGCTTAACTAATGAAAAAGATCAGATCTTCCTTAATTAAAATATTTGACAGAAGAACAGTGAAGCATCACAACAGTTAATCTAACTCAGAGCACTGTATGCTATCTAGGGAAATGACACAGTTCTCTAAAAATATTTACTTTGGTGTGTTGTGTCAAGTGATGGATTATACAGCTTTTCAAGCCACAAGAGATGCCCACAACAAAAAGCTTCCTGTTGTTAATCAAACTCCAGCGCTTTGTCCTTTATTTTCTCAGGCTGTTGAGCAGACCTACAGTAGGAGTGTTAAAAGCTCGTGAAACTGCTCCCTTGCTACAGCTCCCTCAATGACTGTATTTTATTTAGCAAGGCAGATTTTCATTCTGAAAATAAGGACTTCCATACAATGGCATGGTTATGTATGACAACAGGGAGAAGCAATATTCATTTCATGTCATGCATGTTGTGTGCTGTTCGTTAACCAGCAGTTTGCGAAGACTTGCTACATGATATATTGTGCAGAGCTAAATGTTATTCTTTTTCCTTCTCCTTAACTGCTCTCAAATCAAATGTGCATGCCACTCCTTGCATATCTATGTCTTACAAATGTGTCACCCACCCACATTTTTTGGAGACAGTAAGACAGCAATAAAAATATTTTTCCTGGATGCTAAAAGATATTGCAGAATAAATAGTGGGGAAATAATTCATATATAGAAACCACTACTGTCTTGCAATATGATTTCACAGGAAATAAATTGATTTTAGAAAGAGGAACAACTGGGACTTTTTTACATGAACAATTCTCTCCTGAAAAAAAAAAAAAATACACACTTGAGATATTCTTCATTTCTTGTAAGTTCGAGGCTCATTCCTTTAGGCAGGTCTGCTCCCAATCTTGTACTTACCAATAAAGGTGGTCACATCGCAACACAGGCAATTTGTTGGATAAGGCCCTAAGGCTCCATTTTCCAGAAGGGAGATGCTTTTTAGTCTGAATGAAGGCGAGCAAAATTTTGAAAAAGTGTCAGTGTACTACAGTTAGTTAAAGCTAAAATTCTGGTCATGGAAACGAAATGTCATGATTTCAGGCTTGGAGACAGCTGCCTATCTTGATCACAGCAATACAGCATGCAATAACTTACAAAATCGTTTGCATCCTGTAAAATAAATACCAGATGTTTGTTTATCATACGTGCAGAAAGTTCAATGTCAAATAATTGTAGGGAAATGCATTTGATGTTCATCTTCAAAAGTACTGTGTTTCATCAGCATATCTCTCTGCAGTTCATTTTTACATGAAACACAAGTTCTTGACACAAAAAGGACAAGAAGACCAAAACAAAAAGCTAGCTGTTAAGGATTCATATTAATGTCTTGGCTGGCAGCAACTGGATCTGAGAAAAATGGTTTACCTCTGGTCATGTAAACACTTGGAGGCCTCTGTTGAGAGGACATACTAAGCTGACTGGAAATGTAATGACTCAAGAAGCAAAAGTCTCCAAAAAGCATAGGAGTTCCTAACCATTTGGTGACACATCTGTACTAGAACTACTAGCTACCACCCTGCAGTGGTTCCTGAGGGTAACGGTACAGAAGAGCTGTGTCTTACCTCTGTTACATTTTGGTACTTTCAGATTCCACTTATTATTAGCAGTTGACATGGTTGAGCTCCAACCCTGAGCAGTCCCCATGACATTTAAATTGTGTACTCTATGCACAATTTTGCATTTTACAAAAGGTAAAGTTAAAAAAAAATCATCACAAAGTGATTAATGAAGACGAGTTTAACAGCTTCTTTAAGATGTTTCATGCAGTTTCCAAGGTAGTCTTCTACATAATTTATTTCTATCCCCTTACTTAGAGAAGATTGGTAAATTTAGAACTTGATTCACAAACACACTTAGGCACTACAGAGAGGTGCTCAGCATTGCAATTCTGTTTTTATGCACCTGGAGAGGAGCAATTACTCTGGAGGCCAGAGTGAAGAACAGCCAAAGGGATGAAAATGCCTTAAGCTCTACCTCTCCTCTGGACCTCCGTGCTGAGACCAAGCTAGTACTAATTCCAACCCTTCTGCTTCCCAGCTGCTTAACTCCACCTTTTTTGTACGCACTGTCCCTCTCTCACAAAACAGTGATGGAGAAATGTGATTCTTTTTCCTCTATCAACTTGTGAGCAAACATCCCTATGCATGCAGCAGGTCCAGGGCAGCAGCTTGCCTCTGCAAGGTATTTAAAGCTGCAGCAGGCAGTTAAACGCTCCAGTCACCTGCTCCCAGGTGAGCCAGGGCTGTTGTTGACATTGCTACAGTTTTCAGGAAGTCCATGAAGATTTGCTGATCTGGAGAGAGCAGTTCTGCATGAAGAAATGTTCTTCCTAATGACAGGAGATGCCCTCCTCTTACATTGTATTTCACAGTTACCAGGGCCAGGAGCACAAATTGCCTCTTCCCTACTTGTAGGCAAAAAAGAAAAATGGAGGCCTGCTCAGAGTCTCTTTCTCCAAGTAAACTGTTAATTTCTGGCAGGAGAATTTCTGCCTACCTTTTGAATTCTGACAGTTTTTTTTTTTAGATTAAAGTGTCTTAGGATTTTCAATGCCCCAAGATTTAAGGGGGTGTATTGAATATCGGTGCCTGCGTCTGAGCAAAATTTGGGCGCCTGAAGTTCTTTGATGGGACAAGCCTGAGGTGTCCGAACATTCAGTGACCAGTAGCTGTAATTGTCTGTTCAGGCATCAGTTAATCAAATCTTCCCCTGAAAACCCCATGTTAAATGTTAACTTGTCCTCAGATGTCTAGAACTCTTGCAATAGGCCATTGCTTGACTTTATTCACAATGAAGTACTTACTGTATATTAAAAAGCCCCTACTAGAATCATTTCAAATCAGTTGGAACAGTACAGGCTTGGGACCCTAATCATTTCAAAACTGAAGAGCTGTTTCAAATTGTAAGAGAAGCAGATCATTTAAATAACTTAGCTCTGCACTCCCTCAGACTTCCAGATTTTCAAGTGCACTTCAGCCTGGAAGTGAATGTGGTATTGGACATAACTCAGCGCAGCACACTTTACAATCAGCAGAGTACAGTTTGGAGAGCATTTGAAGTTAAGCTGAGATTGCTCAGTGCAATGATGCCCAGATTCCCCCATTAACTTTCAGATTGCAACAATCTAACATCTGAGACTCTCCAGTTACTTTAAATCACTTGATTGTTTTTGTAAGGCAGTGCTCCCATTTTATTATTTTTTTTTAAAGACTGGATTTTTATTTTTTTTTTTAACCAAGACAAAACAAAATGTTGCAGTATTTCACCTCTGAAGACCAAGGCTGAAATATTGCATATAGACTTTACCAGCTTTAAAATCTGTGTCAGGGGCAGCAGCTTTGTGCTGAAAGCCAGTTCTATCTGTCACACACAAGGCTCCTATTCTTGTGTTGGAAGACTTCAAAATGACTTGTATATGACATGGGCATTGAGAAAGCAGCCAGCCTGTCCTCAGTAGCACTTCCTTCAGCCTTCTGAGAGAGAATGCAGAGCATGTTGATTTAACCGCTCCAGCGCCTTTGGATATATGACATACATCCAGGAAAAAGGATGCCTGTGGGACACAGGGGACCTATATGCTGCATCCTGCATGCTTTGGAAATAATGAGAAGGCCTGAGACATTCATTGGACATTTACATGAGAAGGGCTAATTCAACCTATTATTGTGCTACTAAAGTATGGACAACTGAAGTTGAGGCAAATTAATTGCTTTGATTAATAATTTGTGAACAGTGTAATTTTGTATTGAAATTAAATGGTTTGTTTTAGGAAACAAAGAGATATTCTAGCTGTGGAGAAGGCAAGGCAATTAATTTGATTTTAATTGGTTTGTTGTTATGGCTAAAGAAAGGAAGTAAGGAAATAGCAGGTGTTTCACAGTTGTGGTTATCGACCAGGCAGTGAGAAGTTTAATGCCTAGTTTCAGCCATTTGGCAGCTGGGACAAAGGCTTTTTTTGCTAGCAGAGCTGACTTTGGTAGCCATGCTCTGGCACCCAGCATCATCCTCCCAGTTCAGCTTCCGTGATGCCATGAGATGAACTAGATGAGGAAACAGATCTGTATTGCAAATAATTTAAGGAGGAGACAAGGGGGAGTTAACCTAAATCGATTAAAAAAAATTTTTGATTTTTCGAATTTTCCAGAAAGCCTCCAACATGCATTCATGTGTACATCATAGCCTCCATTTCTCCAGCAAGTTCAAAATGCCAGTGTTTTCTAATGACTGAAGTTCACTACAGTTGTCAGTTGGAAGAGAATTATTGCACTTGTGTTAGTGCTACCTTCTCTTTTTTTCTGCAAATACCTCATGCACTATAAGCTACATTTGCCTTTTCCCCTACAAAATTACACCGTGATTCATAATTATCTTGTGTCTAAGTAATACACTATGGGTTTCTTTTCTCCCTGTCTGTTTGCAAGTGATGAGCTCCTGGGTTTCAACAGAATTCTTGTTATCATTCCCTAAGTGCATGGCTTTGATATTGTACTATTAAATTTCATCCCATTTCTAATACTCCAATCCTCAGGGTCATTCAGCTCTCACTGCTTTACTCTCCTCTGTATTGGCAATGCCTGGAAGCATTGTGTCCTCAGCAAATTTCATTAGCATCTATGCAAGATAGTTAATGAAAGTATTAAAGAAAATTGCTCACCAGACTGGTCCTTGAGGAACTTCACGAGTAACTTGTCTGCAGTGTAGTGGTTCCCAGTGGCACTGATGGGGTTTCTGGTTCCTACCTCACAGAACAAAAATAATTCTCTGGCAGGTGAGTAACACTCCTGAGTGATCAGGCAAATGTTTCTGTCTCCTGTGAGACACTATTAGCAAAAGAAGAGGCTATGACCATGTTCTTGTCAACAGTATGCTGCAATTTTCCTTATACAAATCTTTATTATCTCTGTAAAACATGGGGCTCGTGGGGTCACTTCTGCAGTACTGCTGTTCTCTAAACTGATTGTCCTCACATCCCCATTTGTTCATTACCACAGGTGGATCTAAGCCTTCTCCGCTTCGTCTCTGGAATTGGAACCCAAGGAGCTATCTCTAAAGAAACGAAGAAAGAATATTACCTGAAAACATACCGCGTGGACGTCAGCTCCAATGGAGAGGACTGGATTACACTTAAGGAGGGAAACAAGCCTGTTGTAAGTCTTTTCTCTTTTACCTCTCTTTGTCCAACAAATAGGCTATTGAACTCCTTAGCTACTATCTGTTCTAAATAAATAAATAAATAAAATAAATGTTTAATCAGCATGATGAAGGTTCACAGTATCCCAAACCTAAAAGAAAGAAATTGTCTCAATGGAAATGGACCACAGAAATTGTTTGTGGGCAGCCTCAAGCAGCTGAAAAGGTGCTTCATCACCCACTGTAGCCATCAGAATTGGAGTGGTTTGGCTCGTTTCCCTGGAGTGTGCTGCTGTTTCCCAGTTTGCTAGAGATTTCATATGTGACCTTGAGAAAACAATATGGGGGAACTTTTTAAAACATAGGACCCTTATCTGCTGCAAAGCTCTGGATATGTGCTGTTTCAGTACCTCAGCATAGCCCTGCTGCCTTGCAGGAGTGCTACCACGTCATTAGTAATTTGTTAGACTTCTAAGCATTTCAGTGGTGGAGGTCATGCAGGCAGATAATTAGGCATACCTTTCCATCCTTATAGATTTTTATCACCTTTCCGTTTATCAGCGCATTTGCTCCTTGTGACCTCCCAATCAAACAGCTTTAGACACTCATAAGAAAAATCTTCATTATCCGCTACCATGAGCATAAAGCTCGTAACTGAGAAGTCAGTTCTGCTCCAGCTCTCACATGAATAGTCCCAGTGAGGCTGTGCCTCCCTTCCTGCCTCACCTGGGACATACCCAGGGGCAGCATCCCCAGCAACTGCCAGAAGCTGATGAAACTGGAAATGTTTTGTACTGACTCTCTTCAAAAGAGCTTTTTTGTGGCTCTTCTGCAAGGACTCAGAATGGCTGTGTAATATTAAGTGGTCAGTGTAACCATACCTAGCTGTAAATATTTGGTTACTGGTTTGTCCCTTACTCATCTGTAAGTGCTATGCCAAGGCTGCTACACTTATCTAGTCAAAATGGTAGCAGTGATCAGTGTGTTCATCTTTCTCCTTTGAAACACTTCAACAAATAAACCAAATAATAATAATAACAAAGAATCCTGAAAGCCTCTCTTTGACAGGTGTTATCCTGGTTTTCCAGTTGAGAAGGAACTTCAGAAAGTCACATGCCTCACTGTGGGCACTATGTAATGATTTGTAAAAGTACAATATCTGACTCACCCAAAGTCACAGGAGGAGCCAACACTACAGCACGTACAAGACACAGAGTTTCCTGGCTCTGGTTCCCGTAATCTGAACAAATGCCTCTTTCAAATTCAGACCATGCCCGATTTTCATTATCAGCTTCAATTTGTAAACTCTCCAAGAGTGTATTTTACATGAGTTTCCATTGTACGTGCTGTCTTTAATTCATAGAGAACTGAACTAAATGTCTTGTATTTGTTCAAAGGGTTTATTAAAAAAAAAAAAAATAAATAAAAATCAGGGTTCTAAAATGACAATATTTTGCTGTTGATTAGGACAAGAAAAAAAACTGTACAACCGGTCTCCCTCTAGTATCTTTACACAAATCAAAAGTTAAGGAGACTTGGCTATGGAAAAATGACAGGCAGCCACCAATGTCCTGAAGGAAGCCTCAGCGAGCTGTGTACTCATCAGGAGCTGTGTGCATTAGGGAGACTCACTGCCTTGGCCAGAGGCACATCTCGAGAATGGTAGCATGTCCTTCAGAGAAAGAAAAAATAATAATTGCTGAAAAGAAATATAGATTCATTTAAAATCTCTTGCTGGGTATGAAACTCCAATATTAAATTATTAAATTATTTAAGAAATTACCGGGCCTGATGAGCTGGCAGCTGTGTGCTGCTGGCCTCCACTGCAAATTAGCGCAGTTATTGCAAGTAACAAACAGGAAAGTAGACACCATATGTAAGAAATTGAAGAATATCCCATAAAAGGCCAGAGGCCCGTGTCCCTGGCAAACAACAGGAAGTCAGTTCCCTCTATGTGAGAAAGAGGCAGGAAGCTGAATCACCTTCTTTGGACTAGAACATTGCAAGGTTTTGGCTCTGCTAGGAAGGAGTGTGTTAGCAGGATCCTCGACATGAAAGCACAGCACAATCCTGTCTCTTCTTGTGGAAGTCTCATTGTTCATCTGATCTGCCCGTTAGCCTCAGGGGACTCAGAGAAAATCTTAGAACCCTCTATATAGCTTGTAAATAGATTTCCATCACAGTATGCAAGGAGATAGAAAGGCTGAGTGTTTGTTAAAGGATTTAAAGACAGAAGGTTAACAGAGCGAGGGTTGCACAACACACTCTGAAAAACACTTATGTCCAAGGACAGCAAAACAATATGTGTTTTTAGCTTAACTCAATACAGGGATTTTTACATGGTCTAACTGAAATCCAAACCTTTAACTTGGGCATGAGGTTTTGTAGTATTTTGCATCATTCTGTGAGTGTGCAAGGAATAAAACTCTCCTAATTGGGCAGTGAGGGACTATTCCAGGACATGGCAATCCTTGATATGAAAAGAGCTGCATATAGATCTGGGCATTAGGAATACATCAACATTGGCAGGGAGTGGACAGAGCCTTGCTGTGTTCAGGGGAGGATCCTGCTCTCCTGGTGGCCCTGAGCTCCCCTGGTCTGCTCTGCAGCATTATGGTGTGCTATGGGACGTGGCAGGTGGCAAATATTTTTTTAATATAATTGACCATCTTTTTCCTCCCAAAGGAAAGCTTATTTTTCTGCAACATTGTGTTAGCAGTTTAATGAGATAGCTCTCCATGTAAGTCTTTTGTCTCATCCCCCACAAAAATAATCCTGGCTAGACCTTGTGTCACTAGTATTTGTAAAGCACAAAATTATAAACACCATTTAAAAGAAAGCCTAACATATATATACTTTTTCTTTCCACACAAAGGTGTTTCAAGGGAATAGCAATCCCACTGATGTTGTTTACAGACCGTTTGCCAAACCAGTTTTAACACGGTTTGTGCGAATTAGACCTCTGACTTGGGAAAACGGAGTATCGCTGAGATTTGAAGTGTATGGCTGCAAGATAACAGGTAGGTCTTGGGAAGGATTTTAAAAACAAAGGAACTTCTTGTGCCTATGCTGCATTTTTTATTTTTATTACTGAAATGCATCTTCACTATTTCCACTGTGGTCTGAATGTAGATATGTAAACAAACTGAGAAAGAAAACCCGACACAAACATCCAGTGTTATCTTAATGTTGTTCTAGCATTCTCTTTTAGGTGTTTGGCTTTAAGAAGTTTAATAAATAAAGTGCAATTACTTTTCATGTTGGTTTTTTTTTTACAGATCCATGCAAATTACCTGAGATACACAGCTATTTTCCAAATTCACCTCCTGTTTTCCCTTCTTTACTCTCCCGTCCCTCTCTCTCACGACTGCTATTTGTAGTTTGATCTCAGCAGATTTCATATACATATAACACTGCAAGGTACAAACGCTGAGATCTGAAGCCTATTCCAGCATCTAGACATATAAACCCAGGTTCCCACTGGTGCTCACTTCTTGGAATGTAATCCCCTTATATCACACAGACACCTACCCAAATAACTGCCCAAAGTACTTTCTGAGCTAACAGCAAAAGGTGTTCACTACCATGAAAGTACTATCTTCAAAAAAACTAGACACAACCAAGAATTATGTTAGACTCCTCCAAAAATGTATTAACATTTTATAAGTAAAAATAATCTTCTATAAGACCATTTACAAGGTGCATATTAAAGTAAACGTTAATGATTGACTATTTTTATAAATCTGATTTTTCTAAAAAATGTGCCATTTTATACTACTTAATACAGTTTACTGGTACTAATTTTTAATAGTTCTGTGGATTTTTCTTTCCTTAAGGTCTTTCTTCAAAATGTTTCTTAGGACTGACCTCCGTAGAGTAGGAACATAAGATTAATGAATACAGAGTTATAAAATTCCAAGTCAATCTATGAAATCTTTCCAGATTAGATGAAGGTAAAATCAGCAGAACTGGTATTACAGTCTGTATTGGAAATCTTCATTCCTTGTTAGTAGCTTTTCCTGCTTTTGACTTATATTTATCTGGGACTATAACAGAAGTAATTATTTAGCTTATGTGTCCTTTGAAAATGCCTGAGACCAAAGAAATGCAATAGAAAAATACAGGTTCAACAATAAACTGTATTTTATAGAATACATAAAAGATTTCCATTTCCAACATCATAAGAAATAAGTAATCTGCAACAGGGTTATGGCTGATTTGGGAAATTTTCCCTAGGGAAATATTCACAAATTCAGATGTGACCCTGCACTCTTTGGCTTAGCAAGAAGAATAGAAAACAAGAATAGAATAAGATTTTCTGATCCTTTTGGTTCCCATCAAGACAGAAATACTTGTGGTATTTTGGTACTTCCATTTCCTGCCAAAACTAGGATGTGCAAGTTTGAACAAATAAAAATTATATACAAACCCAAAAAGATTATTTTCGATATAAGAAAGAAATAAGAAATTGCTTATGAGAGTTGAAATGATTGATATGTCCTGTTTCTGTTTTGGTGTTTGTTCAGATTAACTATTTAGTTCATTGTTTTTTTTGTTTGTTTTTTTTTTCTTTGTAGATTATCCTTGCTCTGGGATGCTGGGTATGGTGTCTGGGCTCATTCCTGACTCTCAAATTACTGCATCTACTCAAGTTGATCGAAACTGGATCCCAGAAAATGCTCGCCTCATAACAAGCCGTTCAGGTTGGGCGCTGCCACCAACTACTCATCCATATACAAATGAATGGCTTCAAATAGACCTTGGCGAAGAAAAAAAGGTGAGGGGCATAATTGTCCAAGGAGGCAAGCACCGAGAAAACAAAGTATTCATGAAAAAATTCAAAATTGGCTACAGCAACAATGGATCAGATTGGAAAATGATCATGGATTCTAGCAAGAAAAAGATAAAGGTAAGGAGGATTGCTCTGCATGGGGAGGAACTCATATTAATTTTTATACCTTTATCTCTGATCTTGGAAAGGCACAACATTAGAATGAAGCTAAACAGGAGGGTTTGTAGGACAAAAATACTGAAGGGGTGCTGTGGAAGTGGTAAAATGAGTGCAGGAGCTGATCTCAGGAAATTAACCACTCTGGCAAAGGTTTCGTGTATTCAGCGGCTAGTTCAGAAGATTACTTCTGCCAAGGGTGATGCACCTCTTCAGCCCCTAGGTTACTCCAGAATCCCATGTAACAGTAATATCCAGCGCTACCAAAAAAGTGGAGTTCCATCTGCAGTTTTCTGTGAGTGGGCTTATTTGAGACACAGAATTACTTTTCATCTGCTTCTTTTTTTTTTTTTCTGAGCAGCTGAATGAGGATGGTGTTATTTAACTCAATGGGGTACCTGTTGGATTTCTGAACTGCCTGTAGGCTGCTTTGAGAGCTTCACAGGCTCTCCATGATGGTCTGATCTAAGTCGCACTGCAAGAGTGATGTCGTTTTTGACATTATCCCATCATAGGTGGAAAGTACTATTGTACTATTACGAGTGAAGCATCTTGGTGCATGATTGGGAATAAAGGGAAGCTGGTTTGTAGGATCAAGCAAAAACTGCAAGGCATTTACAGGGAAGGGTCAAATAAATTGCTGGGTTAAATGACAAGAAAAAGAATATGAGTATTCTCCAGAAAAGCTTCTGGGAATATACCTACTTCGCTTTGTCTTTGAATGTATGCTCTTCAGGACATAAAATGTACTGTTTAGAAAATTGACCCCAAATCCCATTCATTATTTTCCATCTACTTTTGCTATTGTTGCTCAACCAAGTGTATTTTTGCCTTGAGAGTCACAACCCTTTCTCAGTCCTTCCTTTCCCTTGAGGGAAGCAGTGGGCACACAGAACTGTTCAGGGACTGAACTGCTGCAGTACTGGGAAGATCAGGGAATCTGATCCACCAGAAATGTGCCCTCAAAAGGCAAATCAGTACAGTGTTTGGCAGACGGAAACCTTGAGAGTTGTTCCATATCTTAACTGTGTCAGTCTGGAAATTAAATGTAAAAGCTGTTTTGCTATAGAGACTTCAATTGGGCAAACCTATGTTTCTTTAAAGGAAAAGCTGAGTGGGCCCATGGATGTAGCTTTTCCAGGCACATTTGGTAAATATTGGACTTCATTCTCTCCTGTTTTAATCTCACTGAATATGTCTGCATTTTCTCACTTCTCATCACTTTTCATCATTTGTTTTGGGGATTAAAACTAAATGAATTCAGCCTTTGCAGTCAGCTCCTTTCTCTTGTTACCATGAGTTTTGACTTCATCATAAAGTGTGAAGAGAGTGTAAATCAACAATGGGATCTAACCATTTTCTTTCTAAAATAGATGTTGTTTTGACATGTACTTCTACACTGCGGCTCAATGAGGGAAAAAAATAATGCCATATGCTTTCAAAGCAGTGCGCCGTCTGCTGCATGGCTTTCTGTTTTCTAATACAAGCACTTGCCATCATTGTCAGAAGTTAACGGTTTGACAAGAAAACTAGAGTGCTAACTAACACACTGAGCCCATCCTCAGCTTTCATCACTACCAGAAATTAACTTTCAAAGATTAATGGAACTAGGAGGACTGGAATTCAAATCTCTTGTGGCCTAATTATAATCCTTCCCCAGAATTCAAGACTTTTAATAAACTTTACTCCAAAGCACAAATTTTCTTTAAAGAGAATTAGATAAATCCTATGATTTGGGAGTCTAAGGGATTTAAAATGTTAATACTGGAATGTAGTATTTTTAAATGTAAGTGGAGCTGGATGGGACAGAATGCTATAATGAGTCACAGCAGGAACATGGATTAGAAACAGCCCTGTTTTATGAAATGAAACACATCGTTTCACTTGGTTAAAGTCTTGACTTTCAATAAACAAACAACTGCACGTTAGGAAAAGAAAGAGCAATGACAAGCTAAATGTAAAAACAGAGTATGTCCAAAGGATGAAACATCACCTTGGTCCTCAATGGAACCTTATCATCCATACCTGCAGCTCCTTCCATAGGACTACCATAACTCTTTCCTCTTTTTCCACTTTCTACTGTTTTTGACTGTGCAGAATGTTTCCCCCTTTAGCCTCTATCAAGCACACAGAGAAGTGAACACCACTCAGATCCTCAAACAACCATGCAGAACTCCATACTTATTTCAAAATCCAGCTGGTATTTGTTCTCCAAAGTCTTGCTCAAGCTTGCTCAGTACATTCATCTTTGTCTTCCATACTTTTTTCCTGCTTCCACTTACCGACTGATGACGTTTTTTTTTTTTTCACACCTCTTGTGGTCATGTCTTGCACAAGAAACTGAATATCCTGACATCTGGAACAACCTTTTTAAATTTCTCTGCCATACTTATTTTGATTTAAAAAGCTATTAGGAAGACTTTTTTTTCCCTCTTCCTTATTTATATTCTCTTTTGTTTAGCAATTATTTATTATACTTGTTTTTGCAGTGCAAGTAGTACGCGAGAAGTAAAGCGATTTGTGACATACCCTATATAAAAGACACTCACAAAATGAAGTTTTACTGTATACTTTTTTCTCCTCCCCCACAAAGAATATCAGTGCGTGTTTTAAATGAACAGTCAAAATTGAATCACAGGCAGCTCTGCACTACAAAGGACAATGATTCAATATAATTATGATTCAATATAATTCTAGATGCCTATTGAATTCTAATGTCTATGTGTCAGTACTCCAGTATTGATGTCTTTTATAAAACAGTTTTCATTATTATATGTTGCTATTAAGACTACTATTAAAAAGGAAGCAAGGATTCCTCAGATACATGTGTCTGTCTACTTTTTGCACATAAAATGGCATTCATTCTTTCTCATATGGTAGGTAGCTTTTCTGATCATTTGCACTACATTGCTGTTGAAATATAATAATATATAATTGCATGTTAATTAGATCTGACAGGCCATCTACATGTGAATTCTTGACAACTGTCTTTTATGCATTGTCAGAACACCAGGTCAGCCAGTGCTCCTTGAAGACACCCTGGAGATAAGTCGTTCCTAGGAAATAGGAGCAGAAGCATTCATGTAGAAATTATTTCTTTTAATCCAGTTGGTCATAGACACCCATCATCATTGGCTTTTGTGACTGACACTCTAACCAATGGCCAGAAAGGATTTTGGACCATTGGTTCATTATATACAGATGCAGAGCAAAAACAAGCAAGGCTTTTAGGACTGCACTAAAAATACAAGCAGCAATTGTTTTTACCTATGCTTTTTTTTCTGTCTTGGACAATGCAGCCTGTTTTACCCATGGCTTCTGTTTTCTCTGCCCCCAGGTCAATAGGAAGAGTTTATTGCAGGTTGGGTTTTGTTATAATTCAAAATGAAGACAGACAGGTGGTGGTTTCTTCCAGAAGAAAGCTTCAGGCCTCATAGCTATGTGTTGGAAGTAACAGCACTTCTAAACAGTTCATATAAGTTAGTTTTAATGATTTGTTATTTAACTAATTCATAGAAAATAAAGTTGAAAACATTTTACTTTTACTTCATCGTTATATGTATTTTCATATATTGTTCTTTATTCTTTATAAGATCTTCTGAAGTTATTTTTTACCATAAAATAGGCTAAAAAAAATACTGTTTGCCTGTCTTGGATCACAAACACTTCATGGCAAGGACTGTTTCTTTGTACATTTAATTCATTCTCATGACCGATTATCTCCATGGATGCACCCAGGGTGTTGCTTTAAGTACAAATTTTAACATGTTCCATATGCAAAATTTCACTGACAGGAGAAGCTGAAAGTATCAAACAAATGCCATTGAGAGCTGTATTATGGCTGAAGAACCCAGAGTGCAACTCAGACAAGAGATTTTTGTCTGAAATGTACATTCGCTGACCTGCCTTACCCATTAGATTATATTGCAGTTTTATCAGGAAGCAGCTTTCTTCTTTCTTTCTTTCTTTTTATTCTTATTCAATAGCAGTCTCACTGGAAGAACTCTTGCAGCTACTGTTCCTGGAGTTTAATTTATGCCTTTTGAAATAACTGCAACTTGTGAAACTCTGTCACTGGGGGAAATCAGATTGAAATTTTCTCTTGAATAGTTGGATTATTATTGTAACCACTTAAAAGGTGACAGGATCTTCACCTCAGTCATTTTTTTTCCCTAAAAACTGTTGAAAATGTCACCCAGCTAAACCCCAGATCAGAGCGTCATTTAAAAACATGTCTCATTAAACACTCAGCTCTTGTTATGACCCTGATGGATTGGTTGCTACTGAGTTTATGAAAGAAAAAAAAAAAAAAAAAAAAGAAAAATGAAAAATGAAATGCATTACTTTTCCAAGAAGCTTAAACTGTATTTTCCATTCTCATTTAGGGCAGGGAAGTCTGACACTTATTAAATGGTTAGAATCTGGCCTACTTCTCATCTAATTCAAAGGCTAGAGAATGAAGAAAATGTTGAAAATATCTTTTCTTTTTTAACAAGTAGCATTTGTTATGCTTTGCAGACTTTTGAAGGAAACACCAACTACGACACACCTGAACTGCGGACTTTTGAACCTGTATCGACAAGATTCATCCGTGTCTACCCTGAGAGAGCCACACATGGAGGACTGGGACTGCGAATGGAGCTGCTGGGCTGTGAACTCGAAGGTAATTGCTCTGCTAGAGATGAATGCACTTTATTATTTTCACACATACATTCTGTACTTGGACTACTGCTGAACACTGCTGTTCCTGTACAGGCAGCACGTTGGACTCTCGCTTCCGTGACTGCCATTAGTGCTGTTTCTTGGACTAATCAGTTCCTTCTCTGCAGACATTTGAATATGCCCAAGGCACAAATATTATTCTTTCTCCCATTCCTTTGTTGAATCACAGTGATATTCGCCACATGGTTTTCTGTTCCCTTAAGCAACCTTATGATTATACTTTCAAGAAGCATAGAGCTAGTATGATAAAATAAAGGAACTTATATTTTGTGTTACAATGATACAATCCAGGAAGAGACGTTTTCTGAGAATGCAGAGGGTGTGTTGGACTAAATACAGCAATTATGCCTCTTGCTCCTTCAAAAACCGTGAAAGTCGCACCAGACAGTATGGTAGACAATGATTACTTGTCTGGTTAGGGTCTGTGCTCTTCTTTCTGGGGAGCAAGGGAGGTCTCCTTTGTTCCATACCAAGCTTTAATTTTGCAATAGTATGTCAAGAGATGAAAGACCAGGAAAAGCAAAGTTTAGACATTTATCCTTGGGCTGTGACATGAGGTATAATAATGCTTTGATTTTTGTTATATAAACAATAATTATTTAACATCATAGATAACTACAGATAACTACATGAATTTCACATTTTTATGTGGTGGATAATGTTACAGTGGCATGGGTTATAAATCACAGAGTTTAACAATACATATAGTAACAAAACACGTTATTGGGGGTTTCGTGTGATACCTCATAAAGAAGTGGTTGAACAGGCTCCCAAGATGAATGAAACCAAATGTTCTGCCTCCATTTCTTTCTCACCATTTCATTCCCAAGGTAGACAAGTGGGAAGTATTTTCTGTGAGAACTACCAAGTTCTGTGTTGTTTTTTAGTGAAGGCCAGACTGAATAAGTGTGTTTTTTACTTGGCCCGGAAAGTGGGTAGGTTGGAAATACTTCTTAGTTCCTGCAGGAAGTCCTCATTTCCTGTGGGAATTCTTAGTTCCTGCAGACTATTGTGCTGCTTGCTCAGAAAAGAGAAAAGAAAACTCAGCACCTGCCCTGTGTAAACTCACAACCTGTGGGTAATGTCCTCCTGCCACAGGGGTCCTGTAGCCACCTAGACATCAAGAAGTAAGCCCATGGACCACCTTATAAAAATGTGTTACTCAGTGAGATGGAGGAGCCAAAGAGGAGCCTAACTAGGCAAAATGCCTTTTATTTTGGGGAAACTGCTGCAATGAGCATAATGTTCCCCTGGGACACATTACTTTCATTTATCTTCCCACTGTGGTGCACTTCTGAAGGTAGCTCACCTGTAGGTCACCCATGGACAGGCAAGGTCAATTTCAAAGCACCCATGGGAGAAGCAGAATAAGAAAACTTTGTTGTATAACTGCGTCTTAAGGAGGGAGTTGAATGAAGAGAAGTTACTTAAGATTTCCTGAGGAGGACAGGAGCTGAGATGAGAGAAGAAGCATAGAGATAAGCACAGACAAGAGTAGAAATCAGCTCTCCAGCAGTAATGAGCAAGGGGAAGCTTTGTGTGCTCCGAGCATCCCAGGGGGTTTATATGAAATGATGGCAGGGATGTAGGCAAGCTTGAGGCTATACAGGGGCATGAAGATCAAGATAAGAAACTCAACTCGATGTAGAAAGCTAGAGGGAGCTCCCAGAGGGGTTTTTAAAGAGATATGGGGAACAGACACTCTGTATAATTCATAACAGGTACAGAAGTGTACAGAAGAACTAGGGCTAGATTATACCTGTAAAGCACAGGTTGGGTTCCTTGTGTCACCCCAGAAAATAGCTACTTCTGAAACTACCATCCCTTCTGACATTATGAGTCCGAGTGCTTAGTATGTTATGTGGCCAGTGGACTCTGGAGGCAGTAGAAGGACAAAGAAGAATCCAAGGAAGAGAAGCATTATTGTACAGCTAATAATACAGTGAAGCATTGTTAATGAAAATAACGGTAGTTGACAACAGGCGAAGCCTGGACCATGTTCCCAGTCTGGTTATCTTAAGCCAGGGAACTATACTTAGAACATAAAACTTAAACATAACACCAGGTATCCGTATCCCGATTTTCCAGATGTGATATGTTTTGCAGACACTGGGATTTAGATATATTTTCTGGCATCTTTCACAAATCTCAAGACCTTAATTGTAATAACGAAGGTCAGATTTTACTGGTTATGGAGCAGCTACCGGAAAGTCATCACCAGTGAGAAGCAAGCAGGTGGCCAGGAGGGATGACTGACATCATTGATGTCTTACTTATTTATAACTTCAATAAAAACAAAAGAAACTTCTTCCAGATCTTCTCATTGAGCACAAAGTGATTCTACATCATACTGCCTTCCTGCCACTGTTACCAGGACTCTGCTCAGACATTTCCTCTCTTATACGTGCTCTGCAGAGAGGCTTCTTTGGCAGTGTGGCAGGTGCTGCAGAATCACCACCTTGAGCACGCAGCCCTCCTGCTGCTATGTACAGGCCCACTCACTGGTGCTTTGGCCATGCAATAAAATCATGGGTTTCCTACCCTTCCCTGAGACTCCCATTCTGCTGTGCCAGACCTTCACTCCAGTTTTTTAGGAACAAGCACTCATCAGCCAGTCCAGGGCTTTGCTGCACAGCTCCGCTCAGCCCTTGAGCTCAGACACAGCAGAGTGCCCTAGGGCAGGAGGCAGAACAGGTACTTCCCGTTGCAAAGAAATACTAACTAACCTGCAAAGTAGAGTTGTTCCTTTCCTCAAAAACAACACACAATGACAGCATATGGTACTCATCTAAATGTTACTGCCAATTGCACGTTGATTCTCCAGCACACTTTTTAACCAAGCAACTGGATTTTGTTTCAGCTCCTACGGCTGTTCCTACCGTTTCCGAAGGCAAGCCTGTAGATGAGTGTGATGATGACCAGGCGAACTGTCACAGTGGCACAGGTGATGACTACCAACTGACAGGTGCAGAAACCATCCTCATTCCATTGCAGCTTCATTGTAGCTCATACCCATCGCCAGTAACCAGCTAAATGTTTGCACTGATTTAATCACTCAGCATAAACGGACATTGGTATGCAGTTTGTATTGTCAGTGCTGTCAAAACATAGGCATCTGCCTTTTATATATGACAATACTTTTGATTGTTTTCTCAGCTATGTAATTTTTGAAGCAAATAATAGTGACTAGTTGGAACAGAGGGCATATTTTTGAGCAGGAATTGTGTCTAATCAAATGTCCTAATCAAACTTCCTCTTATTAAGAAAAAAGATGGACAAACCTTTTGAGATTTATTGTCTGAGACTGAAGATCTCAAAATGAAATATTGTTTAAGCTGAAGATACATACGCTATTCCACACCTAAAATTTAGCGTAGGACTCAGATATCAGCCCCAAATCTTTCTCAGACAGAAACAAAGCAGATTTGTTTCATCAAAGCATACTCACACATACACCACCGGAAACATTTCCATGAGTTTCCCCACCAGCACTGCATTACTGACACAGAGGGGCTGACATTCTCCAAACTGCCATCACTAGCAGAAAAATAGAAGGGAGGGACATAGCGTAGTCTGCATTTGGAAGGGAGAAAGCTTCTTAAATTTCATGTTTTCTCTCTTCTGCACCAAGCCACTGTCCTTCTGATACAGCTGCACCGCTACATTTTTTTTTTCTCTTCTTGGAGGTTACTTGCTCCACGAAGCTCTGGGCCCATTTGAGGAGACCTTTCTGTAGCAGATCCATACTGCTACAGCAGCTAAGCTTATTTTTGGACAGAGCAACACAGGTTATTTCATCACCTCTCCCTGGTGTGCTTATCTAATAAATGTTTATTGCTTCTTATATCCATGACATAAAATAGCATTAAAACCTGGCAACAGCTGTCCGAGAGGACTTTGGGAAATCTTAGGTAAGAGAGAGATCAGCTTTTTGGAAGCAGCCAAGTAGAACATCCAACAGCAGATATAAATGAAAGTGCAGTTTCAGCTTTCTGAGCTTTGCCAATGTCTCATGTAAATGCATGTTGCAAATCAAATATTGAAAAACAATTCTTGAGCAGAAAAGACACTGCACAGTCACTGTCACTGCTTTTCAAATCAGTGTTCCAGATGAATCTTATTCTTTATGAAAAAGAGCCATGCAGGGAGTCTGATAAAATAGTCTGTATCGTGTTAAGGTAGCTCAGGAAGCTTTCAATATTACTAGACACTGTATTTTTTTTATTTTTCTGAAAGCAGAGAGTCAGGTCAGAAAACCCTGGGGCTTCCTGCAAAGCCCTACGTTGAGGGTTGTCTTGCAAGACCCAATAGGTAGAGACACATTTCACATAGAGGCTGTGCGAGGGGAAGGAGATAGATCTATGCAGGCACCTTCCTCTCCACTTGCTCATAGTCTGTGTGCTTCAGGCAGCTCAGGACTGCATCCCACATATCCCTTAGGGAAAGGTTATTGAGCAGAAGAAACTCCCTCTGGCAATTTTTGCAGGCTGTGCTTAGGGAGACATTTATAACCTCTGAGACAAGGGAGCAGCCATCAGCCTTCCTGAACACCAGCTTTCTGGGGAACTGAACCTTTTTCACTACTAAAATTGAAAATTACTACATTGCCCTTCTACCAAAGTGCAGACACTTGAGTATAATTTACTACACCACCTAGAAACTCTGGCCAGTGCATGCTCAATTGCGGACACTGCAGAAATTCAGTGTTTTACTTATGATGCTACATGTAACACAAAAATGCACAGAAGTGATTTTACCAATAATTTCATCGCAAATATTCTTTTCTTACTCCAAAATGCATAGAAGGAAAGTATGTAAATCTCATGGCCCATTAAGGCTAGCAGAGAAAGGCAGAAGGGTTTCATCAGTGCCTTCCCCGCTTCCATCCTCTGCCAGTGTGAGCGTGGCGCCTGCGTTCTCGCGGGTACGGCTGCTAGAGTCACTTCCCTGATGGTACTCGCACATATGTGAGTATCACAATGAAGCCTTCCTTGCAATTAACTATAATTGTGCTGTAGGCCAGATTCCTTCCTGCTCTATTTGGACCCCATACAGAGCTGCTCTATTTGCGTGGCGTATAGCATTTCCCATCAGATCATTCTCACAAACATAAAGCTGATATAGCTCAGGCATTCATTCTCATTGGAAGTCATCTTAGTCATCCTTTCTATAATGCCTTAAGTACTTGCTTGCTAGAGAAGAGAAAAGCCATTGACTGGTAATCAGCACCCCGCTGCGCATTTATAATTGTGCTAATTTACTTTTTGTTTCCTTTATCAATATGAGGCTTACCTTAAAAAAGTCAAGTATTTTTAAAAGTAGTGGGCTTAGGGAGAGGGCCATGACCCCGCTCACCTCTTCTTCAACTGCTTGAAGAAGAAGACAAAGGGAAAGTTCTTAATTCCTCCTGCTCTTTGAGACAGAAGTGAAACCTGCCTTAGATGATAGCCAAAATTTGGGCAATTCCCACACACCTCTCCTGTGAGCTGGGGCCACAGCATAGCCAAGAAGCAATGCACAGGGAGGACCCAGCACAGCAGGGGCTGGAGGATCTCAGGTCTCTGATGTGGCAAGCATGTCATAGCTGAATGCACAGATTGGTGAGTGTTAAGAGGGGCTAGGGAGGTCAGTCACTGACATCCCATGTGATTTTGAGCAAATCACTCTATAAAGTGATGACAACCATAGGGACATGGCAAGGATTGATTAGTTGGTGTTTGCAAGGACTCCAAAGACAGAAAGCTTTATTTAAAGACAAAATCTAATTTTCTTATTTATTTATTTATAAAGGAAACCAGACCTTTAATGTCACATTTTCATGCTTCACATACTTAGTTGCCTACATGTCTAGTAAAGGTGGTAATATTTCAGATTTATATATAGGATATTCCTGATGATTGCTGTGTCCTTTGTTGTGTCCCATGTATCATGACATGCATAATTTCTTTTCCAGGTGGTACTACAGTGCTGAATACAGAAAAGCCAACAGTAATAGACAACACATTACAACCAGGTAAAAAGAAAAAAAATCTTATGAAAAACGTAATAAATTCCATACCCAAATTTCATGCCAGAGACAAAATAATGAATTGCAGCACTTCCTGACTCCCCATTCCCTAAAAGTCTCTGAAGCAAAGAAGCATCTGGTCTCTCAGCTCTGTACAGTAAATATTTTATTCCTTTCATCCACATGTAGACACAGTAGAGAACAAGATTTCCTTCTGCATCAGCAAATGCCAAATGCTGACAAAATTGAACTAACTTAATCACACAGTGCACTGTCTCTAAATGTGGCATGTCAGTGACACAAAGTGTGTTTGCAAACTCCAGGAAAACAAAAACAGAGCCACACAAGCCATTCACTATTTATATACATGGTTTTACAAAACTAAGACAAGTAAAGTTTGCCAGTTTTCTCCACCAGGGAGCTGGCAGTTTTACAATATTGTTTTCTAGCAATTTTTCTCAAAATGGGGTTACATAAACTGTTACCACAAACTTGAAAAGGGAGAAACAAGTTGTCACTGGCAGCAGGTCCTTTTTAGTTAATCAATACAATGACTAGCAGCTTTTAAAATCCTTACTTTGCTCCTTCCACAGCTTTCATAGCATTTTTTAATATCCTGTACAATTTACTGGGAGTGGAAGAGTGGACACATTTGGGCAGAAAATCTGAGCCGTAGAGACTGGGAACAGCAGTTTAAAGCTCTGTGCATTACTGATTGCAGAGCGGTAAGGAGGTCAGTTTTCAGCTACTCCCATTTCCTCCATTAAGGTACAGTCAGGCACAGTCTTGCAAGTGATTTATTAACAGGGTGGGTAAGTGTTTATCATTGTTTCTTCAACTATGTGACACAAACTTCTTTTGCTTCAAGTAGAAGAAAGGTACTAATAATGCAAAAATTTCCTACAGGACACCAGTGGTGTCGAGCTGTTAAAGAGATAGAGCTGGCTTCTCTCTGACATTGTTCCCCCTCTTGGCCTCTGTGTTCTGATATTGCTTTTACTGTCCCTAAAATTTGTCTCCAGGGCCGTACAGTTTGCTTGGTCAGCATATACTATTTCTACCTCTGCCCTGCTGTATGAGTGAGGCAGATTGAGGGGTACCATTGACTTCTCAAGACACTTCTCTGTGCTACTCTCCCTCAGCCAGCAATTCTCCCACAACCCCAAAATTTAAGGTTGGGGAAGGGGAGGGAGGAATCGCAGTGTTTTTTGAGTAGAACATTTGGATTTTTCTGTCTGAAACGATCTTGTAGCTTTTTATTTGGCTGAAATGAAGAATTTATTTTACAGTTCTTTTGACTGTTTTCTTGCTTTTAAACAAATGCTAATTGAAAATTCATAAAGTGCCTCTGTGGTATGCAGTTTTCCTCGCTCCTCCACAGTGCCAGATGCAGTTACAGGTTGTGTTTAATCCCTTTGGCTTGGGTGGGACTCTCCAATAATAGATTGACTGTTTCTGCCAGAGATGAAGATATCCTCATTTTCTCTCCTTACTTCCCTCCTGCACCACCTTCGTTTACTGCATGATGAGCCAAGTTTTTTCTCTACTGAAGAAGTTTATGAGGTTCCCTTCAGAGCATGCCAATGCTACTTCCCTGCATTGTGTTGGTAGGAGCTATTTCCTTCCGGGGAATAAGGGACAAGTTCACATCCCAAACCCCAGGCTCCCACATGGCAGCACATTACAAAGATCATAGACAAAATTCAGTCAGATGCTAATAAATAAGGTTTCCCGAATCTGCAGTTTAAGACATAAAGATTTCCAGCTGCTTCGTAATCCCTCACTGAAAACTAGCCAGAAAACTCCCCAAAAGGGGCAGCCAGAAATTCCCCTCAACATGGGGAAAGCCTTCTCGGCATGGTGGTGGCGCATCTCCCTCTGTGGAGGGGGCACGGCTGAACCTCTTTGGCACAAGAAAGTGTGTCCGAGCCAGAGGCCATGCTGCAGGGAGCAAAAGCCTGCTACAGCAGCCACAAATGGAATAGTTTAAACTGGCCTTGAAGCTACAGAGCTGCTTGGGCCCCCCTGGCCCCAGCTGGCCAAGGATCAGGGGATCAGCACGCTTCAGCTATTCTCAAGCTGAACAAGGTATCCATTTAACACACCAAGGACTGAGCCTTCAGCTTCAGCCATAATTCCCCCTAAGGTTTACCTTAAGATGCTAATACACCTCGAGGCAAATGGTGACCTCCAAGCCAAAGAGCTATTGAGGAACAGATGCAAGATGCAGGCTCCTGCGGGTAACCCTGCATGAGCTATGCATGCCATTGCCAGCCACAACAGCTCATGCCACGGTGATTTGGGACATGTTTCCCAGCCCTCTCAGTACCAGCTCCTGCCATGGCATAGGTACTTCTGCAAAACGTGCTAACACCATGTATTGCTGTCCTCCTGCCTGCACTCATGCTTGCAAACACTCCTAATCTTGTTATCCCAGACTAACACGCTTGTGTGTGTCAAAGCCTGAGATTATCCTATTCCCACCAGCTTTCATACCCTATGGAAACAGTTAAGTGCAAATAGCTGGAAAGCCTTGTTTATAAACAAGCTTTCCATCAGAGACTTTTGCAGTTCATTTCAGGGGGACTGAATTGTAAGAAAATAAAAAAGAATCATGATTTCAAACTGCTGAAAATATTTAAAGCTTTGATTTTTTTTAAGATAAAATCTACTTTGCTCCTCAGACTTAAAAAGGTGCCTTTAGCAAACCTGTCTGTCAAGATAAATACCTTTCAGGCCTCAGTCCTACGACTCACTAACATCTAGACTTTTTGAACACATCTCTTTTAATTCCACAGAAATATCTGAAACTCTTTACTCTTAGCTATTTACATCCAGAGCAAGCAGTTTATTTACATTATGTGCTCTCAGACTGTAAGCTCAGTCCTTTGTAAAGCAGTATTCAAGAAGTAACTTATCTTGTTTTTCATACATGTAGGAGGTATTTCAGGAAAACATAAATAAGAAATCCTGAGGTTAAAATCTACACAAAGAAATAATTTAAAGATAGAATAGGTCTGATCCTCATTTATGGCAGGACAACTTTGCATCAATAAAGGGATGTAAAGGGATATTAAAGCACTTAAATTAAAATTTACTATAATTTAGGGTAATTCTATGCCACCAGCATAAGCAGTATAAAAAGGTGAAATGCAAATAAGAATCAGACCCAATATACTACTTTGAAGTGGTCCAAATTATGTTTGTAATTTCCCATTTTAATGTTGATGTACCCTTTGGCAAGAGCATCCTATAGAGAATTTTCATAGCATTTTTAATGCCATCATGCTCTTTCTTGCCTCTTGTCAGAGGAGTTATAAAAATATGTCAAAGTCTGTGGGCTGCAAAAGATTAATGGACTTGCAAGAAACTCACTCAACTAGATTTTCAAATGACTTTCTTGTTCATGTGCTGTAATGGCTCCAGCTGTGAGCAAGATGTGGTCAAGAAGTACAGCTGTTGGTTATTCTTTGAGAGGATAAATCTGTTTTAATTCAGTATCACGTACCCTACATTTTCAAAAAGACATATGGGATTTCGTCACACCTCCCTCTCAGATTCTCATCTGAAGTGGTGCTATTTAGTTACATAATAGCTGGTTTTCTTCATCCTCTCAATAGGCACAAACCCCAAGATCAATCACCTCTTGGCAAGGGAATTATCTTAGCAGGGGAACGGGCCAGTGCTGCAAAGGGAGCCCACCAAATGCTACTCATCCTTCCTTCCTCTCTGCTTTCCTTCCTTCCCCAAGAGCTGCCAAGCTATAGTTCAAGGACAAAGAAGAGGACAGATTGCCTGTAGCTTACTGTGAACTACTGTATCAGCCCCCTGGGACCTTTAATAGAAGAATTGAACTATTATATCTTTTCCTGGGACAGTCCTCCTGTCCATACGACTAATGAACCTATCCTGATGCTACAAGTGTCTGTTATTAATTGGCTAGCAGGTCTATTTTTTCTTTTTATGGGTCCCTGGGAGAAGTATTGGAAGAGACTTAAGAATAGACAATAAGAGATGGCATGTTTAAGGAGCCCATAAAATGAGAGAACTCTGAAATGCCTTGCCTTTGACCTTCAGTTCCATTGCTGTGATTGTCTAAGGAATGCATTAACATGATCACTTCTGAGAAAACAGTAAGGGCCTAGCCAAAAGTAACTGACTGTGAGCAGGTTACATGCCTAGTCCTGCTCAGTTTCAGGGGATTCTCATTAACTTCTGCGTGGAAAAGAAGTTCATTTTTATGTTACTCTATGCTGTCTGTGAGACCAAAGCCAAGGAACACAGGCATGGCCAAAGCATATCAGACTTAGGCTCTTTGCCAGTTTACTGGCCTATATGTTTCAAATGAAAGTGTAAAAAAAATCTTTATTAGATGGTGCTGTGAAATTTAGTCCTGCTTTGAAGCTCTCACTCTAATCCCAGTGTTCAGAGCTTGCTTCAAACCATGAAGCAAAAGGCTTTTGTGACTCCCTACATTTTAGAATTAACGATTAAATTTTGGATATTTTCCTCATCTATTTCAATGTCCAGTTCTCTTCAAATTGTGCTTAGCTTTAGCAGCATTCAAGGGAAGCAGTGTTGTTCATACTATATGAGAAGGTATTTCCTTTGATCAGTATTGAACTTCACTGGATGCCTCATAGTTTTTGGGCTACGAAATGGAGAAAACAGAACATTGTAATCTTCCTTCTCTAGATTCTTCACCTATTTATATATTTCTCCTGTGTCCTCTGCTATTTATTTTTATTCAGAGTCAAACAATCCCTGTCCTTTCGGTCTCTTTGTGCTATATGCTCATTTATGCTGTTACATCTTCAAATATATGTGATCTCTCTACTACTGTTCTCCTTTCTTTTGGTTTGAATACCACACAGGCTATCACAAGCTTTGCATTATATAATCCTTTGGGATTAATAAGATTAATTTTGTTTTAGGTTTTCTAGGGCCTTTTTTAAAGTTCTGTTTCATGGCTCTGATGTCAAAGCCATGCAATACAGCTCTCTCTAGGCCTCCTTGACAATGAAAGGATATTTTTCACAAATTTAAAACCCTTTAATTCATTTCAATGTCACTCTGTTTCTTTTTTAAAAAAAAATCCCTGTGATTTTCAGATGCCCCTTTCGGACAAGAGCTCTTTGATCACAGTCCCATTGTCTAGGAAAGAAAAAAAAAAAAAAAAACATATACTGAAGTAGGAAACATAATGAATTGCCTTTCTGTACCCATGTGTGCACAGGCTGAGTTCTGCTTCTTCAACATTGTGAGCCCAAAGAGAGATTATTCACCACGATCTTCCCCTTTCCTAGAAAGGGCTGGGGTCCGCCAGGAAACACGTTTTCTCCACATTGAATTCCTTCAACAGACAGTATCTGTTTAATTCATTTGTTCCCAGTTAGGATGCCGCATCCGTGACAATGTTGGGTAGACCCCTCCGGAGGCTGGCGGGAGGGTGGGGGCGGTGGGCGGGATGGGGCAGATGAAAGGCAGGAGAAGAGACAGAGCTCAGTGCTGAGCTACTGTAGCAGAGGGGATGGATGGGATCTGCCATGAACCCAGACCTCTCTGTTGACAGAAGGGCATTTTGGAGGAGGGGACGGGGCAGAGGGGAGAGGGCACCGTGGCTGCCATGCAGGAATATGGTGAGTTGAGTTAAAACTTTGTCTGGGAGCAAGGTCTCACTGAACAAGGGCAAGGAGAGAGTAATAGATGAACCCCTTTTGTATCTGTCCTGTCTTAACCTACTCACTTGAGGTTTTCTTTGAGGTTCATAAAATAACAGTTCTAGTTTACTTCCTATTAAAATCTGGGTTGTGAGTTCAAAAGTCTTTCCAGTCTTCCCTGGGCAGCTCACTGTGTGGAGAAGGTCTTTGCCTCTTCAGATTGAAGGAGATCCACCTCAGAGGTCTGCCTGGCTGCAGGTCCCAGCTCACTTCCCACATTTCTCCGTATTTTCCCACAATAAACAAAAGACATTCTAAGTTTTACATTACCTCTCTCTTTTTCTTTTTTTTTTATTATTATTATTATTTTTTATTTTTAATTAATGGGAGAGATAGCAAAAGAACACAATTGTTCCCCCAGAGCTGATAGTGAAGGGAGCACAGAGTCCTTTGTTCTCAGTTCATATTTGCACAAAGCATCTCGTTAAATTAAACCTAAGTATTTTTCCTTTAAGAAGGCGCGAGTCATGTCTGAGAATAGACTTCAGAATTTGGTAACATTGCCATAGAAAGGGTATTGCTCTAGTGGGAGTTGCCATTGCTCAAGGTGAGGTAAAAGTTCATACCAGTGGGGTAGAAATCAAAAACCCAAAAGATTTCAAAATGGTTCTGAAAATTAGAAATAGGGGATTTATGTGCTATCTTTGTATAATCTTCCCAACCAAATTCCAAGTTGTATTGAATAAAATAAGCTACTAGGTATTAAACCTTTGGGCAGAATTGAAAAGAAGCTGAAAACAAGATATGATCTCATCCTGACCATAATACCAGACTTCCCTTGTTTTACGTGGAGCTTGTTTTGAAGCTTATTTTCAGTTCACTTGGCAATCAGCCACATTTGTCCCTTTTCTGTCTCAATTTGTCCATTTCAATGCTGCCATCTTGTGGGCCTGTTTGTCTGGAAGATGCTGAAATACTGTTTCTCACTGAAGCCACATGCTATACATTTCACCAGAAATCCTTTATGGACAAGGACATTCCACTAGTGTTCCTGACTTTTCTTATTTTTATCCAAATCTTATTGTGATTTGTTGCACAGTTATGGTGCAAATGTGTATTAACAACCAGTGAATGTATCTGATAAGCCAGAGCTTTCTTTTTGAGTCATATATATTACAACAGAGTTACCAGACAATGTGGGCAAATCAGATGAATTAGTCTAATGACATAATATCACAAAATATGGTTCATAAAAAGACAAAAAACAAAAGTAAATATCTCATTTACTAGACATAGCCATTCTTCATCTTTTTCCTAGAAAGGCTGCTTTTGTTATGGCTTCTCAGACTCTCAAGTGGGAACGACTCCCTTAAATATCAAATAAATACATTTGGTATTGAAATGAAAAATCTGAATAATGCAATTAATAATCATACTTCCTTCCTTCTTTTCTCTCTTTTCCTGCAGAGTTGCCAATATACAACTTCAACTGTGGGTTTGGCTGGGGATCTCACAAGACTTTGTGCCACTGGGAACATGACAACCAGGTGGATTTGAAGTGGGCAATTCTGACCAGCAAAACTGGTCCAATTCAAGACCACACAGGTAATCATGAGTTCATGATTTAGGCATTTTACATGGGAAGAAGTTGTTCTGTTTTATACCAAGATGCCTTCCAAAACCGCAGGAGCATGAGTTATACCTAAAATATGTATCGTGGGAAAGATAAGTCTGGGCAAACTGATCCATTATATGTAGACACAACTGACCATAATTGTCCCTTCTGTTGGGGAATAAAGATCATTTATGGTCAGGAATTGAAGATATTCCCTCCTTCTGACTAGACTTTGGATAACTGCCATCCAGGATAGGGAAAATAAATAAATAAATAAATAAATAAAAAGAATAGCCAAATATTCTGCAAATATAACTTAAGAAATGATACCATCCTGAACAAACCTCATGAACTATTCCTGTTTATAGTTACTGTCTGCTACAGAAAGGTGTTGCAAGTAAAACTTCCCCGATGGACTTGTTTCCATGTCCTCTTCCTCTCCAACAAGAGTTGGTGAAGATTACAGTGATCCCTTTGCTCACACAGAGTTTTTCCAGAATTATTACCCTGGGAAATCGATTGGTTGGTTTTGTAGTATCTAACTCATGGCTTTGCATAATTAGGCAATAAATATGCTGCTGGCTAGTGGAGAAGGGGAGGTAGTGTGTGACCTGCACAGCCTCTCACTTCAGTGTTCTCCCTTGCATACATGAAGATTAATCAAATGTGTTAGAGATGAACCCCCCCTTCCCACTTCTGCAACCCCTTTGCCTAATGAGAATGACAAGGAAATTAGACAAAATTGGACTTTTTAAATTCTGAGACATTTTCAATTGAATCTTAAGACAAGTACAGTAGTTTCAGAGAAAGAAAAAAAAAAAAAAGAAACTTATAATACTTTGACTATAAATGGCATTGTACAAATAAATGGCATCAAATTAACTAAATGCAGTTAGCTGAAGTGAAGGCTGTAATGGTGGAAAAATTGATGTAAAGTAAAGTGAAATGGCTCAGTAGGATCTGACATTGAAAGGAGGTTAAAAGCTACGTTAGCCAGAGACTGACAAAATCTAAAAGGCATGCATAAGTAAAGCTCTAATTAAGACAATGAAGACAGAGTTCCTGACCCAGCACTGCAATAATATTCTGGAAATGAGAGCTATCTGCACTTTGCCACCAAGGATTATAGAGAGACTGAACCTGTCTTCAATCAAGAGATGAAAAAATGATATTTTTTCAAATGAGATTTTGTTGTTTCTGCTGGGCCCTGCTTGTGCAGAAGGCTTATCCATTCCATTAACTGTAACTTCAATAAGTCTTCCAGGCAGCTCCTTTTGCTGCTTGCTACACTCACTTTCAATATTGTCCAGAATTTTCCTTCAACTCCAAGGGCACCTTCACCTGGCAGATTTGCCATCTGGGTGGAGTGGGTGCAAACACAGACCACAAGCAGCCTGTATGGCACTGCCATCCCAACCACACCCCTCAGTGTGGCGTGGTTGGGATGGCAGTGCCATACTTCAGCAAAGCCACCTTGCACGTTGGCAGAACAGCAATGAGCAATCCCCAGGTATATCTTGCTCTCAGCTTTACTTGCATAAAGCTGAAGAAACTCCACAGAAGTGATCTTCAACAGCAATTGCTTTATGACAGCAGGATATTCTATACACCACTTCAAAATGTACATTATGATTAATTTTGGCCAGTTGGGTCATCTGAGATTATTTTTCTTTTTTCCTCCCTTTGGATTTCCCTATCACCATTCTTTGATGAGATTTGCACACATGTTGTGCTGCTCTCTACACAGAAGCAAAGTTGGAAAGAACATATAGGCAAATAAATATGCCAGTAAATGCTGTTTCCATCCTGTTATGTGACTATATCATGTATGCAATTTCCTCACCCACAACAGGTGAACTTTGTATTTTTCTACCCTAATCCTCTGCAAATAGGCTGTTCAAGAGCTGACTGAAATGACTGCTTTGCTAGTGCAAATCACAAGCGCTTCACTGTAGTCAGTATCTCACTTAGCATCTTGTTACCAAATCACATTCCCCCCTGCTTCCCTCCCGGTGTGATTAAGCAAATGATTTTCAAAGTTAAGGGGATTCAGTGTTCAGATTTCAACATGCATAGATCCATTCTGCTCTTCAGAAAATACCAAACATAATCTTAATCTTCTGGAAAATGGCTCACAAAAATATGTGAGCCCAATTTATTACTGCCAAAATCCAAGGGAATATCTCTGGCACCATTTGTGACAATAGTATAACTCGATTTAGGAACACCGTTTAGATTTCAGTTCCTGATCTCAGACCATAGCTGCTCACAGCTATCTTATTCTCCAGTGCTCCATTCTAACCTTGCTTTCTCAAACACAGACTAAACAGAGATTAAAATAGCTCTTTGCACAATCAGTGTGGAGCACGCCCAGGGGATTTCTGCCAAGCCTGCTGCATGAGGACTGGCTCTCCTTAAGAGGTGCCCACTGACTACTGCAGCATACGTTGTCACACTTGAACATGCTCTTGCATCCTTTCCTGAGCAATTCTTGGCACAGGCCATCCTGGCGAGCACAGGAGACAATGGCCAGCAGAAATAAACTCTCCTTGGAGCACGTGTGCTTCCCCAGAGCTCTCAGAGCACCGCCCTCAGCTGTGAGACTTGGCAGGAGGCAACATGAGCACGGGTGGCTGTGACTGGGGTTTATTAGGTAAACAAAGAAAATGACATTTGGTCACTATTCCTAACACAGTCCTTCTGTCACAGCAGGAGATGGCAACTTCATTTACTCACAAGCTGACGAAAGCCAGAAAGGCAAAGTTGCCCGGCTGCTGAGCCCCGTGATTTACTCGCAGAACTCTGCCCACTGCATGACTTTCTGGTACCACATGAGCGGCCCGCATGTCGGCACCCTGAAGATCAAGCTGCGGTACCAAAAGCCAGACGAATATGACCAGGTGCTCTGGACCCTGAGCGGGCACCAGGCAAACTGCTGGAAGGAGGGACGTGTTCTTCTGCACAAGTCTGTGAAACACTACCAGGTGAGTGTGGCTGCTGTTCGCTACACTGACAGAGATGATGCCAATAAGACCTTGCTGGTCATGTTTCATACGCCTTAGCAGAAAATGTCACTGGAGGATTTATGTAGACAGGTTTATACCTACAGATGAGGTGCTGCTGCTGTGACAGTAATAATAGTGGCATATTTCATGGCATCTCAGATGACAGTGATACAAGCAATTTGTTATAGAAGGCCAAATAAATACATTAGAAATCATTTCTCATCTGTCACAAAACTGCATCCTTGCCACAGTTTTGCTGCTGATATAGAAGACTTCAGTGAAGTTATGGCATTATATACGTTCACATTTGCATGTGTATGTTCAGAAAGACACAGTGCTGACTGACAGGCCACAGTCAAAGTATATGTAACATGGCATCGTGACAACTGGAGACGTGTTAACAGCTAATTAAAATTTCTTGAATGCTTCAATTGTGTGTTAACATGAAAACAATGTGAAAATTATCTTGTTTTGCTAGGTGGTTATAGAGGGAGAAATTGGAAAAGGAAATGGAGGAATTGCTGTGGACGATATTAATATTGACAATCACGTAGCACAAGAGGATTGCAGAAGTAAGTACAAATAGGAAGAATGTATTGATATCTCATCCAAAATATGATTTACTTAGGTAGCTGTTTGTTTTTTTGTTTGTTTGCTTTGGTTGTTTTTCTTTGTTTATTTGTCTGTTTGCTTTTTCTGTGAGAAAGGGACACATAATTACTGCCTATATCAGAAACTTTGCACTGACAACACCCTGATCTGGTCCATAGCTTAAGTCATAGGCTGACCTTTGTACTGCAGTGATGCAATCTGTTGGTTCAGAACTGGCACCCTACTGATGGGTCACAGCATGTTCACATCCTCACATTTCTCCCTGTGTTTTTATTGATGTACTCTTAAAATTATTCTGCTTTTCCTAACGCTCTTACCTGCCTTAAGTAATGCTCAAAATTCCAATTTAATTTCTTCACCCTTTTTAGATCATTTACCACTTGAAGACTATCCTAGTTTTTTTTATCAAACCCACATTGGATGTGCAAGCATGGTGCAATGGCCCCTGACCTGTCCTGTGCTGTTCTGCAGCACTGAGGTTGCTGTGCCTCGTTTGCTACAGTCACCAGCTCCCAGACATATATCACTGAGTAATGTTAGATCATGGCCTGTTCCACATCTGAGCCAAGCTGTTCTTGAGCCACTATTTCAGAGGTTTTATTTCTGGCCAGTCTTGAGCTATTCCAGTCACTGCTGATCATATCTGCATCGCATACTGCATGTAATTTGGCAGCAGCACCCACAGATAAACACAAGAAACTGAATCCTGTCCTTCATGATGGAGATTAAGCAATGACTTTCACATAGGAGAGGAAATAGAACTGAGAAGCTTCGGCATCAGAAATATAAACTTACGCCATCTGAGTTGGCAGCACAACTGAGAACAATAATAGAGGGTGTTCCTCACCCTTTGTGGCTAACAGCCGTTTGGGGATAACATGACAGGCTTCCACTACATGGTAATTTCATTGCCAAATAAGAAGACTGTACAGTCTCTTTATTGTTCAGTCCATCTCCTGGGGTTCATCCTAGGCTACCAGAGTGACTGTTACCAGGAAGGAGAGGCAGGGCATGCTGCCTGATCCTTCTGCGGTGTCCTCCTTTTAGAAGCCAAAGCCAAAAGCTCAGTCTGCAGCCCAAACACGAGTGGTCTCGCTGCAGTCAGTGAAACTGTTCTTGTGATTAACTATGCCTTCACTGATGAAGTGTTATGGAATTGGGCTCCAAAATTGTAAATACAATGAATGAGATGCTAATTTATCACACTGATTTCTCTATCCTAGGCATGGAAAACCCCTGCTGATAACTCTAAAATTCTGCCAAGATTGGGTGGAGAGGAGTTTTTAAATCCTTCTTTTTTCTCCATTAATTTTCAGAGCCCATCATAATGAACAGTTCTGTCAAGCTGACATAATGATGCTCTGACACAGAAAAATCTGCTATACCATTATTGCCAGCATGATAGTCAATCAGTGTTTGTAACCTTAATAATCAATGTCAATTCTCTTTGCTTCGTTAGAATCAACTGATGTGGAGAATGAAATAGATGAAGAAGACCCAGAAAGTAATCAAACAGGTAAAAATTGTGTTATTGTTACAAGAACATGAATTAAAAAGTGTATTTTCATGTGAATTTTTGTATTCTATTTATTTATTTATTTATAGATTGGTTCTCTTAACTGCTTATAGTACTATTTGTTGTTTTTTTTTTTATTTATCTAGATCAAATTCTAAAAAAGATTATATTTATACCAAGGGTTTCATATTTTAATTCTTCTATGGCACACAATCACAGACTTTCTATCATTTATAACTATCTCAAATATTTAAAATTATATTTTTATATATTTGTTACATTGCATGCATCTATACATACAGACGCTATAGATCCATAATACTTTGTTATCTAGAAGGCATGCCCAAAGCTGAAGAAAAACTATCATTATATCTTACAATTTATGTCTCATGCGGTGTCTAGGTAATTAGGCTCAAAACTCTTCAGGCTAATCATTTCTCAGACCTTGCTGAAAATGTCATTTTATGACCAGTCTACCAAAGCATTATCATTTTCAATGATGATAGCTGTAAATGGATCATTAAATGGATCATAATTGTCATATTGTCCCAATAATAAAATATAGTCACACTTTTTCAGGCATAGAGTTTAGGTGTTTTTTTTTTCTTTCTGTTACAGTCAATGGGATTGTTATCATTGGTTTCAGTGAAAGCAGCATTTGTCCTGAAAGAGTTTTTTGCTTTTCCTGCAACAATTAGCAAAGTTTATAAGTTTATTTTATGTCCTTAATAGACTGAAAAAGGTGAGGGAAAACTTTATGATACCCAGTGAATATTTTACACAAGGGGGCAGAGTGCTCTGCTGTGTCAGTTCTGTCCCTGTTTGCATGTCAAAGTCCAATCCTGAAGTCAGTGAAGTGGAGACAGACTCAAACTCGGTGGAAATTCCTGATCAATGTCTAAGACTATAAGTATTCACACTGAGCTGTATAGTATTTATTTAACATTGTGGAGCTAAATACCACAAACTGGCAAAATATAACCAAAAGGTCTGGTTATTCTTTCCCAAGACTCCTATGTAAATCAAGAAATAGTCAGAACCCTACTATCATGTGGCAGATTCAATGACTGAAGAACAGTATGAAGAAATCAACAACAATTTGGGCCACCTTATAGTTTTCAGCTGTTTACGAATACCCTCCAAGAAGCTAGGTTTTCAAATTATGTAGCAATTTATGCCAAAACCTTTATATTCTTTTTCTAAATTTCCAACTCATCAATCAAAGCTCTAACTCCAAACCGTTCTGAACATTTTGCAATTCTTTACTCCATTTTAGGGTTTACGCCTCGATATCATACAGATGAGGACTACGATGACATCTCCAGGAAACCAGGCAACGTCCTGAAAACCCTAGATCCAATCCTTATTACTATCATAGCCATGAGCGCACTTGGGGTGCTTTTAGGAGCCATCTGTGGAGTTGTCCTGTACTGTGCTTGTTGGCACAATGGGATGTCAGAGAGGAACTTGTCTGCACTGGAGAATTACAATTTTGAACTGGTCGATGGTGTAAAACTGAAGAAAGATAAACTAAACACACAGAATTCTTACTCGGAAGCATGAAGGTATAAAGTGAGTGGAGAAGTTTCAGAGAATCGAGATGGAAGGACATAGCTCGGTCGTGCTGGGGAACTGTTGATCTTCTTTTACTGTACAGGCTGAAAAGTGCATTGATGACACTGAGCCAAGCTTTTCTCAGGAGCTTCAATGAGTGTGTAACCGATAAACATGGACACCAATCTGTGTTAACAATCTGAATCATGTACAGTCTGCTTTTTCTGTTGGTTTTATTTGAAATAATCAAATGCTGGTGTTGAGACCAAGTATGATTGACTTATAGTTCATTTTGTCTTTCTTTCTCTCCCTTTCTTTTGTTTTCCGTTAATGGATAATTTTGTTTTTACTGTGCAAAATCCAAGATGCTGTCACAAAATGTATTCAGTGGGGTCCTTTGGATGGACATGCTGTCTGTAGCTCAGTGCCCAGAAATTATTGGAGTAACAGCAATTTAGTGGACTCCTGCACCTGTATTTGTGTATAATTGCTCGTGTTGTGCATAGGCAAAGAGGGTTTAGGATGTTTTTGAAAGTACTGCTGCATCAGTACCGATATAGTGTGTCAGCTCTGTTTACGAAGCAATACAGTCAAATTTTATTGATGTTTTTCAGTGTTGTACTAAATTTTGTGCTTGTGAACTCCATAAAAGAGTATGTGCCATCATCAGACACAACTGGTAACCGAGTGTACTGCCTAAAATCTAAACAAAAAAGTCCTTGGCACTGGCTAGTGTATGTCCTCTCAAGTGCCTTTTTGTTTGTACTGCTTCTCATTGTGTTAACATTGACTACAGCTCTGCTTCTCTCCAGTTGCGCCCTTGTCTTTAATCATATACTGATGGCTCACTGACTAAAAGAAAAGTATATTTTAGGGTAAGATAGTAGCCTAGGCAAGGCAAGGGCTAATCAGATTTGACCACCTGGCTCGATTGTTCTGCTTTCTGTATTTCAACTTCATGTCTCTTGACCCTTTTGTATAAAGCTGCAATATCCCCTTTTATTGTTCTTTCATATAGAATGTATTTTCAAATGTAAAATCTCTCTCCCTTTTTCTTCTCATTCTCTCTTTCTCTCTCTGAGTAGATTGCATAAACATTTGCCATTGCCAAGGAAAGAAAACTGCAGCTTTAACTTGCTGGTAATGGCAAAGGATTTTATTAGAGTTTGTGTTTAAAAAAAAATAAGGGAAAATTCTTAACTTTACCCTCCAAAGTCGAACTTTGGGTTTCTTGTTAACAGCATAAAGTGACAGTATCTTTTTTCCTGAAGTCATGAAACACATCTTTTATCCTGAACAACTTGCCTGTTAATTACACTAGGGAAAATGAATCCCTCACTGAAACAATTGCCTTTAAAATGAGAAACTTTCCTTCTGCTGCCACTACCTGAATCAGACTTCTGTTCTCTCAGTAAACCTGTATTTTCATGCTAATCAATGCTAATTTGGCTTGCACATGGGTACTGAGGGCAGAATAAAATCCCACAGTGTATGTAGGGGATGTTCGTACCATTCTGTTATATCTGACTGGCCACAATCTCATACCACAAGGTTTCTGTTTGACCAGAAGCACAGATAGTGATAGATTCAGTGAGATGAGCTAATTTAAGCTGTCAGGAAAATGTGCTCAACGATTATGTGGCAATTTTTTAATATTTAGGGACAAGTATTATTGGACGAATAAAATTCAACAGCTTATGCAGCTGGTCCAGAAGGGTAAAAAGAAACAAGTATGCTGTGCTCAGGAGAGCACAGGAGGAGGTGAGGGGACAGAGGGTTTCTCCCCTCCTACTAGTGTGAGAGCAGCCCCAGGCCATCTGCAGTGAGCTCCACAACACAGCCAGTGCAGGTGAGCTTCAGCCAGTGCAAACCTGGTGGAAGGAGTGTCCTGCAAAGTCCTGAACTCCCTCCTCACTGAATTCCCTTCATAGAGTCAGGGAAGTGATTGTGACTTTTGGAGTTAGTCCTTTCCAAAACTGATTTTGTAGTAGAGCAATGAAGTATCCTGCCCAGGGTTAGGAATACAAAAGGGCTAATTCACCCTTGAATTACTACAGCAACAGAATACACCCCTATTTCTCAATTAAATGTTTTGAAGCAAATCTACTGATGTAAACAATGCCAATCATAAAAGAGAAACTAATCACAAAACAGAAAATCCTGTGGAAACCAGTAACCTAAAAATTGAAGAAGAGGGAGGGAGACTAAAGGTTAAAAATATGAGGTAGGTAGTCGAAAATATTTTAGAGGAAGACTCCATAGAAAAAAACAGTGGACAGTTGCAACTTCAAAGAACTCCTGAGAGCAGAGACTACAGTGAATATTCGAACACACACTTCAGGTCATCATACCTTTGCCTAAATTGTAAGAATTACCTCCCCAGGCTCTAGACCTTGGGTTGCCCAGAAGGTGAGACGGAGCACGTAAGACCTGAAAATTAAGCCCAAAATTTAGACCATGAAATGGCCCAAGTGACAAGCTCACTTTGGCTGAGGCAGAATTTTCATTTATATCTTACAATGTAAGTTGACCATCATGGTATCACAGCAGCTAGTTAATTAACCCAAAGATAAAGGATTTTTCAAAACTATTTTCAGCATACCACCGTGTGATTCAGTTGTGTTAATATCTATTCTCCTTAGCTCAAAACAATTCTAGTCCACTAGCCTGAGAGTTACATTTATATATTGCCTTGAAGAGAAAATCCCACTGGGGAGCCCAGACTCAAAAACTTTTGAAATATTCCCATGGATCTCAATAGACTCTGGACCAGCTCTTGGTCTCGGTCTGTTTGAAGAGTAAAGCTGGTGGTTGTTTGTCTGTTTTTCTGTGATCTTTTAACATACTGAGAATAGTAAACATAAAAAGAATTGTATCTCCTTTGTGGTCTTCAGACCTTACTATGATAATGAGGATCTAGCACTGAAGATTTGATTTCTCTGAAGGTAATAGAATGAAAGTTGCCCTTCAAAAAAGGAAAAATGATACTGCAACTTTACATTGAAAAGTATCTTGCACTGATAAATATATTTAAAAAAAAAATTATATGTTTATAAAGTTATTAATTTGTAAAGGCAGTGTTACAAAATGTTCAGTTTATATTGTTTTAGATTGTTTCATAATTTTTAAAGTGTAAAATAACATATTTTTTTCTTTATTGAAAAACTATAAAAATCTTCTGTAGTAAAATGATTTCATTTTACTGGTATATTATTGCTTCATGTTTTGTACCATCATAAAACTTTGTGCAAATTTTTTTTACAGAAATTTTTATTTTCTATGACAATATGACACTTGTAAATTGTTGTTTCAAAATGAACAGCGAAGCCTTAACTTTAAATGACATTTGTATTCTCAGACACTGAGTAGCATAAAAAAAAAATCACATAGAACTGAACTGTAACTTAAATTTCCAAACTATGACTACTACATTCCAAAGAAACAGTTGAATTAAACATTTTCATAAAATATCCCATACCTGATGTATTTTATTATACTAAAATGGATTTGTTTTATTAAATGTCTGTTTTTCTTTAGAATCTTGCAACAAGCACAATGTTTTAATCATGGTTACACTTGCTTGAAGGCAATTAGAATAAAAGTTAGGATATATCTTGCTAGCTTTAGGTATTTGCTGAACATTTATAAACTTAACTTTCTCATCTAATCTGATTGTCTAAGCTACCTTTATGTACAGTGGACAGACACCTCAGTAGGACAGTTCATTGTTTAGGATAGTTTTAACACCATGGTTTCGATACTGATCACTTTGCACATTAAAATTTGTCAAATCCTTCCTTTATTTTGTACACATGAACAACACACCTACTGACAGTATGTCATTAGTTTGAGTGCTCATGGACATACTTAGCTCAGCTACTTTACTATTACTGGAAAAAAAATATTGTATTTATTACCATATTTTTAATGATTGTGACACTTGAAGAGAAAGTATCAAATCTTTCCTCCTTGAGAGACCATCATTGTATCTGTTTAAAGTATGAGATGGAACTACAGCAATGTTTCCAACAAAACTTTGCCTTGTGGTCAGAGTGGGGATTGCTCTCAAAAGTAAAGGTTATTGTTCATACAATCACTAAATCCAGATTCCTTAGGAATGTACTTCATTGCATTCTGTTTGTTTCTGTGATACTCAGCTGCAAGGCATTTTGAGGGAAAATGGATGACAATTGAATTGATTGGGGGGGAGGGGGGGTGGTAAAGAAAAAAAAAATCTATGAAGTGAATCCATTGAGGATGAAGTTGAGAAAAGAGAGACAAGTATTTAAGTATTTCAAGTTAAGAATTAATCATTAAGATTTCCCCTTTCTTTCATTTAGGGGAAATTGATTAGTCCAGAAGCTAATACTTACTTAGCACTAAGCCTTCCATTTTCCATGCTAAATAGACTGCATGAAGGAAAGACAAAAATAATGCAATGGATTCTGGTAGTGAAACCCACCATAACCTGTAAACTTGGAAGAAAATAATGACCAGATGGAAATAACAAATTGTTCATCTAAAGAAAGCCAAAGCCAGGAGTACATAACTCTGAGGTTCAAACATTAGGGTCATGGTCTGCAAAAGGGGTCTTAGGCAGGTAGAAACAAGAAAACCCTGTCATTATTTTACAAATCAAAGAAACCAGCTCTAAATCAGCAGCCATGTAGCTGCAGTGCTGAACCCAGTCTCATTTCATAGCTCTTTAGCAGGACATAAAATATTATACAGCAACAGGCAGATGCGCAGGAGAGGCAGGGGCAGCCCAGCTGACATACAGTTGGGTAAAGCCCCTGGCATCACAGAAAGGACAGTTGTGCCTACTAGCATATTTCTAAACTTGATGTTCATATGTCTATTCTTATGTGTAATTAGTTTTTAATTCAGTTCTCCTAACCTGCTTTCCCAAAGTCAAATGTCCAATTTGGTTTTGATTTTCAGATCACAGGTAAATTTGCAGACACTATGGATGTTAGATCCCAGAACTAATTCCCTTCCCATTCCTTAATTATCCTGTCCTTTGCAATGCATTATGCCTAACAGCATATAGGTTCAAGCAACATTAATTTATTAGAGTTTTAATTTCTTCTTTTATACCATCTTATGCATCTAGTCACCCATAACCACAATTCTATCTACAAGTGTTTGTTGAATTATAACAAAGTGTATTTTTTTTTTCCATGGGATACTTTGTATAGCTGTTTTCTTTACCCATTAGTCCCCCTGCAGATCCTAATTGGTTTTCTACAGTAGGTCAGTTCCCTGTATACAGTTCTATTCTCATAGTTACACTCATTCAAACGGTAATCTTATCACCTCAGGACTGATGGTGCTTCAATGGTTATAGCTGAAAATCTCATTAAAAAATCTTCTGGCACTTTTCACAGATGGATGGATTCTTATCATGTTTCCAAACCTAATTTCACCTTCAATAATCATATTCTCCTATTTAAATTTACATTGTTTTTATTCATCTTAGGCATTTAATTCATGTCCCTGTCACTGTGCAGCATCACTGTGCACCATGCACTGTGCTTCCCTACAGACTGCTGTATTTTCATCATAGGTGAGCTGGATCTTATTGAAAAAGGAATGACAGCTTTACTGGAGTGCCATTGGTACCAGAGAGAGAGATCAGGTGGTGCTCTCAAGTGAGGAAGACAAGGAGAAGGTGTTGTCATAATGCAGACTGAAGGATTTAATGATAAGAGGCTGGAGAATGAAAGGCTTGCCTGAGGAAAAAAAAAATATTTCAGGTGATACAAACTGCAAAAAACTCCCATGTTCAATTATCTTGTTTTTCTCTTGCAAAAAAAAAAAAAAAAAAATATATATATATATATATAAATATAAAATTCACAATTTCCCCAAAAACGTTTGCATTACAGAAAACTCTCAAGCAGTTGCCATGTGCTTTTAATTCCTCATGCACAGAGGAAGGAAAGGGATCCAACCCATCTGTTAGCTGAACCTAAACGGTGAACTTCTTCACTCAAAGAGGCAAATGGGTGCAGACATGCCTTTGAAGACCCAGGCAGCATCTCAGGACTGTGAGATGGGCATTCTTCATGCATTATTTTAATCTCGAGCACCCCTATTCCCTTTCCTCTGTAACATGTTTCTCTGTGCCAGTTTTTGCTTCCCTCCCTTCCCAAACACTTTTACATTATGTATTACTAAGGTGTGCATAGCATGAAATAGCCCCATTCAGTGCCCACATGCTCTGTGTCAGAAGAGAGGAGAAGAGCCCGCTTCATCCCACCACTCCTTTTTCACATCCCTACCAGGGTTGTGTTCTCCATGTCAGGGGTACAACTGGTATCCCTTTAATAAATAATCTACCTTTCAGGAAGCTTCACTGGTTTATAGATCAGGACTAATATCTTTGCATTAATCCATTAATTAAATATTGATACCAATCTTCCTGCTTAATATTTACTTACCAGCTTCATCACTGTTAGCATAATCGAGTGGGTCACTCTTCTTTTGCCTTTTGAGACTACTGACTAAACCCAGTGTTTTATCTTTCTCTCCTTTTAACCTTCTAATCTGACTGTGTTTCCCATAGCTCTGTCAGCAAGGAAAACAAAAGAAAAAAAAAAGAAAAAAAAAAAGAAAAAAAAAATAAAATGGAAGCATAGTTGTCCCCTTTCTGTCTATGAGACTGAAAGAACTCATTGAATAAGTAGAGGAATTAAATTTATTTTAAAATGAGCTTTTTGTGGAGTGAAAAACAAAGGCATCAGGCTGGTTGGAGATGTTGTTTGAGATGGCTGTGAAGCATTAAGGAGTGAGCCACTGGATCTGTCTGAAAAATATTCTGTAACACCTGTAAAGGTTTAACTAGACTGTAAAGTCATGACAGCACAAGAATATTGAAGTAGGCAAGATGTAAACATATTGGGCATGGTTGGAAAAATTTGGAAAAAAAAAAAAAAAAAAAGGAAAATAGTGCTAAGAGTCGATTGGAAAGGAACTTCTTACTCTAGGCTCTACTAGTGTCTCAATCAGTTCTCAGGAGATGGAAGCCAAAACAAGGACTGAAGATAAAGTTCAGTCCTACTCACAGCTCAAACTGGTTAATTCATGCCCTAGAGTTATTGAGCAGCTCTAAGACTGAGACAAGGAGAAGTTGCTTGCCACTACCCACTGTGTAAAAGGTCCTCAACCCTTAACCCCAGCTCCTTTGCATAATTTTCAGTTACACACGCAAGCAGCAATACCAATTTGCAGCCATTGCCCACATAATCAATTGTATAAAAATATTTGTTGTAGGACGTATTTTCTTCCTTTTGCATTTATTTGGCCTTAATTATTCTTAAGACAATATTTGTGAAATAAGCCGTGTTCTCCCAGACTCTGTCTTGCATGGTGCAGAGCACCTCAGATCCTGTTTGTCAGCTTAGGAAGCCCACTGTGGAACCAGACCTCCCATCTGCTCAGCTGATGCTGTTCTGCTGCCCTTCTTCATGGCCTGCTGATTGTTTTGCATCACTATCCTGTTTGCAGTAAGAGGTCACTGAAAGTTCATTTGAAATCTAGACTATTTCAGTGCCATAATATATAGACAACTCAGGATCATCTTTGCTACTTTTAACAAGTCTTTTCACAATCTATTCCCTTTTCTTCATGCATGCTGAGGTCTTTAAGTGGTCAACTTAAATCCATATATCTCAATAAAGTGGCTGAATTACTGCCATTGAATGGTAGGCCATTATCTACAATTAGTTTATGGCTCTTAATAGCTATTATTACAAAAGATGGATTTCTCTATAGCATAAGTGTCTTACCAAAGATCCTGTTAGTACTCTTGCTTATGAAAATTTAAGTGGTAGCTGCTTTCTGGAGAAGATCAGGTTACTCTCCAAGCTGAAATAAGCTGGTACCAGCTAATTAGTCTGGTTAATAAATAGGTTATATGCTTTGTGAGGACTCTGGTCCTTTTTTGCTATGTATTGTTTGTAATAATGTAAGTGTGCACAGCACTAGATAGCCAAACAGACTGAGGAAATGCTCTGAAGGTGTCACCATCTAGTTTAAGAGAAAAATACTAAACCTCTATCAGCCACAGAGGACATAGTAACTTGTCTCAAAAGAACAGCTTTTCTTTTTCTGTTTATAGAAGTATGGTGGTTAGAACACCTAGAATAAGTGTGCATCATTTCAATGGAGAAAACGATGGATTTATGAATCTCCTTGAGGAAATGCCTTCTGATGAAGGACATGAAGGAGCAGAGAGTAGAGGCAGAGTAGATGGGGTCGTGAACTTCATTTTACTTCTCATCATGAGTAATAGTGCTAAACTGATAGTCAGTCAGATCTTTCATTTTCTTTAATTTAACGCTATTCTTCTTGCTCCTTGCATTACTGACCCCACATTATAACTGAACCATGTGTTTTATTACAGTGCTAAGCACTGCTTTAAATGCACATGAGAAGATTTCAGTGCTTTTTATACTGCACAGTTACATGTGGTGAGTTTTGCTCTTTTCACATAAAGAACCATCTCAGAACTAACAACTTGTATTATTTTAATCAAGTCTCATTTCACACAGGTTGTGAACTTTAATACAGACTGCCATTTCTTCTGGGTTTCAAATATAATGCACAGCTCAGCACAGGCCTGACCTTCGTGGTTTTATCTCTGCACATATTTGCCGAAGGTACTTCATTAGATACCAGTGCTGATAAAGCTTTCAGCTTTTTTACTGGCTTTTTTTTGGAGCTGTTGCTTATTACCAATACACACATTTTAACCAATAACACACTCTCTGTATATTAAATATAGTACACACACATACATACTATCCCTTTAGATGCAACTGTGATTCTGCAGCAGACAATGAAGAAGCACTAGAAGTACAAGAATGGAAGTTCTGCCTAAAGGGAAAGGCCTGTTTGATTATTAAGTGTATGAAAGTCAGGTTTGGAGCTTCCCTGTGACAGTGCAATGCACTTAGAAATACAAAGAGCATCTCTACAGGCAGATGCATTTTCAGGCTGCACTCACATGGCTGTTCTGGCTCACTTCCTAGCTCAGATTTTGCAGGTTAAAAAGAGTATTTAATATTCAACAACTATTTTCCTCTACTACTTTATGGATTTATTTTTTTTTAACTGAAGCAATTTGTATTTAATGTTTATATTGTGACAGTGCCTGCAGGATAGCGAAGTTGGAATCCCATAAGTGTAAAACAACATAAAAAGATACAGAAAATGTATGTTCTTGCCTCACAGACAGGAATCATAATGTGGTTGTTACGAGAAAAGATGGCTCTGAAGCCAGTGTCTTCATCAAGTACCTTTATTACCAGCTATGTCTCTTGCATTCTTCAGAACCGCTGCTGTTTTTTATGATCAATGCATCAAGTGAATGGGATGCTACTACAAACATTGCTGACCACTTGAAAGTTAATTGATTAGCTTTCAAGGGTAACATTCAGCTCACCTACTAATGGCCAAATGGAACATCATCTCCAAAGCTGAAGTCACAGCCACTGTTACAGATGCCTACCTCACAGTAGGGTGAATTTTATTGTCATAGTATCAGGTTCTTCTTTCTATAGAATAGTCTGGGCTATAGTTCAGATTATATAGGGCCTACATTTTCAATTGATAAAATGAAATGAATAAAATTTCCCAACTATTTTTAATTATGAGCAAACAAGTGTTGGTTTTGTTTAGTTTCCCTGGGGATAAAGATCTGAACTGTTCTGACTGATTTTGGCCGTAGTTGCTTTTGACATCTTAAAGCATTGGTACACCTGCTATCATGCTAGCTGAAGCTAAGCTCAAGTGTTTGGTTCATGGTAGGACTTTCAAAAACTACTGGTTTAGTTTCAGTAGCAAAGGCAGATAAGAAGTGTGAAGGTAAGCAGAAGATTGGTTCCTTTATAACCGTGTTATCCACTACTACCTACAGAATTAGCATGTATCTTGAAGAAGTCTTGTCCTATCTTCATACTTAGACAGACTTGGGTTTGATCATACCTTTATTCAGGATCTAGAACTGATGATTAAGCCTGGATTTTTATAGGCTTCTTTGAATTTGCTTCTTAGGTTGGTTTTACTCCAGCTGCTATGAGCTAATTACCATACATTCCTACAGTGCTGCAGTTCAGATTAATTGTTGCCTACCACACAGTCATCTAATCATTTTCTCACTTCCTTGTCTTGTGCTTTGGTTTCATTCTGATCTGCATGTATAACTTAACAGAAAGCTGTTTTTTTCTTCCTAGAGATTTGATCTACTTACAATTTTATTGTCTTACACTCCTTCTGAATCGTTGAGTGAAAAGTACGTATTTTTGAAGTGCAGTTCTCTGCTCTCACTAGGAAGTCTCAAAGTCCTGCAACATATAGCAGTATTTCATAACTCGCCATGCATTTCAAGTCATTATATTAGATGGTTTCCTGAGTATTTTTCTCAGCAAGGAACACATTTATGACAGTGACAGGCAATATGAAGGATGACCCAAAATTTTTCTGCTTGTGATACAGGAGTCCTAGTGAACATATTAATGAAACCTGACAGAACCTTCTGGAAGAAACTATCAGAAGTGTTATTAAGGATTATTATAGATAATGTTATTGACACTTGTATGCCTGCAGTGAAACTTGAGTTTTTTTCTGATTACCTTTATTAGGAAAAAACATAGTTCTTATCTGCTTATGCATTTTAACAAAAAGGTCATGCCTTGTTTCTTTTTGTATTTATGTGGGCGAACAGGATAAGTACCACTATATGCCATAGTAATCAACACCTTTGTGAATTTTGTTCTGATTTTTTCAGTGCCTCCTACACAAAAGAGACAGAGGTACCCATGTTATCTCCATGCTACTCTTCAAAGATTTAGGGGTCATCAAGTTTGGGAGAGTTTTCATGTCTTCCCAGCCCATTTTCTGTTTCTCCATTTTTACTATGCAAACCAAAGGTGAAGATTTGCTATGCCCCCTTCAATCATTCTAAAAAAATACCTGTTTCATTTATGATTATTGCCTCAGTCTAAAGCAAATAAAATGCATGCAATAGACAGCTGTCATCCCTTAGGTGCATATGTTATAAATGGCTGGGAGACATTGTACAAACAAAGTATATAAATGATAGATAAATGGGAACTGGCTCATCATTTCCAAGTAATTTAAATAGGAGTGAGGAGACATCCTGAAATCCATTAACCTACGCTGAAGCTGGGGAAAGCACTGAGCAGTCAAAATGTCCCTACTCCTCCTGTTACTGGTGCTACCAGACCCAGTTCTGCAGGTCCTACTCAAGTAAAACAGCCCAGAAAATCAGTTGAAAATTTACAAGAAGGAGAAAGTTTTAGGGCCACTGTCCACCATTGCCAGCTGAAAAACAATGCCAGTGTTTTAAAGGAATGTTATCAGATATGCAATAAGTGCTATAATACTAATAAAAATAATAAAAAAAATAATAAAAATAAAAAGATTGTAGAAAAACTAGGAAAAAGTGCAAAGTAAATGTTAACCAATTACAGAAGCAGAGAAAACTGTTCAGTAATTCACACAGACTTTTAAATATGAAATAATCATCATCTTTTGCACAGAACACAATTTTAGCTTTTATCACTACAGCTTAGATATAGCTCCCAGCACTGAAACTATTTTTGACATTAAATCCAGTATAGTAGTTGAAGTCACTGTATGAAAATCAAGACCTGTGAGTTCAGAATGTACATTCAGAATGTAAGAAAAACCCAGATGGCAAGTTTCAAATAACTACTGCTGCTAACAAATATCTAAAGACAGTTTTTATGTCATTTCCTAAACTTAGTAGCTCCTCATTCTCTAAGCAGCTGAAGTAATTTCTGAGTCTTAGGCACATTGTTTGGTGCATAACGGCATACAGATACCAGTTCACCTTAGGCACCTAACTCACTGAATTTATTAAACATCCAATTTAGCTGTTCTAACTTACTGTCAGCAAAAACATATTTCTCCCAACACAGAGGAAATGGTGGAAGAAAAATTCCCTTGCCTCTTTTCCCCCAAAGCGGTTCCAATGCTCTACTCCTTCTGTAAATTACTATTCAATGTAATCCAAAGTCTCAAGAACTTGTTGGCTAATTTGCCAATAGCCAGTAGTTTGCCAAAATCTGAAAAACTGGTATATGGTCATGGATTTGCATCATATAGCAGGTTTACAGATTTTTGAAACTCTTCTGCTCCTAATTTGACTGTAGAAAAAATGAAAACAGCAGCAATTGATTAACGTGCATATAGAATACATCCAAGATTTTTGACCCAAGAACTTGGTGGCCATCACATGTAGTAGAATAAATAAGTAATGCTTTAAAATACATCTGTAAGACCTGGCATCATCTCAATATTCCATACACAACAGAACTATATGGCTGTAAAATGTATTTGATGGTCATTGGTAGTGACAGGACTTGTCTTTTTAAATTCCATGTCATCTCTAGAGTAATTGAACTCTGGTGCAGCTGCAAGAAGCTTGAGTTCAACTTTCCAATACATCATTATCATTTGATAGTAGAGCCTTTACTCTTTTTCCAAACACTGAAGAGCAATGCACCAAAGAGCAACCCTAAGAATGAATATTCCAAAGATCATAGATATTTTTAGACCTCTAAAACAAGCTACCCCTGTGGACTGAATAAAAACATATCTTGTCAACCAATCAAGATGAAGTGATTCCCTAACGCAGGGGTTTGGCATTATGAGAATATTTTTAAAGCTAGGTTTGAAACCTGCTTGAACACAAATTCAAGTATATTGAAGGAGTTACTGAAGAGCACTTAGATCATTATATATTTTATATCTGACCCTAGATTCTATGTGACAATGATTAAATACAAGTAAAGAGAAGTAGCTCATTAAGCGAAGAGTGTGACTGCAGTTTCCTACAACATGTTTTCATCTCCATCTGGACAATGATTTCTATTGTTTGCTCTGTCTTGTGAAATAGAACCAGCTGTCACAAGTCCCATTGTCTTTTCGATGAAATAGAGCATTTGGCTGTGGCAAATAGTCTAATTTTTCTACCTATTCAATGTACAAGTTTGGTTCTTTCTTTTCTGAAGACTTTGCACTGAAGGCCTAACAAGAAGATACACAGCTTAGTCATATTACTGCCTTAAGCACTTAATTAAAGAGGGTGCTACTAGAAAAGTGGATTTAATCCCAGTGTTTTAATTAAATTCTAGCTTGGCACAAGTCCACCTGTCTGGATGCAATTGGATATAGCTCTCTTTACTTCTTGAACCAGACATTACTGCTCCTATTGAACTGCTGCAGTGATTCTCCCATTGCACTTCAGTGCATATAAAGGCAGTCTTCAAATACAGAAAGCCTCTTGCATGAAAGGGACAGTAACATCAAAGCTACTATTTAAGACTAAAGTGTCACACCATTTACATATTCAAGTCGTCTGAGCAAGGCAGTGTTCACACTGGTCCCTTACGGAGTGTGGTGGTGTAGCTATGCAAGCATGGAGCTCAGTGCAGGCTACCAGAATTAGTTTGGAAAAGCATACACTATACTGCAAATGGGAGCCAAGTTATCACTACAGAATTGTGCTGGATATGTTTATATATGCAGCAGTAACTTCATTCTGAATTATAGAGAGAAGAGAGATTTCCCCCTCAGAATAGGAGAGAGAGTCAAGTCAGAACACTGAATGTATTGAAGGTGGCCAGTATTTTGCAGCTTCACTTTATTCATCTTTGAAAATCCTAAGGAGTTAAACACAACATATTTCAGAGGGGCAGGACTGTAACAAGAAAGTTACAAAACTTCTGCTATTAAAACTCCCATGTCAGTAGTCTAGAGATGGAAAACCTGCAGTGCAGAGGAGCTGAATATGACCCAAGGTCGTAGTTCAGTTTATCTTACAGTGAAAGGGTCTCCAAATCATGCAGGTAAGTACCATCACCAGGCTTTTGTTCATTCACCAGAAAGAATGTAAAGCAACACAAAGTGGAGGTCTTATTTTGTTCCACTGCATACAAAGAATTTTAAATTCTGGCAGTATTCTTGAAACAAAACTGGTCATTTGCTGCCTCTTGCCAAAGAGTTGCATGTGGTGGGGAAGAGGACAAGTGTGGAAGGAAGTAAGGGATGAGACTTGGAAGCTGGAAACTTCCAGAACTGAGTTATCATCCTTCTGCAAAACAGCAGAAAAAGAGATCAAGCTCTGAGTCACAGCAGTGGGATTCATCTTCATCCTCTCTAGTCATCCAAAAGTGAGGTCAAAGCAAGCCATGTAGTTTTCTTCTGTGAGTAGAGATGGGCACCTCCAGATGGCAATTCAGCCCACATTTCTTTGATGTCTATCTTAAGAAAAGACGAGTCCCTGCTCTGCTCCAGCAGCCATGTAGCTACATGCCACCACTGACTCAACGCTTCTTAGTTAATTAGAGTTGAAATGTCAACATATGTATGAATCGCTCACCACCCCCACAGCCTTAATCCTCTCTCACATCTAACTGTTACTGCTCATCTTTTTACTCCCTTCTTCAGGCACAGGAAACAACTGTTGAGAGATACTTGAGCTTCTAGAGAGCATGCTGCTGTTAAGCAGAAAGCACAGAGCATGTGATTTATTATTTTCTAAAACTACTGAAAAACAGACTAGTCTCAGCACGGATACCGGTCTGTACCAGTATGATGGCTCTGCTTCCCCTTAGGTGACAAATGTGAAATATTGAGACTACACCCCCTCCCCACATGAAAGCAAGTACTAAGAAGTGCACATGTTTACCAGCCTGAAAGTTGTGCCACATAATACCGCTACAACCTGGCAGGCACTTGCCAGTTTCACTCTCCAAAAAGCATTCTGCCACTCTCAGTTTGCCCATTCTGCAGTTAAAAAGAAGACTTTTTTTTTTTTTTTTTTTTTCTAGATAAAGAACACTAAAGCCTGAGAAGGAGTTATTAAGGGGAAAAAAAAAATGAAAAGACATTTCTTGCAGAAAATAACTGCGTAATTAAATAGTAAACCATACCACAATGTGCATTGTTAGGCTTATTGAACTTACATGACTCCAGCATATTAAGAAACTAAATGCATTCAGATACCTGGCAGGAGGCAAATTTCTAAGGCAAAGTTACGTGTGCCCAGTTTCATCCTTATGGAAAATTACAAAACAGCTAGAGGCGTGTTTTGTTTTGTTGTTTTAATTTAAGGTTCACAAAAGCTGGTAGATACATAAGGCTTCATAACAAGAAAACTCTGGAGATTGGAAAGCATCTGCTAAACTCATCTAAATCTCAAGTGCCCAATAACCCCATTCCGCTATGAAACACCCCTATCTCAGTATTCAACCAGGTGGTGGTCCAGGGAGGAGTTAGGTGGCTGCTTGCTTCTGCACAGTCACTGAAGGCATCTTCCCAAAGGTGTAGCAGTGATCTGTGTCTGTGTTTTTGCCATTCTTTTCTCTTTCATGACTTCTAATTTTAAGAAATACCAATGCCACTGGCAGGCAATTTTCTTTTCCTCAGTGAGGCAATTCCCTCCTCTCTATCATGTTGCAGACAACTTGTTAACTTCACAAGTTACTTTATTGTTGTGATTAGTCTGCGGCCCCTTGGAAGGCTGGAATAGGGGCTGCCAGCTCTCAGAGATAAATGATTTGGAAGTATTTTTATGCTCTAAGCTCCTCTCACATCAGTTGGACTAAGCTCCTCTAACATCAGTTGGGCAATTTTTTATTTTATACTCATCAAATGAGAAGTCTCTGTGATTTTTACCCACAAAGACCAAGAAACAAGTTACAGATGCTAAGCATGAGCACTATCAAACTTTCATTGGTCATTCTTCCCTTGCCATTGGAATAGCCTTGCTGCCTTTCCACTCTTTCCCTGCCTACCAACCTAGTATGTCTGCAGAAGATACAAATTTGGTCCCACTCTCTGTTGCAGTACTAGCACTGCAAGAAGACCTGGGAGTGGGAGAAGCCACTTGCAAACAGATATCTTACCCATGCCTAACACAGAGATCATGCTAATTGCACGCAAAGATAAAAGCAATCCACAAAGCTTCCCCCTTCCAGAGCTAGCCTCCCACTGTGGTGCCTTCTCTTTGCAGTCCTAATGCTTTGGGACCACAATAGAGAGCAGCCAAGTGACATTTTATCATCTGCATACAGCTTGCCAGCTCCCCCAGCCTGTTGTCATTTTCTTACACCAGATGTGCCAGAGCAGGAGGAGATGACAGCAGGTCAAACACCAGGAAGGGGAAGGCCACAGCATGCAAAGAGTCCCCACTGCTCATGGAAACAGGGGGGATGATGTTCATGCATTCGCCTCTCTCCAGCTCAGGGAGCTCCACGAAACAGGGCTGGCAGCTGCAGGGTGAGAGCACCCAGGTTGTTTGGAGAGGAGGGAGTGTGACCAGTGAGGGGCTCAGGTTGGCAGGAGGATGTGGGGAGTTGGAGGGGGACTGCAGCAGGGTCAGGGAGGGCACTCAAGTTAAGGTACTGGGACTCAGTGGCTGAAGGACATATGAGGGAGGGAGAGGCTCTCCACCAGATAAAAATTTTGGATCTTGGCTGGTAGGACCTGGCACTATGGGCACCCCTGTCATAAGCATTTAGAAGCACTTCGGGTTCTGTCTTTCCCAAATGAGTACTTGTAAGTCGCCTTGATGTTAATGAGAATTACATGCACACATCAGGGAAAGAATAGTCCCTCTACAATGGGCATGTGACAGCTAAAGTGCATCAGTCAGCAGGGAAACAAAAGAGGTCATAATTTATGTAAAAGGTTCATTTTTAATGTAAATTCTGCCCCCAAATTCTCTGCTTACCAGCCTGAATCTGTGGTATTTGGCAGTGGAAAATGAAAGGGGTGAAAAACTCACTGCTGGCAGGTAAATGCATAATGTGATAGATTGATTTAAAATCCTTGTCATCTTCCTTTTTCACCTGCATACATAACGATCCTCTGTTAGTCATTAGGGCTCCTTGTACCTTCACCACTCTAAAAAAAATATTGGCTTTGAAATGATACTTCATTGTTAAGGAATTTTTGTCAGCTAGCTCCATTTATCGATGTATCAAAGCCATTTTACAAGAGATAGGCTCCGCTTTGGCACCAGTAGTGCATACATTACGTGCCTTGTGAGGACTTGCATCTCATTCCAGCACTGAATGGAAGTGCCAAGAGCCACCACAGTACATAATGAGACATGTCACCCCGCATTGGAGGCAGCAAGGAGACATGAATGAATCGGCCCCCGATGTTTTCCCATGGCCAGAGATGAGAGGAGCAGGCACACAAGGGGTCACCTAGACACATGCTCAGGGTACGTCCCCGCACCAGCAGAGAGGGCTCTGCTGTAGACCCCCAGGGTGGAGGTAACATATGTCACTAAGCCGAATTTTTCTGTTGATCTATTTACACCTCCTCCCCAGACAGCATGAGCCATGCCAGCAAACACTCTTTTCTCCAGCCATATGTGCGTCTGCTACAAGGGCTTTTTTCAGCATACCGGTGATAACTGGGGGTGTCACACTGTTTTCTGAGCAAAATTTTGCAGCATAAGCCAAACCACAGAAAGAGTACTATGAAGTAACTACCTCCAGAGCTCTTCAGGGTGTCTTGTGAATTAAATCATTTTTCTTTGTCCTTTTGTTTAGATCTTTACCTTGTGTTGCCAAGCAACTGGACAGGGAAAGTTAATGGCAAAGCTCCCATTTTAGACTAAGTAGGAGGTCTTTGAACTGAGTTGGTATGGAGTGGAAAAGACAAGGGTTAGCCCCTAAGAGAAGAGAAAGAGCCCACATTCATTTGGATATTTTGTCTTTTCTATGCATCCTAGAAATAGAGGATGCTGCGGCAGAGCTAGCCAAAGGCAGGGCTTTCTTGTTTGTGGTTTATTAACACATCAGTTCAAGGAAACTGAGCCCAAGTGCAGGCAATGCGCTGAGAGATGTCAAAAAGAAAATAGCTTAGCACCAGTGATTCCTACTCCAAATTATCTTACCAATATTTCTGCCTCAAAAGAAAAATCTCAACCCAATTCACTGACACTCAAACCACTTTTAGCCTTAGCCTCTGCAGCCCCAGAAAGAATCTCTGCCTGCTGTAAATTATAGCAAAGCTATAAAGGATGCCACGGCTTCCTGGCAACAACACCTACTGCACTTTTCAGATGACAAATTCAGTGCCCACAGCTTCCCTGTGATTTGGGACATATATTTTTTCAGTCTGGAGGTTGATAGCTTGAATGGGAAAGCACAGCCCAAGACACAAGGAAACTGTTGCCTTACACTGGCTCCCACACACAATTTTGCACAACTCACTGAACACAGTCATTGGACTCAAGGAGTCCTGGCCATTAGGCACTTCTACCCACTACCATCAAAGAGTGCTGACCCTGGTCCCTTCTATTCACTGCCTTGAGTTTTCTTTTAGTAGTATTGTTAATGATCCCAGTCCTGTTTTCTAGTTATACTACAGAATATCCACATGGCCTAAGGCTAGGATTTCAAAAGACGTGTGTTACTTCTAATTACCTGCTTCATTTTCTAAACTTGTGGTTTTAGAAAGTATTAATTAGATTGGTCTAGTTAGTAGTATTTTCAATTCATGGTTTTGTCATGCCTTGTACATTTGGCATTACTCCCAGGATCTCAGATAGTGGACTCAGGACACCACACAGGGACATTTCCAGCTCTCTTGGCAGAGAAGAAACCCTGGGAAAGTTGAAGCATTTGTACCTGAAGACTCAGAAGAACACCAAAAAAAGTATTAAAGGAGAAACTTCTTGATTTTTTAAACTAAAAAAAGTCAGTTCAATGACACAAGAGGTCCTGTTTGACTCATCTAGACAGAGCCTGTGAGGCCTTGCCAAGATAGAGGAATTCATCTTCAAAAGTTATAGGTGCTATTTGTGCCTCATTTCATCTCTGAAGGTCAATGAATGCATCAGTTGGAACATGTAGGAGGTGTGAATGGAAGCCAGATTCAATAAGAAGAGAGTTTAGAGTCTGTTGGGTATTTATGAGAACCAACGGGAGCACAGAAAAAGACGTGGGAAAGGCAGATAAGTACTGAGGGGTCATGGGAAGAACTTAGTCCCAAATAGAGCTGGAGAGAAGTCATGCTTCATAGGGATGCAGACCTGGAAACAACCTCCTCCCCTGTCTAACTGGCAAACCTCTTCTGAAGTGAACAATATTCTATATTTATTATTCCCCATGTTTGAAAAAAAAAAAAAGAAAAGAAAGGAAAAGAAAAAAGAAGGAAAAAAAAACTATTGCAGATGAAAAACTGTATCACAATAAGAAGAAACTACAACCAAGACTAGTTATTGCCACAGAATATTATAAGAGTTGTGCTGAGAGTTGTGCTGAGACTACCACAAATATATTCCTAACACATTTTGATCTGACAGTGCAGTTCCTGTGATTCTGTCTAGTGTAATATCCTGTCTCTGGGAAATTCCAACACCAGCAGTTTCAGAGGACAAGAGAAGAAACGTCTAATAGTTGAATAGCGCTACTAGTCAACACTACAAAAATATTATCCAAAAGCCTAACAGCACAAGATTGATTTCTTAGAGTCATTCCACGCTGTAACAAATGCCCCATATGCAATAACAGCACACTGTTTACAGCTTATATGAATTACAAATGAAAAAGTCTTTTTGTTATGTCTAACAACATCTTGGAATTTTAGCAGCCCATGTCTGAAAACAGTAAAGGTTAACTGATCTAATCTAGCAAGGTAAAATCAGTGGTGAGCTGTAAGAAGTAGGAAAAATCTTGTAGGTTTAAAGCCAAAGAGATCCAACTTTAATATCTCAGCTAAAATTATAGAAAGTCATCAATATGTCAACATTATAACACAATTGTACACAACCCAGCTCACAAGACTAGATCTAATATTTCTGTATTAACACCTTAGGTCTTCTAAACAGGAAGTTACACTGCAGACCTTTCTTCCAAGATCTCTGATAAGGTTGACACCTGTGTGTAAATATGCATATATATGTACATATGCGTGCATGTGTATATAGTTGTTGTTAAAATTTGTGGTTTTTACACTTGTATTACTTTGTAACTAGATATGTTCACACCTGCCAAACCTCTTTTTTTTTTAGCAGAAAAGACAAAAATAAATTTCTCTTTGTAAGTATCTGCTTCTTCAGAGTCACCTAACCACCATTATAGCCTTCCTGGCTCTTTGCTAGTCTTACGTAATTAATGTCAGTTATAGATTAGTAAGAATATTCTGTGACAGACATAACAGAGCAATTCTAGTCAGACTGTAGACAGATCAAATTGTGTCTTTAGTTATATTTTAAAACATGAGAAATACAAATTTTACATAATGCTAAGAGGGCTAGGAGTACATTGTTCTGGTTTCGGTCCTCCTGAAGGGACAAGAGATATCACACTAACAGGAAACCACAAGGCAAATACACCGAGTTAAAAGAAAATGCCTCATAATTTCAACATCAGTCTTTCTCCCTCCTCCCACACCCTGGGTTCTTAATGGAGAAACAGATCAGTGTGGATGACCACAGGTTGCTTGCCTAGAGGCTGAGACGACAATATCAGGCTTCATTGTTAAGCCTGATCCAGAAGGATCAAAGATGTCCATAGAAGACAGACTTTGCCTGAGAGAGGTCCTTGTGCCAGCATCAGCTACCATGAGAGTGTAGAGAAGACAACAGATCACCTCCAAAGAAAACTGTGGAATAAAACAGAAAGAAGCCTTTGTAAAGGCTGCCATGCTACTGCTTTGCTCCCAGCTGGCAGGTGGCCCATGTTGCTGGTAGTCGGAGCTGCAAAACCTTCTGGTACTTAGGAGATAAGGACAGATACTGAGCCTGTGGAATAAACAAGATGTAGACTTCCCCCTTCTAAGGATTTACGCCAAATAACCAAGTTCCAACATCAATGCCTGTATTATACTTTCTGTGGTCAAGCATATAGCCAGACACTACTGGAAACTCATAGTATCCTACCTAAGCTACTATTTTGAGGTGGTATTCAGAGCTGAGACTTCACGATGTGAGATGCTATTTAGAGCATAGGGGTGCACAGTCCTCTCCTGCCATTTCTCCCACTGATTTCTCATGCTATGAATTTTAAATTTTTCATAGTGTTATTTGAACTATAGTGACTTTGCTATTTGAACCTCCCACTTACGTTTGAGTCATTCTTCCCAGGAAAAGTAGTTGGTTAATATAAAACCATGGCCAGGAAATCAAGGGCTTTTCTTTCTGCTCCCAGTTCTGGCAATGCCTCTCCCCAACTGATCAGCCTAGTCTCAGGCCTCACCACCCCTGTGTATATAGAATACTTTAATGCTCGTGCAGTTTGGAGAAACAGTCTGCTTACCTGTAAGACAAAAGCAGCCCCATACAAACACCAAGAGTTTTATAAGCAAGGAACTCTCTATGTGCCATATGGCATTGATATTGATATATCAATATACTCCTCCCTAACTGCAGCAGATGCTTAGAAGTCAGTAGTTTAACCACACAATATAAAGCACTTTTGTGTCCTTTTCTGTGAGCAAGAATAAGCCAGATGCTTTTCCACAACATATTGGCAGAAATATGGTGCTATACAGCCAGAGAAAGCAAAGTTTACCTCCACTGCAGATGAGCCCCTACAGACCTGCTTTTTAAATCATACTTTTTTAAAGCTGATTAATCTTGACAAAAGATTTACCTACTGATAGCTATCCAGATGATCAAATACATCTGAAACTTTGACTGATGTATCATCAAGGAATATGAAACTCCCCTAATGTCACAATTATATTTTTCATATTTCTTTTTATAATACCATTAGACAAAGGAAACAAACTAGTGATTTTTATTTTTCCTCCATTAATTTTTTTTGCTCCTTTATTTTCTCTATTCACTCATTTATCTTCTTTCTCATTTCCTCAGAGAGCAAACAGTGCTAGCCTCCTTTCCTGTTTCCCTCATTAAATATAATCTTAATTATTTTTACTTTACCCCTACCCGTTAGTTTTTAAAGTTCTCTTCCAGCTGCATATATTAACACCTTACTACTCCAATCATTCTCTGTTGCAAATATCATCACCTAATTTTGGCACCTGAATCTTTGCTCTTTGATCCTTTAATTGGCATCTACTGTGGAGTTCCTATGGAGATTTGCTCATTCACTGCTAAACTCCCTGGTAATTCACATCACCAACTTCTAAGGCTCTACTTGTCTGTATTTCACGGTGGGCTTCCACAAGTGCTTCAAGCCAACTGAAGACCATGCAGCCACTGAGAAGGGGTGACCCTGCCATCCCAATGTCTGTGGTTGTATGTCACCATCCCACTGCTTGCACTGGCATCACCACTCTTGTAACCGCACTGCCAGCCAGACCACAACTGTGCTTTCAGTTCTCTGTGCTTTTTTTTGGTACTGTAAATTTTCAGGGAAGTTAGTTGGTGCAGGGACAGCAGGGCTAGAAGCAGGACTGCCTCTCTCTGCCTTGGGGCACACTGACAGGCTTACAGCACACATGAAACTGTTGTCTGGTAAGTGCAAAGACCACACAGTGACAGGCAGAAATGTGCATTTAAACTCTCCAGCTACCACTTTTCTCTTTAAATCACAGCCATAATTTTACATGGGCATAAAATTGTGCCCTTTGCAGGGAGAGGCTTGCTATTTGCTTCACTGAGCAATTGAACCTTGGCAGGCCTTCTCTTCAGCCAAAATCAGAGCCCACTGCATGAAGGGGACAAGTCTTGCAGCCCTTAGTGATCAACTTCAACAGAAATTTGGCTAGAGTGGGGGAGGGAAAACCATTAACGAATAGGTCTAAAAATAAACGCAAGGGTTTCCTGACATTGTTTTCTATTCTTCTGTATTCATCTAATGAGGGAAAAAGAACAGTGGGATTCAAACTGCATTTTAGTTTGCAGCTAATATTCAGGTCCCAAGAACATATATACACAATGGGAGGACTCAGAAATGAGCAGGTCTTGACTGATGCCATGATGACCTTCACTTCTATTGTTCCTGGGTGTTGTGAGAGAGAAATCACTCACCATCACCAATACCTCTTCAAATTACTTATTACAAGGTTAGGTGTCCAAAGACTTAACACTTAAGGGCTTTTTTTTTTCCTGCAAAAGTTCAACCATTTCTTTTATAAAAGAAACCAGTATGTTACATTTATAGGTAACATCTTAAACTCTTACATGTCAGAGAATATAATGAAAGCTCTAATTGTTTCTTTCGGTATCTTCAGGGAACCTGCCAGAAATTCTCCCATATCTGCAGCAGCCAAATACACAACTTTTCTAGCAATGTATCTATCTATGTCATAGGACAGGCTTGAAAAAGAGGCGACAATATTGATCTTTCAGAAATCTATACAAAAACTATTTAGGTTCATCTATCTTGAATACCGCAATTACAGAGCACAGCTCTGACTGTTAGATTCCTTGATACATGCTGAAATCTAGCAGTTTGAGTGTTTACTTTCTCCTTCTTACAAAAGTATCTCATTGCAAACTGCCCTAAAGGTATTCAGAGAAATCCACAAGTTTTCCTAATGGTTTTCAAAAGTAAAGAAAAAAAAAAAAAAAAAAGCTTGTTTCTTAGTCTTCTGTTATGCAAGTTATATGTAAGGGGCAAGCTCCACTGGGGTCTGGAGGTGTATGGAGTCTGGGGTACTGAAGTAACAATCACTTGGCAGATATTATGACAAAATGAACAGACAAGTAAAGACAAAGTTCTGGGGCAGTTTACACTGATGGTTCCCAAACTTGGGATGACATGGTTACAACAATTGACTATGTGCTAACTTCTATAACAGCCTTGGGCTGCTTCCTTTGAGTCATTAGAGTAGCAGGCAATTCATTTCTACCGTATTCTCTCTCAAAATAAAATGACTACAATAAATAAATAAATAAATAGAACCAACAGGATGAACTTATTTACTGATTTTGGCTGGGATGGACTAAATTTTCTTCTTTAGTTCTGTGTTTTGGATTTGTGACCAAAACAGTGTTGATAACACACTAACCTGTAAACTGTTGCTGAGCAGTGAAAAAATTGGGAGGGAACAAAGCTGACCCCACCTGACCAAAGGGATATCCCATACCACATGACATTATGATCAGCAGCAAAAGCTGAGGGTAAGAAGCAGAGGGAGCAGAAAGTCCATTAATGGCATTTGTCTTCCCAAGTAACTGCTACACGTGATGATGCCCTGCTTTCCTGTAAATGGCTGAACATCTGCCTACCAATGTGAAGTGGTGGATGAATTCCTTATTTTGCTTTGCCTGCACATGCAGCTTTTGCTTTACCTACCAAACTGCCTTTGTTTTGACCCATGAGTTTTCTCACTTCTGCGTTTCCAATTCCCCAGTTCCAATGGGGAATGTGCAAGCAGCTGTGTGGCGCTCAGCTGCCTACCAGCGTTAACCCACCACGACTTATTTCATCTTTTTTTCTGTGCCGGTCACCCTTGACTCCATTTCATGGAGTTTAAGATCCCAAAGGATCATTGGTTCACCTTGTCTGACCTTCAGTGCACAAAGAGACGTATAACTCACTCACAGCCTCAGGCAGCTCACTACAGAGCTCTCAGGCATTTTGCCATATCTTGCAAAACAAAACCTCTCCAGCAATAGTCTGCCTGCCCTTTCCTCTTCAAGTGGTCAGCTTCACAAGACCAACTCAGAAGCTACCTCCCTCACACCTTGGCCACCTCCGAACAGCCAGCTGGATTGGACTTCTACACAATATTACACCTACAAAAATTTCTCTGCTTATCGGATAACAGAAGTACCTTTCTAAAGCTGTAACACAATGCAGGAAGACAAGCCTATCTCTAGCCTGCCTAGCAGTCTTTATTATTTACCTCCCCTGGTATCCACTGATAGCTAAAGAACATGCCTCCACATCTGGGCTCTTTCTCTCTGCAAGATTTTCGTGAGCTACTTTCATATTAGACCTTCGTCACAGGGCTTACGGGTGTGTTACTGAACATTTGGCATTTTTTTAGAAAATACCATACTGAACTTTTACGAGTTCATGAACTGATTCAAATAACCCCATAAGAGCAATGCAAAATTGTAAATAAGGCAGCAGTGGCCATTTACTATGATATCCTTCTCTCTCCTAGAGTTCTGGTGAAGATCCAAAAAAGAATTAGGAATGGGGCAGATTCTTCTGGGATCCCACATCCTTTTGGCCTGGATGAGAAACTATCCACCACACTGACATCAGCTAGGTAGGAATTATGAAGCCCAGGGCCCCAGTGCCAGGTTACCTGCTGCTCTTTTAATCATTAGTGCCTACCCATTGTGTAGCAGTGCTATCATTCATTAGGGGGCAGAGTGCCTTGAACACAAGATGGAGATACTATCAGCATTGTTTCTGTGTACATATCCTGTTTTAGCCCTTTTTTCTTTTAGGTTCTGCCCTACCTGTGACTTCTCCATGACCTTACCACTTGTTCTGTGTGAGTGCCTCTGGTTATTGCATATCTATGTTCATATGCTTTCCTGTTGTTGCTTTACCTTCATCTGCTGCACGCACTCCCAGCAGACAAAGTACAAGGTGGAGAGGGCAGAAGCTGTAGACAAAATGCATCAATTGAGAAGAATAGGGGTATGAAAAAGACCTCAAAACCACAAATTGTGCTAGATATAACAAAGCACTACATCCACAGCTTCCCCATGTAGTTCTTCTGATGTAGTTTAATGTGACAGTTCACAATGTACAGAGACCTAAGTGCTCTCCTTCACCACTCTGTTCTGTGAGTATTAGCTGAGGAAAGTGGCTAAATATTTCATAAACTGGTTTGGGGTTTTTTGAAGTTATGTTTCATTTCTTTTGTTTTGTTTGTGTGCTTGTTTTATTGTTTGTTTGTTTGTTTTATTTGTTTTTGTTGTTTTGTTTGTTTTTGTTGTTGTTTTTTTAAATACAGTAATAAATTAGAATAGTTCAGTTGGAAGGGACCTACACAGATCATGAAGTTCAACTTCCTAACCACTTCAGGGCTTATGAAAAAGCATGTTCAGGGCTAACCAAATGTTAAAGCATATTGTTAAGGGCATTATCCAAATGCCTCTTGAAGACTGTCAGGCATGGGACATCAACCACCTCATAAGAAAGCCTGTTCCAGAGTTTGACCACTATCATGGTAAAGAAAAGTTTCCTAATTTCTAGTCTGAACTTCCCATGGTGCAGCTTTGTGCCATTCCCAGGTGTTCTATCATTGCTTCCCAGGAAGAAGAGACTGCCGCCTCCCTTTCCATTTCACCTTCTCAGGAAGTTGCAGAGAGCAACAAGATCACTTCTTGGCACCCCTTTTCTCCAAACTGTTATTAGGGACAACAGTAGAAAATATTAATCTGTGTGCAACAGCAAATGATCTGGAAAGGGATGAAGTCTAGTGGGCAATACCTTTTAGCACAGAATATAATGCTTGCTTGTCCCTTGGAGCATAACCTTCACTTTCCATGTGATGATTGCATTTTATTGGTCCACCCCTTTCTGCAGAAAGACCTCGGGCTGCCAACCTTTCCTCTGCATTTTCACCCTCCATCTCACCAGCTACTAAGCCTTTGCTTTGCCCAAGAGAAGTGTGTACATGGTTGGCTGGTAAAGCTAGTATGTCTTCAGTGGGAGGTACAGCACACAAAAAGGAGCCAACCAGGCCAGGAGGCAGCTGTTTCTCCCCTGCACTGATCCAGACAGCAGGCCGCAGCAAAAATCCCTTTTTCAGTCCCTGCTCATCTCCTGATGATATAATTACTTGATCAAGCCACAAGAGGAGGTTTTACAGTCAGGACAGAGCTGGGAACAGAGCATTCTGGAGGCTGATCATGGGTTACAGACATTCTTCTTTATGAGAAAAGACCAGTCTGAAGTCTGATCATATTTAGGAAACATTGCAAAGTTTCCTAGAGAAAGATATTGTTCACAAAAATCCCCCCTAGTCCTATCCCTTTAGGATGAGAAAGACCACCCCATACAGAAGAATGGCTCTGTAAAGGCAGAAATATCAAAGACTGTGGAAGCCATGAAGAACTTTGATGTTAATTCTTTGTTAAAAAAAAAAAAAAAAAAAAAAAAAAAAAAAAAACCTGCATATGATGGCATGAAATAAAGTGAATGGATAGACAAAGACTGTCCTGTCACTCTGAAAACCAGCCTCCCCTCCAGACTCACCACTGCCCATCTTCAGGAATGTCTTTTCACTTGGTGCCTTTTTCTATTTTCTGCTTGAAATATTAAACATATTGGTTCTTTAGAACCAGTAGGAATAAACCATTACTTTTGACAATAATGTTTGAGATCTAGCTAATTTAGAATTATAAAAATATTGTATAAAAATGAAAATGATATAATACACAATTGGTGGGGTACTTTTATAAAGCTGTGAATATAATTTAAAGCTGGAATAGATCTCTGTATTCGTTTAATTTCATCTCCTACAGGTCACTGAATAAATGAATTCCCTGAATTCTTTATTTAAAAATACAGTTTGACATAATTTATCACAAGCTTCTGACCAATTATCCTCCTTACTAATAAATTACATTTTTATCAGCTAAAAATTAGATAAAACATTGTAACTCTGTCTAGAATGTAACACAGTAAAACATTGGTTCCTTTTTTCATATAACATTTGATTTACAGGTTAAAATTCACACAAGATTTTAAATATGTAAACGGAGATTTTCATTACTGTGACAGCCTTTAAAAATAGTCAAATACATACAGTGTTGGCATTACTGAAAACCTGCGTAGAAACCGAGTTTGTATCCAAAGTCAGTTAATCTCTTTCCAAAGCGCATTATAAATAGGAATTGATGTGGTAACATTTTAAAATTGTATTATCAAGAAAGTCAGGTCTAAACGTACCATTTTAACTTGATTTGCCATTTCTCATTATCATTTTACTATTTATTTTGTCCCATTTTTCAATTGAATGACTTAAGTATTGCCCTTGAGATGCTCCTATTTATAGCATATCTTAGAATTTATTAGGTTCACAAAAACTCAGTCGATGATGTTGACCTTTACAAGAAAGAATCACTCAGACTCCTTAATTCCATTTCACTGCATTGCAGTGGTAGCTATCTTTCTCTGTTTTATCTAAATTTTACTTACTAATTTCACTACCCTAAGGCTGTCTCAAACAAGACGACATTTTCAAGCTTCATTTTTTCGTAGCTTCTTTATTAAATGCAAATGTTCTCCTTTTGTAGTTTTCTTTTTCATTAAATTTAGGATAACAGAAAAACTGTCAAGAAAATATATATAGTTTCCGAATTCCAGTTGTGAAATATACCTGCAAAGGTAGAGAAGCCTTACCTTCCAGAAAAGCACGGCCAAGTTCCACCAAAGAAACAAACTGAAAGAATGACCGACTGGGTCATCTCACACTAATGTGGGTTATCTACTTCAAAATGAATAGAAAGAACAGGAAAGAACTAGAAATACCAGCATACAAGAAAAAAAGTATGCAAAACTGAATTAAGTTAGTAGATTATGAAGAGGTTAAATAAAATGTCAGTGCAGGGAGGAACATACATCACTGAAAAACTTCAGCACGCAGAGCAGATAGCGTGACTACTGATTCACAGAAAAGAAGGTGATGGCAGGTTAATTAACCACATTTCATGTATCTGTAGAAAGATCACAAAAGGAGCAGAGACTAAGAAATGGTAGTAAAAGCTGCTATATTTTAATTTTCAGAGCAGAAATTGGCCTGGAGTTTGTTTGTTGCTGTTACTAACTGCTGACTATTTCATTCTGGCATTCAGGAGTATTTGCCCAGTGAGCAATGCCTGAACACAGAGGTTCGTTTAAAAAAAATCAAGGGAATCTAGAAGGATGACAAGCCCAGACAGAATCAGAATATTTACTCAATCAGAGCAAAATTCAAAAGCAAAAACCCCAATGCAACAGAATGCGACAGTAAATTTACCATCGTCAAATTTACCATTGTCACAGGGAAATTGTGCCATGTGGTAGGATCATGGGAGATCATAGTTCCAGCATTTCTTCCCACCTCTTTTAGTGATTACAAAAAAGGCTGCAAAAGTGTTTCCTCTCTGAAAATGTAACATCTTTTCTGTCTTGCAGCATATCTCTGCAACCCAGAGTCAGCCCATGACCCTGGCTGCAAGGAGAGCCACTGGAACTCAGGTGGGAAATGGTAGTAAGAGGCAGGCAAGCATCCCATCCCAGCTGAGGCATCCCAATGCAAACAAAGTGATATCCAGATCTAGAACATGGAAAACTCTCCTCTCCAGTGCAGAGAGACAAACCTACCAGTTTACAGCATGCATTTGCAGAAAAATGGACACTACTTTACAGACTGGGGACACTCTTGACCATCCTTGCAGTGCATGGTATTCTAAGAGGTGTCCAGCAATCATAATAACTGAACTTACAATACCTAATGCCTACCCAGTGATAGCAAATCATTTTATTACTATACAAAATAGGAATAACACATAAGAACCATTTCATTTTGTCATACACAGATTAAAATATGGATCTGCAATAATAAAACTGCAATAGAAAAATAGGAGGCAGGAATATATCCTTCTAGGTTATGCTTATCGATTAAGATTTCCCCAGTCGCTTGTACACAGGAGCTGGCTTGTGTGTTGGGCTACTCACCTCCTTACCCTGAAGGTGAGAATTTTCCAGAAAGAACTGCATCTTACCAGCTTATATGGTCAGAGATGGTTGTCCCTGTTGTCACCTTTGACACATTGGAAAATCTTTTCTATGAGGATTTGCCACTTCATCTTCTGTGACAAGTCACAAAGCAGTGTGAGAAACTAGGTTATTTTCCTTTCCATTCATCCTTGATGTTTCTATGAGTCACATATCCATTGGATTCCCCAGCTACTTTTCCCATGAGTATTTCTAAGGGGGTGAAAAGGAAAGGAGGGTGAAATTTGTCATCTTATAGACAAGTCTCTGGAGTGTGCTATTTATGGGATACATCTACCTTCTCACTGACCTTGCCTCCTTTGCAAATTTATATATCCATTAGAATTTATTAACTATGAATACATTAGGCTCCAGGTGCATTACAAAGTGTCTAGAAAATGTTTTAATAAAATATCCAAACAGCATGTCCAGATAATGCCTGCAATGTCCCCATATGTCTTACTGCACAGATCACACAACTTAGTATGCCCTGATAATATGACCTGCAATAGGTATCATCAGCTATATTCATTAGCATTTAAAATAGGACAAAAAGACAAGCTACTAATAAGTGCTTTCAGTTTTCTAGCTGTTCTATTTGCTATTTAAGAGCATAATATTTTAATTAATTTTTTCCCCCATTATGGAAATAATTTTGAAGCAACTTTCCTTCTGGTTGCTTAAGCAGGTTCATTACAATGCAGTGCAATTTACCCAGCTGGACAGGTCTGCAGGTGGCCAGAAACCCATTAGAGAGGTATCTACCTACTACAGGGGAAACTAATATTCAGGAGACAGGAAATCTCACTGGGACTTCGATTTTGCCAGGCATTAACACAGTTGACTGGGTAGCAGGTGGCTGGAAGCATAAATTTCCCTGTAACTTATTTATTAGGGCTCCCTTGCCGCCCTCCTTCTAGAATTATAACATGCTCTTGGCATTGATAAACCCCAGCAAGGGCACACTGTAAAGACACAATTAGCAAAGTCTCGATAAATATTTTTTATCTGTTTGACCTAAACTCTTTGAGCCAAACTGGGACCCTGTGTGGATTTTTTTTTTTTTTCTGAGAAGAGAAAATAAATTATTTCTATGATGCAAGCCTCCTCATTTAGAAATAGCATATAGCAGCCTGTCTTCCTTAACAGAACAAGAGTCAAGGAGGAATTATGTTTTTCTGTCACGGTTCCAAGCCTCTTTTCAGCCAACTTTCTGCTTGGAAAGCTCTCCATCAACTTTTTTTCCTATGCCATAACCTGCTTTTCCTCTGTGGCCTTTTTCCCTCTCTTTTTCTCTGTATGTTTCCATGATGTTTTCTCTCCCACTAAAACCCTAGCCCCTCCGTTCATTCCCATGAAAACTGTTTGAGCCACATATGCCTGTGAGCTGTTTGCATGCTTCAGTTATCTAGTACCGCAAAGGGGCTCATCTGTAATTTGCAAGCCTTGGGAAGAAAAGCTTAGCACCACACACACCAGCTCTAAAGAGGTTTACTTCTGTGTGTAATGGGAGCGTAGAGAAGAAGAATACCATCTATTTGTTCATCTCCTTCCTTCATTTTCTTTATTGTTTAGAGGACAGCTGGGAGGAAAAGCATAGAAAACTCTCACATGAGTGCTTTGGGGCTAGTTGTTGAGATTCCCTAGAATATTCTGAAAAATTCAGTGTTAATTCACAAATACTGAAGGCTGTATGATTGCACTACACCACAGATGTAGGACCTTGTGAACTGGCACTCACAACACTGTCATTTCCATTGCACACTCACCTGTCTTGCCAGACCAAGGATGAAATATTACATTCATACATTTTTTTCACAGCTCACTCAGGACAAACACACATTCTCTCTCCAGCCTCATGACCACATTTGCCAGATGTGGGTTTGTGTGGTACCTGATTATCCATTGCAGGAGCCCTGTGCCAGAAGAATGCCTGCTGCCTGCTTTAGGGCTGCCTTAGCCCTTCTGCATCCATGTTGCACCATTTGACACACCACCACCTCACATACTGCATAAAGAGGTCTTGGAGAAGCCTGGGAGGGCTGCAGCATTCATCCTGCAAGCACAAAACTTTTTGGAAAACACATTGCCTTATGCAAATCAAAGCAATTCTTCTCCCTGCCCACTCCCTGCTAACACCCACACATCTTTTTCCTGGAACTTGTAGTCTCCAAGTAAGCAGTAGATGCAGAAAGATGATACAGTTACTGTAAGTGGTTTGGAGAATGGAAGTGGGTCTTATGTCTGCTTTTAAGAAATTTCATTAATAAGTAAACATATCCATAAATATTCTGGATAAACCAGAGGCAAGAAGGACACACATTTCAGCTACTTAGAAGCAGGAAAAGCAAGAAATGATTTTTTTTTCACAAACTCTTCCTGTAAATTACATGGGAAAGCTGCATAAACCTTCTTTGACCTGGTTTAGCCATATGCTGTTTTTTCCTGTTAAAATATTCACATATAATTAAGTATCCAGAGGCAAAGAGGAACAGAGCTCATGGAGATGTAAGAGGAGTCTGCACAAGCCCTTCTCCCTCACAACACAAATTCCAAAAATCTCAAAAACAGCCAATGTAAATTCAGTCTTTGGAAAGCTGGCTTTAGCTCATTGCCATTTTCTTTGTCCTTTCTCCTAAATGATTTCAACTTTTCTCTTTTAAAGTATGCATACAGAAAATGAATCATTATACTTATTTTTCTTTTCAGCCTTTACTAGACAAACTTTGTGGTTTTGATTCACACATCTCATCTTAATAGCAGTGTAAGATCTTTTAAATTGAGCTGTTAAATAATAAACTTGTCCACAAATATACAACCATTGCAATAAACTCACATCAGCCATTCAGACACAATGGTGATAAGAGCTGAGATGACTAGAAAGACACTGTTAAGGCCACTTAAAGGGCAATAACAAATAAATGCTATCAGCTGTGTTTTCTCTCAAAAAAAAAAATCAAACAAACAAAACCACCCTTTCTTCAGAATCTTCAGCTCTTTGCCTTATTTTAACATGCAAAAGCACTGGGACATTTTTGCAGCCTCTTGACCCCAAGCGAAGGGTCTCCATCAAACTCAGTTGTTCATGCATATGAAGATTTTCTTCATAGCTGTGTTGTGTAAATGAGAATTGTTGCCCCTTTGGAGTACATAGAACAAGTGTCTGCCAACGTCCACACACAGCAGGGCTCAGGTATGAGAAGGGGTCACCATGTGTGAGGATGGGCAGCCCTGAGGCGGTCTGTCTCAGCACACTGGAACTGCCCATCCCAGAAACCTGGAAGGCTGAGGCAAACTATCCCAGGCTGCTGGGCACAGGCAGACACTGCAGCATTTCCCTCTGCTTAAAACATACATGAGGGAGAAGAGTGTACTTGGACCTCGTTGTGCTCAGAGCCAGAGACCACTTGTGCTTCCCGTTGAGAGCCACTGGGCACAACATGAGGTTGGACTGGGATCAGGTCCCAAAGCCTCTTTTGCTCATTCTCCTGCATGTCTTGCATTTCCTGGTGTATGGTGACTCTGCCCCAGCAGGAGGGTCAGAGAGCACTGCCTTGCTCAGACTGTCCTGGAGGCCATTGTTGAAGGTACTAGCCTGGGAAGTACAGATGCTTCTTGAAGAAATAAATGCCTGGCTGTTTCCTGAACGGCTCCAAGGTAAGCAAAGGACATCAAATCCTCAGCAACTGGGCACCTACTGGGAAAAATAAACATATGTATACACTAATTCCAAATCATTAGGACACCAACTTTAAATTCAGCCATGTGTCAGGCACCTCTTCACCATCCTGAGCCTTAGCGTGTGATGTTGGCTGGTCTCAGAGCACTCTGTTCCACATATGGGAGGCCTACATCAACCTACATAAGCTACTAAGCTCCTGATTTAAACCTGGAAAAAACATTTCATCCACATGTGCTACATAGATCTTCAGGGGTGCTCTGTCTCTGCAGTGCTTGCATATGCCTATACACCTCATTTCAGCAACCTGCATTCCCCCTGCCAAGACTAAACACCCACTCACAAGGTTTTTCTTTGCCTAAATAATGATGGCAGGTGCTCAGAATCTGGCCTCATACCACATAAAAAAAACAACGTAGCTGAATCATACCCCAGAATGTATTCAGTTTAATTATCTGGTAGGAAAAACAGCTTTGCTCATGATGTTGATCCTTTATGGAGTGCAGTTAATGCAAGCTGTAGCATGTGATGCAAACTGTACATTCTACTTGTTTCATCTCTAATATGTTCTGTCTTAATCTTTCTTTTTTTAAAGTCTCTCTATTGCTTTTTCCCACTTTGTATTTAGGCAAAAGTATTGCTTACTATCTCGTTAAGCTCAACTGAGAACAATCGCAAGCTCCATTAGACTACACTGACAATATATGGCTTTAATTATTTTCTTTTTTTTTTTTTTCATAGCAAATTCTCACACTGAAGCAGAGTAACAGAGTGGTTGTGACATATTGCTACAAACTCTTAGTGGGAATGTGTGTGGTGGGAATGGGTCTGGGGGAAGGCTGATGGAAGGGCAGGAGAATGCAGAACAGTTCTTTATGTGTTTTTTATTTTTTATTTTTGGAGAAGAATCTTGATGAAATATTTTTGTATACCACATATGCTAAAAGCATGTCCATCTTTAGTGACATCTGGTCAGAATTATACATTCAAGCACACACTAAAATCTCAATCAGGTCATTAGTTACTTCTTGAGATGATAATCATATTTTTATTAAAATTTTTAAGGAGTTTTGAGCTGATTGATTTCCATAACACATAATTTGTAAGACATATTCTGCTATTACTATATTTTCAGTTTAGCCTATCTTATGGCACAGTTAAAAGTCCTGCCATCTGGCAGAACAATCACAATCTTCCAAATTAGAACATAATTCTATACTTTCTTGGTTTTTCTATACTTTCTTGGTTTGTTTTCTTGGAAAAGCTTTTATCCAAAAATATGAATTCTCCTCACAAGCTAGAAAATATTTCCTAAGATATTTAAAGCCAAAAAACTTTGGTACTGTCTCTTCTTACCAACTCACATTGCTTCTAAAATCAGTGTGAAAAGGGGGCCTCATCATCCTTAATATTCTTGGCTTTCACTTCATCAAGGCTTTTCTGTTGAATCATTCAATACTGTTGATACGAGAATTCTTGTGCTGGCAAGATGGTTTTCCTCTTCCAAGGGATCATAAAACAGTGTTATGCATCGAGAGGAACTTTATTCATATCCTACATAGCAGAGCTTATTCCACTGGCAAGCTTGCTGAGGTCTAAATCTTGGCCTCCCTTTTTCAACTCTAAGATATTTGCCATTACTTCACCTCCAAAGAACTATTTTTTTTTCCATTCTCCCTTAAACATACATAAAGAAAAGGTTTGAGTGTTCCCCATAAGTCAGTTTAATGGTATATAGCACACCTGCGTATGACTTGCAGAGAGGTCTGCATGAAGTCTCCAGGTGGGACAAGGACAACTGCAATGCCCACAGGCAAGAGACTGTTCCCTGTGGAGGCATAGGATAGCTTTGCAGGGATCTGTGAATGCTTTTTCCTCAGTGTCCAGATATTTCTTCAAACTAGCCAATTAGGTCCTGTGAATTGGCATAACACTTTCTGTCAATTTAGCAAAGAATTCAGCCTATTGTTTCCATTCCAGACTCCACTTCCTTAAAACAAATAGTTGACTGTAAGCAGTGATGTATAAATATGCACAGAACTCCAGAAATTTCCAAAATTATAATTCAATTGTTATACTGGGATCTCTGGTTCTCAGAGGCCCTTGGCCCATGTCAGTGAAATCCTGATGGTTAGGAACAATAACTTAATTACCTTGAAATTAAGGTTTCAGCCTCAGTGTTACCTAGCAATACGTGCATTGAAAGCATTATGTTTTAAAAGCCGTTTGAAAGCATGGGAAGTTTGCCAAATATTGTCATAGCTCTGATTTTTTTTCCAGCTCCCCTGATATGTGCTCAGAAATGAGGCCGATCTTCCAAGGAGGAAAGACAGCTGGGATCAAGGCATCTCCACTTACGTACCCTGGAAACTTTCAGACCAAAATCTGTACCTGGATTTGGTTTGGGCATTTGGGTGCCCTCAATTCACACCAGGGAATAAGCACTGGGAATCCTCCCTCTGCAGCCTGGAGGAGGCAGTTTCACATTAAATCTGATGGACTGGAGCCTTATTAACCCAGCTTTTTTTTTGTTGTTGTTGTTATGAGGAAGTTTATCAGAGTTTCTCTGACATACCTGCAAGTTTGCCATAGTGATTATACAGTTTGCTATGGATTTATACCTTCTGGGTCCTTCTGGGTCTCACCACAGAGGTTCAAGCTCAAGGAAGATGAAAGCCCAGGAAACAGTGTTTAGGCCTTAAAAGATTCACTTCTGAACCCCAATTCATCTACCATGCCATTGCACCACAGATCTACCTGTCTTTCTAATCCTGGGCCTGTTACCTTCTCTCCAAACTAAATCCTTTCTTCCAAACACCTCCTTGCTGCCAACTCCACCATCCCTGCAAGGAGACAAAGGGCACAAGTTTTCATCTAGGCCCATGGGCTCCACTTGTATGTTGTTTGTATTCCTGTTTGCTCTGTTTTACCACTGCTTCTGCAGCCCAATTCTGCAGTCTTTGGGACAGGGCCTGTCATTTTGTGTTGTGGCTGCTATGACTGGATCCTGCTCCAAGGCAGAGAATGCAAGGCTCTAAGGTAATAAAAATAAATAAATAAGACTTTGGGCAGTCTTTGTAGTGCTTCATATTACAGAGCTCGTGAGACCTTTGTCATAATGTTTTTAATGTATTTTTGCCACAGAGAGAAACTTACACCTCACATAAATTTGACTGGCCATGATAACTCAGACTGAGAGAGTTTTTGTGCTCTTTTTCTCCATCTTAATATCCTGTGTTCTCTTCCATCGAAGCATCTTCAGAGCTGGATGCAATTAAATAGGAAAAGATGGATCACTGAGACCAAACAATGTGGAAGGTCAGGGGAAAGGGTAAATAACCTTGCAGATATTTCTCTCTTCCTCTCCTGTCCCAGGATGCAGCAATCCCTGTTTTCAAAGTGTTGACAAAATCCCACTGCACAACCCTCAGCCTTCTCCCTTCCACCACTGCCAACAATCCCCTTGCCACTGCCATAAAAAACTTGCTCATTTGAATTAAAACCCAGTGTTTGGACTGAAATACAGAAGTAGCTCATTAAACTTTTCTTAGATAAATTGTTTAGACTAAGTAATTCTCTCCTTTCCTCCCCTTGTGTTGCCGGCCTATTGTTTATAGCCAGCATTCCAGGCTGCATGTGATGAAAATGCTGATGTGTTTCCTGAGTTACAGACTCAAGCTTTATCTCATCTTTCATTTAGGAAACTGGCTGCTTTATCATTTTATGCTGCTGTGTGCAATGTTTATTTTTTCCCCATTATTAACATTGTATAGGAGGATGTGCCCAGCCCGATCAGCTGTTAGTTGTATTGTGCATACACCAATACAACATACATACAAAAAAAAAAAAAAAAAAAAAAAAAAAAAAAAAAAAAAAAAAAAAAACCACCATAGTGTAATAGTTTGGGGAAATCTACACACAGCTCATAGTTTCCCTTTGATATTGGGGACAGTCTCTGAGTTTTAGCATAAATTTGTATCTGTGCACTTATGCCCATCACATACTACATTGACTAAATTGTGGGATTTTCTGGTATTCTCTGCTGCCTTTTACTTCCCTATTTAAATCAAAAACCTCAGGATATGACATGGAAAACTCCTGCCCTATGCACAGAGTTAATGATGATCACCTATTCAGCTCAAGTCCTCTTAGAAAGAAATAATTCATCCTCAGGTTTTTCTCTGTTTGGATTCTGCAGGAGAAATTACTATGCAGTGACTCATCTGATGGATCATGAAGGCAGCAAAGGGGTCTAGGGGCTACAGATGAATCTTTTGCTGGCTATTCTGGTCAATATACAACTAATTGAAAAAGTAAGAGACATAGTCCATGGTTTAGAGAAGTTTCGTTTAAGAGAAAAAGAATCCTGAATTTCCTAAAGCATTTTGACTTAATTCAAAAGAATGTGCAACTGGTTAGGAAAGGGGATGGGTACTTACCCTTTGGTCTACAGGATATTTCTTGGGTTTGTTCAAGTTGATTGATTTTCTAAATCATTTTGAAAAGTCTGTATAACTTTTTGCTTCAATTACTGAGGTAAATATTAAGGAAAAAGTGACTACAATATTAGAAAGAATCTGCAGAGGTAGTGAAAGCCAAAATCAACTGAATTAAAAGATGTCAGTGATGTGAAAATGTAAAATTGCCTGTCTTGGGTCGTGTGCTGCTTGTGAGGATAAATCTGAAACATTCTTACTCGTAATAGTCACCACGATTATTTTTTGTTACCTTTTATATCAAATATGATGGATTCATTGTGTGCATACACTGGATTGCCCTGAATTTTTGAGGGGTCCCAAAAATAAGGTTGTCATATTCTTTAGATGTCTGTCAGTTCAATTATTTTTATTGATGCTATCAATTGCTGTTCTTGAATGACTTCCCATAGTGCTTTCTAATAATAAGTATTTTTCACTGTGAATTTTACCTGCAACCATAGAACACACACAGAACGAGTTACCAGCTTAGATTTTCTTTCTACATTGTTTATATGAGTTTGCTTACGCTGACCTTCCTTTGGAAAGAATATCTTTCCAAAATAATTTACATTTAAGCTAAACCGAAACAAAGGCGCCTGACAAAAATATGGCCTGTCAAAATCCAGCTTGAACTTCGACTTGTTGTTCAGATCTGCTTCCTTCCCTCCCCACACCCAGTAGTATTTGCTTTCTCTAATTCAAATATTTTCAATTCCACTTAATGTTCCCTTTCTCAACAGCTCACTTCCTCATTAATGCATAGAAAAATGTATGGTTTCAAATGTTTGCTCCATGGTCATCCGTAAAATTCACATAAGCAACAGCAGAGCTAAATGACAATCTTCAAGGCTTGGTTCTCTGAGACTTGGGCCATGTGGAATTAATTTTCCAAATTTTCACCAGTTTTTCTTTGTTAAATTGGTGAGGTTCAAACCATCTTCTTGTTACTACATTCCCTGCAAGTTTCTCTGCTCTCCAGTCGTATTTTGTTTACACCATTTATAATTAGCCTGTTACTAACCGTAACACCCATCTCCAAGCATTCACTTTAGTTATTTTTGGATCATAAAAACAGACTGATTGAAAATGAGACATAATAAATCATAATAGTATAGAAAGTTTAGAAAGATGAGTATGTCGACCACTCCTTCTCGTTGTGAGGACGGTGTCTCCTGCAGCGCCCCTGGACATGAAGCCAACACGGTACTGAAATAGGATTTGAACTACACCGCATCTATATTCAGACCTTCAGCTGTAGCATGGGAACATTCAGTTCATTTGCTTTAAGCCAAATTTCTGTTCTTCAAGTCCAGGGACTGCCACAGCATTGATTTGATCCTTGCTATATTTTAGTGCAACCCACAAGGGTTATTTTAATTGTGGTATCCATATGTAATTCGTAAGGACTGCTTTAGTGCTCTCCTCTCTGCTGTTCCCTTTCTTCCTTCCTTCCCTTCACCCAGCCTTGTGCCATCACCCAGCACATGACTTGCAAGCCTTTTGCACAGGTTTCTTATCAAACACAGGCTGCGAGACATCTGTCCTGTAGAGGACAGCTGTCCAGTAGGGGACATCCAGACGAGGCCTCCGGCAATCCTCCGCAGAAAACCTACTTCTTTCGAGGAACACTAGATGGCACACAACAACCACTGTATTATTTCTTTTTTGGTTCAGAAATTAAAAATCCTTTTTAAAGCATCAGCCTGGAACGTAACTAAGGGACCGAGTGCAAAACACGAGTCTCAGCACACTATAAAACCCACTGGGCCTTCCCAATAAAACCTCACCCCTCTTTCTCCATCAGAACTATTATTTTTCTACTTATAACTCTGCATAATTTGGCAGCTTCAGAAAGTAAACAGATTTTATTTAGTGGCTTGTTGAGAGGGAAGGGAATACTGTTGTTTCAGTGCAATATAAAATAATAGCGTGGCAAGCAAAGAAAAGCCCACTTGGTTCAGCAGCAGCTATAATTAATTCAAAAGACAACTGCTGGGACAAGATTCAAGTGATATAATAATCACTCACATGGTTTCCATTAAAGGATCTGTGTTTCAGTTTGTAAGAAAAATCCAGTACTCACTTCTACTCTTTATACACTGATAAGATTTTTTCCTCATCCTAAGAGATCCAAAAGCCCAGGGAAACAGATGCATTTTACTATTCCAAATTCATGTGCTGTTTTGTACCAGTGCTTAGCATGGGTCTGTTTTAATTCTGGGAAAAATATATATATATTGTCAAAAACTCCCTTGTGGGGAAAAAAATAAAAATAAAAATAAAAAAAAAAATAAAAAAGCACGTAACAAGGAAAAGCATTTATAGGACTCTTTATAGCTCATTTCCAAAAGACTAAGCCTATCAATTCCTGGTGCCACTTTACACAGTCATCACATTAGTATAAGGTGGTGCAACTTCTCTGTGTGAGTGAGGTTATAATTTAACTGAAAAGATGCGAACTTTCAACTTCCTGAGCTGTTAGTAATTGCCATAGCTTATTTGAAACCATGTCATGATTACTTGAGAAAGATCCAATTCTAAACTCACCTAAGCAGGAAGCCGTAAATGCAGTTTGCTGGAAGGAAGGGCAAAAAGCCTTCCTTGCTTGGATTAACACATACTATATGATGTAAGAGTGGGTAAGGGAGCCTTGACTCTGAGTGATTTCTTACTCCTCTTCTTCAGAAGCAGGACCCTCTTCTGTGAAAGCATCCCCAGGATGTAGAGCCAAGACCAGTATAAGGCACCCACGTGGTTGAGAGGTGACTCAGAACGGGAGAAATCAGCCTTTACTGCTAACCAAAGTCTCCAGCAGAGATGAGTGTTGTGTTTTGTTTTGTTTTTTTTTTTACTTTCATTTCCATTCATGTATTTTCACATTTTGCATTTCTTGTTACCTATTTTCAACTGTGTAAATAAGTAGTTTTATTTGTGTTTAACTTGCTCTGGTATCTCAGCTCAGAGTAACTGGCTGAACCCTACAGTACTGCATTCCTTCAGGAATGGTCCTGGGCATCTCTTCTCTGCGCCTCATACAACAAGGCATGTTTCCACATAGTTGCGTGACTGGTCTGAGATGGAAAAGTAGAGGCCTTGGGGGAAGAATGTATGCCTGCAAGTGTCATTAACCTAGAAAGTTATCCGGCAGTAAGCAGTCCAGTCTATTTGAGTTAAATAATATCTGTTTCAAGGATGCCATGGTTAAAAAAATGATGAAAAATTTGCAGTACTATGCAAGTCCTTACTCCAGCTTACAGGAAGTACACTTCAAAAAAATATTATTGCAAGCTTGTGTGTGGTGACAACTTGCTTGTAACAGCTGTATATAATTAAGGGATAGAAAGTAGCCAAGTATATGTAAACAGTTCTCCCATTTTTTGTAAAGAGCCATATATTTTTCATGTTACTTGGAACTATGGTTGCTAATTCTATATGTTTGTTGCTTGAAATTAATGGGATTATTTTTTTTTTTAATTTGGTAATTATCCAACAATTTTCATGCAAGATATTTGCTAGAGTTAAGCCATCTACATATCTACTTGTTCTGTATTTCTTTCACCTCCACACCATGACACAAATACATCTCAGAAAATTCTCAGGTTTTCACAAACAGATTTCTACGGATGTCTCACAGGAACTTAATAGCAGCAAATTAATGAAGATTGATTGGAGGTTTCCTAACAGTATGGGAACAGCTTAACATACCACCCCCCCCACCCCCCCACCCCCCTGGAATGAGGACGGAGTAAGAAGCGACCTTAAGAGGCAGAGGTCCTGCACCTGGGACCAGTTGTGCACTGATACAGCTCTACCACTTTCAGAACTACGCTTTGTGCCTCCACATGATGACTCGTTGTATGCAGTTTTACCAAACTGACAGGAAATGAGTGAAATAAGAAAGAGACATTTCTTCATGAGGGCATTCAGCACTGCAGAGTCAGATGCCTACTAGCTTGTCTGAAAGTGCCCTTGGGCCTTCTTCTGCATCTTTAACATACAGACACCTAAATACTTTTTGCTAACACTCTAGAGCAACTGTTGAAATTTGGTTGTAGGATCTTAGCAACATTTACTTTAATAAAACAACACAGGAATTAAATGTTAATATTTTCATTAATATTTTATCTAGACATATCCTATTATTCTGCTCTATATTATCTGCTATCCAGTAGACAACAAGAAGCCAAAGAGGTCACTTTATAACAGTCCACAGGAAACAAGAGCAGACTGGGAACAGGAGCAGTGTGATCTAGGCTCCAAATCGGCAGCAGGCTTCAGGCAGTAAACTGCTAATCCTGACGAAACATGCAAGGTTGTGGTGGCTTCCCCATCAGCTGTGTCTTTCAAGTGATCAGTGAAACACTCTCTGAAAGATAGACTTTATTCAAACAGGAATTTATGCAGGGCTTGTGTTATGCAGACGATAAACTAGATGATCTCAAGGATCCCTTATGGCTTTATAATTGATGAATAAAGAGCCTCTTTCACTGTTACAGACCCAGTATTTCAGCTCCTTCGGATCCAATGTGGTGTTAGCAGAACTGCTACAATGCATGAATTGTGTAAGATGCTTCTAACGCTGTGAAGGCCCCTTCAGAACACAATGGATAACAAGTGTGTGAAAGAATTGCTTTCAGTGTCCCATCAGGTCAGTTGCTTGAACACAAAGCACTGTTCAGCAAAGAATTACAGCATCTTTGTTCTATTCTCACGTTATGAATCCCTTTCACTGACATACATGGACCCATTAAATGTGATATGGCTGCAATATGGCTGCAGAAATATGAAGTCTTCCAAGATTAGCAGGAGGTATATAGGTGATTTATTTTGTCATTTCATGTAATCATTACTGTTTACAGAGGGGGTCTGAAATTCAGAACACAGTTAAACTTGGTTTATGAGAATCTTCCAGACTTATAAGTTGAGCAGAAAAGTGATTTGTTTTGAAAGGGGTAAAAGAAATATTGACAGGCTGTCTGAATTCAAAATTAGCCAGAAATTGCTCTATTAATACAAGCAGACAGATATTAGTGTCTAGACAACAGAAGAGCTGAGTTATAAAAAGTCATATATAAATCACATCTGACAAACCAAGACACCTTGTTTCTTATTATAAAAATTAGAACCATTTCATACATGTAGTCTGCAACAATTTCATGTCAGGAAGCGCTTGTGACATTAACTGTAGTATCTTAAACAGTGAAGGCAAGTTGGCTTGAAGAACCACTTCATAAAAGTCATGTCATGACTGTAGTTTCAGCAGTATTCTTGGCCAATATGCAGATATGCACAAACTAGCTCTTCCCCATCTACTTCAGATATGACAAGGAGGATAACCATGACACCACAGAGCTCGACTCTAACCACAGAGCCTTCCTAAGTAGATGCTGCAAACCATTCTAAGTTTCGTTTGGCCATTTCTATGGAGCTATGAGTAACCATGCTAATTTCAGTTTGAAACTAGCTCAGATAGTTTTCCTCTTACACTAACTACAGCAGTAACTGAAACACAGGCATACTTTGAGAGGCTCTTGATCAAATACTAGTGAACAAAATCATTCTAACTTGGAGTAGAGAAGAGGACATACCCAATAGGACAAACTGTTTCAAGTTTTACTTAAAATATTTATTAAAGATTTAGAAAAAAAGTATAAACAGTACATTTTGAAATGAAAATTATACTAATTTAGAATGGATTGCATATCTACAGAACACATAAATCACCAGTTATTTCTGGAATGCAAAAAAAAAACACATCTCATGCAGAAATATTTGCTCTCACAATCCATTCTCAGAAAACAAATTCAGCTTCTTTTGTTTACAAGGGTAAACTTTGGTTCAAAGGTTACTTCTTGGTGTCCTTCAAAAATAAGTATGTTAGTTATGTGCTTCTTGGTGTAGCTTAGCATTAGAGGTAATTATGTTTCTCCTGTTCATTATCTCTAAGGATAAAGGCACCAAAGCCACCACAGAAGAGGAATGGCCCCAGTTCTGGCTGTGCATTTTCAGCATGCACATTCTTTCTCCCTTCACCACTTCTTTCCCCTCTTGCTGACAATGCCACACCATTTCATGAGTAAGAGCTTCCTCTTTATTTCTGCACCCTCATTTCCTGCTGCTTCCATTCTGTGACCCTCCTTGAGGATTTTCTAAGTATTTTTCCACTTGGGGTGGGAGAATGTATTGAATGACAAATGCTGGGGAGGAGATGACGAGGATGAAGAATAGAAAAGGAAGAGGAGAAGGTATGGAAACAGAAAGGACAACTATGAATTAAATGAGGAAAATGGAGATGTATAAATGAACAGAACAGTGAACAGCAACATAGAAGAAAGAGGGAGGTTCTGTTGCTTCCCATCATTTCTGAAAACTGAAATGGGTACGAAATAAAAAATAAAAAACCTATTATATTCATTATTAGTAAGAAAATTAAAACAGGTAGCTTCTCCAAAATGTAGCTAAGCTGGTAGTGTCATATCATGCAGACAAATCCTCCAAACCCTGATGTTACATTGGCAGCTAAATAGAAGAAAAATTGTCCCTCTTCATGGGAGCTGCAAGCACAGGTCTTAAGAAAGCCTCTTATTATAAAATATCATCTTAAAAACATATAACTTCATGGTGTGGCTGCATCTTAAATACTGTGTGAAGTTCTGATCCCTCAATAAAAAATAAATACATACATACATATGGAGAAAGCAATGAAAGTGTACTCAAAAGTGAAATGGTTCCCTGCACCACAGCTCATGTAAGACCATCTTACAAAGCAGGACAGAGATGGTTACTTATCTCGCATCTACATTTCAACAGTCCAGACTTCATACAACTTTGAAGATGTTCCCTAAGTAAGTTACGGGGTTGAGATGTTCGAGTTATTTTTAAAAACAGAAACCCGAACTCTCCGTACATGAGAAAGTAAGTGCTCTGAACTAAAATAGTATCCCCACAAGCAGTTTTGTTTAGAGCTTCTGTATGTAACTCCCATGACAAGATGGCAAACATGGGCTTGGGGGTTCTTTTGCACTGTCCTGTAATCATCCTGTGTCAGATGGCTTGTCATTTTCCTAGAAAGGGGCTGTAGGGCTAAGCCACAATCATTTTCAGAAGTCAACCCTTTTCATGCAAGTTACTCAAAAAAAAGGGGGAAGGGCAGCTTCTCCTCCGCTGCGACAGCAGGCTGACGGATCAGGTTAGTCAGGCTGGCAAGTCTGTTCTAGTAACGGGTAAGGATGTCTGAACACGCACTGGCAATCTGAGCACTGAATCCCGGGCTGGTAAGCACCTCAGAAACTGCACTGTGCCTCTTGCTTTCCCTCACCAGTATTCAAAAAGAAGTTCAAGGCAACATATCTGCCTTTTTTTTTGTTTTAAGAAGAAGACAAAGGCATTGACTGGGACAGTGGAAGCTAACGGGTGTTTTCCACCAGCAACCCAGTGTTTCAGAGATCCAGGTAAACTGGATACCCAGGGAATGCTGCCTGTATGCTCACTCTGGATACAAGCTCAAGCTGGCTTGTCTTAATGCAGGCCTTATTTGCAGTCAGGTCTGCAGCGCTACAGCTCTGGGTTCCCACCTATCCCTGCCTCCAGGTGCCTCCTCTGCAGATATAGACACAGGATCAGTGCAGTGCCCTAGGCAGTGATCTTCTCAGGGCATGGATGGGAATCATACTTGTAAGCCCATTTAAATAATGCTAATAAATTAGTTTCTTTCTAGAGAATTTCAGTTGTGATGCTGGGGTCATCTTTTCCATCCTTCTACAGCATGCTTCCATCCAGAGCATTCAAGAGGACTGAAAGATGATGCATAAAGCCTTTATCTCCAGAGTTTATTCTACAAAACAGTAAGCCTGGGATTTTTTTCTTCCTTCTGCTTGTCTGAATATAAGTTTTTGCTCTATTTGAGACAGTAATTTGTGATTCTAGTATAAGCTTTTAGATATTCCTAGAAAACTCCTCACCTTTCTTGATGCCTTTTGAATACCTGTAAAGTGTTAATCCTCCTCATTTTGTTTTCTAGCCAAACTCTGCATGTATGCATTATTTCATTTTCTTATGTATATTGTAATGAAAACTCAGGAGAAATACAGAAATATCTTAAGAAAAATGCCTATGAATTGTATTAAACAGGCAGAGGAGAGAAACCTGTTAAATCTCCTCACAGAGACAAGGGCTGCAAAATCAGCTTATTTCCTCATAAGCAGCAGAAAATGCATTTGGAAGCAAATCTGCAATAAGAGAACATATTTTTCGACAGCAGAAGAAACTTCAGCAAAGGCTTGTCTTTGTACAGCAGAAAATGTAAGAATGATTCTACCACAGTCACTTAAGCTATTACTGTGTCTCCAGCAATGATCAATAGCCTCGGGAAGAACCTGAGACCTGGGAGAGACACTGCCGCTTCCCCAGAAGTTGGCTCCAGAGATGTGATTGTATGGCTCAGGGTCACAGCTCCTGCTCTTTCTGCCACCAGGGAAAGGATGCTTGCAAACTCCAGCGAGCCAATACTTGCACCACGATTTTCATGAAGGGATAGAAAAGCACAACCCTGCTTACAAGCTCTATTAAAATCCTTGTTTAAACTAAAATTAGCCGAAGGTCTCACCAAATGATAGCATTTCTTATCTCTGTGTTTGAGTGCCATAACAGGAACAAAGGAATTGAATCTAAAGCTAATTAGAGGATTACTTCTGGGTTTTGATAAAAAATTTGCACATCACGTAACGTGAAATGCTGCAATAGCCTTGATTTGGCAGGCGATGGCCAAAGCCAAGCTTTCCAAGGAAGCTCGGTGGATGGGGAATGGACAGCACTGGTGCAGAAGAGCCTTGGAGCCCTGTTCTCAGGTACAGCTCTGAGCTGGGAGACAGGCAAGTCCAGCAGCTTCTGGCTCACCTACATGATTTCAGACTAAGATGAGAGAAAAAAAAAAAAAAAGTTTGTTTTTTTTTTTTAAATACATGAATGTACTGCAGATGGAAACTTTTTAATCAGTTGCAGTAAAATCAGATGACACTGTCTCAGTGCTGATGTACATCTCTCCACTACCGCACACAATTTAGTGTGGTGATGAAGAAGCATATTGGAGTTTTGGGCCTGTTGGCACTGCTTGAATTTTCAGGAAACCATGGGTGGAACATTTTTCCTTTCGTCCTTCCCAAGAAAATGAGACAGGAGGAGAGCCTACTGCCAGATGTGCCTTTTCTCTATTCTACAGTAAAGAATTACTGTCTCTGTGTAATAAGTCTAGATATTTGTAATTCTCTCTAAAAAGCTGCTAGTTCTTCTTTTCCTAATTATTTGTGTGCAAAGAATTCTGTCTTGTTTTAATGAAATCCAATTTGAAAGCTATTTTGGCAACATTTAGTGAGAAAAAAAAAATCATTGCATATCCACTCACTTAACAGTGTTAAAATGAGACAATCCCACATGAAGCAATGCTGCCCTGCCTTGCAGAATTATTACCCAGAGGAAAAGCACACCACACCTATTGTACAGTTTCTATCTTCAGAAGCCTATGCCAGGACCTTCAGGCTGCTGTTTTCTTTCACTGCCTACACAAGTGAGTATCATAAACAATAAGAAAGTCATTCTGCATTATTGAAATGGAAAATTAAAATAAAACATAGCATAAAATAATTATTTAAGCTATGAGAAAAAATCTGTTTTGTCATATGAAATAAAATTGTTCTACAGTCTCTGTATTTTCTTTTTTTCTGTTATTCTTTATACCACCATTACACTGAAAGCATTATTTGGCTGAGCTACAAACCTTGCAGAGAACTCTAGATTTAGGAGCTCAGGAAAAAAATGAGCCCGGCATTTGCAAAAACAGCCGCTCAGAATATTTTAGAAAACCAAAATCATGCTTGATTTCGAGTAATTCCTCTTTTAGGTATTGCAATTTATCTCAGTCCACAAGGCCAAAGGACTCCAGACAAAGTAGGTTTACCCAATTACTACAACCACGCTGGCAATTTCTGATAGTCATTGCTTCTGAGTAAAGCGCATGGACTTTTAAAGGACATAAACACAATCCTCCACACAGCTGAATTGTGAAGGAAAAGACTTGGAAGCCTCTCAGGGAGGAAACTGCTGGATTTACACTTTCATAGAATCAGTGGCTACAGTAGAGATGTGCACACGGACAGAAACTGGAAACAGAGCTGACACCCCCAGTTTCCATGGAGTTTCCACCAAGCACTAATATTTTTTCAGAAGTTATTTTCCAGGAAAACAGCCAACCAGCCTGCAATACTGTTTTTAAGAAAATAATTTTCAAGGGAGGGTGAGACAACAGAACAAGCAGTCCACAGATAGTAAGGGTCGACGTTTTCTTTTAGGGTTGTCCAATATGCATGTTTGAATAATAATTTCAATGTGGTGGCAGTCTGTTTAAAAGTATTATATATGCAACATTTCTACTTTGTACAATTTATATTTCTACACTATTTGTTCAATTTTTTGCCCAGTTTAATATGGAAACATGAAATGTTTTTCATCCCTTGTGTAGAAATAGGTACATGTATGTGAGTCCCATAACATTTGGACCCTTTAGTGGATTTCCAGCAAACTCAGCATGAGACAAGACACAAACATTTTTGGTTGCCTGAGAGATATTTTTAGTGAAGAATATATCTTGAAATACTAAATGGCATTTGTTTGCTTTTTAAGGGATTCTTCCTGCTCTGCCCTCAGATCTACTCAGGCAGACTTTTAGTTGTAGCTGTTTCTGTCTGGTGCTCTCAAACCAGGGACTGAGCAGGGGAAAGGGCAGCTCAAGAGATGACATCCAGGATTTAGCTAGCAGCACCAGTAGCCAAAGAGACAGCAGTAGCTGAGCAGTAGGAAAGTCCTCAAGCAAACACAGCATTTTGGGCAGCCAACGATGGATAGAGGCTGCCAGCCTGGAATGTGGGCTTATTTGGAGGCCAACTCAGGGCCTAGGGGTGAGGATAAGGGGCAATAGGAATAGAAAGAGGGTTGTGAAATGAAAAGTTTTGGCAGAAATTATGGGACATTTCCTCACGGAGATAACTCAAACCCAAGGGATATGAGGAAAATATCATGAGCACAGGACTGCTGCATGATGCCAGCAGCACAGCATCATCCTTCATGTCAGAAACAGGGTGCTGCAACCAGAAACAGCAGTCTCATGCTCCTGCCCAAATATCCTACAGGAGATGGGAAGAACAACTTATTTGTACAATATATACAGACATAAAATTGAAGTATTAACCTAGCTTATTTAAAAATCAAGAAAACTGTAAGGCTACAAATGACCAGCAGGACAGGCTTCAATATTTTCTTACGAACTCACTTGCTCACTAAGGTTCATGTTTGCACTAGAAAAAAAAATAAGCAGTGGTGGCATCCAAGAGCTGTATGGCAGAAAACATTTGAGAAAATCAAATCTAAAATTATATCCCAAAAATCTCATTTATTTCTGGAACTAATAGCAACACCAGAGGAACACGAAGCATGGGAACTTAAATGCCGATAAGAGACATGCCACTCTTCTTGGTATGTCATAACAACACTGCTGAAGAAATCCAAAGCAGAGCTGTTTATGTCCTGAATATAACCCATAAAACTTAGCTTATAAAGTTTTAAGAAACCAGTAAATAGTTACTTAATTTAAATTAGTTAAATGTTGTGAATCAATAGTAAGCTAGAAAGTATAGCCAGATACCACCATGATATAATTTAATTAGGCTTTTTTAACACAAAAGAGAAAGTTGTTGCTTCATAGAAGATGAGAGCAAAAATCTTTAAAATCTCTAGAAAACATATATATACATATATACGTATCTATATGTACGTATGTATAGGTAGATACAAACATAGATACATACATGTCTATAAACAGTTCAAGGTTTAGATTCCATTCACATAATTAATCTACTTCTTTTCCCTCATTTCAAGAAACCTAAAACAGGAAACTTGTCTTTTATTTACTAGCACTGGAAAGAAAGGTAGCTGACAGTGAGACACACCTAAAACCCAGGGGAAAAAAAAAAAAAAAAAAGAAAGAAAAAAAAAGCTAGGATTCATATTCCTTCCTTACCCAGAACCCAGCACTGAGCCATTGGGGACACTTCTCTACCACTGAATATAAGCTTGGGAAATTAAACTTTAAAACCATGAGCTGTTGAGAAGACAGTCAAAGGACTCCTGCATGAAATTAACTGCATATCGCGTAGTCTGATGCTGGTGGATGAGACCTCCTCTGTCATATAACAGATCATTTAACGCAACTGTCCTGGGATTTCCTTTTATGAATAATTTATGTCAAAGCAGGTCCTTAAGTGCTGTTTTGCTTCCTGCACTAGTCTATCCATGATACTTCTTCCTCCAGTGATCAAAAGGCTAAATCAGATTACAAAATATTGCAAAGACAAACTGTAACAATTATTTTCGAGTGCCAAACAAAAACATGTATTTATCTCATAACCAAGCTTTTTCTTTAGCAACAACGTCTGTGAAAAGATAAAATGATAAAAATGGCCCAGTGGGAAAATAATAATAATAATAATCTGCTGTTAGTTCATTTTCCTGTATTCCAAGACAAAACATTTCCAGATATACCGCAGTGCTCTTTAGGTAGCAAGTGTGGTAGGAAAAATAAAGTATAAGGTGATATAACAAGCTTAGTACATGTATTTATCAGTTCTGTGTCATTTGGATTTACTCCAACAACTAAACCAGAGCAAAAGACAAGCCTTCGCTTACATGTGAAGTGTGATAAGCAAGCCTGGACCTGTTCCAGCAGGTGAAGCCAAGGATGTTCCTAAGAGTATGACTAAGATGAAAATGTCCAGATTACAAGAACAACGACCTTCATTTTCACTTCAGTCCTGTCCTTCCCAACAAAAATTCAAAAAGCATACATGCAAACAATATGCTACTTATATTCGGTTTACCTCCACGGAAAAGGACAAGGTGGAATAGTTGAAGTGGTAACAGAAATACCCAAGGGTTTTCCTGGTTAAAAAAAAAAAAAAAAAAAAAAAAAAGGGGGAGAAGACACAAGTCACTTAAGAGCCCTAAACATTTTGTATAAATAACCTGTGATGCTATCCAGAATCAGCTGAGCTGCAAGCATCGTCTGCCCCAACCATGAGTCAGCCTGAGTAAGTGCAGTGTACTTTTATGGTACCATCACAGACAGAAAAATACAACTCTCGGCAGTACAAAAGAAGTCTCTGAAATATGGAAGGAGCATTTGGTGGGAAGGCATTCTCTACTATTGGCTGGCAGTGAAATCAGCAGAATAAAGAAAATGCCAGCATACTTAACATATCTGTACCCTTATTTTTAGCCCAAACAGTGGACTGAAATCAAGGCATAAAATGAAAGGCAAACCACGTTCTCTCATGCAAAACAATTTTAAACTCTTTGCACACTGCTCCTTCTGCCCAGCAGCTCTCAGCCTATGCAAAGAAGCCCTGTGGCACTTCGGACTGGGTAAACACGGTGCTCACAGCTGTTTGCGTCCCTCCCGCTCACACTATGCCTAACATCCTGGCTGGTAGAAGTTATATTTGCACTTAAACACGATAAGACTGATTTATATTAGAGGAATGCTTCTGATCAATCATTCTTGCTGAGTAGCCAGTGACTAAGTGGAAACGCTTCACAGGGTGCGCTGCCGAGTAAGGACTGAGTAAGAAGTTTATAAAACACTGGGACTTGGCCAGCAGGCTCTAATCTACTTAGCTGATAGCATGCAACTTCCTGTCACGGCTAAAATTGGACATCCACGCGTTTCTTCCAGTATTTGGAAGAGCCCAAGTAATCATGATTATGGAACATAAAAGGTAGGGCTCTTTGTGCTTGGCTTTGCCAAGGAAAAGTCCGCTGCCAAGTACAAGCCAAATGCTACAGTCAGCAGAGAGATACGAGACCTTTGAGGCCTTTATCTTCAGGCGGCATGAATCACTCTGTCCACTGACTTAAGGTATCAGCCTAGAAACTAATTAGCTGTCTCTGGATGAGGCAAAACCCACCAAAAGTTTCGTGCTGTCTGCATGTAGGATGGATCACAGGCCGATGGTCTTTGTCAGCCTGTCAATAGCTATGGGTCCAGTGGGGCCATGAAACCGGCGGGGGCAACAATCTGCACCCTGGCCTTTGCCAAGTTTACAATCCAGCGGCCTCTGAGCAGCTGATCTGCTGCTGAAGGCTCCTTGCAGAATAATTTTATAAGGCACAAATAAATATTTACAGCAATAAAGCATTGCTCCTCTGATATTTGAAAAGTAATAAAATCAAGAATTTAATTTTAAATAAAGTTTAGACTTTTAGGATGTTTTCAGGAAGGAAAAGTGCAAAAGGAGGGTTTTAGACCAAAAAAAAAAAAAAAAAAGTTAAAACTGTGTTGTTTTTTAAAAGACTTGTGTTGCCAGTAATGGCAGAAAATGTTAAATTATTAAAAATGGATATGTTTCAAAGCTAATTTAGTATTTACTATTAATCATGTTTTTAAGCTTACAGTGTTGGCTCTGCTTAGACAATAAAATGACAGGCCAATTTTTATTTGGGGTTCATGTTAGCTCAGTGCACTGGCATCTGAGAGGATAGCATCTTGAACTGAATATCATCTTTTCATTTTAGAGCTTTTTACAATGTTAGCATTGCAGTAATTTATTTTAAAGTTCTAGGGAATTTATTAATGCCAGCCTCAGCTATGTTTCTGTAAACCAGCAAAATTAATGTATAAACATTATTTCCTCATGAGCGGAGTGGAGGGGCAGACGCTGAGCTCTGCTCTCTGGGGACAGCGACAGGACTCAAGGGAATGGCATGGACCTGGGACAGGGGAGGGTCAGGCTGGGTGTTAGGGAAAGGTTCTGCACCCAGAGGGTGGTTGGGCAATGGGACGGGCTCCCCAGGGAAGTGGTCACAGCACTGGGCCTTCTGGAGTTCAAGAAGTATTTGGACAATGCTCTCAGACACATGGCTTAGTTTTTGGGTGGTCCTGCATGGAGCCAGGAGTTGGACTTGATGATCCTTGTGGGTCCCTTCCAACTCGGGATATTATGGTTCTACAATTCTGTGATTATATGATTCCATTACTACTTTCAGTCAAGGCCAAATTTCTGTTTATAGCTTGCCTTTTTCTGTTATACAGCTTTTTTTATATTTACACATCTAAGAAAACCATCTTCCTGAATGTGTATGTTTTTCTTTGGAAAGAATAAAGGGACCCACCATTTCCAATAGCGTAAAATTAATATTAAAAAAAAAAAAAAAAAAAAAAAAAAAAAGGTAAAATAATTCCTGCAATCTCTCATACTTGGGGCAAAGTTTTGATGTTCAGCACTCATCTGGCCTATGAGCCATCAGAGGTATCCTTTGCATCCCTGATGGCAATTTAGTAAATTGGGCTGCTTTATGAGAGTGGACTATCTCAGTTCACATATATTTGATAGAAACTTATTAGCCTTTGACATTTTACAAAGTTTTGGAAGAATATTCAGACAAAGCAGATGAAGCAATCTAGAGGCTCACAGAAGAAAACAGGAAGAAGGAAAGACAAGGATGGGATAAGATGGAAGATGGATCATATAGGGAACAAGTTTTTGTTTGATGTTGTTACTACCAGAGCAAAAAGACCTAAAATTCACATTTACTGGTTTGAAGACAGTTTAATTTTAGCTAAACCTCAGCTACAGCAGAAAGGCAATGCCACATATTAAAGTATGTGGTTACAGAAAATACCACAGATTCTGAGTAAGCTGTGAGGCAAAGGGCTGAAAGCCAAATGACTTTCTACCACCTGAGCAGTGTGACATCCAGCACGGCCTACAACTGCATTACCCTTGTAGCATTTCTTACTGTTTGCTTTTTGTTTTTGTTTGTTGTGGTTCTTTGTTGCTTTTTTTTTAACAAGAACTAGACTGATGAGTTCACCTCCTCATGGTGTTCCACCTATTTCTTTTTAAGCTGTTCTAAGAATTACTTGTGATTTTTTTCCATTATATTCACTGACAATTGTTTTTGCACTTGCATGCCTTGCTGGTTCATTATACCCAGGAGAAATCAGAATGGAGGTTTGTGTTTGTAGCAATTATAATATCAACTCTGGCCAGAATACCCTACCACAAAGAATATCAGCAAATATCAGGGCTTCTTACTGTAGTTTCACACCTAACATTTAATTAATGAGGTATTTAAGAGCCTGCGCGAACAGACTAAGAAACTGATTTTTTTTCTTGATGAGTCCAGTGAGGTAGACAATTTACTGTTGCAAAATACTGTAACTGCTGGCAGAGTCAAAGAGAAACTTGGTGGATAGCACAAAGTCAGAACTGCTTTGTATTAGCCTCTGCACAGATGACAAGATAGTGGGATAAATCAATACTCGGGCAAAACTGCTATTAACATCCAGACGTAACCTCTTAAGAACAAGAAAATTTATGACACTTGTGCTAGAAGGAGAACAATATATGGAGATCATTGAGAGTTTGCGAGTGAGAATTTTTGGCTGTGAATCACTGGCATCTTAGACCAAACATTATTACTGCCAAAGTATTTTAGATATGAGTATAGGAAATAGAAAAATGAGTAGAAGAAATGATTTGAAGAAACAGTCAGGAGAATAAGGCTGAGTGTGTAGGAATGAGGAGGATAAATTGGGGATTTCAGAAGAATCTCAGTATAGGACTCTTTCTTCTACTTGACGGAAACAATATCAGAAAAATAATATTATGTTCTGGTCTTTTTTTGCCATTGTTTTCTCCTAGAACAGCTGATCATCTTATACAATAGTGATTCCATTTGCCCACATCTTCTTTCCCAGAGGCGGCATTTCTATTTATTTACTTCAGACTATTCTTCCTGTTTCTTGCTTTCTAGTCTTGCTTGCTTACAATCTTGTTTTCCGTACAGCTCCTCTTTCTCCTTGAACGCCAATGAATATAAAATTTGTCCTTACTCCTGCTCTTATGCCACAAACATTCACTGGTAGTAGGTTGTTGCCCTCTCCTCCTTTTTCTGTAGCAGATGATATCAAAGTCCTCCTCTCTCATTCCTGTACCTCCCCTGCTCTACAAAAGTAATAACAACTGCATTGAATTTAAAATGTTGGAGCGTGTCCCTCATGGCAAACCTGAGAAAGAAAAATTATACAAAGGAAAACTCTCACAACCCTCCTTGCATGCTTTTTTTTTGGGAGCAGTGGAATTCAGTTTTTCCCCTAACATGCATGAGCTGCTTCTCCAAGCAGTGGGAATCCCCTGAGAAAGAGGGAACGGAATCTGCAGGCATGTGGCCTCAGAGCCCCGTCCTCCCTCATCACAGAATAAAAGCAGCACATGGTAAGAATTAACTAACTGCTGAAACTCAGAAGGTTATTGTGCATTCAGAATTATCATCCTTTGGGGATATTTCTAATCTCCCATAGGCGTTTTTTCTTGGCTAATTAAACACTAGAAGATCTTCAAGCCTGAAGTTTTAAAATCAATTTCTCTACCAAACTTGCTTGATTTCAAACAAAATGCTGAGCTGGTGCAGAAACTCTGCCCTGTGTTATCATAAGCCTTTCCTTGGAACACAAATCTAAATGACTTTATTCTCTTTGTTTAAATCCTACTCACTTCCTTATGTTGGAACACGGTAGGAGCCTGTACTTCATGCCTAGGCATGGAAAAGGATTTCTACCTTGTTTATGAGAGACAAAACATTTTAAAGAATTTATACATAAAATAAATTGTCTTTGTAATGATAGAGACTCAGAAAGCAGCTGAGGAAGAAATATATCCATGTGGCCAACAAGGAATGCGTATACTATTGATAGCAGGGAAAACAGGACTGCAACAGAAATAGCTTAGCTGATTCAAAAATATGCACAAAAGGATGAGGGAGGAGTTTTGTGGGTGAAGTAAAGGCAGAAGAAGAGCCAGAGGAAGTCAGACAGACTGACGGGGCACAGCACAGCTATAACCCAAGCTGCCCTTCAGCCCCAGCAGCCCGCTGCATGCCTGTGCAATGGATGCCCTCTTGTCCTCCTGCTGCCTGGCAGCCAGAGCCACAAGGTGTTCTTAAACACTGCTGAGCTGAAGGAAAGGCTTGTTGGACTCTGACCTTTTTAGCCTCACGTTAGACACAGGACTGATTAAACAAAATAGAGAGCTAAGCGTTGATCATAAACCAGGCATTAATGTATCAAGCTTACTGCAGCTAAGTGCTGAACGTGACCAGGAGGCAGATCCAGAAACAGATCTGGAACCTGATCCAGCAGGGCATTCAGCGTCCTGCAAGTGGACAGTCGTGGAGAGCAAGTCTTTGCCGCCAGACTATGATCTGCTGCAATCTTCCAGCTCGCCGTCCCTGTGACTCACGTCACTCCAGCCTTTGTGTAGGGCAGGAGAAACTCACCCCAATGTAAATGTACCACTCTGTATAATGAGCACATTGTACGTGGCCGATAAGCTGCCAGGTCAGCTCGCTGTCTGCATCTGTGAAAAAAAGAGACAGAGGCTGACACGAGAATTAATGACCACAACCACTTAGCACCATCGCTTCCTGCACCAAGCGAGCCCATCTTTTAATACTGCGTGCTATCGGTCTTGTGGCCGTGTCTAACATCTCCTTCATTCTCCCTCTCAAAAGGCACAGCTCCATGCTGAGCAGATTCCAGCAGGGCCCCTTGCTCGCCATGCACCTCCACAACCATGCAGAGGTTGCTGCAGTTCCTTAGCAGGGGCCATGGATGCTGCTCTGCTCCCAGGCCAGGGCAGGGAAGGCTGGTGCTCACAGAGGTGGCAACATCCCAGGAGGTCTGCCTTGGTTTTATGGCATGGTGTGGTGGTGATGGTGGTGGTGTTTGTTTTTTTTTTTTTAGTTTGAAAAGAAAAAAAAAGTCCTAGTAGGTTAGAAGCATTCTGAACAGGAAGGGGGAAAAAAGAAAAGAAGGGGGGGAAAAAGAGAAAGAAAGTACTCCACTCTCAGTAACACATGTTGGGAAAGAGCAGTACAGATAACACTCAATGAGGCTGAGACAGGCTGAGTTATCTCATGTGGTGTGAAGAAGTGAAGGGGAAAAGACTTGTGTTAGGAAGTGGTGAGATTATGAGCGAGGTGGGAAGGAGCAATGCTCTGGGGAGAGCTTGCCTAATTGTGGGCATGTGGGGACCAACATGCAAAATGCAGCACTCCTCGCTGTGGCCCCAGTTGCAAAGCATCTCCCTTTAAACCCTTTGCTGAGCTTCAGGAGCAGAGGCAGCGAGGTGGAGAACAGCCATGACATCCCCCCAGCAGCATGGGCTTGGGCACCCACCAGAGCTCAGTGGGTGCCAACAACCTGCAGCCACTGGGGAACTGCAGCCAAGAACCCCACCCCAAAATGTATATATTGGTACCTATGGATAAAATGATACTCTGACAACTGGCCAGAGATTCTCAGGCTGCGACCTGGTGCTCCACCAACCACTCGCTACTTTTCCATGATAAGTGGCTCTCTTTTGCCAATGGCTCAGATTAAAAGATAGCTAGACAGAATTAAAACATATTCTTTAATGGACTTTTATAGCAAAACTCTAGTAGGTATAAAAGATAACTCCATGTAATTAAATCAGCTGTACTCACTAAGTAATATATTTTTCCAAATATACTGTAACCATTTTGATAGCAATAACTAAAATGCTAAAATATTTTTCTACTTATGACTTTTTCAATAATATGATATGCAAACAATCATAAAAACAAGAGGTATTTACAAACTATTTTGCTATTTCTGTCGGTATGTCTGCAGACATCACTTTGCCAGCTCCCCTGAGACAGTCTATTTTACAGCACAGAAATTTATGTCTTACATTGTTCACAGAAAATGCATGTAGATTACACAGAAAATGAAAGGCACCATTACCAAGTGACAGTGCTTATGGTTTCCTAAATATAATCCAAGTATAAAATATACATGAAGAAATCAGGGAAAAATAATAATATTATTTTAATATAATTATGCTGAATAAATAAAACTAAGTTAAGCTAACCGAAGTAATATAATTCTGATATTTTCCAATTATTGTATTGGTTTGACACATGCACGTACATGGAGAAGGAAGAGTGAAAAACCTACATCCGAGTCCAGTAACAAAGAACCACAATGTTTCAAAATTACAGAATAAGCAATAGCTAACGGAAAGCAAATCCAGCAATATCAAAAAAATCGGTGTACATACTGAGTGAATACACACAATTTCATACTCCTTTGCTTGGTGTCACATTTGCTCACCTATTTTCTGTAAGATGCAAGGCTGTGGATTCCCAGAAATGATACCCACGCCTAACAGCAAACAAACACTTCCCTGCTGCCTGCTCAGACCATGGAAACCTGCCTTTGCTTGATCGCCTTCATGCAAAAATGTTCACTCACTCTCACAGATGTTGTGTATACCACAATATGGAGATGCTACATTAAACATTTTGACATCATCTGCAGTTGCGTCTGCTGGCTCAGATACCTCCAGCATTTTCTCTGACATCTTTAGTACTTCGGAAGTGTTGGAAAATAACAAATGGCATTCGTGCACATCTGCACTCTCCAAAAGGAGTCCAGAAAGCGGCCAAATAATTCAGCGATTCTTTTCAGCCATTTGGGAGGCTTTTCCTGCCAGCTTCCTATCACACAGTCAGCCACTGGCAACTTGACGCGCAGATGTCTGCACTGGGAGCTGTGGTAGCGTTGGAAGCACCAGTTTGCTAACAGTTTATTGACTCCTCAGCCCCAGCAAGCCACAGCCATGACAATGGGGGCCACATTTGCCACTGCTTGTTTGCAGTACACCATACTGCACGTCCACTTGCGATTTGCATATTCTGGCAAAGCATTAATTTATTTTTTTTTCTTACAGTAAGGCTAGATACCTTTCCTAAAGACATTTTTCTCCCTCAGTACCTAAATGCCTTGTGGCAGATTGCTATCCATCCTGCATTTGCTTTTGTTTTGTGTGATATGCCGTTTTGGAAGTTTGTTTTTATGGCAGCTTGTTTCCCTGTTCCTGGCAGCATTAATAATGCATGCTAAGTTAACTGCTGCACCATATGGTTCCTGGCTTCTTTATCTCTCATCGTGCGAGTTATTTCTTTGCCACTTTGGTTGTTCGGTGTTTGCTTGTGATGAAGTTGCTTGGAAAGCAACCGACAATTTCATTTTCTAAACACGGTGTAAAGTTGTAGGATTGCAGCTGAACCAGCATGAAAAGCTTGTTGCTGCATCAAGAGACTCCATCCTCAACAACTGCACAAAGGGAAGACGCATCCGGACCACACGTGCCTGAGTAAGGCAGAAAGAGTTTCTTTTTTTATTTTTAAGCGCTGTTAGTGAGAAACTGGAGGAAAAGGGATAAAAACGATTATCAGTCTTGAGTTATCCTTCCCAAAGAAGCACCGGCACAAGCTCCAGCGCCAGCAGGTCGGTCCCAAAGCACAGGGCGCCCTGTGGCACTTTACCTCCCCGCAGAGCTCCCAGTGCCACTTTTCCCTTCTCCATTAGCGGCTCCCCACGTCGGAGGGCACTGGGAGAGGAGCAGCAGGCTCCTTCCCCGGGGCTGGGGACCCCGCTGGGCTCTGCCCCGGGGCTCAGCACACGGACCCCGCCCGCTCCCTGCCGCTCCCTCACACCCGGGGCCGGGAAGCGCGGGGGCCCTGCGTGCTCCCAGCCCCGACGGCGGGCGTGCAGCTGATGAAACGCCACCAAATAAGGCGATGGCGGCCGCCTCCGGGGGAGCTGGGGGACAGCGGGGACACCGGCGATCCCCGAGAGCCCGTCCCGAGCCAGGCGGGGCTGCTGAGGGGGCGCAGCCAGCGCCAGGCGGGGCGGCCAAGCCGTGCTGCTCGGCGGCCAGGGCGAGCCCTCCCGCCCCGCTGCTCGCCTTCCAGCCCCCATTCTCGCCTTCCAGCCCCCCTGCTCGCCCTTCTCGCCCTCCTTCCCTCCCCAAGCCGCAGCCCGGAGCGCCTCCTCCGCGCCCCCGCCCGGGGCTTGACGGCAGCGGGGAGGAATGTGTTTCCGGGGCGGGGAGAGGGCGGCCGAGCGCGGACCTTCCCCTCCCTCCCCTTCCCTCCCTCTCTCCCTCCTCTCCCTTCCCCCGCCGCCCCGTGCGCCGGGCACCCCCCCCGACAGCCCGGAGGAGCGGAGGGCAGCCGGACAGGACAGGACGGGAGAGGAGAGGACAGGACAGGAGGGACGAGGAGGGAGGCAGGCAGGGCGCCCCGCCGTGCACAGCCCAGCCCAGCCCAGCCCAGCCCGCTCCCGGGACGCCGGGGCGCGGGGGGAGCCGCAGGCGGGCGGCTCGGAGCGCGCCCCCTGGCAGGAGCCAGCAGCGCCGCGGCCATGGCCGAGGTAGCGGGGGGACGGGGGTGGGACGGGAGCCCCCCGGGAGGAGGTTGGAGCCCCCCCCGGGAAATGGCTCGGAGCCTCCCGGGCGGGGATGGGAGGCGGGGAGCCCCCGGGAAGGGGTCCGGGAGGGCTCCGCTGGCGGCGGGCGGAGAGCGCGGCTCCTCCCCGGCCGGGAGCCGCCTGGCCCCGGGAGCGGGGCGGGAAGGTGCCGGGCCCGGGCTGCGGCTCCTTCCTGTGGCGGCGGGACGGCGGCCTCGGGCCTCCCCGCCCGCTGGCCCCTTTGTCCGCCCGGCCCCGGGAGGGATGCGGGGAGCTCGCTTCGGTGGCCGTCCCCCCCACCTACCCCCGGTGTCCGTGAAGTTGGAGGCGCCCCCCAAACACCCACACACCGAGGGGTGTCCGCCCTGCGGGGCTGCCTGCATGGCGGAGGGGAAGGGGCGAGTGACAGGAGTGAGGCAGGGCAGGAATTTGGGCGGCTATCTCGAGGTTTTGGGCCTGTTGGGTTGTTTGAATGGCTGCGGGGGCACAAGGCAGCGCTCGGGCTGCCTTCAGCTCGGTGCCTGTTCTGCTGGCGCTGAGCCTTCGCTCTGTACGAGCTTGTTTTGGGGTGGGGGGCTTTTATGCGATCCCTTTCACGTGGTGGTTTCTGAAATGCCCTAAAACAATGCGAGCGGCGCGTTTTGTCCAGTACCGCCGCCTTCGTGTACCAGATGGCTGGGAGGAAGCATAAAGGGTGAAGGGATCGGAAATTCTTCCCTGACTCACTGTTAGGTCGCCTTTAGCACCAATGTCAGATGTCTTCGTCTTATGGAATAAACGTCTGCCCGCCTGTTAGACTCATCAGGTGGTCTTCGTGACTGTGTTTCTTTATCAAAAAAAGTTGGACAGGAGTTCTTCATTTCTGCTGGGTTTCTCCTTTGTATAGTACAACGGTGCATTCATGCCAACACATGTGCGCATACTTGTCGGGTGAAAAATGCTGATTTTCTGGTGGATTTACCAGCTTGGTGCTGCAGTCCTGTGCATGCCAACGCACACAAACCTTTAGGAGGAGGGCTCGTTGCCATTCAGATCAGTCAAGCCTCTCGTGGCGGGCGCTGAGCGTGTGCTCAGGTGTTGAAATGGAGTGGGGCTTCGCGTGTGTGGAGACGGCTTTAGATAATCTGAGCTCCTGGCACATTCACTAGGTGATGGTGGCGGGGTGAGAAGAACCAGTTTCCTACTGTGAAATGAGATGACTTGGTAGTAACTTTTTTTTTTTTTTTCCTTTTAAAGAAGCGTTGTGCGACTAGAAGGACTTAAATTTGACAAATTAAGCAAGACTCTAAAAGTAGCGAAGACATTCATTGTCTGCGTCCACCCCCATGATGAAACTGATGATTCATTGTCCTGTCACCAAAAAAAAAATTATTTGCCTCTGGCAAATGATTAAGTAGCATTTTGCAAGCCTGCCTAAGGCTATATTTTTAAGGGTTGCAAAAACAGTGAGCCATTGGCAATAGGTAGGCAAGACAAGGCAAGTTCATGATGAGAACACCTTCAACTTTTGTCCTTTTCAAAGATGTTTCATGAAGTGGAAGGTGCAAACTCAACAGGCTTGGAGGATGGTACCTTACCGTAGTCAAAGTTGGAGCTGGTAAGTGCTGTGCCTCTTTGCCAGCCGTGTGATAAATAACCAGTCTTACTTCAAAAATGAAGCGTCAGCAGTTACAAGTCTGGTGTCCTTTTTGTGCAGCCAGGGAGACCATTTGGCTCTGGACACGCGTTTGTCCCATCTGCATAATGGTCCTAGTTGTGTCCGCCCTCACGAGGGACAGATTCAGAGGGCTGCAAGTTTTCTCTGGAATATTCATGAGCTTCTGATGTGAGTGCAGAATTGCAGTGTTTTGTCTTGTTGAGTTTAAGTGACTCAAGTGGTTAATCTTCTGCCACTTCCTTTGGGAAGTGATTCCCACAGCTGAATGCAAACTGTCCGGAAACTTTTCCTGCTGTTCTTTCTTCCTGATTCATGTTCTCATCCCTCTGCTCTTAGCCGTGCTCCCCGTACTTCTCTCGGGGCAGATCTGCTGTCATGCAGTTTTAAAAAGAGCACGTTTGCTACAGCTCAGGAAGTAGTAACTTGGGCAGCAGCAGGGCCAGCTCAGAGGGTGACACAGCCACGGGGCTGACGCATGCTGTTGCCCCGAATATAGTTCTCTTTCTGCCTTTGGTATGAGCACTTCAGCTTGCCCATAAGCAGTTGTCATGCCCACCTTCCACCGCTCTTGATTTAGACGATGGGTGTGATGCACACGTGCCCCTTGGTGAAGCCCGAGGCCCAGCCTGTTACGGACTGCATGGCCCTTTGTGGCAGCGCGGCCTTCAGAAACCGTCCTGATGGTGGCTGCTGCATGACTGCTGTTAAGGACCGATGAAGTACCTGCTATGCAGTGGGACCTTTTTTGTAAGCTATCAGAGGCTGTGCTTTTGGAACAGGCTCCCCCAGATGTTGCTCATTCTCCTCTAGCAGCAGACATGGAGGTGGGCACCTGCAGAAATAAATGCAGACCCATGCGTGATGCCTGGCACAGCCTCAGAGCATGTCACCACTGCAGGTAGGGTGCAGATGCCTTCTGTTCCCTGCTAGCTGACAGAAAATGTTGCCCCAAGTGTGTGGTCTCATGAGTGTTTGTTTTTTGGGGGGGGAAAGAACAGAGCCAGAATGGACATTTCCTGGCAGTTGATGGGCCCTACCTCCCCATCCCTGCCACCTTTCCAAATACTTTTTGTGCATCTTCCATATGAGAGCTGCTGTTGCAAGCAGTCAGACCTTGCAAAAATGCAATTAAAACAGGCATTTTATTTGTTTATTTATTTTTTAATCAATGTTAATTAAGTATGTCAAGTTAACTGGCTTTAAGATTCATTGTGCCTTCTCAGATGACACTTGGAAGGACATTAGTTAGACCTGGAAGAGGAATCCAGGCTTGGCAGCAGCGGAGCCTGTTCTGCTGTTATTTTCTTTTCTGGAATTTCAAGTGATGTATGTATTTGTTTATTTTATAGGTTGACTGTTCTCCTTGGCAAACTTTTATTTTTAGAAACTGCGGTGAGCCCTCTGAGAGGGAACCCTTGTTGGAATGTCTTTTTTCTTTTTTAAGCTTCTCAGAATCCACTGGTAGAGGTCATAAAGCAATTACATAAATTAAATAATTCTTTAAAATGCAATTAAGGCGACTTGTAGTTAGATTTTTTTTTTATTGTCATTTTAAAAGTACTTACCAGTTTGTGTGCTATTTCCCTATGACTAAATTTTTATGCCATCTACCACGTTCTGTGTCCGCAAAGAAATTTGCCTGTCTCTCAGCAGCAGAAAGCTCAGAATTAGCTCTGTACTTTCCTGCCTCTCATATCCCATCTCGTATATTGCTAATTATGCACTTGCCTCTACTCTGCCTTGCTTTGAAGACACTTCATAACAGTAGTGTGCTTGTTAAGAGCTTTCGTGTATATATGCATTGGGATTTTTTACACGATGATGTGCATCTTAAGGCTTTACAAGAAAATGAATCTTTAGCCTAGCAGAGGCTTAGCTGGTATTTCTGAAGAGGATCTTGATTATTTTTCAAGCGGGGGGCGTCAGAGAATCACAAATTTGAAGAGGACTGCAGATGAACACGTTCTGCAGCGTGATCTCCTGGTCAGATGTTGGCAGTATCATGCCCAGATTTAAGGCTCCTTTTGTGACAAAACGTCAAAATTAGTTGGTTTGTTCTACTATTAATTGATGTTGTCACTTACTGGCCAATATAATCTTTTTTTTTTTCCGTGTAGTTCTTGCTGTGTTGCTCTGTTTTGTTATATATTGTGTTGTAAACCTTCTGAATAAAGGCTGATGTTACTTGCTGTGCAGTAACCACAGCTGACCACACTATTGACCAGTGTCTGTGCGTTGTCATAGTTATGGACATCCTGAGGTAGCCTACAGAGTCTTTTTCATGTTTACCCAGAAATGGAAAAACAAATTCAACTTTTTTTTTGTTGTTGTTGTTCTTCCCCAATTTGTTCTCGATGGGCATGGCCTGGTAACCTAAACTTGAAATTTTAAGTCAGGGTAGATTTCCAATAAGACCTTTCTCTAAATTTACTTCTTTCCCCCCATGTGGATGAGTAGTGTAAGTACCAGAGAAAGTATATACAACTTAATTGTGAGAAAACAACATGTGCTTTGGCTGTATGAGCTTCTAGTCTGATGTAAAACATATATCGGCTTGCTTAATAGATTATTTTGGAAATGTCATGCAGAGAAAATGAAAATTCTGACTTCTGTGAATAGAAATAAGACAACAGGCATCTCACTGGCATCACTAAGTAGTACAGCTGTGTTTTTCAGTATTGAGGGTGTACTCTGTAGAAGAATGTTGTTACTTAACATACTCTATTTTTGTAATAACCACCTTTTACTTTTCTATTCTTAAACCAATTAGAGTGATTCTGTGGGCTTCCTAGGGTATTTAATTGTCCCATTAACAATTTGAAGATGTTTGAAATCTGCAGAGATGGTGAAGTCAGTAATTTAGTACAAAATTTGCGCATAACCAAACAAATGCACAAAAGCAGCTTGGCGAGACTATAATATCAATATTTACTTTGGGGAAAGGTGATGGGATTCCTACCCAACCTATAATCCTCTTTGGGATGTCACTGAATAAAAGCTATTTTGTGTATTAGAAGGATCTTTTTGTCTATATCTTTCTCAATTTCTCTTTACAGTCAGCTGCAAAAAGGGTTATGAAATATGTTTTCTGTCTTAAAAGCCCTTTCATGTGCTTTTTCTTTTCCAGCAGCAGCAGTGAAATATCATTAGTATTCTTGTGGTTTTTATTAGAGGGGAGAGTTTTGAGTAACAAAATTGAGCCTGGAATCTTAACTTTGTTATTGCCAGGAGGAGCTAAGAAGATTTTGGTGTTTTCTCACCATCGTTTTCATTCTTTTCACTTTCTGAGAGAAAAACATCATGTGTCTCTGTTAAATTAATGCAGTTCTCAAGTTCTGCCAACAAACCATTAGTTTCCTGTCTATAGATATTTTCCCTAAACCTCTCATATGTGAGACCACATTTAATTGCAGGTTCTTTTTAAAATGCTCAAATGCTTATAAGCTGTAACAAGTTCGATATAGTATTTTCCCCTTAAAAAAAAAATCAAAATAATATTTGCATTTTATGATTTATGCAGTTTATGAATTTATTATTTGTGTTTTTTACAAGATTGCTTGTGTTCAACTTAGTCCTAGCTTTGAGTTCACTTAGTTTTAACTTCTGCTGTCAACAGTTTCTAGTGTATGAGCAGGAAGGAGAGCCATCATTTATATGGACTCATATTAAAGTGTAGACTTCTGTGTAGTATCCATGCTATGTACAAGTAGTCATGTAATTAGTTTACTGTTATGACTATTAACAAATAATTTTCTTTTTACGTGTAGAACTGTACAGGTAATGGCACTTTTGATGTGGAAGCTGAACTGAAAAAGTGAAAGTATCTTCTTTTCTCGTTCACTTGCGGTAAAATGAAAAACAGTAATTATATATATTGGGCTAAACTGAAACACTGAAATCACCCTCATGCGAAAATGACTGATTTGTGGTTATTTAAAAGAGAAAAAAAATAATTGGATTAGATCAATTTAGAAAGAGTCAGCATTTCATTTAGGAAATGGTGATTCTTGTAAGTCAAAGGCAGTATCTTGGCTATTACGTGTATTAATCCCCAAAATCGTGTTTTTGAAAAAGAAACCTGCTGCTGAGCTTGCTGGTTTGGTACAACCTTGACCTTGAAGCAAGTGTGGAGATAAGGACGTGGGGCTGTTCATTTTTGTAAAGGGAAAAAATAATAAATAAGGAGAATCAGTCATTGCACGGTTTGTTAATTTTCGTTGAAGGAGCTGCAGTTGATGCATCTTACCAGGGTGCAGCGGGCTGGCTGCGGGGGAAGCCCTTCGGTTTGGTGCCTTTGTACGGGGCAGTGTGCCATGGCCTTAGCCTGTCCCAACCTGGGGTCCCGTGCCATTCTGTCCCGGTGAGCTGTGCAGTACCGTGAGTATCATGAGCCTAGCAGGAGCTGCAGGACATCACTTGGAGGGCCTGGTGTTGGGGCATTTTGGCCAGCATCCTCTGCAGCTTCAGTTGCCCAAGTATTAAACCGGGCAACACCCACGCTCTGCCGAGCACCTCAGCTATCTGCTTTTACTGATCTTAGATTCAGGCTTTTGTGTGAAGATGAGAACAGGTGAAAGGAAGGACTGTTTTTGAAGTGAAGATAAATACAAACGACTGCAATTTTTTTGATGTTAAATATAAAGCACTCTCCAAAGGATCAAGAGGTGACGCATCTCAGTAGTTGGTTGTGATTAAAATTGCATTAAATTCTCCATCAGGATGAGTTTGTGTGTTATTAAAGCATCTTTAATAGTGGAGTAACGGAAAATTTTGCACTCGTCCTGTGAAACGTACCTTCTTCTGATGATAAAAAGAAGAAATGAAGTAATTTTATTAGCATGATACACAAGATCAACCAGTGTAAGTAAGGTTGATTATTTGCTGCCTTTGAAACAGTGTGTTCAGGCCGTTTTTTCTCTTTTTGGACTGAAATTGTGTTTTAGTGTGTTAAAATCAGTTTTGATGGGCATAGGAGAAAGTCAGAAATTACAGTCTATGAAGTTTCTTTTGTGTTTTTGCAAGCTTGTATTTAGTATATGTTAATGTGCCCAATTTCTGGCGTTAGCTGAAGATTGTCCAGATATTGAGAGTAGTACTGTGGTTGATTTCTGTAAAATACAAGTCTTGGCCATTTTTGAAATGTAGGCCTTATGGTTTTGCCTCAGAATAGATGCAAATCTATCCTTAATTGTGCATGAATGTAGCCTATGTCATTTTGCAAAATATCTCTAAGTGTAAAGTTTTAGGAGGTAACATTTTTTCTTTGCTTTTCCTGTGCAGTTCAAAAATGGGGCATTCCTTATCTGTTTTGTTTTTCTCATTTCTATGCAAATAAGAATCTGTGAGAAACAAATGTTCAAGAATGTCAGTGTTTAGATTTTCTTGGGTGTGGACTTGGGTGTTTAAAAAAAAAAGGAAACAGCAAATTTCCTTTTTTGGAAGAACATACTATACATATCAGCTATAGGTTGTTTAAACTGCATCATAAAATTGAAAAAACAGCGATAAACATTATTTTTTCCTCTGTGCTACCTCCCTCCACTGCAGATGTTGCTTGAATTTTCAAAGGCCAGATCAAAATGTTACGTAGCCACCTTGCTGACATCAGCAGTTTCAGCAAAGAACTCGGCTTTAGCATTAAAAAGTAACTAACTGTAAAATTGCTGCCAGCACTTCTTTCGCTGCCAGCTGACCAATTTGGAGGGTGTTTAGATAGTATTAAAAAAGCTTGCATAGATACTGGCTCTTTTTGGTGCATAATTTTCAATGCAGTTTCACTTTCTGAATGAATTAATGTCTGTGTTTAATATTATTAATGTTTGCTTGTAGCTGCCAGCAGTTTTAATACTGTCTTTCTGCAGAGTTTAATGAAAAAAAGGAACTTGCTCATTAAGGAGAACTCAAAACTATGAAAACCACTTGTGTTCTGCAAATTGACCTGAATTTTGTGTTTCATAAAGTGTCCCAGTAGCCCTTGGACCATACGTTCCAGAGAAAATGCATTTCATTTTCATAGGAACATGGTCTTGCAGCAATTTATGCCAAAGTAGGTCATAACTGTTGCAGTCTGATTCTCCCTGCTGCCTGTAGCTTGCAGTCTTCATCCTCCTTGCACCAGCAGTGGAAGGCACGAGGCAGTACGGTTAGTCACTGAAGAAGCTGATCTGGTCGAAAAATATCATGACAAAAAAATAACTTTCAATTTTTTCAGCTGCTTTGAGTGGGTGGCCGTGTGCATTACTAGTAACACTCATTAGGGTAAGGGGAGGAATGGTAAAATGTGTGGCTTGTGATCAGAGGAGTGTGGAACTGCAATAATCCAGAATTAAATTGGTACAAACTGTTGTGGAGCCTTACGGCATCTGCTCGTGCATGTGTTGGTGCTCTTCTGACTTGAGTAATCCATGTTACCTTGCTAGGTCAGGTGAGAAGTAACTCAGCGTTTCAGTTAGGTGGATTGTCTACAGTAAATATGAGTTATAGACAAAGGGTGCAAAGTCAGAAATTAGGGTCTGAAGAAGTACAGGTGTTGCCATTCAGTAGCAACAAACTGGCAGATCTGCTCAGATGCTTTGAGAAACCTCATTTTTTATCATCTTTTGCAGGACCCTTACGAGTACCTTGTGATCTCCGAGCTTAAAATCCTGCTCCAGAAAGCAGCAAAAGCGTATTAATAGGCAGGTTGTTCAGGCAAGGACGGCTTTTTATAAAGCATCTTGTGATGGATCTCTCGTAAAACTTACTCATATTGAGATTGCAGTTGTTTTTTTTTATTGTCAGATGGGTGAGCTTTTTGCCAAGTGTTCAAACTCCCATATTAAAATTTGGGAGAAGTCCACTATTCCACTGCATGCTTACGCCTAGCCAGTTGTCACTGCCATTGTATTAATCATCATCATTAGTCGTTTTGTTTATAGGGCTGTATGCGTGTGTGTGTATATATTTTTAATGTGTATGTATGTAAAAATAAGTACAGGTCTATGAAGCTGTATGTAGTGGGATGACCATTTTTTAATTTTTATTATTAACTCTGTATATCCATTTTCTTGGCCGTTTACCTGATGTTCAAAGTATGCTGAGAGTTGCTTCAGTGCAAGTCTCACTCTAAACTGTGTTAGATAAGGCACCTTTTTACAACTCACAATTAAATATTTAGATGCTAGATGTTAATGTTATGCCACGTTCTTGTCATTAGAATCCTGAAATAAAAAAACAGAGTGGTTTGCTCTGCAGTAGTCTTATTTTTCTTATTTATTTTTTTTATTTTTTTGTCAAAATAAATTAAAAACCAATTGAAAAAAAAATAATATATATATATATATATATATAACTCAGAACAGCTCTGCAGACTGTCTCGCTGTTACGGAGCAGTACCCGAGGAGAGCAGGGCAGGGAGGCAGGTGGGCCCGCCTTGGTTTAGCAGCACCCAAGGAGCGCAGCGCAGTTACCAAGGTCAGTCATTCCGGCAGCCAGCTGTGACCTTGCAGAAGTTGCTTTTTCAGTACTCATCTGGCCCTTTGGAGGCCTGGTTCAATTCATTGAAGCTTACAGAAAATTGGCCTGGATGTGGAAGGGGATGAACAAGGTGTGCCCCACCAGCCCTGCAGGCCGAGGTGGCAGCTGAGGGCAGGGGGCGGTTGCAAGATGGGCAGTGCAGAAGTGGATTTTTTGGAGGTGGGGATGCTGTAGCACTACGGTTTCTTGTAGCAGCAGTTGGCTTTCGTCTTGGTTTTAGTCGCCGAAACTGTACCAGAGTGTTCACGATGGTTACTGGTGGGTAACTCTGCCATGTAAAAACGGAGTTTCCGTTAAGTTTGCACTTTGTGGTATGCCAGTTTGTGATTTCCTGTAGTACCTGCCGTGACAGCGAGTGGGACGTTTTCAAGCATTTTTCTCTTAAAGAAATAGACGTGCAGCACTGCATTAACTGACTTTCTTTTTGCCTAAGAACGTCCATACCTCTCCTCTGCTTCCCCTTTAAAACAAAGCCTCGGATTAAAGTAAGTTTGGCCAGACGTTACGGCAGTCGTGGAATATTACTAAGGCAGTACGGCCTCAGAAGCATCAATTACGGCCAGCTGTGTTAAGGAGCTATATTTATATGTTTAACTAAACTTTTCTTTTCCCCTTGTGTGGATAAATGCGAGGTTTGAGTTGCACAAAATTAAATAGCCTCTTTATGGGAGTAGTAAGTGGTGCAGAGTGTATGGGAATTTAATACTACCACAAGGAACAGACGCCCATGTTTTCAGCTAGAATGCCTTAAATCATTAGGTAGCATTCCTAATTGTAATCTGAGATGGAAATGCTAAATTTAGCCAACATGCTGTGTACTAGTAAGACCTTTGTGAACAAGCTGGATGCTAAATTCATCTCCCCCCATGCAAAAGCGCCACATTTAAGCAAGAGGGGAAATTAAATTATCATGGCAGAAATCACTGGTGGCTTGCAAAGCATTTGAAAAGTGATGCAACAACAGATGCTTTGCTTTGTTTTAATCGCGATTGTGTAAAGAGGTGCTTGTAATAATGAAAAACTTAAGTTTTTACAATGGAAAAACTAGCTACTGATAACAGTGAGAATTGGTACAGCGTGGAGTCTTGGAGATGGTGTGCTTGGAGTCATTAAGGCTGTGGTGGACTTAAACTGTCAGAAAAGTCTTGGGAACAGATCAGGAAACATTTTTGGCAATGAAGATTTTGAGGTAAAGAAAATCAACATTTGGGGAAAAAAGTGAGGTGTTTCAGTTCTTAACACTTAACCCATCCCCATATATTTATCCTTAAAGAGGAAGCTTTCAAAGTATACTTGTGAAGAAGCTGTTGATAGAGAAACTATTAGTTTCAACCACAGTATCTACACAGGATCTTGCTGTTAGCACCTCTGGAAGGCTAACCAGCTTTCTTTGTTATGTGCTTGCACACTACCATAAGCAGGAGCATGAATAGGTTTTAGTATTTTCTCCTTGACTGAAGTTCAAGCAACTTCGTAATGTCATTATAGGAATTGCAGCTTTCTGCAGACGGTATGCAACAACATGGGATTTGTTAGAGAAAAAGAAATGTGGGGGGGTATTCTGCTTTTTTATTTGGTATTTTATCAAACACAGTGGTTTGAGAGGTGTGCAACAGCAAGATGAAAGTACAAACTGGCTTTTCAGGAAAAAAAAGGTGCACATCGTAGTTGAAGCTAGAAATAAGCTATAGGTATTAAACAGTTAAAGCATATTGCTGGTGTTTTAATTCGATGTAGCTGCAGGCCTCTGCCTTCTCTGCTTCAGAATATGAGGAGCTGCGTTTCTCTCCTAATTTAATGGTGAACATTGAGCACAATGTACCTGTTAGTTCATGTCATTTCCAAAATACAGCTGTGAGTTTATTCTATAAACTGTACTCTGAGGATAAATTCCTTTTTTAATTTTGAAGTAAATCTATATGGAAAAAAAAAAAAATATTCCCATGAGACAGAGCATCTCAGTTGGCTCTCAAGCTGTTAGCTATATGTGGTGATCTTGGATGGCTTGTTTTTGTGAGCTGTGTCCATGTACTACTTGCCTTGGAAGCATCGATACGCTTTCCAAAGCAACTCCTGAACCGTGGAACCTTGCCTCTCGAGTATGTTTCAACAGTTACAGAAAACCTTATACAAATAAGCTCTGTGTGCATATGAGGACCAAGCTGGGGACAGATGTCCAATACAGCGGATGACTGTTCTTGTTCAATAAATAATTACTAGTAGTGTGGTAGTGCAGAGGACATCTAGTCATGAATCAATGCCATGCACAGGAGGCTTCTGCATACCCATACTATTTGAGAAGCCATCCCCGCTTTGGAAGCAGTGCTGACTACCCGACGTCAGCCTGCCCGTACCGCAGCGCTCTCCAGAAGGCGTTAACATCGAAGGCAAGAGACTGAGGTTGCTCGTGCGGCTTGCTGATTCAACAGGTGAAAAGGCTTTGTCAGCGGGAGCATCTTCGTGGTGTCCCTGAGCTCCCTTTTTTCCTCACCCTGATACTTTCGGTCCCTGTCACCGGCATGAAATCTGGATTTATGTAACTATTTACTTTGTCTTTTTGGAACATCTTTCTATCTGAGTAGGCTTTAGACATGGTAAGAGTAATCTTCACAATTTACTAGAGCGCTTCACAGCTTGGTTTTGTTTGTGATCAATGTTTTTTAGGTTTGAAGCTGGTTGCAGGAGTTTGTTAGTCATTAAGTGAAATCATCGAGGGATTTTCCTACTGAAAACTTGTACTGAAATGCAGTCCAATGAAGCAAAACATAGTATGTAACAGAGCCTGCCTAAATAGGATTGCTGTGCTCCATAGGATTCTAAATTCAGTAGGTCTCTCCTTGCCTTAAGGTGTTAAAGGATAAATGTTAACCTTACCTTCCTTTACTCCATAGTTCCTCCGTAGACCATATGGTTCCGAGCAGTCAGGTCCACAGTTAATGATTTTTGCTTGGTGTCCACTAAGTCAGAGTAGTCGTGCGTGATACAGGACAGGTGCAGTTCAGGCTCTCTTCTGCATCTGGTTGTGAACATATGTTCATTTCCCTCTACAGATTATGTTATTCAGGGAAAAAAAAAGGACAGCTAATACTCCAAACGATGATCTCCAAGTCTCTTTGCTTTTATCCATTAGCAATATAGTTACAGTGAATAGGATCTGGAACCCCACTTTCATCTTTTCTTCTACCTCCTGCCATCCAAGTGCTTCAGCACTTAAACAACAGTCAAAACCTTGTCAGCTTCTTTTCTGTCTTGGTGCCTTTTGTTTTTGGCTGCACAGCAACGTTGTTATTATAAGAATAATGATGAATGCTCTTACCAGAATATCCACAGCATTCCCTGGAAATGTGAATTCAAACCCTTTGAGGCTGAGGAGGGTCTGGAGCCCAGTTATCTCACGTCTTGGGTATGTGCTATAAAATATCTGGGAACCATTAGCACCCTTTTGTCATACTGTACCACCAGATCTGCCGTGTCCTCATAGTTTTCTGTTTCTTGAGGTGGAAAGGTGGCACACAGAAGGAAACTTTAACATTTGCATTTGTTCTGAAACAGGTACCTCCTTTTTCTGCTAACAGAGGAAACTTACGTGTTCTATCAAGAAAAATCTCCATCTCTACCCGCCTCCGTGCAGCCAGGCACCTAACTGGGGCAGATTTTGTTTCCACTCAGTGATTCAAATCAAGACCAAAATGTAATCTTCAGAAAAGATACTTAATTGCTTCCTTCCACTATTTAAAGCTATCACTAGGTTGAGGGCTTCCTTGAAATCCGGGAACAAATAACAATAAATACCATATATAAAAGGAATAATATGATCAAACTCTGTGAGTGCTTATTAAATTAGCTATTCTGTTTTAAAACAGCTGTGTTTTCTATAAACTAACAAAGAGAAATCCCTTCCTCTAGGGACACAAGCAGACATGAGAACACATTTGGACCTCTGTTCATAAGCTGTGGTCGCAGCCTGCTGGTACATGCATGTGAACAGTTGCATGAATTGAGCTGAACAGCAGCATGGCACAAGTGCACATGCTGGGTTTTCAGTTGTGATTTCAGAGCCACAAATATATTTTAGAACCTAACACCTGTGGATTTCCTGTTGACTCCCATGCTTTTTAGTAAATCTTAAGCCACTTTTCTGCTTAAACTAACTAACTGGGTAGTTACGTGATACAAGACATTACTGAGCCTCTCAGCAAACCAGTTGTGTTATATATTTGTCCTCCTTCCTAAACACAGGAGGTGGACACAGATTCCCTTGCAGAGGCTGCAGAATTACGGTTCGTTTCCCGGTGATTCTCAATTCAGAAATGTGCATTTTTGCCTTTTTCTGGACTCCCAGCTCTGCAGAGAAATTTTCTGAACCAAACCATGACATACACTAGTTGTGTCAGATAACTTCAGATAACCGTACTAGAGGATTTGGGCTCCCTAACCTGAGCAGGAAACTAGTTTCCTATAGATTCCCTTTGTAATTGAAATATAAGTCCTATCTTGTGCATCGTATATTACTTTAACATATGATGCCCCAGTAGAGCAGAGTGGTTGTGGAAATGCTTGTCACAAGTATTTGTTGAACATGCTTGTTTTATTCCATCAACTTAGAGATAATAACAAAGAGAAATGAAGGCCAGTGTGAAATGCTGCCGGTTGGTTTATCCTGTGGCTTCACAGTAGCTGAAGACGTTATGTCTTAACTTAAAGCTTTTTCAGGACACAGTTTGAGTAAGCAGTCTTGATGTGATGAATTTTTGTGCAAAAGCTGTTTCAGTACTAAAGAATTTCTTATTTTGCACATTAATCTGGGTTAATGTCCCATTCTTTCCATATTACTGCGGTGATCTGTTAAGGTCTGTTAAGCTCTCCGGGAGGGAAGGAACATCTTGCTCTTGCTGAACCATGCACTAAGCTGGTGCAAACAGGCTTAGGTCTGTGTGAATTGTAATACTGCAAAGTCCCACTCTTGAGCCTGCATTTCCAGTGTCATTCTCAACCATTTCCACTATGTTCCCAACCCACGAACCCCCAGCTCGCTGATCTCTGTCGCTTCAGGGTCAGCAGCTGGGCCTGCCTGTGAAAGCGTGTCCTCAGGGCACTGAGCAAAAAGCCAGGTCTGCAGCTGGGAAGCAAGCAGTTTTGCAGGGTGAGTGAAGGTTTGGGTTCTTTAACATGTCTTGCTTATTTTTTCAGCTCTCAGTGCATACCCCAAATCTCCACTGCCATGTGGAATGATGCTCCAGGTATATTTTTGATGTGGTGGTCCCAGGTTTTGCAGTGCAAGCAGTGTATTCCAGCTAGAATTCAGTGTCACAGCAACATTCTTGTTGATTAAATAAGATAGCTGCTAAGGTATCAAGTAAGGAATTACCTATTTTAGTTTTGTTGGAAAATCTACCCCACACCTTTGATTCAAAATACCAAGATTAACTCTATGGCGTGAAACATTTTCATTTTTGCACCTGTGCTTTTTTAACCAATAAACTAAAGAGAGAGAGCAGGAAGACACTGGTTTAACACCATCTTTTTACAGTGATTTGCTGAATAGCAGTGAACTGTTGTACAAGCAGAAGGGATAGTGCGTACAGTTGTTGCATATCTGGGCAAGTTCGGCTTTGCAGTGAACATCAGTTGCAGTTGTGGCCATCAGGAGTGCTGACAGTAGTGTGGGTTGCTGTTGTTAGTATCTGTCCCATGTCACCAGGTTTGTTTTTTTTTCCAGTTAAGGAAAATTGCCATGTCCTTTTTATCTTCCATCTTTTACAGAAGTGTGAATGGGATACATCTTGCCAGTCTCTAAAATTCACACTGAAAAGTCAGGCCTTTAGGTAAAGCCGGTAAACTTTCTGGAGTGAATGAAGAAAACTTTTTTAGCACGGTATCCATCGAGTACTGAATCAGACGTCTCCAGAGAGTATTTAATTCTGCTTATTTTAGAAACATGTCTCTTCCTGCTCCTTTTATAAACAGAGCCTTGGCGACTGGGGGTCGGGGCTGACCGTGTGACTACTCCAGCCCAGCATACAGCCACAGGCTGTGCGGGGCAGATGCATCCTTTGTTCTTCTCCCAATTCTCTTTTCCTCCATCCCCATCTGGTTTTTCTCACCACCTCTGCCATACCAGGATGAGCGTTTTTGTACCCAGTGGCTGAAAACAGGTACTTTCTTTGCTGGCTTAGTGCAACCGCCAGATCATTTCACTGCTCTAGCTCTTGGTGGTGGTTTTATTAATGGTGACAGGTCAGAAAGGAAAGTAGTAAGAATTACCAACAAGGAGGAGTAGGATGGAACAGCTCTCTTTAGTAACTTTCCATTCTAGGTCAAAGTGGCTGTTGTAAACATCATCTCAGTTTTAGAAGGGATTAACTCCGTACAGCATTTCTCAATCAAGCTTTAAACCCGTGAAAACACGGCTGATTTATAGAGGTGTCAGTCTGCAGGAAGCACAAATGCTAGTCCAAAAGTGTGAGCTGCTTATTCATTTCTAGTTTTATAAGCTTAGTTAGAGTGGTCTGTGGGGATGTGGGTAAGCAGGCTCTGTGGTTATTGCCTCAAAAAGGTGGCTTCTGCACAACAACTCAATTCTTGCTGGGTGTCTGACCTGTGCATACTTCCCCTTCGTTCTGAAGCATGGATATGCATTTGCGTATAAAGTTTTGCAGCAAGGCCCAACTCAATACACCATGCAGGCAGATGCCTCGTACTTTTTTTGATCCTTTGCTTGGCATTGGCCACATGGATGCTGGAGCCCAGGGTGAGGTGAGGAGCTGCTTGATGGACTGGGACAATGCTGCAGTGGTTGAGCATCTTAACCACTGACACTTAATTTCAAAGGAATTAATGCTTCCACAATGTTTATCTTTTTTTTTCTTGATCCCATTTGCCCAGTTGATTTTCTACACAGATGCTATTGCTGTTCTAATTTAAAGAAAAAAACCTGCAAAAGGCTTTAGTAATATGGAGGAGTAAATTTTATTTCTAAATACATGGTGATGAGCAGAATACAAAGGTGTTGATACTTGATTTGCAAATTTAAAATTAGTCTCATTGCAGAGAAGTAATCCTTTACTTCTGTTGTCACTTGATGAGTCTCTTATTTCAAATTAGAAGCTTCAGAGACGTACATAAAAGCTGGGTTGTTTTTTTCGTACTGAAAAAAGTCTATTCAAACATTACTGTTTGATGAGGCACTTAGTGAAAAATCTTGGAAAGCAACTAGTTCAAGCACTCAAGGTTATGCCTGTGTTTGTCTTCCTAAAATATTTAACAAAAATAGATTAGGGTTAGCAAACATACAGAAATAATTTTAAAATGAGCTTTACAACAGCACACCATTTGCAGCCTTTTTAAAAGGATCCAGGTTGTGATTTAGTTGTTAATTATAGAGAGGTTTCAGTTCTTGGCAAGCTTACCTTTTGAATGCTTTGAGCTGCTTTTTCAGGGGAAAAATCACTTTTTCAAGGATTCTGGGATATTTTTCAATGATTTAATTAAAAGGGGAACAACAAGTGTAATAGGAAAATGTGTAAAAGTTGTGCAAAAAGCTTCATTTTTTTTTCCTTGTAACAATGGGTTATTTTCTGTTCCCATATTCTGTGGTTGAATACCAACACAGGATTTAGTTCCTGTTCCGCCAGAGGTTTCCAAGGGCTTCTTTTGACGGTCTGGTGTAGCTGGGCGTTACTGGTTTTGGGTTTTGCTTATTCCCTTCACTTACAAGTTGGCAGCACGGCAATCCGGAGTGCTGAGCGGTGACCCACAGGGCAAGCGGGTCTGACACTGCCATGAACAGGTTGCAGCAGGGGCTAGGAGGAGGTTTGCAGTCCAAGCAGCGTCCACACCAGCAAATCTTTCCTGAAGTTGTTCCAGCCCTCACAGATGGAAAAGCCATTCAGCGGTGGAGGTGAAGGAAGTGAGCGGAGCACGTGGGAGGGCAGGCGAGCAGCTGAGGAGAGGCACCGTGGCGGCCTTATATGGGAAAGGGAAAGGACATTTTCCTCGTTAACTTCACGGGGAATCGGTGCCCAGAGCTGCATTCATCATGTGGATGCATTTCCACAGGAACGTTTCTTTTCCAAATCGTCTTAGTCATAGTTTTAGCACTGTGTCACATCTCTGCTGGCTTATTTATATAGTCTACATGGGCTCGCTGTGCATCCACTGCTAGTCTGCCCTAAAAAGGTGAACTGTTTATAATCTTGGCCAACAGAAAAGACAGTACTAAACCGATGCCAGCAGCTTGTTTTTTTTTTTCGTACTGAAAAGACCACCCCGTTTCTGGGCTGTACTTAAAGCAAAACTTAAGGCATGGCAGCAGTATATCCCTTCATCTGGGGGGGGCAAGGTTGCCTAAACACAACATGGCTTCCGCGAAGCCAGGCCAGAAGGAAGCTCAGCGGCCCCGTGAGGCCTTCCCCTCCAGGCTGCTCGTGGCCCTCTGACTGGTGTTCCTCACCAACCTCACACCCTTTCTCTCACCTCGGCTCTTTTTTGGATCACACTTACCCTCTCAGCAAGGCTTGCGGTCACACGCATTTGATTTAGAAGGGGCTTGCTTAGACAGCCAGCCCATTTAATGCTGGGTGTTCATGAAGGAGCAACACCTCTGAAGGGATGGCCAGAGGGAGAAATCCGAGTTAGCTGTGCAAAGAGTAATGCCCAAAAGTTGGGTTGGGTGTAGTTCACAGTTCAGTTTTTCTGTTTGTTTTGTTTCCTTTTTTTTTTTTTTTTTTTTTTTTACCAGAAGTTTCTTTTGTGCCTGTGCCCACCATCTAGCAGTTATCCCACACCAAATTCTCTCAATTCTCCTACGTCTAAACTTCCCCCGCCCTCTGGCTGCAGGATCCGCTGAAGGCAAAAGTGGGCCAAAATGATTTGTCAGAAAAATATGAGACATCTAACATTATTGTTGGATAAAATCTATTAACAAAGGGTTGGCTCCTGTTTGAAACCTCCACTAGATTTTAGAGCAGCTGTCCCATCTAAGTTAGGCCTGGATATGCAAAGTTACAATTATGAATGGCCCTAAATCAGTGTGGGAAAACCAAAACTCAACTGCTGTGCTAATTTAAGCACTGCACTCTTTGCTGCTAATTTATATGAATAATGGTACCTCTTCCAGAAAATGGCAGGTTCATTTTAAGAGATTCTCTTGGCTAAATTGCAAGATAGCTTTTAGAACAAAAACTTGTTATGAATTCAGGTATTTTTAGGATGCCTGGAAAGGCTGCAGTTAGCAGTAACATTTTAGGGCTACAAAGGAAATTGGTGGCCAGGCTCCAAGTTCTTGGTCTTATAATGAATAATAGAGAAATGGAATTTAAAATAACACCAAAATTTCAAAGTTGTATAAAATTTGTGAAAACTGATTTCGGGTGGCTATCTACTATTGGAGGAGAATAAAATTTGGCCAAAAAAAATGGTCTGTTTGAAACCTGTTTTTAGTCAGTAGTCCTAACTCTGGAGTAATAAGTGAAGTCTCTAATAATTATGGAAAATTACAGTTCAGTGACCTTAAGTTGTGGTTTATAGGCATTCAAATCTCATCTTATAAAACTTACATATTATAAAGGTTGCATGTATTTATTTTTTTGGAGCAGGTTTTCATTAAGGTTTGTAGCTTTGGAAAAAGGGTAAAGAGTTTTTTCATTAATAAGAACGGTACCCCTTAATTATCCTTATCCCTAAAGAAGAAGAAAAAAAAGCTGAATTTATATCAAGGATGCTTTAGGTTACGTATTTTGAGAGGAAATTTCTAGTTTGGAGTATAAGGTGCCAAGTTAGGCTGTAAAATACCCTTTGAAGATTCCTAGGAAAAGATTCTGGAAAGGGCCTTGAAGTTTTTCTTACCTTAAAGCAGAGGCTTGAATAGAGAACCTGTATTTCTCTCATACTTCTCGGGTATCTTTATTTTGAAGTCTTTCCCTGGTAACATTCAGAGCATAGATATTTTTGGATGGGATGTTAATAGGCTGGGGTTTTTTGGTTTTGTTTTTTGCCCTGACTGAACAGAATTTCCAAATTTCGGTTATCTTAAGAGTCTATCTAACAAGAGTGTTTCAAAAGAATTTAAGTAGCAGCTGCCTTGTTTGATGTCTTATAAATGAGAGTTTGGTTTATAAATACAGTTGTATTAGATGAAAATTCATCTGTCTGTCCAGTTGGTGTGGATAGGAACATCTGGTTTGAGTCTACTCTGTTCCTATCCCCTCTGAAACAGTTGCATGTGTGTACTTCCATGCAACTTTATTTTTGTTTACTGGTCACAATAAATCATAAGATCTGGTTGTCTGGTTTTGTATTTCAGATTAATTTAAAATTTCTCACGTGGGCTGGCATCCTCTGTTGCTTGATATGGAGCGGATTTGGTCAGCAAGGTAAATCATTTGATTTCACTGCACTACTTTAATATTGCTTTAAAACTATGTATTTAGCAGTTGTTTGTGCCAATGAATGTATTGGTTAGATGAGTGCTCCTAGCAAGATGTTGCTCATATCTCTTAGTCATAACATGTAGAACTTAGTTTACAGGGGCAGTATGAAACAAATTAAAATTGTATTACTGTCAGCATGTCTTTATAAATGAAGTGACCTATCTGTATTCTTTCATAGCTGGAAGTGACTGCATAAAAGCTAATGCAAAATCATGTGGAGAATGTATACAAGCAGGACCTAACTGTGGTTGGTGTAAAAAAACAGTAAGTATTGTACAGTTCCTTTTATTTTTTTCCCTCGGTTTCAAATTTAAATAAATACTTTAAATGTATATAAATGTCATTTTTATTAACGATAATTTCCTGTAGCTCTTCAATTGGAAGAGCTATTTTTATGTATTAGTACATAAAAATTCAGTACCATGATTTTCCTGATGTCCTGATTTGAGTAGATCTTTTTACAATGTGTTTACTTCTCCTTTTGTAAAAGTTAAATGTATATAGACCCTACAAGCTGTATCATAGCTATTTCATATCCTTCCAGCATGGAGGCTGTCTGGGTATGTTTAATTATATGTTTTCAGTGACATTAGAGTAAAAGGTAAGTTTAGACGTAGGTGGAGTAGAGGAAGAGAGCGAAGGTCTGCGTTTAAAAGGAAAGATGTTCAAATTTTAGAACATCTACCATCTCTTGTTGGTAGACTTGGGGGTGGGAGACTGGTTTGTGGGGGTGGGTTTTTTGTTTTAGTATGAACCTTCAAAAGAAAGCTTGTGTAATTAAAATCAAATCTTAAATCTTAAATTATGTGCTGTATATGCTAAAGTCAAGTGGAAGTGTCTTCAGGTCAGAAACAGAAGGAAAGGTGCTTTAGAGCACTTTTTTGGTTTGTTAATGAAAACTGGGAAACTTTCCTGTTTCCTGCTGTAAGATGATACTGTGTACTTAATTCCATGTGTTACCAACTTACTGTCACTTGGATCAGCTTGTAAGCTTTAAACTTTTCTAGTAAACTGACTTGACTTTAAAATTTGGCTCTCAGATTCATTTGGCCAAATTTTATTTATTTGGTCTTAGTCAGCTTCTCATCAAGAACTGATAAACTTTATAATATATTTACTTAGATGTGTATTCTGGGGGGAGGGAAAAATCAGAATTGCCAAGCTCCTCAGTTAGAAACCTTGTTTACTTACATTTGAGTTTAGAGCTGTTTTGAAGATTTGAGGTAATAGTAAGTTGTGTTCAGAGCAAAGTTCCTTTATTCTTTGCTAATAGATATTACTTTTGGATTGTTGTCCTTCTTTCCACTGCTCTGTCAGCATATTGCCATTGTTTTGTTGTGGAGTACCAAGGTACCCTTACGTAATCTCTAATTAAAGCCTTTCAAAAAAAAAAAAAAAAAAAAAAAAAGAGGGTAATTGGAAAGTAGGCTGTACAAATAAGTTCACAACTTAATTGACAACTGCATGAAGATGTGAGCCTTTCCCATCTGCTGTCACTTGTGGAGTAGCTGATTTAAAAAGATGCAGTGCTTCTGTTAGAGGTGACGTTGGATATATATTTTTTACTTTCATCTTGCTTATATCTTTTACACAGATTATATACATAAATGCAAACTCTTGGATTAAATTATAGCCACTATTTCATTGAGTAAAATTTAACATGTTTCAGAACTGTGTTTTATTACTGGATTCTTTTTTTTATAAGGATGGAGTCATTGTAAAAAGTGTTACTGTGTATAGAGTATAGCAAGTTTCAGATAGCTGTAAATTTGATATTCGTTCACCCCTCTTTTCCAGGACTTCTTGCAAGAAGGAGAACCAACGTCTGCCCGATGTGATGACTTGGCAGCACTGAGAAGTAAAGGCTGTCCTATGGAAGATATAGAAAATCCTAGAGGTAGCAAACAGGTGCTTGAAGATAGAGAAGTAACAAACCGTAAAATAGGTGCTGCAGAGAAACTGAAACCAGAGGCCATTACACAGATCCAGCCACAAAAATTAGTACTGAAACTAAGAGTCGGTAAGGACAGTTTCATTCTAGTCTTCATATGATTTTTCCGTCACCACCACAAGTGCATCTTGTGTTTTGAATGTATAATCATTTTGTTTCTGAAACTGCTGTTGTTCCGATAATCTGAATAATAGCAGAACTATTCAGGTTAACCCCAGGTGTTTAGGTAATTCAAATACTGTCAGATTTTTAGAAAAGAGGTTTTTATCACTTGTTCCAGATGTAATTTCTGAGAAAATAGATAAAGCTCATAAAAATGTCAGCATGGTTCAGATAGATCACAAAAAATAAATTGTTCTGTTTTCAGCATTTTACAGTTGATTTTCTGCAGTGTGACTTCTTGTAACAAAAGTAGAGGAGCATGCAAAAACCTAGAGAAGTTATGAGAACAGTTGCTATTCCTTGAAGTACTCCTGTTAAGCAGTCTGCGCCAAATGATTTCATAATATGGGCAAGATTTTCAGTTTGCTATATAAAATAGTTTCCAGAGGGTAAAGAAGTGGATATGAGACTGCATTAATGAAAACAAAGCAGTTGTGTACCATTTCAAACCCATAAAGAGATATTTGATTAAAATGGGAGTGGGGGAACAAGTCTAGTATTTCACACAATACTTGAACATAATGGAAACTGACCTTAAGGACAGTTCCTAGGTGCTGTAACGGTGTCCAAAAATACCTTATATTTACCTGGAACAAGAGCCTGTACTTGGAGCCAGCTGCTTGTTGGGGACTGCATCAATAAATGCAACGTGATCCGAGACTGCTTAGCACAGTGAGGAAAGGGAAGAAAAGGAAAAGAATTAAAATTATTTTACAATTTTGATATTAGCCCTGTTTAGTTCTAGTGACCCTTTCAACTTCAAAAGACAAAATAATAGTCTGTTGACACAAATTTGATCAGCAGAGCATACAAGGGACCTGGACAACCAAAACCTATTAACCCAAAAAATCATTGTTCAGTTTATGAGCACTTCTTTTGGTCACAAGGTCTCCGATTAGGGTTTGTGTGCATACAGAGGGGGATGTTTGCTTTCTGTGCAGGCTCTTTTAAACAGTAGCTAAGGAAAATCTAAAGCTTTTATTTGTTTTAAATAAAACGTGCTGCATAGCTGCCTGATCCATATGCCCATTCCTTTTGCCCATTTTATGCTTTCCCCAGCTTGTCAGTTTTCCTCATATTAAGCAAATATTTTTTAATTATTAAGCAGACTTAATTGGCAGCAATATCACCATTTCATTTTAGTGACTAAAAGCTGGTATGGAGGAAAAAACTTTCAATTCCATTCCTTATTTCATAAACAATAGGCAAAAGAATTATTTTCCATTTCACTTGCGGGTAGTTCTTCTGCACTGTCTTTCAATATCAGAGTGAAACTACATGCTTCTGTTAGCAAAGCACAGGGTCTGGGCTTACAATTGCAACAGACAGTAACCAATTATCTCAACTACTGTTTTTGTGTTCAGCCTATATTTGATGCAAAGTAACTTGAAATATTTTATCCAGAACTGATTTTTCTTTTATAAACCTATTATAAGCGTTTTTCCTAAACTAAACCCTTATGATTTCTTCAGTCATCTTGGATACAAATAGATATTGAAAATTTATGCTATTAGATTGTTAAAATTATTGCAAGCATCGAGATTTAAAATTGCAGCAGCTAAGAGAGGCTTGGTTTTATCAGGATATTATTTTCTATGGGGAAATGAAATGCATTGACATGTAAAGTTGGGCATCTGAAATAAATACTCCTTGAAAATTTTTCATCATAATTTAATGTTAACTATTTCAATTAACAGGAGAAAAAAAACCTCACCACTAGCTCAAAACCTCCATCGTCAATATCTCAAAGACTTTACTTAAAAAGACATTTTTCTTGCCGATGTAGTTATTGTGGAATTTTTAATGACTTCTGTTTGTTGTTTAATCTCTGAAACAGGGGAACCGCAAACAGTTTCATTAAAATTTAAGAGAGCTGAAGATTACCCCATTGACCTTTACTATCTTATGGACCTCTCCTATTCTATGAAAGATGACTTAGAGAATGTGAAAAGTCTCGGAACAGCTCTGATGCAAGAAATGCAAAAAATAACTTCAGACTTTCGAATTGGTAAGAAAGATTTGCTTATTCAAAAGTTTCCTTCCTGATGTTTTTCACATCAGTAAAGTGAAAATCACTTCTTATGAAGAATAATTCTTTTTTTAAAAACTAGCAGTATTATGGCAAATATACTAGCACACAGAAACTATTGAGGAATATGAGAATAATTGTGAAGGAGAAGGTAGAATGTAAACAAGTATGAGAGCTATTTTTAACAACAGATCAGCTATAATGAATTTGTATTGTATTACAATATAAATAATAGAATTCCAGTCTTCAACTTACAGGGTTTTTCTCATTCTCTCCTAGGGTTTGGCTCTTTTGTGGAGAAAACTGTGATGCCATATATAAGTACAACACCAGCCAAACTCAGAAATCCTTGTACAGGTGACCAGAACTGTACAAGTCCATTTAGCTATAAAAATGTGCTCAGTCTTACCAGTGAAGGAAATAGATTTAATGAACTTGTAGGTAAACAGCAAATTTCTGGTAATTTGGATTCTCCTGAAGGTGGATTTGATGCAATAATGCAGGTTGCAGTTTGTGGGGTAAGTGTGTGTTAGTTTTCTGAGATGAAATTGTTCTAACTGATACTTTAAGGCTGTATTTAAACAATTTCATCTAATAATGTTTTACGGTGCCTGACCTGAGTTTCAACTTGTCATGCTTGTGCTAGCAAGATAGGGTAAAGTAGGCTGCATGAATACGTTGATTTGTTTTGTGGAGACCTCTAGTGAGTGAATGAAGCCAGCAAATGTGAAGGTGGTGATCACAGGTTGTATTCACATCAGATAGATATGTTGCAAAGATGATGTTTTTAAAGGCTGCTGCAAAAGAAGAGTCAAATTCTGCTCACGGATGCATGGAATTCTAAACAGGCAGTTGTTATCCAGTGATTTCAAAGAGTCATTACGCTTTTTCCAGCTCATGTTTCAGAATAGCTTGGTGAAGGTTAATTTCTACTAGCTTCTTAGACAGCAGTAGATCAAAAACAGATTTTTGTTTATTTTTGGAGAGCTGATCTAGATTGCTTCATTATTCTTTGATGTTTCTATTCTGACACGATTCTATGCACAATATAGACTCTTCAAAAATTATATCCTACTCTACTGCTTTGTTACTGTATTAATATATTGTTAATCAATGAAGTAAGGACTTTATGAAACTATATGGAGTCCTGTTTTAAAAGTGCAGAAGGAAAGTTTATTGCCTTTGGTGAAAATCTTACAGGTAATATTTTACAGGAGACATTTAATTAAAGATAAGTGCTTTTAAGATTTGAGTGAATTACAGTTTCCAGGATGATGCTTTTGTTATATGGCTTCTCCTAAGTCTGTCTGCCTTATTATGTATGTACCTCTTCATTGTTGGTCCAAATTAATATAAAAGAAAGTGGTGCAGAATACTGAAATTTATTTTGTTTTAATTTCCTAAGGATCAAATTGGATGGAGAAATGTTACAAGACTATTAGTGTTTTCCACGGATGCTGGATTTCACTTCGCAGGAGACGGTAAACTCGGTGGAATTGTTCTACCAAATGATGGGAGATGTCACCTGGAAAATAATGTGTACACAATGAGCCACTATTATGTAAGTCTTTGCATTGTCTTGTAGGGAAATTTATGTTTTCTGGTGTTTAAGCTCAAAAAAATCATTTTAGTAAACTGGCATGGTTTCAGAATGCTACATCTTTTAAAATTTACCTATTTGCCTATGTATTAAATCAAGTGACTTTAGCTTAAGTAAAGCAAAACTGCAAGAATTAATCCAGTCTTAATTCAAAAACTTCAAGAAGTGGCAACTTCCACTTTATGATTTGTGGTAGTTAATAACTCTGCTTGTCCACTGGTGCTCTGTCCTATTATTTTATTATTTCATTAGTCTGCTTGTTCAGAAGTAGTTCTAATACTGTCCAGTTATTTATAATGTCATATCTAGTTGTATTTTCTTTGGGACCCAAATTAACTGCTTGCAATTAGTCTCTGTTCATAAGTATTTTTTTTTTATATTTTATTTTATGCCTGTTAGCCATTTTGAATCATTTTATCATGAACTCTCACTGTATACTTGTAATTTTTAAATCAATTTTGCACTTATTTGTAATTGAAATGGGATAGAACTCTGACTGCTTGACATCTTATGCTACAAAATTTATGATAAAAATATGTTTAAAAACGTTGTTACCATGTCTTATTGATAAGGTAAGCAGATGAAAAGTGAAATGAAAAACATTTACTTGATAGGATGAACACAATAAGCTTTACAAAGTTTCCATGTTTGTATTCCTAATTGAGAGCGCTTGTTTAATGACAACCTACAATTAATTCTGTTTTATTTAATCTTTTCTTTATGAAACAGTGCAGAAGCTAGTGATTTTCACAGAGATGTCATATGGAAAACTATCAAAGATAATTTTTGGAGAAAATTGAGATTAGGAATTTAAATTGGAGGATTTAAATGTTAGTGAATAGGATAACATTCTTGTACCTTGTACCTTCAAAGATCACCTATCTTCATGGGGCATATATGGAATCTTTTCAAGGATTGTTTGCTTGTGGGGTTGTTTTTTCTTTAGAGTTGTAACATAAGCTGGCTAGTTAGAAGTCTTATGAATGTTTCTAGAAGTCATTTGTATTTCTACTGTCAAAATGTTTCTGATTTTCTACTTTGTGTACAAACTTTGAATTGCATTTTATGCTTGATGTTTTTTAATAGGATTATCCCTCTATTGCTCATCTGGTACAGAAGCTGAGTGAGAACAATATTCAGACAATTTTTGCTGTTACTGAAGAGTTTCAGGCAGTTTATAAGGTAAAGATAAGTAACGTATTTCTGGTCTCTACTTATTTTTCCTCAACCAATTAGAGACTTCAGATTTGGACTGAATTAATTAAAGTTGTTTAATTTGAAATTAAAACAAGTATGGATGGAAGTGATCACAGTAGTATTTTGCTATTTATGTTTTTGTTATTAAGCCTTTTTTTAAGTTGTTCAAAGTGATACTGAACACCTTAGTAATTTCCAAGGAGAAAACAGATCTCATATTTCCTCAGTAAATGATCCTCCTTATCTCTTTACCTTTATAGATATAAGGCAATGGAGAACATATTTGCAATGCTACTTTTTATGCACGTGTTTACAACAAAATAGCTTAGGAGAGCACCTATGAAAGAACGTATTTTGTCCTTTTTGCTCTATTTATATTCATTATGGTTAAAATTGAATATTGGATATGATTATGAAATAAGAAATTACTATTTAAAAGAGTTACTTCTTTGTCCTCATTTTAATGCATCAAGGTATATTTCTTTCTTTTATCTGTATTCAAATTATAAGTTTTTTTTCCACTGGAAATCAACTTTTTTATACCTATCTCTAGAAGCGTTGCACTTCTTTTTTTAAGATCTTGAAAATGTGTGTGGTAAATTTGTGCAAGACCACATCTTTTATTGTATTCTGTTTTATTCTGTTACCATAAAATGAATGTCTTAATTGGCAAATTTAAAGTGAAAAGAAGAGAAAGGTGGATATTTTTTTTTATTCCAGTATTCCTTTGTATAACCTCAAAAATCATGAAGAATGATGACAACACTTCAGCTTTACTTTTTGAAGTACTTGATCTTGACTAGTTAATCCAGTAAAGCATTATATCACCATACAGGTACTTACACTACAATTTATACTTAGTTTGTTAGTCAAGCTGTAACTTTCCTTTTACTTTTGTAAATATTGACAGGAACTGAAAAATCTGATACCAAAATCAGCAGTGGGAACGTTGTCTTCAAACTCCAGCAATGTGATTCAGCTGATCATTGATGCATACAATGTGAGTTTTTTTTTCCAAGGTAGATTTTAATTTTTTCTACAAAACAGGAAGTTTGTATTCTAAAATGTAACTTTACAGCCAGTGCATTAAAACCACATTAGACTTTCAGGCACTGTGGTGATCAGAGCTTAGATGACTAGAAAGATACACGCTTACGGTCACTTAACCTCTTTACTTCTTTCTAATTTTATCATCTATGTTTTCCCTTTAAACAAACAAACATAACCCTTACTTTTGGACCTTCGGCTCTTTGCCTTATTTTAACATGGAAAAGGAATGGGCCATTTTTCAACCGGGAAAATGTCTCCATCAACCTCAGTGGTTCTTTCATTTGGCTCCAAAATAATTTCTTCATACCTGTGTTGTGTAAATGAGAATTGTTGCCCCTTTGGAGTACATAGAACAAGTGTTTGCCAACGTCCACGCATAGCAGAGCTCAGGTGTGAGAAGGGGTCACCATGTGTGAGGATGGGCAGCCCTGAGGCGATCTGTCTCAGCACACTGGAACTGCCCATCCCAGAAACCTGGAAGGCTGAGGCAAAGTGTCCCAGACTGCTGGGCACAGGCAGACACTGCAGCATTTCCCTCTGCTTAAAACATACCTGAGGGAGAAGAGTGTACTTGGACCTCATTGTGCTCAGAGCCAGAGACCACTTGTGCTTCCCATTGAGAGCCACTGGGCACAACACGAGGTTGGACTGGGATCAGGTCCCAAAGCCTCTTTTGCTCATTCTCCTGCATGTCTTGCATTTCCTGGCGTATCTCTGCATCAGTAGGAGTGAGGGAGAGTGCTGCCTTGTTCAGACTGTCCTGTATTTGTTCATCAAAATGCTTTTGCAACTCCATTCTGAGTTAGCTAATAGCAATCGTTTTAGTCCCTTTCTTCAGAGGTTATCCTGGAAAACAGTAAGCTACCAAAAGGAGTGGCAATCAGTTACAAGTCTTACTGCAAGAATGGAGTGAATGACACACAAGAAGATGGAAGGAAATGTTCTAACATTTCAATAGGAGATGAGGTAACTTACAATACATGTGCTACTGAGAAATTTCATTAAAAGTGTCCAATATTTATTGTTTTTTATAAATATTACTAAGTTTCTTTTAATAATATAGCACTCCATTTATTTTTGTTTGCAGGTTAGATTTGAGATTAATGTAACAGCTTACGAATGTCCAAAGAAAGGACAAAATGAAACAATTAAAATTAAACCACTGGGATTCACTGAAGAAGTGGAAATTAATCTCCAGTTCATCTGCGAATGTCAGTGTCAAAGCGAAGGAGAACCTAATAGTCCAGCCTGCCACGAAGGGAATGGAACATTTGAATGTGGTGCATGCAGGTAAATATATAGACCTTATTTATTTTTGAAAATGGGAAATATGATCTATATTTGGTTTACTTAATTAAGGTTTATTTGATTTTAATAATTTTTGAGTGAAGGAACAAGAATTATTGTTACAAACCTGTTAGGACATTTTGACATACTGTCATATATCTGCAAATAATCCTTGTGCTGGAATGTATAATATCAATAATTATATTGGAGCTATTGCACACATCAGAATTAGAATGTGGCCTTGGGTTAGTCCTTTATAGGACTTTATAGTCCTTTATATCTTTATAGGCCTTAATGCTTTTTTTGTTCACACATTTAATTTTAAGGTCTATCTAATGTAGCGGAACTATGGGAGAAAATGAGTAGAATTAACTTGTGATATTTTTTCAAATATTAATACTTATCTAATTTTGTCTTTCTAATGTGAATTCTGCTGATTTCAAGAAATTCAAAGTCTTCCTAGGTTTTGATAGGAGCTCCTACCTAGGTTGGCACCAATTATGCCATAGAAGGGAAGAGTAAAGTAGCTATTCTTTTGCGACTTTTATTTTAGATGACTTTTTCTCCCTCAGTCTCTTCCCATATGTTATTTTTAACCTTTTAGGATCTTATTAAAATGTTTCTTCTAATTACATGCATCTATAAATCTTTATGTGCAATCTTTTATGTACCTATGCCTTAAAATTTTCCATTATTGCCAATCGTAGTCATTAGATTAGATGTATATCTCTCATTACACATTTGAAAATCAAGTAAAATAATACTGGATTTTCTGGATTTACACACCACTAGGAGAGTAGTTGGAGATTGACCTCTAGTACATCAAGGTTTAAGGCTTTTTTCCCAAGAAACCTACAGCAAAAATGAAAACAGTTTCTTCTTGGAAATCCTTGAGACAAGAGTGCAAAGACCAGAACAAAATTAAGTAGTTCCCAAGGAAAACAAGATCCAGGACTTCAGAAAACAGTACTGGTTCCTGCTCAGTGAACTGTAGCTGAAATAAGAGTTATAAATCTTTTTCCTCATACTTTAATATGCGATTATTTATGTGACTGAAAATAAAGAAGTTACTGACTTCAAGTTCATAGGACGTCTGGTGTAGGACTGACTAATATCTTTGTGGTGAAGCTGATGACTGTAGAGAACTGAGTGAAAGAATGACATATGGCTCTGAACTCCTTAATACTCAGTAAGTTGAGGAATAACTGCTTCAGACCATAAACACTGAATAAATTGCTTCATTTTGAGGACTTTTTTGGTGTTTCCTTTAAATAAGGAACCATCAATGACCATAGAAAGAATTATTAAACTTGGTATCACTGTTATTAGCATCCCCATGATTTCACACAGGCGATAACAGACCTGTGGATAAGAACTGCCTTTTGCTTTTGGAGCAAGAGCAGTTTCATGATGGAATTATCTCTGATTGACAGGTTGCCAATTGCTGAACAAGAACATCCATTTCTTCATCATTGCTTTATGCTTGATAAGTGCTGAGCCCCAAAGATCTTGGTTGAATTTGCTGGTGCTCAAAAGCTCTGAAGATCAGCTACTCCCTGGACTAATTGCTGCTGTTCTTGGGAAATTCTTTCATTGAAAGTTAACAGCAGCTACAGTGAACAGTCACTGCCACTTAAAAGTAATTATTCTGTCACACAGGAGAGGAATTAATAGTGGTTATGTGGCAATCTAGTTAGCGATGGTGACAACAGTTTCTCACCTGGAAGTAATCAGGATAGGAGCAGCTTAGTCGAGTTATCTCCAGCAGCTTCAAGAGCTGTTAAATAGCTAGAGATCCTGTTTTAAAATTAACTTGGAACATTCCTTGAGATAAGTCACTATTATTCCTGTTCTCTGCTATTTTTGCAGTCTTTCTATTGTATATGTTTTAATTAGTTAGGTTTACATTTTCAGTCATGTTCTTACCTTGCAGATGTAATGAAGGACGTATTGGAAGACTTTGTGAATGTAGTACAGATGAAGTAAACAGTGAGGATATGGATGCTTACTGCAGGAGGGAGAACAGTACGGAAATATGTAGTAACAACGGAGAATGCATTTGTGGACAATGTGTATGCAAGAAAAGAGAAAACACCAACGAAGTTTATTCTGGCAAATATTGTGAATGTGATAACTTCAACTGTGATCGATCAAATGGTCTGATTTGTGGAGGTGAGAAGTGACTTCAGACTTTTTTATAGACAAAACTGGTGAATAGTTTACCAGTCTGTCAACTGTACCCTGTAAAGCAGTGATACTTAGCTTAAAACTACATATCTACTTGATGAGATGAGAAAATGCACAGAGTAACAGTGACTGAAAAAGCTTCTTTATTAATAAGACAGCCCTTTGTGATCCTGAACATAGGGTATGAATACATGTTTCAGCCTTCCTTGATTCAGAGCTAAAAGAAGGATGTAAACTGAACTTGACTTCTGCTGTTTATTGCAGAATTGCCTTCAGGTATTATAGTAAAGAATGCTGAGACAACTGTCATGAGATTATAAAGTTATTCTGGCTCAGTGTAACCACTGCGTCAATAAAAAGAGATAATGACCTCAGTTTATTTGTAATAGTGTTTGAGCGGGTGCTTGACAACATACCAGTGAGATGCTATCTTGAGACTATTTCAAAAGGTGAGTGAAGCTTAGAATGTGCTAGACCCAGAAAGAGGCCTTAAATGCTTGAAACAAGACTCTAAATGGCACATTATTCTGAAATCAAAAGCCATTTAGAAAGCCCTCTAGCAGTGACTGTCTAACTAAATTTTGCTGCATATATTTTTGTCCTGTAACTTCCTTAGGCTTCTTCATACGTGGAAGTAGCTGGTGGGAGTGTAACTACTACCTCAGTTTTGACTGTGATCCAAAAAAATAAACAGAGAAACTGCTGAGTTTTAACTGAATTAAGAGAATACCTAATCTGTCTGATTTAGTTGGAATACACCTGTTGCTCATCAGCTGTCCAAAGGATAGGAGCAGTGGTGGTGGTGTCCCAAAATAGATAGTGACAGAGGAGTGTTGACCTGAACACTTTATTTTCAATGGAGAAGAAGTGTATCCAGAGATCTTTCCATTCAATCCAAATTGCCATTTTCAAGATATGGATATCTGTTTCCTCTAGGGAATGTAAGGAGCATAAAGCTCAGGTGAGACAGAGTTACTGAATGGTTTTATAAGGAGGCTAAGGGAGCTCTGCACTCGTATGGCATCACCTCAAGCGTTGTGTGCAGTTTTGGGCACTACAGTATAAAAAGGACTTTAAACTATTAGAGACCCCTCCAAAAGAAGGCAACAAAGATGGTGAAGGGTCTAGAGGGGAAGGTGTATTAGAAGCAGCTGAGGGCCCTGGGTTTGCTCAGCCCCGAGCAGAGCAGGCTGAGGGGAGGCCTCATGGCGGCCTGCAGCTCCCTCACGAGGGGAGCGGAGGGGCAGGCGCTGAGCTCTGCTCTCTGGGGACAGCGACAGGACCCGAGGGGATGGCATGGAGCTGGGACAGGGGAGGGTCAGGCTGGGGGTTAGGGAAAGGGTCTGCACTTGTTGGGCACCGGGACAGGCTGCCCAGGGCAGTGGTCACAGGACTGAGCTGCTGGAGTTCAAGAAGTGTTTGGACAACACTCTCAGACACAGGGTCTGGTTTTGGGGTGGCCCTGTGTGGAGCCAGGAATTGGACTCAATGATCCTTGTGTGTTTTTTTTCAAACTCAGAATATTCTATGTTTCTAGGTGTTTCATTTTTCTATGTTATAAAGTCTAAGTTAGTGCATTCCTCATCTTTTTAGATCTTGCATTATAAATTTACATAGAGATAGATACAGCAGTGATCAATAAATATTGATCTGTAGAGTATTTATATACATACAAAATCGCCAGCTGAAGCAGTGCTGTGATGCTATCCACCCATGAGGTATAGCCATCACATTACACTGTTCTTCATCAGCTTTCCCTGGTCTCATCATTTTGTTTATGAAAGGAAATCCAAATGTAGGAAAATGGGAGAAGAAAAGAATTCTGAAAGTAGTTTTTTAAGGAAATATTTTTTTTTAGTTCTTTTGATTCATTAGTATATTCATTTTTTGTCGACCAGAGTTTTCTTTTCACTGTGTCTATTTGAAGTTGGTAAACATTTTGTTTCTTAATGTCATAAACTTGTTTAATATAAGATTTCATTTAACTGAAATATCTTTTAAATGCTCAGGAAATGGTATCTGCAAATGCAGAGTTTGTGAGTGTTTCCCCAACTTCACTGGCAGTGCTTGTGATTGCTCCCTGGATACTACTCCATGTATGGCATCTAATGGGCAGATTTGCAATGGAAGAGGAACCTGTGAATGCGGAACTTGTAATTGTACAGATCCCAAATTCCAAGGCCCCACATGTGAAATGTGTCAGACTTGCCTTGGCGTCTGTGCAGAGCACAAGTAAGTATCTAGAAAACCAGATCCTAGCTTCCATTCATTTGGCTTCATGGTGAATTTATGCATAATTTGAAAAATGTGGTATGCCCTGAAATGGAGGAATATAATGCTATCCGTTTAGGTAATAAAAGTCATTGGGTGAGAATCAACAATTACAAACTAAACAGTGTTTTGATTGCTTCCAGATAGTCTCTTTATTTCTTAAATTCTTTCACTGTTGTTTTCTGTTATGCACAGAAATGTGTATATTATGTTAGATCAGTTTTACCCATTCACGTTGACTTGGGCAGGTTACAGATTTTCCCTATTTCATGTATGATTGCTAACAGCCAACTTTCTGCAGAGTTGTGGGAAGCTTAGGTCTGTTGTGACAGGCTGTAAAGTCCCACCGTCAACCTTTTGAAATTAATGCAGCAAAAGTAAGCATAGATAAACTGCACAGTTTCCAGAATAGTTAAAATTTCAGATAAGCTTTTTGCTGAGAACTTCTGTTTTGTTTTAAAACTTTTTTATTCTAAAAACCTTTTACAGAGGTCAGATTATCCTGACATGCGGAAACTAGACTTAGATGTGGGAGGGTCAATGAAATCTGCATCCCTGTCTTAGGAAATCCAGATTTTTGCAAGGAAACTGTTTTCTGCATGCAGAATTTTGAAATAAATTTATGAGTAGTGGCTCTGCTGATTCCTAGCTTTGTGCAACTGACTTTAAAATTTCTCTCAGCTCAGTCTTTTTACTGTAAAATTCCTACTCAGTCTGCTATTTTTCAATGATTTATGCAAGTGATATCTTACTGTAAAACTAATCACAGTTTGTTCTTTTTAACCCATCATTGATACTGTTTCATTGTAAATCTTCTGCTCCTACACTAACTTCTTTGAGAGAATATTCATTTTCCAGTTGTAACTGCTGTAACTGCTGAAAATGTTTTAGAATTATTTCCATTTAGAAGTTTAGGTCTTTTATTCTTTTTTTTAACCCCCTGTCCTTGAAGCTTGCCAGTCATCCATAAAACAGAAATTTGGCAAAGCGGGTTTTTGTTAATCGAAAGATACATTAATGTTACAACTGGTTAAAAAAAAAAAAAAAAGTCTTCCTTCTTTTTTTTCTTGCTTTTATGGAAATGTTTTTGGTCTTTGTTTTTTTTTTTTCCTCATTTACTTTTCTTTAGATTCAATGTTCAATCTTTTGTGAACATACTAGAAAGCATTGCTTCTGATTTGCATTTCCACAGGGACTGTGTTCAGTGCAGAGCTTTTGATAAGGGTGAAAAGAAGGAAACATGTTCTCAGGAATGTATGCATTTTAACATGACACGGGTAGAAAGTCGAGACAAATTGCCACAACCAGGCCAGCCCGATCCACTGTCTCATTGCAAAGAGAAGGACGTTGATGACTGCTGGTTCTACTTCACATACTCCGTCAACTCAAATGGTGAAGCCAATGTCCATGTGGTAGAGACTCCAGGTATAAACATGATGTTGTCATTTCTCCCTCACCTTAATTCTTGCACTTATATAGTATAAAGTAGCTCTGGTTGTTTTGCCTGAGTTAAATGTATTTTTTTTTCTTTCAGTAGAAATCAATTCCTAAGATGAGGAAATATTTAAAAGAAGAAAAAAAAAGTTGCGTAGAAGCAAAGTGTTAGTTGCTAACTAGCACATATCTAAGTAACATCTATATATATTACTTATAGTCCAAGATAAAACGAGGAACACCTTGTTTGACTTAGAGCTCTTGCATGTTTAAAATACAATTGCTAGTTATTTTATTCTTATACTCTGGATGAATTGCTTAAAGGGCTAGCAGTGTGTAGACTTGTTGTTGATGGAAGGAAGACAGGGACACTCAATATGAGTGATCAGCAAGCTTCATTTTATTGCCCGAATAGCCTAACTTTTATAGTGAACTTAACAGGGGCAGACAGTGTCTCACACAAGATCATTGGTCAAAAGCACTCAGACAAACAGTTACAAGAAAACAACCCCACCTGCAAGAAAAGAACCCCTTGTGATTAGCAGTCACATAAACCTTGTCCTTGAAGCCAGCTGCTGGTAACAGTATTTTTCTGAGTTCCTTAATTGGGCGATGTGGGAGTCATTGCCGTGGGAGTTTCTCACAGTTACTCTGGTAGCTTGGTTTGCTCAGCTACAGCAGGCCATGAGATTTCCTAAGGCCTACCCCTGGTTGCTTAAAGCAAGTTCAGATTGAACAATTGTTCCACGGGCACATGTCCACGTCCTGTATGCCAATGCCCAACATAGACTTCATCAGAATATTAAATATTCTATTACTAAGATTAAACAAAAATTAGAAGGATAAAAATAAGATGCAATGTTGCAAGATGTTGTGTACTAAAACTTTAGTAATTTAAAGTGAAAGTAGTATTATCTTTGGTACTATAAATACTGGCTTCAGTACCAAATATAATTTTAAAAGCATCTTCATACACATTACCTTCACCATTCTGTAAAATCATGTTTCCCTTGTTTTGTTCCCTAGAATGCCCTAGTGGCCCTGACATCATTCCCATTGTAGCTGGTGTGGTTGCTGGAATTGTTCTTATTGGACTTGCATTGTTATTGATTTGGAAACTACTAATGATCATTCATGACAGAAGAGAATTTGCTAAATTTGAAAAGGAGAAGATGAATGCCAAGTGGGATACGGTAAGTGAGGAGGCTTTTATCTGTATAAAAGCTGCAGTAGTTGGTGAGGATTAGGAAATTGTTGTTCACATGCCCTGCGTGTTTCAGATTTGTTTCTCCATAGGACAGGAATACAGAAATATCATAATTTTAAGCTGATTTAAAATGTGTCATTTGTTACCAATAGCAAAACAAAAACAAACAAACAAAAAAATCAGAGTCCTCTTCAAGAAGAACATCTTGGTTTAGTAAAGTGAGTAATAACTTCAGTTGGAATAAAATTTCAGAGAGAAAACGTGATGGTGAGAGAATAGTTCAGCTTTGCAGTTGTACCACATTCTAAAAGATACAATTAAAATGTCTGTTAGAAGGTGAAAATCACACTTGTATAAAATCAGGAAGGAAATCTTTTGCTTATGAAAGAGATCTTGTAAATATTCACATGGGATTAGTTGGGAGATTTCAGTAACTGGTCGCAAGGTCATGGTTGGTGCTGGCTTGTTGAGATCTTCCCAACCTCTTGACAATAGAAAAAATATGTAAGAAAAACAAGCCTATGGTCTGTAGGCTTACATATGATATCGGGTCTCTGCCTCTGGGAAATGTTAGGAATCTGACAATCAGAAACCTTATGCTACTGTTCTATAGGTCAATACCCATATATGGTTGGTGAGAGAATAATTTGTAAAAATGTCCTAGGATGTCTTCTGTTAAGAAAATTAACTCTAAACTGGAAAAATAATACTAACAACTTTATATATAGCATGATTTTTTCAGTGACAGTTGAGAATGTTGCTTTTTTTTCCTGTTGAATTATTCGACATTGACCATTTCTTTTACTTCAGCAAGAAAACCCAATATACAAGAGTCCTATTAACAATTTCAAGAATCCAAACTATGGACGTAAAGCTGGTCTCTAAGTCTCAGTTTGTATCTCCTTTCATTTTCTTCCTTTTTTTTCCTTTGCATGTCACTTCGAACTCACTGTGTGTCACAGTCAGTTAATCACAATTTGAGTCTTGTGCAGTTTATCTGCTGCTGCTTTGATTCTGGGGTTTTAAAGAATGCAGCTTGAAAGTCTAACTTGTTTTGACAGAAAGATTGCTTTCTTACTAATATCACCAGTACTGGCTTAAACTATTCTACAATATATACATATTTTTAAATGAACTATTTGTGAGTAACTATGTGGGTATATAATAGAACAGCTCTTTGGATTACAGAAGATTGTGAAGAAATGCAGTGTTCAGGGAAGGATTTATCTTCTACGCCTTCAAGTCAGCAATCAGTTTGCTTAAAACTAATGTGTTTGCAAAGCTGGTTTAGATACTCCTGAGATATCCAGCCTATAAATATAATTATTTTTATTAAAATAACTGACCATTTGGGAGTGGCCTTACAGATTTATTTTATTTTTTTTTTAAGTGCTTTGGCTTATTAATCTAGAATAGAATGAGCCTGAATTTAAAGTGTGAAATGCATATACTCTACTCATTCGGTAATTAAATATGCATCTTATTTTTTCCATCCCTATTTCTGTTGTAACTGGCAATATCAGTCCTTGTAACTCAGTCAACTTGGGGCCTTTCTTAGAAAAAAAGCATTCATATGAGAGGAGGAAGTGTTCTTGTCCCCTCCAGATGCACTTTTTGCCCTAGTTTCTAAGTCCTTCCTAAACTTTGTCTGAACTCTAATTTGTTTGGAAATGCTGACTTCAGTTCTCTTCATACCCAAAGAGAAACAGAAGTATCCAGAAGAGCAAGACAGTAAACCAGAAGTGATGGATATTCTGTGTAGGCTTTTAAGATTGCACTCTCTTGAATGCTTTAGGATTCTCCTCCTTCCCTGGGATTCCCAGTTGCTGGGGAAGGAGTAGGAAAGGGAGGATGATGGGAGCAGGTGTCAACAGAGTGTTGAGAGTTAAGAAATGCAGAAAATCTGATTAAAGGGAGGGAGTGGGACCTGAAAAAGTTGGGAAGGCAGCACATCCCTTTAAATATCAAAGGGCTTTTTTCAGGAGCTAGTGGAAGGGAAGGATCACTATCTCAAATTTTACTCTGTCTGCTGTTTTAGTTTTTCAGTGTTGCACTTGAAAGATTTTGTAAAGAGAAAATGGGAATTAAGAGTATTTAAGCTCTTACCTGTCCTCACTATGACATTTTCAAATACTTTGTCTAGCATTCTGAGCTCCAGCTTGATGAAAAGTACTTTCCTTTTCTCTTTACAATCTTTTTATTTTCCAGCGTGTCCAAAATTGATTGGAGAAAAAAAAAAAAAAAGAAGAAATGAAAATTGTTTTGCTTGACACAGTGACCACATTCACCTTCTTTCCATTTTTTTTTTCTTCTCAGAGTTGATTATTTTGGGGAGGAAATTGAGTTCTTAATCCTCTCTAATATTTCACGTATTCCATCTGTTGTTAAGTCTCTGTTACCTTCTTTTCTGCTGTTCACTGACTTGTGTATTTTCTGTTCCGTGCAGAACAAGCATGTAACAAACCACATGGTGTGTAACTTCCTTTCTTTCTTCTCACTCTCTACCCGATGACTCCTCCCAAAACATAATGTCTTCAGTATTGCCATTTCTCCTCATATTTACTTCTTGCAGAAAGCTTTCTTTCCATGGAGAGTGAATCCTGCCTTCTTGTTTCACTCATTGTGAAAATCAAAAAATATGAAGGAGTGTAGGTTTTCAAGTATGATTTTTATCCTTTCTAGTATTCATGGAAATATCCGATCCTTGGAGAGAGAGGGCAGGCACTTTTAGCTTTATTGGCCAGCAGAAAGTGTTGTCCTTGGCCTGCAGCACTGATTGCGTGGTTTAGATCTGTGCCATTAAAAAAAGTATTTGCTTAGTTGTAGGCTAGTTGTTTTCTTCTAGTCTTCCAGTCGTAGTAGGTGATGCCCTCTGTCATCTGTGCTGCCCTCAACCTGGGCCTTCGCTTCACCCTCTGATTCAGTTGCTATATTTACAGATTGACAGATGACTTGTCTTATTACTGTAAAATAATGAGTAATAATATTGATAATATAACGAATAAAACAAAAGTATGAGAGCTGAAAATCGTAGGAGCCAGCTCTTGAACAATTTGGGTGAGTGTAAATGGTAGGATTTAAACCCACTATATAGGTATTTTAGGTGACTTAAAGCAGTAAGTCCACAGGGGAAAAAAAAAAAAAAAAGGAATAAAAAGGTTGATCAAACATCCTGTATAAGTTTATCCTTATAAAGCACCAGACTAAACTGTTTACTTCTGAACAGCCCAGTCTGCTTAAAAATAAGCACTGTTGCAAGAACATGATGCTTTATTCTCTCTTGAAGGTATTTTTTAAAATGCCTCTATCTTTTGTCCAATGTATTTCATTCTATCTTGCATATAATTATTGTTTGTTGATTTTTGTTTTATTGTTGCTTTTGTTTAAGTGTGTGTGATGTTTTAATTTATAAGAACTTGTGACAGAAGTTTTTCCTAACTTTGCATGCTTAAACCAGTGTTTTCTGCACTGGCATAAAGGAGATGGGTTTACTTACAAAGCCGTAGCGCTTGCCTAAGCAAGTTTGAAATACCACGTTTTGGTGGCCAGTTAAAAACACAGAATGCTGCTAACCTGTGGAAGTTCGTACCGTGTGCCAGCTGTCAGGGGCCTAAGTGAGGTGAGAGTTGGGTTAGACTAGTGAATGTATCATTTACTACTTCCATGTTAGATTTAATAATAAGTTGTCTGTCCAGAAGACCTTGTTGAGATAGAGACTGAGCATGGCTGGCAAGGCCAGTGCTGCCAGTGCCTGGCTAACAGAAGCCATTTGGGCGCCTCTGTTCTGGTTACAGGCAGTAAAGCCACACAAGCTGCTAAGCTGAGTAAGCGTAAGGTTGGGTTTAGCTGAACAGTTCTGATTGCGGTGACTGCATCTCCAGTATTTGTAGCAGGAACTGAAACACTCAGCTGATGTGGGGAGGCACCTGGCTAAGTGCTGCTCTGTGGCCTAAATCCCACTGGGAGTTCTTGTAAATGTAAAATGCAAGCCCAGGGGAAGACAACAGTGCAGCATCTCACTTTCTTTGTACATGTAAATACGCCTTATGCTAGCTAAATAAAGAGCTTGTACATCTCAAATCATGATTTCTCTTGAAGAAGCGTTACAATAAATATTTACAGTCACATTTTGCAAATTGCATTTTGGACCTGATTCCAAATAGAAATTAATTACATGAGTCGTACCCTGCAGATTTCCAGGTTTTACTCCTAACCTTTGGACTGATTCCCGCAATATCTGATGGATGGAAGTTACTGCCCTTTTACAAATAAGAAAATGTAACCATATACCTCCCTGCTTGTGCAGGGGGTAGTCTGTTCTATAAAATGGTGAAGGTTAAAAGCACGGGGTAACAACTGTTATATAATGCCTTGCTGTTGAAAAGCTATGTGCATTATTTTCTAATCTGTATTCAATATAGCCTACTAAGCTTACAGACTTTATCTGAATTACAAATTTTACTTTTTGTATGTGTGTGGATTTCTCTTATTTTGTTTGTTTCAGAAATTTGTGTTAAAACTTGTCTAGGAAAAAATCAACATACATTGCCAAGCCCTTTGAGGCATAATGAGGTATTTCAGTTACTGATGAAATCCCTCATCCCTGGATATTTTTTTCACTTTAATCTGTATCTTACTGTTGCAAAGCCTTTTAATAAAAAATATCCAGGGAAGGGGGTACAAGTAATTTTTGCCTTGATAATTTTTCTGGCTGAGAACTAGCCACAACACCGTGTTTCTGTGATAAATAAATTCTTTCTCTCAGCTCCCCATCCCTTTCCAAACCAGTAGATGACAGATTTTGAATCAAGAGGGAGTTGTCTGGCATCTGATAGAAGGGCCTTTTGCCGTTACTGTGTATTTGTGAAGTTTAGCCAACACTGGACACCTAATTCCAAGCTTACCTCAAACCAGATGATGCTGACTCAGGTCTTGAGGTGATGAAGTAGAGAATCTTGATTTCCAGGGAAGAGACATTATCCAGCAGTGCAGTTTCTGGACTTGAGAGATTAGGCTGGGGTGGCAGATCTAGCAAGACTGTACGTGCTTCTTTGTTTTTGGCATGTCTAGAAGCCTACTTGAAGGAGAAACACTCTTTCCGTCTGAGAGACACTGTGACAGAAACACAGAATACCAGCTAAATGTCCTTGCCCTAGCAGCAGGAGCTGCTGCTGTTTGGGTAGACCAGTCACTTGTCCCTTACCAGGTCTGAAAACAGAAGGCAACAAACTTCCTAGGAATTGATATGGTTTCAGACCAAGTTGTTTCTTGCTTGCCTTGTCACCTTTTGGCACATCCTGTGGTATTTGTACGTGTAGTTGATGTTCAAGGTTTACGACCCTGGGAAAAACAGGCATGCTTAACCTCTGTGAATCACATATATTTACAGGGACTTTGGGTTCTTAGAAATAAAATGAATATTCAGAACAGCATCTCATAGCAAGATGCAACCCATTTAATAGGTAAATATGAGTCACTTAGGTTTAGACACTTTTCAGATCAGATGGCATATAGCAGCTATTCTGTAGTGCTGTGTGAAGAACGATAAAAGACTACTTGAAAATCTACTTTATTAAAGCAAGAAGTCTCCGCCAGACACAGCTTACTGTACACCCAAAACCAGACTATCAAAGATTAAAGAAAAAAAAATGGCATCCAGGGTTGGGGAGTAGAGCTAGGATTTCCTTTGACTGTAGGAACAATAGTTTTAACCCGAAATGTAAAAGCTATCTCATCTGGGAGGAACCTCAAAGATACTCCCTTCCTAACCTTCAGATATTCCCCTGCTGCTAATGAAGGCCAGATACGGTTCTGGCCTGAGCTGTGCTCAGGCTGAGATCTGCTCTGTCCTGAATTTCCTCAGAAATTATTCATGCATACACAGAAGAGCTTCACATTGGTAAACAATGTGTATTTAGCTTGAAGTTCAATTGTGGTAAGAGTACAGCACCAGAGATGCAGGCTGTATCTGTAGAGTTCTAGCTGGAGCAGTTTCTTCGAATAAGATCTGTCTATATCCATATTCATTTGGAGTTCAAGGAGTTCATCGTAGGTGTGCCAGGATGTGCCATAAATGGAGTAAGATTTACTGAGAAAAAAGGAAACTTGGGAACAATGGACGTTTAAACTGAAAATAAGCTTATTTTAGAGGTTTTCAAATCTCAGTAGGAGAGATATAAGCAGTTATGTGGGCATTCCTCTTATCAGCAGAAATAATGTTTTTATTACAGCATTCTCACCAGGACAGTAATCTCTTAGTTTTAAGTATGCATTTTCTGTATATTGGGACAGGGGGAAATCTGCAGGAATAAAATGAGAATGACAAGTGCTAATGTTCAACATGAAATATTGAGTGTGTATTGTTAAAGTAGTACAAGCCTTTCCAGTCCGTGTCTAGAATTAATTTATAATGTGAAATAAGCTATTTAAATGTTAATTAAGCAGAATGTGGTCTGTGATCTGTAATGGTTTCAAAAGATATCGTTTGCAGTTCTTTAAAAAAAAAAAAAAGTATAATGGGCTACAGACATGAGTTGACTGCTCAGCCCTGAGATACGAGCATATGAGGTGCATCAGTTTCAAAGTAAACCTGTGGTATAAACTGACTAGGATCATGCCCTAACCCTTTGCTTTATTAATTAGCTAAGCATGCCTTTGTTAAAGTTGCAAGAGGAAAAAATAGTTTGATTAAAGCAGTTTGTATACAAACAAAACATTTGTGGATAATTTCTTAAGCTAATTTTCATACTTCTTGCAAACAGAGTGCTTATTTCATCTCACTGAATGTTAATAAAATGTTTTTCTTTTTCTAGGGTGAAAATCCTATTTACAAGAGTGCAGTGACAACTGTGGTCAATCCTAAATATGAGGGAAAATGAACACTGCTTGTATAACTTCACAACACTGTATGCAGCATAGCAATTTTTGTAGTCACAGTAAGATAGATTTAGGGCAAACTGCAGTGATTTTACTAATTCATTACATATAGGTTTGTTTTCCTGTTCAGGTTTTGAGAATGTACCATATGTAATTTTTTTATTTTTTATTTTTTTCAAATAAAAATAATCAGTGCCGAGGTCTGACAAAAAAACTTGAGACTGTATAGCCTAGTCAGCTAAGGTCACATGGTGCCTTTTTGACCTTTTTCCACTCCCTTGCTGTGAATCTTCGACAGGGTGTGATACTGCTATGACATGATGGGAGGGAAATGGTTAAAGCAATCAGCATGAGGGCTCTGCCTAGCCATTTAGTATTAAATTTTTTTAGCTTTACAGGGAAATCAGGGCTTGAGTTTGCAGGTATAATTAAACTCATGTAGCATGGAGCTGGTGAATAACTGGTGTTCTGCTTACTAGATGTATGATTAAGTATATGGTAAGTTGAGTAAGTTGGAAATGAGGAGAGTAAAGGACTGAAAAAGCGTGTGTATACTTATTTTTAAATTTTAATTGCTTATTGCCGGGTTATGGTTAAGATGAAAGGGTTTGGAAAGAATTTTAAGAAGGAATAAATAGCTTTAAAACACGTGCCATTACTGAAAAAGTTGCTGACTGGTAACTTGCCTAGTTTTTCTTTGTAAATTCAAGCCCTGGGTGGCAGTATCGTGAAGTACTTTACCAAGACATCCTCAAAACCCATAAGGGCCTTATGTCATACTGTGTCTTCTGTAATTTTTCCTTAGTTTAAAGCCTGGTGCTTTGTCACCCTTCTAATCTTTTTAATGTATTTGTTTGCAATTCTTTTTGTAATATTTTTGTATCAACACAAGCTTTTTTTTTTTTTTTTGGGCAGTCTTAGCTGTAAATTTGCCTTTGCCCTGTAGCTAAGATTGCATAGTTTGTCATGTGACGAGTCACATATTTTTGACATGTGCCATGTATATTTGCCTTTGACCATTCAAACTGCATCATAGTCATCTTCTTGTTTTAAGTGCCTTTTTATTTTAACAGATGTTCACTTTTTACAGTGCTATTACTGAAGTTATTTATTAAATAAAAGTACCTTAAAATACTTGAATCTTGTCTCTTTGTCTTTTAAAAGATGATACTATTGGGGAAAAAAAAAAGAACTATGTATGGGAAAGAGGTAATAGATATCGTAATAATACAAAGCACATCTTTTACATCAAATTTGAGAAAATTTAGGTTAAAAAGGTAAGTTATGTAAAAGTGATCTCAAGTAAAAGAAGTTAGTTGTTGTATAAAAATGCATAAAGGCCAGGGTGCAGCACATACAGCATCAACGTGTCACGTACAGTGACAATTGATGTTAAGCCACTGCCTTTTATTTGTATGTGTGCTAAAGAAGTTCTGTCATCTAACACTCTTCTACCAAGTGGACTATGTGGGTAATGCTGTTTCACAACACACAACATTAGAAAAATAATGCATTTTTAGAAAAATAAAGGGTTAGTGAAGTTTTAAGGGTGCAATGTTCCAGATATATTATCTGTATATCTATAATCACTTTGTAATTAAAAACATTGTATAGTATGTTCATGGAATCAACTCTATGATTTTGGAGTTTTGTTTTGTTTTTTTTAAAAAAAAACTTTTCAGGATAAACTAAAGTAGCAGTAGATAGGGTGTGTCTGTGTGTGTTGGTGTCTTCAGGGGGGAGGATCTGCAGGGCTGCTGGAGCAGGGCCTTCACAGCTATCAGCAACAGGGGAATGGAGATCCAGGGGCCAGCTGCTGGTTAAACCAAGCCCAGTCACTGCAGGGACACACAGTGTCAGTCCGTCTCCCACTAGTGGGCCTTCATTCTAATCAGCCAGACAGGGGAAATAGGATGAGGTCATTCATCCCAAGTGCTGTTTTCTGTCAGTGCCTATGTATGTACTATATACATATTTTGTGTATACACACTTGCTCTGCGCTTCAGCTCACTATTAATTAGCCCTGGCAACATGGTGCTGCAGTCTTGCTTCTCCTGGGCTAATGGATTTGGCAACAGGTGTGGTTTTTGCTGGTCAGTGCAAATGAGAGCAAATTCACAGATCAGGAGAAGCCATGCAGTATTGTAGCCTGCTGCCCTTCATAATGAAGTCCACAGTACTGCTCTGGATTGCTTCTTACTTTGTGTTCTCATTCCAAATATGGAAAACAAAGGCATTGTAAGTAATAATTTAATCAGATTTATTTTGGACAAAATTATCTATAGCAAAAAAGTTGGTACTTCTATTTTTTAATCCATTTTCCCTAAACACTGTCAATGTTTATCCATTTTCCCTAAACATCAATGTATGACAGCCTAATTCAATCAACTGGTGTTTACATATTATTCTTAGTCAAGTAGCTGTCTTCACTTTCTATCTTCACTCTCTATCCAAAAGGATTACATGATCAAATATTGTCCAGAACACCTCACTATCTTTGTTTACTATAAACATGACTAAAAAGAGATATCAAAACACCTTTTTCTAAAGTAGAACTATTTACTGAAGCTTTGGTTTTGATCAAGGAGAAGAGGTAATGAAGAATACTCCAGCTACAAAGCTGTGCTGTTTACAGGCTGTTTTCTAAGCAATTCTCTTTCTTGAAAAAGAATCAAAAGTATTCAGCAGAAAGAAAATACTTATAAGCAACCGTGAATACAAGTATCATGACACAGTGCTGCAAAGTAATTCACATGAATGCCGGTTAATCACATGGGATTAATGTATTTCTCATTAAAATGGATAAATTGCAGCTAGGAAGAAAAACCACCTCTATGGCACAGTATCAAACAACTTAATGATGTTGGGGTTAAATATTAATTTTTGAAGGCAGGACTTTTTTTTTTTAAATAAGATTAATGATGAACTGAAGAGAATAATACAGATCCATCTAAGAAACATCTTAGAAAACAAGATGAACAAAATATTGTCAATGGAAAGTTAGCAGATACACTGTATATTCGTTCTTCATGGGATGGTTGTATGATCTGTCTTGACATGCTTTAACACTGTTACACAGTACATAAACCAAGTGTTTTGATCCAGAGAAGATCTAAGAGCACTGCATTGTTGATTCTCTGTGAAATTATAAACTCATTTCCATGTCTCATTTTACATATATTAGGATTGTCAAAGCAAACCTTAATGCACACTTTATATTTAATGTCACTGTTAAATAATTTGAAGAATAAGACTTCCATTATCAGTCTGCAAACTATATTCAATAGTCTTTTACATGTCATAGTTTTCTTGCTATTTGAAATTTAAGTTGTACTTCTTATCAAGATACTCATTATCAGCTAAAACTACCTCAGTGTGAAGAATGAATTAACACTGTAGATGTAAGTTTAGAGTGTTCCTCATATGTTAGGTACTGTGGATTTGCCTCTAATACACCTACTCATCATGACCTGCTTTTTTCCTTTCCTCTGCTAACTATGAGGCTGTATACCAAAGAAAAGGATGGAGCCAGTACATGGCACTTATACAAGGTGTGATTGGTGTTAAAGATTGTCTCTGAAATGAAAACTGAAGTGCTGAACATGGAAAAAATGCAAGCATTTTTTTCAACAATACTATCATGGCAACACAAAACAGTCCATATAGTTTAAGAAAACCACTCCACTGCATTCCATTAGATCAAGTAATTAAGTGATATAAAACATACTGAAAATGAACAAAATATTTCTTTATTCTCATCATATTTAGTTTTTGTTAGTACAGGATGAAGACAGGTGAAAAATAAATGCATATCTAAAGTGTCAAATATTTTACTCTAAAAATATTTCCTAACCAAAGCACAGGCTCTAAGAATAATCAGTAATACACTTGTGGAAGAGTATGGAATCAAGATCAAAGCCTACTTCAGAGCCCCATAAAAATAAAAAGGCACAGAAAAACAGTAAAACAGATCAAATATATCTGTTCTACAAAAGCAGTAATAGTCTAAGCATTTCTGCTTTCTTAAATAAGAATGCTGATGCAATAGGTGTATCAGAAAGCCTAAGGGTGGTAACTGATTGGATATTATTGGAAGACTGGAAAACAAACCATCTACAGCAATTCTTAATTTCAAAATGGCAAAGTATAAAAACACAGACCTTTCCAGTTGGATTCCAGGTTAGTATGCAAGTCTATGCTCTGTTACCTCCTGATTTTTTCTCCTGAAAGTAGCAGATTTACCTTTAATCTAATATATTAGAAAAAAAACATGTTGATGCTTCAAGGTACATGGCTAAGGAGATACCAGTCAGCTGCTTTATATTCAGTTTTTACACTGTGCAGGAATTTACCAGAACAGAAGATCTAGCTATTTGAATATAGTTCATAACATATGGGATATTCAAAACCACCTAAGACTTTGAAGTATGTCCGTGAGAATTGGTGTTTTAGCAAAATAAACCACATACCAACCATTTTAATCCCCAAAACTAAAATGATGATTGTGTTCCCATTTGAAACATTATCCATAGTCAGCAAGTAACAAACGTTAAATAAGAATTATGAAAAATAAAATTGCAGATCACTTACTGAATTGCACTGGCACTTGTGTCATCTTCATCCATTCAGGATCCAGAGCACTAAGCCTCCCCTGGGTGTGGACAGGTATAATACAGTTCAGAGGCTGTTTAAACTTGCCTTTGCATCCCCATAGTAAAAACAATACACTAAATATCAGGTACAACACTTACTCCAAGTTGTTTCAAAAATATTTACACAGAAGAATTAAACTATTCTATAAACTTCATGGACAGTTTCACAAAAGAGACCGTGCAGGTATATAAAACCCTGTCTCTGTACAGCATAAAGGGAAAAATGAAGAAATAGTTAAATAGTTTTCTGTCTGCTGAAACATTCACCTTATTATATAGTACATTTGAAAACATTTTCTTATTATAGTAACAATCTAGTATTTCAGACAAGGATCAGGAGGATATTTTTACATATATTCAAGTACTATGCTCTTAAGTTATCAGCCATTAAAAATATATTTTCTTTACAAAATACCAGAGTACCACTTAGGCAACCTAATATATCACTCTCCATTGCCAGAACTGCTCATTCCTTTAGTCAATGATTAATTTGACATATGCAAAAATAGACATTGCCTTCTAACTGTTTTTACATAGGTCTCAAACAAAAGAATTCTAAACAGTAATATTTTTCTGAAATCATTTCCATATTCATAAAAATCCAGTACTGTTACTCCAGGAAGATAAGACTGTCTCCAGAATTCCAGCATATTCAGTAACAATTTTGTGTCTGTAAGCAATACGGTGTCAGACTTCAGCTGTGTGCTCTCCACACGTACTGCCTGTTCGGCTAGCTGCCAGAAACAGTTTCCTGAAGGCAATGTTTCCTTTCAGATCCGATACCAAAATCACAAGAACTCTTCTGTTTTGGTAGCTCATTTAGTCTATCCTCTGCAAAAAACTGTAAAATATAGGTGGTTAATTGGAAAACTACCTTTATGTATTTTGTTTAAAAATTCAATCCTAACACACTGACCTTAAACATAAAACTTACTTTATATTGGAAATAACATCCATAATATAATAAGCCAGCCTGTAGAGTAAGTAATATTTAAAAGAAATCTTTGCCTTGAAAAGAATGTCTTCTCCTTGTATTTAAATAATAACATGAAACATTGCATAAGGCACAAAAGCAATGGCACTTTTTATTATCTTTGTCAGCCCTGCCCTCCCCTACATGTTATATATTTAAGCCCTGCAAAACAAAGATTATCTTGTGATTTGTATTCTAATCTCTGAATCATATTATCTTATTTTCCCATCTTACATGTTACAATAGCAAGAGGGAATCATGGTCAGATGTATGGATTGGGAATGTATGATGTCTTCTCCCATCTTTTCTTTCTCGTCCATCTTCTTCCTATTTTGGATGCTGTTGACCCATCTTGCCTTCCTGGCACTTCACACCCACTAGGCTTGAAGATTGCTTTTCTTGTTCCAGTCCATTTGAAGACTGTTCTTTTAGTCTTGATGAGCCTTTTTGCTGTTTTCCCACCCTCAGTATTCCCCAGGGCAGCATCCATTGCCTTTTTCCTCATCTCACATTATGTTCTCTCTAAGCAATTTCATCAGCTGACACATCTTCAGTTATCATTTCTATGCTGATGACTAATAAATCAAGCTCAGCATCAATTGTTCTTCCTGTAATATTCTCCCTCTGTCCTTTCAGATTACATCATTTCAAGGTTTTATCATCTTTGATGAAACTTCTGGAAAAAATCTATTTTTCTTTCCCAAGTATCTTTACTTTCCAAAAAATAACTTTCTGGATACTCAGGTACAAAATCTCAGGATACTTTTACAGTTTTCCCTCACAATGTTATTATAAAAAGCAGAGGGAGGATTGAAGATCTTGTTTCCTCTTTCATCACCAATGCCTGCTCTCTACTTAACATCCTCTCTCTTACCCTGTTTGGACAAACATAAGTGGCTTCCCTCCAGTCTTTATATAAGGTTAGGAAACCCTTATAAAAACCCTTTCGATTTGTTAATGTACCCTTGCTTCAACACTGTCCTACATGAATTCTTCCACCAGCTCCCAGTTCTCTGACATTAATTATATTTTTCAGTAAGTGTCCAGGTGCAATGAACATAGGTCTTTAATATATAATCAAACCTCATATTATGTAGACTATAGCTACTTACCAAGTTAAAGAAATATCTGAGCTAGTTTTCAATTAGCCAAGTATTGACAGAAGTTAATTAGCAACTGTCAAATGCCACAAGCAGACTTATTCCAGTCTGTGTTGAAGATAGGAAGCCAGAGAGCAAGCTAAAGATAAAGCTTGCTAGTGTAAGCATACAAAATTGACTCCTGTTATTGTTTGTTATGTTCAGGGAGACAGAATTACATGCTTCTGTAAACATGATTGCAAGGAAATTAAAACTTAGTAGTATTGATTTGTGGGAAGACGGGAAGATTTGAGGAAAGCTTAAGGACACAATCAGGACAATCATTTTCTTAGTATTTTTAATGCATAAGAAGCTTCTATTAGAGTACCAGAAGCCAAAAATGCTATGGTAAAGCAAACTCGTACAGATTGGAACATTTTCATTTTGTGCTATCAGGAGCTGTGCAAAGCAGATGTTTAAAGACAAAATAAACACACAGCAATTAATGAATAACATGTACAAAAGGAAGGACACCCAAGGAAGGAAAAACAAAGGAAAGACATGATTGGAATCACATTTCCTGCAGGAATGGCAGCTGTTTCCTGTCATCATCAAGGTGTGCCATGGGTATATGAGGGTAAGTCTGGGACTGCTTACCACAGTATAAAACCTTCATCAGCTGTTAATACAAAACTATGTTTAATCAATACCAGATTGACAAAAAATGCAATTTCATTTGTTCATGGCCAAACCTGTCAGGTTTTATTTTGCTTTCATTCAGCCCTGTCTGAGGAGGTACATGTTTTCAGGGAGGCTGAGGGCTGTAGAAAGCTATGAAACATCCATTTCCACAGGCATTGTTAAGGCTGGGAGAGAGAGCCAATTACGGAAACTCTCATTCCTTACAAGTGTCCATGTGATACTGCCCACTTCTGGTAACAAAAAGCAGTAACAGCATTAGGCTGGACTAGCAGAACCAGGTAATATCCAATATAAAATAAAAACTGACCAATATAAAAGTAGTGCTTAGACACTGCAAATGGGTTTAGTGGAAGTGGGTGTATTGCCTACAAATTAACAAACCCAAATTTGTTCAAGCTTATTTTCTTAGTAACTCTGAGCGCATTTTCATCTTCTTTCAAGCCTCCCTCCCTAAACAACGCAGAAGAAGCTGGTGTTTCTCTTTCCCTTCCAGGTCACTTCTGGTATGAGGAAGACAAGCAAAATAAGTTACTGTGTTTTCCAAAGTTTTTCCTGGCTGGCTAAGATACAAGATAACATTACCCCTGCTGAAAAGTTTCTCCTTAGAATAAAGCAACCCTGGAAAGCTATAGGCTATTTCCATAAATAGTGATTCTTGTATACAATTTGTGCGTAAATACATAGCCAATAAAGTAAATATCAAGAAAATGTAGTAGGAATTTAGGTTAGAACTCAAACTGAATTGGTTAGAATCAACCTAAACAGGAGAGCGAGCTCTACACGGAAGAGTTGTATGAGCTGGTCAAAATGGCATCATAAATGCCATATGTAATCACAGTATAGCATGTGATTACTGTATTTATACTGTGATTACTATGGCCAGTCACACCAAGACATTCCCTGCTATGTTTTCAGGGACAGCTAAGAGCAAACAGCTGAGGCTGTGTACAAAACTGGTACACAGAGCAAAAATTTTCTTTCCACCCCCTCGCAAACTAAAGCCTAAAATTATACTAAAACCACTGTGTTCAACAACTCATAGCCCTGTCCCCCAGCACATGCAATCCCATCTTTTACTGATATGTGATATAAACAGTTAATTAAATGATTAAATGTGAAAAAAACTAATTAAGAGGTAGGTCACTATGTACACAAACTGATGTTTTGATCTTTCCCACTGCTGCATAGTTACACTGCTGAAAAGTTAAATCCAGCTCCCTGATCACTATCAAGGAAATCAAATCACTGTGAAGAACATGGCATTATTGTATTGTTTTTAAACAACATAAAAATATAAAGAAAACTGGTAAGCAAGAAATTGTACCATTCACTTTTAAGAGGATGTATTATTGCTTTTTGTAGTTAGCATTTATGTGCAGCAATTGTATACGAAGTGTTTTTTTCAAAACAGAGCGCAGAGTACTATATACTGTCACTTACACTCAAAATAATGTTTGGCAAGTTTAAAAGCAAAGTGTTCCACAGCACTACATAAAAATATAATATATATTTTTGAAGTGTTTGGTACATTTTGGGTTACTTACAAATCCTCATAGCCAAGTCAAATATTAGAAGCCAATGCACAGTTCCAGAATAATCAGAGACAAAATGTTGCAAGATGATCGCATTTCCAGAAGTGGTAAAAATGAAAGAGCTCTCAGGCTTTTCTGATTTGGTTGGATAACCCTGACTTCAAGCTGACTCTAAGCACCTTACAAAAGACAGCAGAAAACACCTTTGGGGTTTTGGCTCTTGTGTTCAGCATGCAAATGGAAGGGCATTAATGTTTTCTCTATATATTCCTTTCCTTCTTAAGTAGATCAGATTTTGTTTTATACTTCAATTTTGTTCATGCTTTATGTACATATAGATTTTTAAACTAAAGTCACAATCTAGCTTACTGAAACTAAAGGAATACAATAAGAAAGAAGGGCTTATTTATAAACCATTTTCTAACATCATGAATCAAAGTCTTTAGTGTGAATATAATTGCCGCTATTGCATTCACTATTTCTGCATTTGTGGAAAAGCTCCCTCTAGTTACAAGCATTCATGACCTTTAAAGTAATGGAAAGTTAAAGACACCTTGACATTAGGATACAAGAAAAACTAGAAGAAACAAATACTTACTAGAAGAAATATTCTAAGAATTCAATTTTACATTACTGTTCCTCAGCAGATGGAAATTCTTTCCAACCTTGAAAAAAGTAAGAAGTAATCTAAATTTTAAGTCAGTCAAGACAATAGTTAAATTAAGTAAATCAATATCTAACTTTGTACAGACTGATTTTTTAATCAAATCCAAATCTTGTATTTTTAATTGTGACAGCCACACCAGTGGTTGGAATTAACCCACTTTAATTGTTTTTAACAGATACTAGTGCTTCAACCACAACTCAGTAAAAACAAAGTACCCACTCCCCTCATTTGTAAAGCCCCTTCTGTTATTTTTAAGTGCACGCAGAACAAAAAAGCCTCTGTTTCCTTGATTTCAGAAAACAGGTTCCACACAGGAGACAGAACATGTATTTGGACATATTCCCCAGGGGATTAACGACATGCCTTTTAACTGCGTTAGCTTACATGCTTCAAGGAAGACTATAAGGATGTTGTGAGGCTGTGCAGGGACAAAATTAGAAAGGCCTAAGCTCATCTGGAGCTCAGTCTGGCTACTGCTATTAAAGACAACAAAAAGTGTTTTTACAAATACATCAACACAAAATGAAGGACTAAGTAGAATCTCTGTCCTTTACTGGATGAGGGCAGAAGCTTAGTTACAAACGATGAGGAAAAGGCTGAGGTGCTTAATGCCTTCTTCGCTTCAGTCTTATGGGTAGATGACACCCCTAAGGATTTGTTTAATCTTAGACAAAAACTTACATGCATTCTAGAGGCATAATGAGAAGAACATCTAGTCAGATCATCCCAAGAACAGTCAAAGCTTTGCAAAGCTGCCAGAACTCACTTGGAGAAGAAGAAAGGGACAATGAACAAGCAGGAAAACACATATTCCCATGACTCTACCTCAGAAACTATTAACAATGACACATTTCACACTTTTTTTCAGGGATTTGGTCTATGGAGGGTTCAGGGGGAGATGGCCAACAATCATTTCTATCTGTCAAGTTATCTCCTTGAAACTGTAACTTCTAGTAGTTTAAAGGCTTTTGACTTGCTCATTGTGAAAACAGCATTTCTTTTACAAACAGCACATTCTCACAATGGACACTTCACAAAGGTAATGATAATACCACCTGCATCTACCCAAATCTGTTTCTTCTTACCACAAAGCAAGGTAAGAATTCACAGTAAGGCATCTTTTTCATGCAGTCTGTTCTTCAATCTTAACAAATACTTAAAAATATTCTTCAAAGTCAGCCTTACCTGCATACACTTGAGCTTCAGATGTTGTTTTATTATTATTTAGGGCTGGGAAGGAAGCTTAGAATTCATTTAAGTAACTTCACTGAAAACAGACAAGGCGAAGGAAGTACTCCAACACCCCAACATGAAACTGTAGAACCCAGGAACACTTACCTGCCAGCTTCTGAACTTAAGTCACTGCCAAACTACTTCCCAGTGAAATAGTACCACCAGGGTTTTACTGTACTGAGAAGGCACCACCAATGTAACTAGCTCATAGAGTCTCTAAAACTATTGCACAGAGATGGTAGAAAACATGAAGAAAAAGCAGCCTACTAGGGAACACTGAGTCCATTTCACCATGACAGTTGAAAAGCACCCGAGCTAACCTGAGCCTCAAACTCCCCCGGAAAGGCAATTCTTCCCATAACTCATCATGCTTCCTATATAGCAAAGGTCAAATGATCCCCACCTGGCAGATTTCACTTAACAAAGGTGGAGCCAAGAGACCTTGTGGAATAGGCTCATCTACCTGGCTTCAATGTTTTGAGGTCAATTGCTCCTTATTGCTAAGAGAAATAACCTGACAAGGGGCTTAGTGGTTAGCGTTGACCTAATGAATTAACTACAAAAGGTGCATAAGGGTCATATTTCTGTTAGTCATTCTGTGAGGAAAAGTAGTACAGAGCCTGTTAAAATAAGATAAATAAACATAAATAAATGAAATAAATAAAAGAAAAATGAAAACGACCTTAAAGGCAAAATTGCCGTCATAGATTTTCATCTGTCTAGTCAAGACAGATAAAGAATGTAGCAATCAGAATGACTTTTCTTGACATTAATGTTATTTCAATTTGATTCTCTGAGATCTCTTCTTTATGCAGGACTTTTCATAATCTAGCCCCGTGACCTCTGACGCTACTATTTATTTTGGCTGCATATAAACTTTCATGTATAAATGTCAGGATCCGGATCCCCACTCCCTATTCAGGTCAAGGACTGGGCTGAAGGTTTGGGCTTTAATTTGGTTACATGCCTACACTGCTGTTTCCTGGTAGGTCATGGACAGAAGATTGGCTGGCTTGGGGGAGCTTATGTAGACGTGGCTTTTAGGCTGCAGCAAAGCATTCCTCTAGATCTGGAGTTTTGAAGAGGGTTGCAGTCTCCAAGCTCAGAGCCAACTACATATTAGGCTGGATTTTTGTGTTCCTTGCACTAGCTCTTCCTTCACCTCCTCTTCAGAGACAAGGACACACATCTCTTTCGTGCTCCTTCATTAGTAAACAAACCAGGATAGATTAAAGCCTCTTTCTTCAAGTCAATAAGATACTGGGCTGCCAAGATGGTGAAGGGCCTAGAGAGGAAGACGTATGAGGAGTGGCCGAGGTCCCTTGGCCTGTTCAGCCTGGAAAAGAGGCGGCTGAGAGGAGACCTCATCGCGGTCTACAGCTTCTGCACAACGGGGTGTGTAGGGACAGGTGCCAATCTATTCTCTTCAGTCACTAGTGATAGGACCCCCAGGAACAGTGTCAAGCTGAGGCAGGGGAGGTTTAGGCTGGACATCAGGAAGAGGTTCTTCACTGAGATGGTGCTCGCACACTGGAACAGGCTCCCCAGGGAAGTAGTCACTGCACCAAGCTGTTGGAGTTTAAGAAACATTTCTTCTGGATGGTGTTTCTTCTGAATAGGATAATTTCATTTCCCTTTTGAAGACTTACAAGGATGTAGTAACAAAAGCAAAGGCGTAAAACAGTACCTGAGGCAAGGCTACTTTTCAGCCTGCAGCAGACTATAGGTATGATATCATTTCAGACAACTATGATCGACATAATGTGAAGTGTTCCGGCATGCTTACAATCTGCCAAAGGCCAGAAGGAATTTTTGTTCACCTAAATTTTATTATTATTATTTTGTAACAGCTTCAGGTGTCCACAAGGAATTTTACCCCCCTTCTCTTCCCCTCCCCCCCCCAAAAAAAATTGTTCATCACACGTTCACACCTATAGTCACACGATAGCAGTGTCTGGGCCTGGAACTGGTTAACCCAGCCGGGGCTGTGCAATTCAGAAATGAATAATGTAGGATGTCAAAGAGCAACCAAGTAATCTAAAGTCCTTATTGTTACTGCAGCCTCAGACTTTAATTAAAATAATCTGACATTAAAGTGCAGTTAGATGTGGCCTCTAACATCAATACTTTCTGTTTTACACACAGGCAACAGGTGGTGTATTCCCATCACATACAAACAAAAAGCAGAAATGAGCCTTTTAGACAGGGAAGGAGGAGAATCTCTTTCTCACCCTGTGGGAAAAAGAGTAAATAAATCTTTCCAATACATCAGACTTAATGTATACATAAACCCCAAAGAGAATCCTGTTTTAGAGAATCCTGTTTTAAAATGTGGAGGGGGAGAGGTTGCTAAGCACAACAGGGACCTTCTGTAATGGAAAATTCTCCCATTACAAATAACCTGCTTAGATCAAATATAAATTCAAGGAGAAGCATGAGATGTAACAATAGAGTGCAGTAAATTTATCAACAGAAATATAATTTAAATAGCACTCCTTGATATATACATAATATTTTCATTAGGAGTGCTCAGCTCCAGTGAGAGAGAAATCATCCCTGAATAAACAAACAGAAACCCCTTTCCTGCCATAAAGTCTAAATAAAACAGAGTAGCATTTACATGATAGATTAAATAAAACAAGAGCAAATAAGAGTGGCTAACATTTAAAAAATAAAGAACTATATAAACATCTGCAATTGTGTATGTTCATTTTATACACCAACTCTTCATTATACCATGTATTTTCTAAGATAGAAAATGGGAAAAAAAATGAATATGATCATTCACTTTTGAAAAGATACTGAAGCTGAATAACTTATATAAACACAGAGACTATTTATTCATACTTCATAATTAATACAGTGAGGCTGCATAATCATTAGCAGATCATTAGACTGGACTATATTGTAGTTGTTGAACATACATATAAACTATATTTAAATATTTATTGTTGTATGGTCAAGTCTTTGCAGGTTAGGAAATGGCATAACAAAATTTTCACAAAAAAATATTAATTCCTGCCTCTCTGTGTTGGATACACCTTAAGGTCCCATGGAAAAACTAATATGTTATCATATACCTAAAACTTCTTCACTTTCCAAGTTCACTTTTCCTAAACCAGCAGTTAGTGGTTGTTTCATTCTATTCTTACTGTTGATACACATAAGGGATTATTAATACTTTATGGCTTTTTCCTCTTTACAATGCAGGTCACCAATATGAGTACTTTACAAATGTGAATTCACGTGTTTTCAAAGACACTTTGGATGGTGGATGAGGTCATGGTGTTATTTTACATATGAGCATAAGAAGACCAAAGTCGGTAGTGTCAACCCGTTTTTGAAATCCAACATGAGGTAGTAAAGCTTTAATTTTTCTGGCATTAGCACTTGGTGTGTTCCACACAGGATTCCCACTCACTTCCCATGCATTAGGAATTTTAAGTCCTTCTGCACATTGTGACATTTCCAGATTGGTCATTTCCACCACTTTTCTAAATTCTCTTGGAGTAACTGGGCCAGGATCATACAGGAAGAGAGAAATTCAGTTGTGTGTGGGGATTATGAAGCTGCCTTAATCCTTTCTTTTTCTGAGGCATTTTTCTACCTCATTCACTGCACATTCAGTTTGCATATTCTGAAAACAAATGAACTTGGAATATCAGAGATAACCTTTAAAACTGGGCCTTGTATGTTGTTTTTCTTTTGCTTTAATATGCAAATAATTTATCAAACATTAAAAAAAGGGGGGGGGGGGGGACAGGAGATACACATGCATGCTTTCTGCCTTTCTACATCAGACATTTAATGATGTGGAAATGTATATACACTACACAGATTCTGAACAATCCTGTGGTGTTCAGACTGGCCACACAGACAACTTCCCAGTAACTTGTCACTGTCTTATACACACAGAAATCAGAAGAGAGGTCACATACCTTTTCATTGTTTCCACTGTTATTTGCAGATGGCAAAGGCATATGTTGGCTCCAAGAATTATGGATTAATTACAGGCACTCAGGGAAGTTTCTCCTTCCTCCTTAGCCATTCTACATTGCTTTTCTCCTCCTAATCAAGTTCTCTTTGTCTTTAATAAGGGCAGCCCAGCAGAGTTGTATTCCAGTCAGACTACATCTGCACATCAGTGGCTGAACAAGGAAAACCCTCAGACATTATCCTCAGTCTTAGCTTTAGCACCACTGTAACTTTTAATGCCATAACAGAAGTGTAAGAAGTTCTGCTGAGCTCTGAAGTCTTCAGACTAACTACCACTTTGTTAGCCAGAAGGGAGGAGAAAGCAGAGCAGAACTATATGAACAGTTGTTGTAAGGATCTGATGACATTCAAGATGCAGCAGAATATGAGTCTAGTAAATATATAGGAGCTATGTGGCTATGAGGAACTCTGCATATGCAGAGTAAATACAGATGCAATCTTTCTGAAATGTATAAGCCCTACAAGATGTGCATGTAGAAGTGCAGACAATAAAACTGGACAATTTATAGGTAGAAGTAAGAGAAACATAGTTGTATTTACTGAACAGATGGAAAATGTTTTTCAAGGGCTTATTCTGCCAATATTTGATGGCTGTCATAAAAGTAGCAAATTCATATCATTAATATCAGAGAGGTTCTGCTGCCAAACTACAAATCCCTGCTCCAAAATGTGGTGATATTGGACCTTATAGTTCTAAAATTTCAGTACCAGGGAAATTAAATGTGAAAAATATGGTATATGGTGGGAACTATAAACCACCAAGACTTACCTTCATATTGGGAAAATTCATAGAAACTGTTGTAGATATAGTACTGAAAGACAGATGGATAAATATGGTATACCTGGGGAAGAGTCATCATCACTTCCCTAAGTATAAAATAATGCACATTGGGAAAAACAAACAAACAAACAAACAAAAACTACATATATATAAATGGATCCTAAGTCACTATTAATTATTCCTGCTTCTCCTGCAAAAGGAAGACATGGAAATTATTGCAGTTATTTCTCCAAACTAACTCTTAGTACTTAGAAAATAATGTTAAAAGCTGTTGGAAGATGAAAACAAAAATAAGGAGAGAAGAATAAGAAAAAAAGAAAACTAAAATACAGCAGAAAACTTCATTATTGCTGCATGCATGAATGGCATGGTCACACCTTGAATACTACATCTATTTCTGACATTCCTATCTCAGAATAAAAAAAAATAGAAAAGGTGCAAAGAAAGAACACAAAGATAAAAATAGGCTTTGAACTACTTCATTTGAAGTCAAGAACTTGCTTTTATTTTCCCCCAAAATACAGCAGATTCCCTATTATCCATCAGAGAAATAATGGTGTAGAATTATGAGTGATTGGAGAATATGAGTTGAAAATTATTATTCACCATTTTTAAAATTAAATAGACAGGGAGTGGTATGTTAGAAGACGATCAGCCATTTACAAATAAAGTCAAACTGGACATCATGGGATATTATACAAATGAAAAATACTAATGGCTTTTAAAAATAATGCACGAAGTCATGGAGTGTATTCCCATTGGTGGCAAATAAGCATTGTGAACCACATCAGCTATATGAGTAGTGAAGCAAACACAAGCTTCAGAAATCCCTAACTTGCCACCTGTCAGAGCTGAGCATGTATGTATACCAGTGCAAGGATCACTCTATACTTGACCTGTTCCCTATATTCTTCCCTGCTGTCGTTAGCAGCAGCCTGACATTTCATTTCACTCTGTCTGTTCTTACATTCTTGCACTACTGAGCAATATAAGCATAGCAAGAGTATGCCAAATTAACAAGCAAAAGCATTCACTGATCTGTATGTGGCCTAGATTCTTGTGCTTTTTTCAGTTTCCACTAATTGTATATTTGCTATGTTTTCACATCAAAGAAAATATTTCTCTGATATTGTGAAAGCTCTCCCATTCCCCGCCACCCAGAACTATCTATTTATGGAGGCACCTTACTTTTCAACAGGGGTTTAAATTTGAGTTTCTTCTTCTATGTTTCTAAAAATTATAATCAGTAGAAATAGGGAGATTACCTCTGTCAGAAAATACATTTTACTTCATAAAATAATGGAACCAGGCTTCTCAACAATTTCTAAAATTTTCAACAAATGGGGTGAAAGTATTCCTTTTACGCCAATGAATAGGATGCAATCCTAAACAGACAAATGAACTGTTAACATGGTAATGGACCCACACACAAAAACAAACAAACAAACAAACAAAAATGCCCCCAGAAAGGATGGTACTATGTTAAAAATAATTTCAGTAGTAGAAACGAGAGATTTTTTAAAACAATGGAAGGATACAAATCTAGCCTCCACTGCAGGTCTTTTTTGTGCAATTATTTTTCTTCAGTGTGGGTATTAATACAGTGTCTCTGTTGTAATGAAATTAATAAGAGTTGAATACATTTAAATACATACATATCACTCTAGGAACTCACAAAACTCTGATTGTGGTTAGACATTAATCATGCATCCAAAAACAGACTGATATAAATACTCTTTATTCCTCTGTCACGTGTGATTGAAACTGGCCAGCAGATTCAGAAATAATTAAAGGAGGACTGCAGTAGATGACTGTACAAGATTAATTTCCCTGTAAAACCTGCTACAAAGCCATGTGAGAACTTTAGGAAAAGGATCTTTGGACCTTACTGTAATGGAAATGAGCAAAGAAATTAAAAGCACAGTGAAGAGTGCGAGTGAAGAAAGAGGCATCAAAAACATTAAAGGAAACTGTTAACTGCAAGGGATAACTCAAAGCGGCATTACTCTGAATGGGAAGGATATTTTGCTGAAATAACACATTTCTGAAAGTCAGGAGAAGAACCAAACACTCTTCTAACTGTTGTTCATTTAGCAAGCAACATGTATAACAATGAATCAATGGTTTGAAATATGTCAGATGCTGTCCTAATATCAGTCACCTTCAGAACAGAAGGCAATGTAAGCATAGACATATAAGAAAGCTCAGAAAAGAAATGGCTTGCATTTACCTGTAGACATTTAGTAACGATACTCGAACACATCTGTACACTGAATTAGAACTCTTTAAGTTTGATTTTCTAGATCAAGTTTATCTGAAAATAACATGGTCCTTCATGCTTGTGCTTTGAAGAAAACAGACTCTACAATCAGTAGACTGTAAAGTAGGTATATTTATCCAGCACAGGCCAGCACAGAGGGTAGACACCCCAAAGTCCTGTGCATGAGATGCAGCAACTTGCCATGGTTATACGCAGTAAAGAGTTACATACGCATGAAGTTTCACAATGTGCCTATACATATGCATAACCTGTCCCTGCTTCATATTAAAATTAGTTCCAGAAGTCATTTCCATAAGCTCCTCCCATCTGCACTTGTGCAGTGTCTCCTAGTGGTGGTCACCAGGAGTCATGGGGATGAAGGTTGACTCTTCCTCCTCACCGTTAGTTGACCTCTTGTCTTTGCAGCAGACTCAGTTGCTCCTTGGCTCTTGTCCATCCGCAGGACCAGTTTCTTACATTTTGTTAAGATAAGCTCACATTCTTATCAAGGGACTCACCTTGGTAAGGGGCCCAAGGCTTCTTGCTTTAGTTAATTTGCAAAATGCACCATAGTTAGCAAAGACATTAAGCAGCATCCACTAGTTTGATACTGTCAGCGCTCTATCTCTGCTAAGATTCTCCTAACTCCCTCTCTCATCTGTAGTGGTCTGAATGACTGACTGCAAAGAGACCAACAAACTGCTCTTCGTTTTTGAATTTTATTAAAGCACTTTTCTTTTAAATTATATCACTGGAGCCAAAAAAGTACATTCTTAGCAATTTTACATCTGAGTATATCAACAAAGTATATGAATGATAAAATCGGCATAGATGGTACATTTGAATGTGGGATAATGTCAGTTTGACCTTCTGTCCCTTGATTTCAAGTTCACTGAAGTTGCTGCTACAAAGAACCTGAGCTGAAAAAAAGCGTTGACTTAACGTATTGAAACTATAAATAAGTAGAATGATATATAAAATTCATGAAATACTTTTAGTTTAAATATAGTTAATATTTCAAGAATTACATTAATGTAAAATTTAGGCACTACAAAGTTCTAATATTATGCTTGCACTAAGGACTCTCTACTTAAAATCTTCTAAGGCAATTATACAGAATAAAAGTGTTAGTGAACTTCTGAGCATTACTACTCTGAAAAGTGAAGAAGGGGAAACAAATCGGTTTGTAAATTCACAAGTCTATAGAGTTCCAATACTAAAACTACACCAAAGATAATAATGTTTTTTTATCATATTAAATCTTTTCTAATATCTTCCAAGAAGCACTAACAGTTTTAGGATGGGTTTTAAAAATGATAAAATAGAATATTCTTAGTTTTAAAGCTGGTAAAATAGAATATTCTTAAGATTTCCAGTCCTTCAGCAAGTAATGCTTCATTTGGGAAAGCAAACCCTTTACTCGCAGACTTTCTAGAACATCTCATCTTCTTTTTCCATTTTTTGTTAAGTCTAAGGACAATTACAAAACTTAAATGTGTTCAGTCCTTTTTTCCTTTCCTTGAAAGATGTTAACTAGTAATTCTGTAGCAATGAAGTCCATTTGATTTTATGTTGGCTCAATAGCCTCCCAAGTCTATCTGCTGTGTTGTTTGATAAATGAGGAAATTCAATGTAGTGTCAACAGGTTAACTAGTGATCCATCAAATGATACCCAATAAGTAATAAGAAAAATGTGTTAACAGTGGGGAGGATGACTTTTGTCTCAGAAAACTAAATTAGACTAAAATTAAGTAAAACCAGGTAAGCTGTTTTTACATTGTGACAGAAATGTTTATAACTATCCTGTCTGACAAACTTCCTAGGTCTACCTGAAATAAAGGTCTATGCTAAAGCTTGATAAAAAGCAACCAAACAGAGCTGTCTTATGTAAAAATAATTGAGCTCAATTCTGTTGTGAGTTCATAGCTCTTGTGAAGTGCTTTGCATAAAAGTACATGTATTGCCAGTCTTACAAAGTACTTCTAAAGCAATATGCATTATCTTAGTTCATGGTTCACTTCAATATTTAACAACAATTACGAAGAAATATAAATGATGGTGAAGCTTCCTAATATTTGTCTAAAACTTCATCATCACTGTTTCCTCATATATAAACAAAAAAAGCTGCATCTGTACTTGCACCAGGTCATTCAATGTGTTAGCTGACAGTAGACACGAAAGCGTCACTGCTGGTTCTCCAGTACTTCTCCTAACCACATACAAATTATCACTGTACATAAGTATCCTGGCACTAGTTAGTCCGAGATATCCCACGTGGCAAACATACTTCACTGTACTTCACAGTTTTTTAACATTTTATTTTCATATCAAGTAGCTATAGTACGCACCTGGGTACCATCAGCCACTTCCACGCAGCTGCAGGGCTCTCATATGAACGTTTTCTGTATTATCTGCAATAATGCTAGTACATGCTGCTCAGTACAGGAGAAGGGACTTCAGGCCTCACATTAGAATCAGGATGAGGGGATGAGAAATCTCCTGTCCAGTTACAACTCAACACTCAATACTTTAGTGCAAGGATTAGGGCAACCACTGTGGAAACAGATGGGGAACAGAAGTTTCAAGGCTGTTACCTGTCATAAGTGTGTGTAGTTCATACCTATTGCACCAGGCAACAAGAGCATGGCACAGGGACTGGAGAGCTCTTAGCTCTTAGTAAATCCGCAGTTGCTGTCACGTATGTCAGCAGGGTACAGAAATTAACTCAGAAGAGATTATTTCACCAATCAAGGCTGGAATTGAAAGGTCTGGTGTATCATTTCATTACAATCTGAGTCAGAAGTCCATCTTTTGGGACTAGAAGGCATACCAGCTCCTTATGAAATCAGACCATGTTCTAAATGCTCCAGCCACCTAGGGACTCTAGGACAGTTGTTTGCTGTCCTAGACACCAAACTGTTCTTCATCAGCTGCAGTTAGCATTGGTGTCAAGCCAGTACTGAATGAATTGACAAAAAGCCTAAGTGATGATTCTTGAGCCACATGGTCCTTTTGTTATGGCTAGCTGCCAAAAAAGCCTGGAAAGTTAGGGTATTTTTAATAAACATCAGGGTTGTGTGAAACCTATTAATTTCTGCAAGCGTTCATTGGGGACAAAAAATACAATATTATAGGCTAGAGTACATATTCAACAGTAACAGTTTTCATTGGTATTTTGTTATATTTTTGCAGGTCAGCTATTAAAAAGATACTACTCTAATATCTAGAGCCAGCCCTTGACACTGTGAAACCACATACAGAACTGAATAATTACTTTAAAGATATTAGGAAACAAAATAGTTTAAAACATATGTAAGGCCTTACCTATTGTTCACAAAGAATCACTACAAACCTTTGGGTTAAATTTGAAGGTTCATGAGATTTTCCAGAAAATTCTTGAGATTGTTTCATATATTTTTGCCTGCCTACAGATATTGGAGAATTTTTAGCTTATTTTTCCTGGAGTCTGTAGCAGAATGAACACCTAAGGCAAACAGCAAGGTGTTCATTTTCAGGGCTACTTTTTAATCTCCTGTGGTCAGGTGACCAAAAATTAGACAAAGAGTTTTTTAAACGAAATAAACCACAAAAACTAGTGCTGCAAAAGACATGTTATTTTGATTTGTGTCTTGAGATTTTAGAAGCTGCTGTTCTTGGGTCCTTCCTTAGGTTGCCAGCCCTATTCCTCACCTTTTTGAGTTGAGTTGCTCAAAAAGCTTTATAAGGCATATTCTGGTGTTTGTTGTTGTTTGTTTGTTTGTTTCCTTTAAACAAAGAGAGTCACAAAGGCAAATTTTGTTCTTTAGATAAACTAATTTTCCTTTGAGGTTTGGTGCGGCTGTGAAAGACTAGTAAGCACATGAAGGAGTTGTCCTTTCAAGCACCAAACCCTGAGGAAAGCTACAAGCCGTGAAATAACACAGAAGTTCCAAACTAAAGACATGAAAATTCTGTTCTCTCTGAGCTGCTCTCAGAGCAAGATTCAAGGTGAAGCGGAGATATGACTGCTAAGGCCCAATTCTGACAAACTACATTAAAGCAATTTCAGGGCTGCTCTGGCTGTGTGGCGACGTTGCTATATGCTGTTGTGCCACCTAGGGATCATGGCCGTGCAACACCCAGGGGCGTACTTCACCTCAGTCAGGGCCTGGAAAATCAGAGCTGTCTTTGTGTGAGCCTCAGCCACCTTTATTTCAAGGATAGCTAACCAGCAGTCACATTTACCTTTCTTACTCCTGTTCATGCATAACAATAAGAAGGAGAAAAGACTAAGACTGGCCCCAAAATATGTCCTTCTTTTCGGAGACGTGAATAGCTCCTGTTGGGAGCTGCAATCTTGGTGCTCAGGAACAAATGAGAATTCTTCAGGGTTACACTGAAAAAGCACGACTACTTCTCCTCTTCCCTAAAACTTGAAGCTTTGAACATAACATTATTCTGATCTGCCAAATGCAGTTTTAAAATTCTAGGAGCTTCTCTGTCTTCTCTTTTAGACAGAAGAAAAGAAAATAATAGTGCCAAGGGCATAGAAGTTGCAAATGGAAAGAAAGAGAAAACTCATATGGGGAAAGAGAAGAAGACACACAGTGACTGTGGAATGGGGTGAAAAAGAGGACTGAAGGTCACAACAGGAAAATTAAAATAAATAGTCATGCAAAGGATTAAAAGAATGGCAAAGCTACATAGAAGAGCAGGCAGGGCACACAGCCCTGAGAAGGACTGAGAGCATTAAGAGAATCTGGCTGACAACTGAAGGATATTAGGCACTGCTGGAGAAATAAGGGGAACCTGAATCATCTGATAGGTAAGTGGGGGAATACTAAAGAGCCTGAATACCTGTTGGCATGGTCTGGAAGATTCCTGAGATGTGTAAGTCTGGATCTCACCTCAGTGAGGAACGGAGAGATGCAGTCAGCCCTCTGCACGTGCACTGAGCACACTGGTCAGCTTAGAATAACTTGGCCAGGCTAAAGACAGGAACAGATCCAATGTAACCTAGGATTAAAAACCAGTGGATGACTCAGTCTGAAGAGCAAGATATGAGTGTGTTTTATGACATGACTGAAAGTCAGGAAGCAGAGGACTCACTGTCACTACATACATCAGAGGAGCAGGTCAGGACAGACAGGTCTACCAAGCAGCAGAAATGAAGCTTTGGGAGAATCTGATAGCACAGCAGTACGTTGAACAGTGAAGGACAGCTTCTCTCCTAACACTAATACAGCCTAAATTGGGGAAATGCTAAATCAGTGGCCATTTCCTTATTCCTGAGGCTTGCTAAGCCCTTGGTCACTGAAGAGACAGGCTGCAGGGAGACTTGTCCAAGTTTTGCCCAGCTAAAACAGAAGTAGCCAGCCATACGACCGTCTGCTGGTCTGCATTTCAGTGTACGCTCAGGTCTCATACATAAAGGATTCAGCTGCATGGGAGAACAATTTAAAATTTATATTCCAACATTTTAGTTTAATACTTGAATGACACAAATAGGAATGCTTTTAAAACAAAGAATTTCTGTTCCTAAGGAACACAGAGACACCTTTGCTGGACAGTTAATATCTTGTTATGTGCTTCCCTTAAAAACTCTAGTCATAAAGCAGTAACTATGTCTGCAAATAACTTTTAAACTATAAATTATTTAAATGATTTAATTATCAAAAATTAATCAATTCAAACTCAAATAATTTTAGGGAAAGCTACACCAGGAGAAAAGTCAGTGGCTATAAGGTAAAAGATAAGTTCTATAATCACACATGGAAAAATCCATGCTAGTTTTAAAAATGAAGAGGAACCTGACAGATAAAAGAAATAATCAGGCATTATTTTGAAGGTAAAACATATATTTATAAACTAAGTTCCCCTTTCTTCCATTTATAGACTGACAACATACTACGTTAGGTTGATGTAGGTATGTAAGGCAAAACTAAAGACGTTTTCCTGGTTTATACCAGAGCGTGAATCAGGCTTCCATACCATTTAACGATCAGTGCTAGAAGTGTAGCTCGTCACTTGCAGGTGTGTCAATTTCAAACCAATGAGAAGCATTCGCATTAAGATTTTTGTGTGGCTAAGCATACAAGGCTTAGCATCTTTGCTAAGACCATATGAGCTCTGGCAATATTTCTTGGAAATTGACTTTGTAAATAGGTATTGTGATCCAGCTGGCAACACATGTACTAGATTTACTCTCTAGAATACTTCCTTTTGGTCTGGTTATTTTTTTTCTTTGTGGAAACTATAGAGAAGTTTTTTTGGCACAACAGAAAAATTCTTCATGCCCCTTGCTAAGAGATGCTGTTACCATGAAGGTCAATATGAGTGGAACAAGCAGGGCAAGAACTGCATTGCTGATTGTACATGAGCAGCAGGGGAATGAATGTTACTATTATATCTGTAGCACATGTAGGAGGGTGGGGAGACTGGGGAAGGCAAAACTGGGACCAGTGGGACATAAAATATACAGGACATTAAATGAAAATGCCACATCACTGCAACATGGTATGTCTACTGATATATACTTTATTTTGATGATCGATTACATTTATAATCAACAAGGTAGCTAAGTTTGGGCATTGTCTTCAGAGCTTTTTCTAACATTAATAAAAAAGCTAATAGTAAGCACATTGTTTAAACACAAAAATAAGAAAACTGACAATAAATATGTATTATAAGTTAGAATTTCTAGGAAATCTATAAGAATGTGAAAAATCAAAGAATATTCATTCAGAAAGATTAGGGAGATTAGGGATACGAGAAAGAATTCAAGGAAATTTAGCCGCTCTCCCCCACCCCCCAAAAAAAAGGCTTATAGGTATTATATTTGCCCCTGAGTGGTTTGAAATGTTACAGCTAATAAAAATAATGCAGAAGAGCAGATATGTCAAATAGGTGATTTCATATCTGAGAATATGATGGATGACATAATAATACCAGAGGATATATATGAACTACTTTATTTTCCAACAGCCACTGTATTCTGATCTCTTAAAAGAACTAATCCTTTATCGTTTGCACCCTGGAATTCCAGATGAGCTGCCCAATGAATGCATTGAGCTTGATGACCAGGTTATGCTGTCTGATTCTAGTTCCTCAGTGAAAAGTACCCAAGACGAAATAGAAATCACTAAACAAAGAGAAGAAGCTAAAGCTTTTATGACTGCAGTTCACTGCAGTCTTGCTGAATCTGGAACTGTAAGGGACATTGGTTCAGTCATCTCAGACCTGAATATCCCCAAAGTTGTGTATGACCATAGGCTTTTCTTAAATTTCCCTTAATATACTCTCCCTATGTTCATCAAGTTTTTGCTGACTAAACTGGCTTCTGTTCATTATGTCACATCATCAGAACATTTCAAAAAAGTAAAACTGAATTGTGACAGCATCGCCTTTGCAATACATCTGTTTTTTACTTCTGCTGCATTTGTTTGCAGCAGAAGTAAAAGTGCCATGAGTGACTGAACCTTTCTTAAATGCTTTCAGTAGTGGCCTTATATTCTGAATGACAAACATGAATTCAGAAAAGAACAAATAAAATGTTCTGAACACATAAACCAGTCAACACGGAAGTTGGCTGAACACAGATGGACTGAAGCCATTATTCACCTTAACTAAATCCATCACATTTCTACTGAAATTTCCTAGGTAGAGAAAATCATATGGGGAAATTGTCTCCAATAGTAGGTCATCTAATGAAGTCCACAAGCGATTCCCTTAATCATCAGAAAATGAAAACCTGAGAGAGGAGATGACAACATATTTAATAAAGCAGAAGCATCACTTGCATGTTCCCTTGGCCTGGCACAACACACTGTAAGCAACCCAACAGCAGCGCCAACTGCTGCATCTTAGTGTCTGTGAACAATGCTCACACAAGAACCACTGCAGACATAAAAGAGGAATGCATGCAAGTAAAAAAGATGCTTTATCTGTTACTTCTGCTTGTAAACATCTCAGTGAATATTTCTTCAGCTTCAGTTTCTACACAAGGATGAGGAGCAAATATTCTGTCCCTTATTGGATCCAAAGGCACTGAATAACCTTACACCTGAAATTCTAAGACCTGGACAAGTGCTGATGAGACTTTCTTCAAACATGAGCACATAACAAGGAAAGTGTGAAGAACAATCCTAGTCAAGCAGTTGCCAAAGTTAAAAGAAAGGTTTTACAGTGAACTTTTTTTTTCTGACTTTGCTCTGAAGTTATGTCCAGTTTGTTGGAGCTGGTGGAGAAATACTGGCCATACTACATAGGACCTTTCATATGAAAATAGATTTAATTCTATGGCACATTTTGATTCCTACAGCAATACTTTCCAAAACTCATGAAAATTGTTAATGTATAAAAGATGTAGATTATGAGCTGACCAATCTGTACAGTGGATCTGTGTAGATACTTTCAGACCACTATACAAGGATGTAACACAAATAATAGGGAGAAAAAAAAAAAAAAAAAAAAATATCATCAGAAATGTGTGGCACAACTTGGCAACTACAAGCAACAGATGTTTTGGAGGTTTACTTCTATGTTGATGGGTTTTGTTGTCTTTTTTTTTTTTTTTTTTTTTTTTTCAGAAGACACCCATGCATTTTTGTAACCAACTGCTTTTCCAACTTTACTGACTTGGCTCTTTTTCCACAGCTTTTGTGACTGAACATTATCCTAAAACCATCTGAACTATCACTGGCAGGACTTCTGATTTGAAAAGGATGAATGACACATCCACCTGTGACAATGCTGTAATTTAAACCTACTTGGTCTAAACATAAAATATTTGAAAATGAAGACCCAGCACAAAGAAAGAAAATCAGCAATGTCACTGTTTGAAACAAAGAGAAAACATTTATTGAAGTGAGATTATGAAGAAAATAAATCCTTCCTGATGCTCCATATTACTGAAGAGTTTGCATGAAAGGAAAATAGTGGTTGATGGGTTATTTATAAAAAGCAACATGGATTAGTTTATTAAGGTGGACACAAGTGAGCAACATGTATATCTGCATAAAGGGGAAACAATATTCTAAGAACAATCCTGTTGACAAAAGAAATAAGAAGGTATGATCAAAAAGGGCTGACTGTAAAGGATATCGAAATTAATTGGATAGCTTGTTGAATGCAGGCACTCGTAATGATAATGCAGCAAGAAAGCAAAGGAAATTTGGGGAGATAAGGTGTTGCCTCACTTCAGTATGTGACAAACAGCAGCATGACTGTTGTTGGAATATTACACCTGTTTCCGATGTCCATGAGTTGTAAAGCATGAAGATTGCTGATAAACTGGAGACAACTCAGAGAAGCACTACCATCATGTAACTTCTATAACAGAAAAACATCTTATTCTGTGAGTCTCAAATGCTCAAAAAAAAAAAAAAAAAAAAAAAAAGTTGGACAGAGAGAGATGGAAAGAAGAGGTTTAAGAGGTTACAAGGCATGTGACTTAAAATTAAATTTTGAGTCACTGTAACAACGTAGCAAAGAATGTGGTGGATTTTTAATCACTGTATATTTTCAGTTAGGACAGGATGCATTTTAAAAATATCTGACTTGGGTCAAACAAGAATTATGCTAGGGAAGTCTTATGTCCTCTCTTATACAGTCAGGCATCAATGATCCATTCTTATGCTATAATTTATGAATTTTCCAAATTACAACAAATTGGTTTCTTAAATTCTTCAAGAGCAATTATGCAGCTATGTGAACCTTATCTACTGAATTAAAATGCAAAATATTTATGCATTTAATGACCTTTCAACTGAGAAACATTCAATGCCATTTTTATGAAAAGAAAACAAATGATAATTTACATACCAGTGGTAAAAGCACTTTGAAATCCTCCAGCTACTGCTGTCTACCAAATGATTTACTGACTGAACAGGATTGATAATTTATTTCATAAAGACATCAAGAAAAGATTGTCAAAAGAAGATCAGTGTAATTTGTTTATTACAAGAGTACAGACAGAGACCTACTTGGAAAATATGGCACTAGAGTTAAATCTTTATGGGTAAGATAAAGATTAATGGAAATGAAAGATAAAGAGTAATAAAAGCAATTACACGGCAGACAGACTATAAGAAGTAGTTTTACTAATTTGAGTAAGAAAATATTATTTGAATGCTATCAGTTTTAGCCACTTTTTTTGTGTTAGTTTACATTTTAAAATATAGCTAGTCTGCTTCTTTGCTCCCACACAGGTTTTTTATTTCCCTGGTTTTGAGTAAAATCTCAAGATGAACACTTATACAAACATTGGGCGATTCTTCAGAAAAGTGCAGACTGGATATACCATGGTGGTGTTCTTTGGAATTAGTCTCAACAACAAGACATTTGGGAAAAATTGGGAAAAACAATCAAATGAGAGCCATTCTGAAGACATGGGAATGTATTGTTCGGCTTTTCTTGGAACAGTTACTGAGATAAAAAAGCTGCAATGGGCTTTTCAATTGCTATCTCAATTCTCAGCACTTAGCACTTGATATTCATTATTTCCAGTTAAAACTGATGATGAATTTAAACATGAGAGAAAATGACCGTGGCTGGCTTAACAGTTACCATACACCAGCCCATCTACAGAACTGGTGAGCATTAAATCGGCAGAAAGAGTGGGATGGTTCAGTTTAGCTGAGCCTGTGAAAAAAAGAATCCAATCAAAGTCTTTCACCTGTGCCACACCACGATATCCGCAGGTATCCACCAAGGCCTAGCTCTATTAAGGTAATTTACTAAAATGCATTATGACGTGACTAGTTAACATATACTTTTTGGTATAGTAAATATAATTGTACTAAAGGCATTGCCTGCAAGGGAATCACAAAGACTCTGCAAATATGCAGCTGCTACAACTGCAGAGCTGCTATTAAATGTGGATAAAAAAGAAAGAAATAAGAAAGTTTTAAAATACAAAAAACATTACATAACGAAGAATTTACAGAGTGGAATATGAGCCCACAGGCCATCCTCCTCCTCCAGACCATGGTTAGCTCTCCAGAGGTAGCTCCACCATCCGGCAGAGCTGTGTGGCCCTTTCTGCCTTCCCCACCCTTCCAATCAGGGCTGGTGTTTTTGGATGGACGTTTAAGCTATGGGACGTTGCAAGGAGGCTAAGACTTCACAGAAAACAGGTAACAGGATAAGGAACCTTCCTAGCTTGCATGGTCCTTCTGGTGCCGACCAACCCGTGTACTAACACCTGCACTAACAGGCCTGAGGTGGCACTCACTCACTCTGTAGCGGTTCATATCATGAATGCTGCTGTGAGAAATAGCACTTACAAATTCACTAAACACATGCCAGGAGGCAAGTTCAGATGAGCAACATGTAGTGGTAATGGTTAAGAACAACACTTTTATTCCTACAAAAAAACATGGTGACTTTCAAAACAAAACAGAATCTCAACAGCTTCATCTCTTCAAACCCATCAAATTTAAGCTACTGTATATTTTTTCCTAGGTCTTGTTGACTGCTAACAGGCCTGGTTTATGCTTCTTGTATTCACCCCACCTTTTAAATCCTTTCATTGCCTGTCCTTTCCTATATCAAATATAAGCTTTGCATTTGTATATTCAATGCTATCATGGCCTACCTCCCCCTTCATCATTTTTCTGTCATTATGAAGAAATTAATGCCAATTTTATTAGACTTATGTAGTTCATCTGCTTCTTTTTCATACAAGTTTCTTTGTGCTTTCCTCCATGCTGTCCTTCCTGTTGGAGAAGTTCTCTCTAAACAACCATAAGAACAATTAATTTTCTTCATCAAATCCCACCTTATGTCTTCTTTCCCATGGCGTATACACAGAAACAAGGTTGGGCTGATGCTGTGTTGCAAACTGTGCCTTCCTGGCTGATCAATACAGGCTCATTGTTTCCCTCATCTGTCCGTAGCCATCTGCTGTCTTTTGTCTCACACTTTTGAGCTCTTCAGGGCAGGAATTATCTATTTGCCCTATATTTCTGTGTGGCATATTATTATAACCATAGTCCAGGATTAAGGCTGCTAGATATCAGGAGAGTACAAACAAATAACAATTATGACAAAATTTGCTTTATGTCATTTTACAGATAATTTTTTTGCAATTTAAGGCCTAGAAATAGGATGTGGTTAAGGAACAAAACCCCTCAATTTCACTGTTTGTTATTATTTTTTTTTTTAGTGCTTCTGAAAAAGGTTTAGAATAGCAGTGGAGGGGAATATTAATTCAAGCCTTTTAAATTAGCGCTGGATCAGGCTCAGCAGGTCTGACAGCCTGTCTCCACCGTGACTCCTACTAAAGGCAGTGAAAAGACTCTCCTGGGAAATGAATCAGGCCCTATGGGGCCCAAGAAGCAGCGTGCAGGAGGAGCTCTGCTACTGCCTAGTGAGGCTGCTGGCTGCGATGGAGGACCACATATTGACATTTTTATCATCATCTCTAATTTGAATATGCCATACCTCCGTGTTTATTTAGTTAAGGTGAACACCAAGAAAAGTTTAAGGTCGTTACACTATAGAGGGGTGTAGCAAATGAAAACGCAACATTATTTCCACAGAAACCCTAACTCGGGGAGGTTACTGCGAGCCACCAACGCCACCAGGCAAACATTGCAAAATGGATATCTATGTGCAAGAGCCCCAAATTCCCGATCCCGACGAGAATGCCCATTCCAGCGTCCTATCTGCGGCTACACGCTCACTTCCAGGCTACGGGGGCGATTTAATCCCGCGCCGAGCCCTGGAAGTGGGAGAATTTGCCAGCATTTTGCCAGCCGCCTTCCAGCAGCCGAGTACCTGACTCAGCTCCCGAACTGGAGCCACAGCATCGAATTTCCCAACCCACTTCAGCTGAACGCCTGCCAAGATAGGTGAAAGACCTTATAAATATGTAAAGCAGGAAGTTCGAATTACACAGGGATGTAAATTTCCAGTGATTGATGCCCTTTAAAAAAAAATAAAAAATAAATAATAATAATAATGAAATCCTCGAGAAAGTCCGGCGCCGGGGAAGGTGGTCCCCGGCCCTGGTGCCTGGTGGTGCCGCCCGGAGTTTTGGGGCCGCATTGTACTTTTTCGTGCCGATTTTTATTTTGGATTTTCTACCACTTCCTGGAGGCCAGGGGGAGGCACGGTGGGAGGAACCAAAAAACTCGGTGCCACAGCCATTTTGTTTGTGGGCAGCATGGTAGAATTCTGTCAGTCAGTCCGAGGAGGGGTTTTTAAAACGGCATTTATGGAAAAACTATCCCCGCCGTGACGGGCGTACCCGGTGAATTTAGCGTTAATTTAGCTCTGGCGGAAGGTAGGTGGTTCTAGCGCGGAAGGAAAGCGAGGATTTCGCTGGGAATTCAAGCCTCCCGCTTCCCAGCCTTTGCTTCGGGCATGACTGGGGCTTTTCCAGCCGCCTGGGGGGGGCTGAGGTGCGGCGGGGCCGGGGGCTGGCCCCGGGGTGCCCCCGCCGCCGGGCCCGGCCGAGGGATGCGCTCCCGGGCACCAAGTTGCTGCGGGGCTGCCGGCGGGGTGGGGCGGCACGGAGGGAGGGAGAAAGGCGAAGTCTGGGCGTTATTTGCTCCAGCTGCCTCTATTTATTCGTTCTGGGGAGGCGGCTGCTGGCGTTGGGAAAGAAGAAGGAAAAAAAAAAAAAAAAAAAGAAAAAAGGTGGAGGCGGGGGTGGGCTGCGTAGTTTTGCAGTGTCACCGAAAACCAGCGCTAGACTTTGGTCCTGGGTGGCTGGAAGGCGGCTGGAAAATGGCACGCCGCGTTTTTCCAGGCGGTGGCGGTGAAGATGCTGGGGGGGAGGAAACCAGGGAGCCGGGGGCGACCGTGGCAAAGTTGTGACCCCGGTGGCTCCCCCCCGGCATCGCCCGCAGAGCCCGGGGAAGCCGCCGCCTTCCTCGCCCTCCAGCCAGGCGGGGGCGGGGGGAGGGACCGGGGAGGGGGGGGGGGGAGAGAAAGTCTGACTTTTTTTTTTTTTTTTTTTTTTTTTTTGCATTTGCGAAATATTTTAAGGATGTTCGGGGAGCCCTTTGCGGCATGGAGGTGGCTGGCGGTGGGAGAGCGAGTATGCGGTCCATATTGTTCCAGGCGCTCTGCAAGGGCTGCCTTCTCCCAAGGTAAGTTTGGGCTTTTAACCGAAAATATTTGTGGGGTTTTATTATTTTTCCCCCCCGTGTGTTCGTGCTGTGGAGGGTTTGCCTTGTGCTGGCGAACAAAACAGAGCCTTGTATTTTTCTTAGCTTTGATCTCGTGTGTATTCCACCCAGCGATGTCTCCTTAATAGCGACAATTGCTAAAGTCAGTTTTGCTTCCTCTTTAAAATTGGCACGCCGAGCTTACCAACGATTTAAGTTCGATTTCAGGGTGGAAGAACTCGGGTATTTTTGTTATTTTTTTTTTTGAGATGGACTTGGCTTTTCCTTCTGGCTTTTCATCTGGGGGGTGGTTTCCTTACCGAGTCACAAACGTAGCCCTGGCCGAGTGTTTTCCCGTCTTTAGCAATACAATGCAGCCCCGAGCCACACGGCAGCACAGCACATTATGTCGCTGCTCGGCGGCGGTGGCCGTGGTGAAAAAGAGTTTAAAAATGCCATTTGCGATGGCTCTTGATGGATTACTTTGGTCTAAACTACGGGGGGAAACTGCCCTTGGCATGGCGGAGGTGGGGATTGACATCGCAGGGTTTAGATGAAGTTATGGCTGTTAGTAAACCGTGACCTTTTTATTTACAAATTAGCGCTGTTACGGCAATTAGCTCCGAGCATTAGTTATATAAAAGCTCTCGTTTCGCCGCTCCCCGTTCGGATGGCTGGCGGGGGGGGGGGGGCGTTTTATTTCTGTGCCTCTTTTCCTTCTAAGAAAGGTACATTTGGGAGACATTTTGTAATTTGGGGCATTTTTCTCGGCGCATTTTCCCTCGCACGGGGAGGGGGGGTCGGGAGGTTTTGATTTTTTTTTTGGGGGGGGGGGGTGGGGGGAGCCCCTTTTTGTGTTGCGCCGAGCTGCGGCGGCGGCGCTGTGGCGCTCCCGCACGTTCCGGGCCCTGGCGGACAAGGAGGGGGGGGGAACGGGGACCCAGGGGGATTTGGGGGGTATCCGGGGGGGTTTGGGGGCAGGTGGGGTGCCGGCAGCCCCATTACATCCCCGCCCCGGAGGTGCCCGGAGGGGGAACGGCGGCCCGCAGCGGGCACGACCTCACCCTGCTGCTGCTTTGTGGAATGGAGCTGGTTTTATTCTTTCCCTTTTTTTTAATCTCCATCCACCTAAAGATTTTTTTTTTTTTTTTGGTAATGGGATTCTCGGCCCCACCCCCTTCCCCGAGTGATTTTGCGGTGGCCGCGGAGGAGCTGTGTGTAGCCGTGCAATATGGAAGGCAGCGCTCGGCTCATTGTGCGGCTCGCCCATTGTCTGCCGGGGGCCGGCCCCACCGCGGCCCCCGGCCCTGGGAGCTGGGGCTGGGAGGGGGCTGTGGGGGACGGGGAGATGTGACCCCATTTCTGCAGGGTGGAGGTGGGATTCACCCGGAGTGGGTGGGTTTCTTCTTCCCTGCTCTAAGTGGAGCATGAGTTTACATAGACCTACATATATATACATATACATATATATATATAATTATTCTGCCTTCTTTCTCTTTTGTTACAATCTACCCCTCACCTCAGTTCCCAGTGTAAATGTTTCGGAAGGCGCTCTGCTAACAGCCATGTTCGGTGGTTAAGAAAACAGGAGTGATTAATGTTGGAAGAAGATGGGTGGGAAGACATAGGCAAGCCTGTGAGCACAGCCTGCATTAAAAAAACTCAACAGGTTCAGGGAAAAAAAAAATAACATTAAATTCACCACGCTTTTAAGGCATCCTTGTGGCTATTATTATGGACTAATGTGAAGCTAATAATTTTACAAACCTTTGCATCTTACACCTTAATATGTTTATTGCTTTTAAAGAATAAATTTGACAAGTATTTTACTGTTTGAAAACCATCTTTGCAGTTCTCTTGTGCATTTTCATCTTTAAAAATGCATTTGGCCTCTTTTTAAAGAAAGTTTGCTGATTAAGTTATTTAGTTTAATGCAAAGTGATGTGCAGCTTCAGGTAATGGTCTCTCTCCTTTCCTGTAATGGTCTCCCTCCTTCTCTCTCTCAAAAAAAAAAAAAAAAAAAGTGAGGTAAAATTTAATTCTATCCTAGGTAAATATGTTTTGTAACCTTCCTTCAGTAAGAGGAATTTATCTTCAAGACAGCAGTTGTCTTCCAGGATCTCTTTTCTCTGTCAGACAAGATCTGCTTTTATCAAGTCCTGGCTGCAACATGGAGCCCTGCTGGCCCATGAAGGTTCATTATGAACATTACATCTTCAAGTCCCTCATACTTTTTCCTAGATCCAAGAGTTGTACCAAGCTATGGGCCTTCTGCGAAGAATTTTGGACATTTTCCATCTCTGAAACCAGGTTGCCAGATCACAAGGTTGGCACTTGAGGTTACACCAGTAGCAGTAAAGCCACTTCTTGAATCTATTACAGTAACGATAAATCTTGGAGAACCTCTGGGTCATTCAGATTTAAGTAATTCTTACACGACTTTCCTTTTCTTCTTTACATCATGTAGAGCAGTGTTCAGTTTGCTCATTCATTGATAACAATATTGAACAAATGATAAACTTCTGAAGGCCATTTCATGTTTCTGCTCTTCTTGCTATCCTGGACTATGGAAGTGGTGACTTCTTGTGACTGCAGTGTGTGCATGCAGGCCACAAACAAACTGATTGCTAGTGATCATGCTGCTGAGAGGCAGCTTCTAGCTCTGGTCAGCAAAAATATGAATTCTGAGTAGAAATCCGCTATTTTCTCCTCTTTGGGCAGGGCTATTATTTATCATTGGTTGTGGTTTTGCAGCTTTGCTGCATCTTATGAAAGCATCTACTCTCGCTCTTACCAAGAAGTTACAAGGTAAGAGGAATGAAGTGCTGATATTTTGCAACTTAGTGGTTTCCTCACTTCTCTCCTGCTTCTTTTTTGAGCCATTGTTGAACAAGAAACAGTTTCCAGCAGACGTGTTGCCAACAAGGAATAAGAATTGATTAAGATTTAGTGTTCTCTCAAAGCTAAGTCACAACTAATTTACTTCCTGCATCTTCTGCAGAAATGTCTGGAAGACACATTACTGAGGAGTGGCTTTGCCTCAACTGCACGTCTCCCAGCCGCACTCCTGAAATGTCTGTGCCTGTCCAAAACACAAGAGGTTGTAGCTTTTGTTGGTTTTGTTCGTTTGTTTGTTTTGGAGGGGGTCTTAATTTTGTTCCCTATGTACCATTCCAGTTCTCAGATAGCAAAACTAATATGTTTTTCTCCTAATACACTTTCCCTTTTACCTAGAAACTTTGTGTAGGCTCTATATACTTTTTCAGGATATGTGGCTCTCCTGGCTTAAAACTAATTGAAATATAGCATCTTATCATAAACTAAATAATACTTTTAAGATGTTAACCCATCCTGACCCTTCAGCTGGACCTGTGATTGATCAATATATGTTCTGCTTGCCTTCATGACAATATTACTAGTATTATATACTCAAGTAGGAGACAGAAGGTAACGCTGGCTGGCTGTAGAGGTGCCGGGTGTATGTTACAGACCCCAAGCAGATCTAACCAGCTTCCAGAGTTAGCCAATAATGATGTGAAGACAGCTCCCCAGATGTGTGCTAGTGGTATAAGAGAACATCATCTGGGACTCAGTTCAAATCACAGCTGTACCTCCTGATGTATTCACTCCATATATAATTGTTCCCTCTTTTCCTACATGTGGTAACACACCTTGATGGCTTTGACTCCTGGCTGTTCCCTTTTGAGGGTTCTAAACTATTGGTTGATTCTTTGATTCAACACTCAACAAGGTTTAGGGAAGTGGGATAAAAAGGTTTCTCTATTTTATAAACCCATCTGACATAGTCTTGTTTCTCACCTTTCTTGTTATCTGTAGTACTCCACATCATACATGTCAGCATCAAATCATAGTAATGAATACTTTTTAAAAAATATATATATATCTTTAAGGGTAACCTGTTTCCCAGCTGTGAACAAAGTCTGTCTGTCTTGCTCCAGACTCTCGTTCTTCCATGCCTCTTGCAGACTGCAACTTGTATGGCTCTTCAGTGTTATGCATCAGAGGAAGCTGCATCCAGAGGTTAAAGCATCCTTCCAACTAGCATTCTTCATATTTTTCCTCTTTTATCAAATGGCTCAAGAAGGTAATTCATGTTATAATAGAGGTCCAAATCCTTGAGACAATCTAGGATTGTAAGTGCTTTAGTAAATACACGTGGGTGGGGAAAAAATAAATCAGTGCTTTGAAACAATTTCTCTGATTTGCTGTTGTTCACAACAAAGCAAACTTGTGTGCTTTTGACACATACAACCATTGGTTTCAGCCCCCCAGGGCTTCTTTAGATTCTTAAGTCATGTTTCCAGTATATCATATTACCACAGGCCCTGGCAGCAAGATAATATATTGGTACTATATGTTTCCTTAATAGGATGTTCATAAGTTTTTCTACTGATAATAGCTAGAGCCTAAAATTGGTGTGCAAAATTTGACCCCTAAAGTGGGCACTGAAGTAATTAAAAATTACATACGTTTCCTAAAAATGACTCTTTTTACCTACCTTAAATATTTCCCCTGTAAACAACAGAGAGAGAAAACGGAACTGCTAAATATTTTGTGAGTGCTAATCCTCGCTGGATGTGCAGGAAATTGAGATACTGCTTCAGAGATCCCAGATGGTAAATGGATGGTTGCTCAGAGGCATACAATACCATACAACAGGAAACAAAATGTAGGAAAAACCAGGAATAGTGAACAGAACCAAGGACTTGTTGCTCCCAGAGCAGTCCTCTTTGTGTCAGGTTCCATTTTGCTTTTTCTCTGGGAACAAACATATGGCTAGATGTCAGAGTAACAAACCCGTGAGATGGTGTTAACTCATGCTTCAGTGGATTAACAGTAAGTTACGCTTCTGAGTAAATTGGAATCAATGTATCATAAACGTTTAACGTAGAACTTGCTTTACCTGACTTTAGATGGGGAGTGGAGTGTTAAATCTGTAACCATAACTGCTGAAAAGAAACAGGTTGAAGATTCTTAAAAATAATAACACAAATATTTTGTGTCTATTTGGAGGTGAAGAATGGTTTAAACTTAGCTAATTATCCTGACCAGATCATCACCTGCCTAGTATGACTAGCTCAGGTGTGAATATCCATACTTAATCGGATAAATTCCACACCCTAATGTTTGTTTTCACCTTGACATGTGTGTGATGTAGGTAATGAAAAGTTAGTTCTTAATCCTCTCTCCTATTCAGAGCTTTAAGAAACTTGCTAAATACAAGCAAGATCTCTTTGACCTTAAGAGGTATATGCAGCTTGAATGTTCACTAACACAAATAAGGAGGAGGTCTTCATGTTTATTCAAACAGGATGAAAAATAGGTGACGCAACTCTGGGCCTTTCAGCACTATAGGCATCCCTTAGGTCTTATATTTGCTTATTAGGAATCTTGGTGCTGCTGATACAGCGTGGTAACTAAAAGAATAATTTTGTCAGAGTCCTTTCACCTGGCAGCTTTTCATCTTCTGTAATGCCAGGCCTAGACAGAGTATACATCTTTAGCCTGATGTATTGGTTCAGGAAGTTTTTTCTTGAAGAAAAATTAAAATTTAATTTCAAAATGTTACAATACAGAGCAATTGTGTTATTTCTGATGGTCTTAAATGGATCCATACAAGGCAGAATACCTTGATGAAATTCACCACTGATTGTGGCATTTTCTTTGAATTGTGAATATGCAATCAGCTTTTTTTTGACAGAGAGGAAAACTCTTTATATCTGACTCCACATGCACATATTCTGGACCATATCCATTTACAAGCACTCAAAGAATGAGAATTCCACAAAAACGTGTTCTAATTTCTGTTGTCATCTCTGAATCAATTTCCCAGCTAAAAATCTGCTGTCGCAGCAGGTTAGAAATTCTAGGCAAGGATACTTTCAGATGAGCTACTTTAATGTGAGAAACTGTCTTCCATCCTGTCTTCTACGTTCTTTGATATTTTTCAAATTTTACTGTTACATTATTTTAATTAGGCTATGTACTTCTGTGCTAACAGCCTTCTTGAGTTGCTTACAAATTAGATGAAGTTGTGCAAACTTGGCATCTGTGACCAGTAGCTGGCTTGTGCACAGGCCCCTGTGTTAGTGACAGTGGTGTCTGTCTCCTCTTGGAAGGTGAGAGTGCCAGACAACTGTAAAACAAGCACGTTATTTAAGAGAACCAAGTATCTGTATTGGAGTGAGGGAGAGAGCCTTAACTAGTACTCTAAATAATTTGAGAAGACCACTTTGCACTTGTTTGTGTTTCTCAGGATGCCCTTACACTGGACTTGAGGATCTCACCTGAAATATATATGGTGTCCTGGTCTATTTTGAAGACTACTTCAGTATCTAAAAGGGGGTAGACTTAGTCTGGATATTAGGAAGAAATTCTTCACTCAGAGGGTGGTGAGGCACTAGCACAGGTTGCCCAGAGAAGCTGTGGATGCTGGAGGTGTTCGAGGCCAGGTTGGATGGGGCTTTGAGCCCTGGTCTAGTGGCAGGTATCTCTGCCCATGGCAGGGGGGATGGAACCAGATGGTCTTTAAGATCTCTTCCAAGCCAAGCCGTTCTGTGACCTCTAATCTACACAGGGTGACCAACCCCTTAGCCCATATCGAGTCAGCTTTAGTTTTCTGAGCCCACACATAGAGGCACAGAGAAAATAATCTACTTTTTTCTTTCTTCTCAGGGCAACTTATCCTTCTCAACTGAAACACTTTCCCTGTCAACAACTGCCAAACTCCCACAAGTGTTTTGCATTCTCTAGATGTTTAAAGACCTCTAGGAATGTATCTTCAGGTTAACCCTATCAATTTACTATTTTTATGCCTCTGACAGAATCATTTATGTACACACATTCAGATATAATATCACAAAACAGTCTTGTCAATTGGTTTTGTATTCAGCTCTAGCCTCCTCTGCTGGATATGTATGTTCAAACTCAGTTCATTGTTTTCCACTAATAGAGTAGTATTAATTTGAGCCTTCTGAAGTGTGTATACAAATGCTTGCATATAAATATGGTCTTGATTAGTTTGTATCCCAAAGACAAACAGTATCTCTGTAGTGTTCTCTCTTATGCTTAATTTAGAAGTATAAATCAAAATACAGTGTGTAACGTAAAGGAATCTGTATCTGAGGTTGAAATAATTAGTGTTCTCATAAGCTAATAAAAATCCAGAAGTACCATAAAAATCTTCAAATTGAAGACTGAGGAGACAAAAGCTAATCAAAGTAACTAACCATTAAAAACAACTAAAAAAAAAAACCCACCTTGTACTTCAGGATCCTATGTCTATACATGAAACATCCCTCAGTTTACAGACTTTTTAAATGTTAGTCTTGCAGTTCCAGACTTTCAGAATCCAGAAGATGAGATGTGTGTTCATTTTTTTTTCTTTATTTGGAGAAATGTATTGGTTCTAAGTATGGTATAGACTATTTTAGATGCTTGGTTACATCTATGTGACTTTAATACATTCCTACTATATTTTCAGTAACTCTCCTACAAACTCCACTAGCCACTAGTATTTAAGTGTAACAGCCCAGAATTTCACAAGCTGCTGTTTGAAAGGAACAGCACAATCCTATTCCTTTGATCTGGAATTTGAGTTTAGTCATACTGGAGGTGGGTAGGTAGGGGCACTGACATTTAAAAACAAACAAAACTAACCAAACAAAAAAGCTTGGATTTGCCACTAAGTTCCACCCCACTGCCCCTCCCCTTTAAAGGTGTATATTGGGAAATAACCTCTTCATTCCAAGAGGCAAGTATACTTTTCTGCCTCCCAAAAATCTGAAATCCAGCTAATTCCTATCTAGGTATAAACCAGTGATCTCACAAATTGCCTGAGGCAAGTGGATACGAAGCTTTCATTCTGAACCAGGAATTGCAATTTAAAGCATTTGACGTGACAGAGTAGGCATTGGCTATAACTCTGCCTTATTTCACATCAGCGATATAATTCCGAATGTTTGCAAGGACCTGATCGTTCTGTCCAGAAGCTCTGAAGCACTTGAAACAACAGACTGACTTGCAAGAAAGGGTTGCTATCCTAGGAGAGTAAGGTAGTAAAGTAAATGTTTTATTTTAAAAACAAAATGTAAGAAGTTAAAATCACTGAAAATCGTGGATTGAATTTGCTGTAAAGTTGCAAATACATGCACAGGGCCATGCAATTAACAGTTACAGCAGTAAACTTTCTCCAGCTATGCAATGAACGTGGCTTGGCCCCAGTACACTCTTTTTATCCCTTTATCCCAAGTCAGTGTGTGGACACTGTGGCAGCCTAAGGTTTCTGTAGTGATGTGGGGGCTTTTTCTTTTTAACTTAATGGTCAGGTGACAGATTAAAGGCAGAGTCCATTGCTGTCCCTACCATTAAACCTCAGTGTTACCATAATTTTTATATTTGCTCTACCTTTTTAGCCCTTCACCTTATCCTATGTGGAATATCAAAGTAACCTATACTTAGCTCTTTGATTAATGAATTAGCAGTTGTGTTAGGTAGAGAAGGTGGGTTTGGTTTATTTTTTTTTTTTAATTTGGTGGTCTTAATATCTTTTATTATTATTTTTGGTGAGCCCAATCCTCCGCATTTCCAGCAAATATTTTTGCCCTTCTACTGGAAATGCACAATCATGTGATGAACTTGGTAACTGTGTGTTATAAACCAGTATTCTCAGAAGTTCATAGCTGAGAAAAGTGTGGATGGCCTGTGTGCCAAGTTCAAATTTCAGTTACCGTGGCTCTTTTTAACTAGTATTTAATTATCAGAGTAATTAGCATGACACAAGAATGAATAGTGATTTTTAATATTATTACTGATTTGTATTTCAGAATCAAAAATGTTTGGGATAAAATTGCTGTTTTGTTGTTGTTCTTAAGTTCTGAAACTTAGAGTTGTACGGAAATGTACACATCTCTTGCCTGATGGCAGCACCCAAGGTACCTGCTTAACTGGAGGGGTAGCACAGGAGCTTCTCCTTGGGTGCATCTGTAGAAACCCAATAATGAGGTAACAATGTATTGTAAATGCCCAAAAGACTAAAGAAGTTTAAGGGCTACATAGATAGTGCCTTTTAATTAGGAGCTTCTCAAAAAGTCCTAAAGGAGCCTGGAAGTGCTGTTTTCTACAAGTTCAGCCTAGGATCCCACTAGTCCAGGTCCTGTAAGTTTCAGTGAATGTCATACGGGCAGCCAAATACAAGAGATTAGAGCAGTTTTTTACATTCATAATAAACTATTTAATTTTGGAACTTGGTTACTTTTTAAAATTAATTGCTTTACTGTCATTTGCTAGTGGAATAGGAAAAATTGAAAGGAAAAATAAATTGCAGTTGTTCTGGAGGAACAAAAGGAGGAGCAAAAAGTCTGCAAACGCACTAAAGACTTACATCTTCTAAACTAGTAGTATTTTAATGCTGTTTATAAACACAATATTTCAATTAATACTATAAATTCAATTATACTATTGAAATTAAGTGCTTATGCTGGGTGCTAAGGAGAAAAAAAAGGACCAGTGTCAACATCTGATGTGTTAATTTGATGATCTGGTTACTAATTTTTATATTCAGCATTGGACTTATTAGTACTCAAGGAAGGGGAAAGTACTCATTCAATTTAGATGAGAATTGTAGATAATTATAAAAGTCTTTAAAAAATTCAGCTTAGATTCGGTAAAGAGAGAAACTGTTAGGCGAATAAAGTAGAGCATCGGGCAATTCACAGTAGGAATTGTGTATTTCATATAAGTTGCATAATAAAGTTTGTAAACTACTGCATTGCTATTCTTAGAAAATCACATATATGATCACTAGAAAAGAAAATGAATTTAAAGAATAGATATTTTCCAAATCATAGAATAGAGCATAAAGTCAGACATTTCAGGATTTTTTGTTCCCCTCCTTTTTAAAAAAAAAAAAAATAATAACTTCACTGAAGAGTTACATTTTACAACTTTGTCGTATTACTAAATTCTTAGATACTATTTTGTGGAATATTTGCTGAAAAAGATGACTAGAGCATGAATTCAAGGTGTATTTGTGTTTTGGAGGGAGTATATATTATGGAATTGAAGAATAAAGGAGAAACTCCAAATATCTTACAGCACTTAGAGTTTAAGATAACTATTCTGAATCCACTAAAACTTAAAAAGAACTCAAAAAGGGAAAGATATCTCTTTCAATGTAGAAGAGTCTCAGCAGAAGTAATCTTTGTTTCTTTAGCACTGCTGTATCTGACAATCACTGCTTCCATTACTACGTGCTTACACACACAAAAAAAACAAGTCTCCTAAATAATAAGCCATATAAAGGAAACTAATTCCTTTTGGATAGTGCCAGGAGAAGGGAAAAAAAAACCACAACCACCCTAAATCAAAACAAATAAAAATGAACAAAAACCCATACCCAGCAAACCGTTTGTGCTTTCAGATGTTTTAGACAGATAGAGTCTATTTTACCATCCTGTTTGCCTTACAACAAATGTTGACTGCTTAAAATAATAATCCTACTTTAGAAGGAGGTGTAAGTCATTAGTGCCTCTTGCAGACTTTGCTCCTCCTGTGGAGGCAGTGCTTGCAGTGTCTTGAAGATCCTAGTTCCAGTTGTACAAGTAGCAGTGTGATAATAGTTTTTGCTGCTCCTCTGTAAGCTTTGTTCCTTTTCAGAAAAAGAATTGATAGCTGCTAGCTTTACCTCCTCTTTTAGATGTAGCTCAGCGGCACAACCTTTCAGGTTCAGCTTGGGTTTTCAATTCTGCCTGCAGTAAATTGATTATTCCTGGATTACGTTTAGACAGTTTCCCTGAGGATGCTGGACTTCACTGTTACATATGTATGACTGGCCCTACACGTTCTCCAAGCAGGATTACTCTGCTAAAATGGCATCTAATGCCTTCCATTCCGGTGGAAAAAGGTTGCCTGTTCTATATATAATAGAAACTATAAAATCCCACCCATATACAGCTGTAACCAGCCTGTAAGAAAATAATAAATACAGCATTTATAGACTAGTTCAGACACTAGTTTCTTAGGTCAAGGTTTTCAAATATATAGCATATATATTTAGCACAGTTTTACTGTCCTGAGTATGTATTAAGTTGCATGTAGTTTGGTCACTTTCAAATCCTTTTTGCACAGGTTTATCATTCCAGAATTGTGTGGCTTTCACAAAGTGGATCATGTGAGGGAAGAGGGCATTGGCATTAAGCTGTAGTTTGAAAAACAACTTCTTGCACGGGTCCTACTGGATTTCCTTCTGATTTATATAGTTTTTTTTTCTTGAGTTGTTGAAGTGTCTGATCAGATTCCCAACTTGGTGTTCAGTGCAGCTTCATAAGCAGGTTTCCTGATATGAATGAGGGTGCAGTGTGGCTACAGAGAATCATAGAAACAGAGTTGTTTGGGTTGGTAGGGACTTTAAAGCCCATCTAATTCCAACCCCCTGCCATGGGCGGGGACACCTCCCACCAGACCAGGTTGCCCAAAGCCCCATCCAGCCCGGTCTTGATGGAGCATCCACAGCTTCTCTGGGCAGCCTATGCCAGTGCCTCACCACCCTCTGCGTGAAGAATTTCCTCCTAACCTCTAATCTTTTAAATCTCCCCTCTTTTAGTTTAAAGCCATTCCCCCTTGTCTTGTCATTATCTGCCCGAGCAAAAAGTTGCTCTCCATCTTCTTTTTAAGCCCCATCTAAGTACTGAAAGGCTGCAGTGAGGTCTCCCCAGAGCCTTCTCTTCTTCAGGTTGAACATCCCCAGCTCTCAGCCTTTCTTCATAGAAGTCCTACAGCCCTTTGATCATCGTCTTGGCCCCCTTCTGGACCCACTCTGACAGCTCCATGTCTATCTTGTGCCGGACTCCAAGTGAGGCCTCAACAGGGCAGAGCAGAGGGGCACAATCACTTCCCTCCCCTTATGTCCACCCCTCTGTTGATGCAGCCCAGGATGCAGTTGCCCTTCTGGGCTGCAAGCAGCACTGCTGGCTCACGTCAAGCTTTTCATCCACCAGAACCCCCAAGTCCTTCTCTGCAGGGCTGCTCTCAATGAGTTCTCCCAGTCTGTGCTCATGTCTGGGATTGCCCCAGCCCAGGTGCAGCACCTTGCACTTGGCCTTGTTGAACTTGGGCCTGCTTCTCAAGCTTGTCCAGGTCCCTTCTGATGGCATCCCCTCCTTCTGTTGTATCAACTGCACCATTCAGCTTGGTGTCACCTGAGAACTTGCTGAGGGTGCCCTCCATCTCACTGTCTGTCACTGATCAAGGTACTAAAACAAGACCGGTCCTAAGACAGGCCCCTGAGGAACACCACTTGTCACCAGCCTCTACCTGGACATGGAGCTTTTGACTACAACTCACGGCTGGAGCCATTGGGCCAATTCCTTACCCACTGAATGGCCCACCCTTCAAATCCATCGCTTTCCAGTCTGGAGATCAGGATGTCATGTGGGACCATGCCAAAGCCCTTACAGAAGTCTACATAGGTGACATTGGTTGTTCTTCCCTTGTCAACTGATGCAGTCACTCCACCACAGCAGGGCACCAGGCTGGTCAGGCAGGATTTGCACTTGGTGAAGCCTTTCTGGCTGTCTCACATCACCTCCTTGTCCCGCATGTGCCTTGATAATTGCTTCCAGGAGGATCTGTTCTGTGACCTCCCAAAGCACAGAGGTGAGGCTTGCTCGTCTGTAGTTCCTGGTTCTTCCTTTTTACCTTTTTTTAAAAATAGGAGTGATTTTTTCCCTTTTTCCAGTCATTGGAGACCTTGCCTCACCACCAGGACTTCTCAAATATGATGGAGAGGCCTGGCAGTTATATCAGGCAGCTCCCTCAGGACCCTGGGATGGATGCCATCAGGCCCCAAAGACTTGTTCAGTTCCATCAAACCTGCTCTTTGCCTACAGTAGGAGGGACTTTGCTCCTCCAGCCCCTGCCTAGAAGTAACTGTTGTTTCCAGTTTTCCCTTGTCATTTATCAGAAGACATACACTCTCCTTGGCCTTTCTTTTCTGACCAGCGTACCTCTAGAGTTCTTTTTTGTTACTCTTCGCAGCCCTTGCCAAGTTCAGTGTCACCTGGTCTTCAACTTTCCTGATCCAGTCCCTGCTCATCCGGACAGCATCCCTGTGTTCTTCCCAGGCCTCGTGTCCCTGCTTCTGCTGCCTGTGCACCTCCTTCTTACATCTGTTTGACTGGCTTCCTGCCTTCCCTGCTTGGTTTCTTACACGTGGAGGTGGGGAGTTCTTATGCTGTAAGAAAAGCGTCCTTAAAGATTTGCCAGCTCTGATCAGTTCCTCTGTCCCTAAGGACTGTTTCCCAGGGAACCTCATCCACTAGGTCTTTAAATAGCAAAGTTCACTCTTTGGAAGTTCAGAGTCCTGACTTTGCTTTCTGCCAGGCAGATATTCCTTGAGATAAGGAACTCAACCAAGGCAAGGTTGCTGCAGCCCAGACGACCTCCAGTCATAGCCTCTGTAATGAGTTCATCTGCACTGGTGAGCACCAGGTCCAGTACCACTTCTCTGGTTGGTTTGTCTAATACCTGCACCAGGAACTTATCCTCAGCTCATTCCAGGAGTCTCTGGGGTTGCTCACAGCCTGCTGTGTAGCTTTTCCAGCAGACACCTGCATGGCTGAAATCCCCCATCAGGATGAGAGCGTGAGTGCAGTGCTTCTTGTAGCTGAAGCAAGGAAGTGTTAACAGGCTCCCCTGGATCAGATGGCCAGTAGTACACCCCAACCACAGGGCGTCCTTTATTGGTCTGGTCCTTGGTTTTTACCTGCTGGCTCACAACCCATTTGTAGCTTTTTCTCAGGCAACTCTTGATAATCTGTTAATTCTTCAAGGTAGAGGGCAGCACCACCACTCCTTCCCTGCCTGTCTCACCTGAAAAGTTTGTAGCCTTGACTGCAGTGTTCCAGTTGTGTGATTCGCCTCATGATGTTTCTGTGATAGCAATTAACTCACAGTTTTCTAATTGCACTGTGGCTTCCAACTCCTCTTGCTTGTTTCCCAAGCTACACTCACTGGTGTAGAGGCACTTCAGATGGGCTCTCAGCCACATCACCTTTTTAGATGATCACTCTCTATTTCATTTAGGACAATTCAGTTATTTCCCTGCTGCTTCCTAAAGTGTTGGTGTTCCCTGGTTCTTCCCTGTCACTCAGAACTACATCTCCTTTCCCACTGAGTTTAGTTTAAAGCTCTGCTAATAAGCCCAGCCAACTTGCTGCCCAGAATGCTCCTGCCACAGCTGGCCAGGTGTGCCCCATCTGGTGTCAGTGTCCCAGCTCACAGATCCAGCCCCCTGAGGTGGCAGCAGCCACATGCCAGTCGTTCACCTGATCTGAAAAAGGAGAAAGAACAAATTGGCAGAGCAGAGAGCAGGACTTAACAGTGCTGTTAATGAAGGCGGAACACTATAAAACCAGTCTCGTGCTCAGAGCCTGTGAAATGACAGAACTGTTGTTAATTTCAGCCTGTCTTATTAACTTTATTTTACATTAGGTAGTGCTGTCTTGTGTCTTCCTTTATGTAGTTGTAAAATGTGCAACCCATTGATCAGATAGTAATCCTTTTTATCCAGTTTTTAGTATGGGCACTCGCAACAAAGCGTTGAAACTTCATATTTTGTTGCTAACTTCTGTGTTTCTGTTCTGAATGTTAAGGACAGGTAGCTTTATTAGGCTGCTTTACTAGACATTTCTCATAAGGTACTGTTCATGAGACTACCTGTCATAGGCTTTATGGCGGAAAAAAAATGCTCATGTTTAATGCTTCTGAGCTTCCTATTTTATCAGTCTTTTTTTTTTTTTTTTGGGGGGGGATATAAAATTAGGCAGCTTTGGAATCTAAAGGATTGCTTCCACCGTCTATATGTTGAGTGGTAACAGAAATAGAAGATTAAGTGTTTTATTATCCCTTCTCCCGTCTATTTTGTATTCCAAAGTGTAAGTTAAAAGTGCTTACAAAAAATAAGTAATAAAAGAATTGGTCATGCAGTACGTGTACCTTCCCATTCACTACAGAAACAACAACAAAAATGTGCGTGTGTGTATGACAAAGCACTTTCTCCTCATAGAGACAAGAAGTGAGGAACAGTGATTCACTTGGTCACTACTTCAGGTTATGATTCAATAAGAACTTCCGACAAGCTTTGTACCTGTTGCATCTCAACTGTGAATGCCTTAAGTAACTGAGTGAATATACCACATCATTCTTTGAGATACCAAAACTATGAGACATTAAATTGTCTTTCAGAAACTGCCAGAAGTTATCACAGGTGTTTTGCACCAGCTTTGTAGTGTGGTATCTGAACGCTTTACATGTTTGACAGGTCCATTATCTCATTTATAACAGGTAGTTGACATCATCAGATAAAGTGAAATTTACTAGGAATGACACCAGCTAATTTATGATTGAAATCTTTGTTGTTAAGGTAATTTCTACAATGTGTCTACTTACTACTGTACTTAGTGTAGCATAAAACTTCATAAAATGAAGAACCTGTAGTGTCATTTTTGCCTACACTTACTTCATTTTAATCCATACTCCAGTTAGTTGACCATGATGACTTAAAAGAATATAGCTATCTGTAATGATATGAAACATAAATAAATGCAAAAAGATAGCTGAGGATCAAACTTGCACAGAAGAATCATTAGCAAATGTAAACCAGGAATATGCTTACAGAAAACATCGTCTCTTACCATAAAACAAAAGAGCCGTTTACTCTTTTCCAAAGAGTAAATTATGAAAAGAAAACAAAGCATGGGAATTCCCTAAGTTGCTATTTCTTAATATGTGATTATTGAAAATGGGGGAAAAAAGATCAGTGATACTTTTTTGTCAGTTCAGAGTAGTCAACTGTAACAAAGCTCAAAGGCCAAACATATCTTATCAAAATCGTTATATAATTAAGTGATGAGAGAGTGAGCTCTACGGTAGTAGAAATTGGTTATAAAATAGGCTGAGAGTGGCGGAGGGTGTGGGGGGGAAGGCAAATACTTATGGATAAACAAATTAGTATATAGTATACGCAGTCTATTCCTCAATTTATGAAAACAGGGTAGCATCTTCTGGAAAAAGGTCTTTTTAAATGGTTGACAAATGAGAAATTTGCCTTACCCTTAACATATTCTACTCTTAAAATCTGCTACAGTTTTAAGTAGGCACAAGAAAAGTGGGGTCAGAAAAGATGCATATATGTACAGAGTCAAATGTACTGGGATTTCTAATCCTAGCTTGACTCTGGATTCTTTTTTTTTTTTTGGGGAGGGAAGGCAAGGAAGTAATCTTGCAGTGAGGCTGGAGTGTGGAATGAAATCAGATGTTCACTGCTACTACTGGCTATTGCTGTGAAGATTTTTTTTTTTTTTCAAATAAATTTGCTTTCCATAAAACTAGAACAGAAAACTCATATATGTAATATCAGCCATTATATTATACAAATCAGCCTCTGTACTATACGTGTTTTCAGTTTTTAGCGCTCTTATATTACACTTGCCTTTTTATAACATCTCTTTATTTAAAAAAAAAAAAAAAAAAGGAGGGGGGGGATAGTTGAACTGTCTCGTAGCATTTTATATCCTTAAAATATAGAGCTACTTGATTCCAGAAAGCACCTATAGTTTAAGCTATATGTCCTTTGTGCATAGCTGTTTTGTGCCTAGAACCAATGACTGCTGTTGGAATAGAAGACAATATTAGGCACCTGTTCAGAAGACAACTCATATTTAAATAAGCTACTGAAAGTCTTTTTTTTGACTCTGAGAAATTTTAAGCCACAAAACTAAATACTGAAATTTGTAAAAACCTGTCAAATGCTGTGTAGAACTTGCAAACAAAAATAGCAAGTTAAATAATTAGGCTTCATAAACCTGAGTTAGATGCTCTAACAAGAGACCCCTGTCTGTAGCTACATAGATCAAATTGTTGGATCCCCTCCCTTAATGCCTAATCTGAATCCAGTGGTTTTGACTGAATATTGAAATCAGCTTGTATTTACTATCCAGACAGCTGACATATTAAAACTGTTTTACTAAACTGAAAGAAGTTTGTACAGCTCGTTTTTAAGTATTTTGAGATCATGAAAAGATAGCGTTAGAGGCACTTGTTTGATACTCCAAAGAAGTATTTTCATCAGTTTGTAAAAACAAAACAAACAAAAACAACCACCAGGAATTCAAATTGCTGTATTCTTTACGTTTCAGATTCCTTCCAGTTCATTAAATTTTACTTTTTACAACAGATACCGTACAATTTCTCAACTTTAAAGTAGAGACAGACAGGATAATGCTCGTCTATTGTGTTGTTTGTTCATTTAATAAACCAGACAAACAGCATAACATATAATGGTTCATCTTCTGTATGCTAAAATTTAGTATAAATGTATTTATTTATTATATTTAGGATTAAAGAAGAAAATAGCACTTCTCTCCAGAACTAAATTTGTGCTTACTGATCTTTTACTGAGAGCTGTCAAAGCCTTTTTGGTCATTATGCAAAACAGGATACCAATTTTAAACTGACAACTGTCATAGCAAAGTACTGATGTCTACAAATGTAACGTAAGCATTTTGGTAAATGCTACAAAAATGGCAAAACTTAAAATATACCTACATGTCCTAACTGAAAGGAAGGTAAAATAGAAATATTTATCAGTGTTTAAACTCCTGCCTCAGAAAAGTTCTATACTTTTCCTATTATCACCCTGACAGAAGCCTGTGCTGATGTCAAATTGATTTGGAATATCCTTGCTTTCAAATTGCATTTCTCATCTCACTAGCAAATTAATTCAGGTATTTTTGTGGACTAATCAAATTCTGCTACAAAATCTGTTTTATTGGTAAAATAATAAAAGCTGATGAATGAGCTTCAGGCCAAAATTTTGTCTTAATGCATGCTGTCCTATTCGTATCTAAATGTTATCATCCATTCTGCGTGTTCTGCACTTTTCTCAAGCCTGTAGTGGGGTTAGAAATGCAAAGGTCAATTAAGGATAAGTTTAGACTTGAGCATTCTTTCTTTATAGTTCAGAATGTTTTCTATACTTTGCTTTTCATTGGAGAGTCATATTTAATTGCCTTATTTGTTGCCTAGCTGCCAGGTATTTCATTTCCAGTTAGTGTTTTAGGTCAAAGGAAATCTATGATAGTGTGTTGCTATTTATTTATTGTCATTGCATTATGTTTGCTAGTTGGATAAAATAAATTATTCAGTATTTGTGTAAAACTGTAGATGTTTTATATGCAACTTATTTTAGGATTTCTTTAGGATTACTATTTCTGGCTAGGGAGCGCTTAAGCTTTAAAATGAGCATAAAAAGCAATGTGCAGTTTTCACATCTGGTTCTGATGTAATTACTGAAATACAAATTAATACAATGATACTCCTTAGTTCATGCCAGTATATCTAAAAAAAAAAAGTGTTTTTCTTAAAAAAAAAAAAAAAAGTCACATTCTTCTTAGGAGCTGTATTGCTGTATTCCACTGCATTACCTATTTCCAATACAGATTAAAAAGGTGATGAGATTAATACAAGCAAAAATTATTTATTTTTATAGACAGAATAGATTTGAAAAATTACCAAGTGAATTAAGACTTTTTAAAAAATCCTTTTGTTACACTTACGTCCTTTTTCCTAAAGTTCTATTTCCTGGGAGTAATGTGTGATAGGAAAGGAACAGGTTTTGTCTGCTGCTTCTTATGTAACAGAACAAAACGGTAAGATTTTGCTTGAAACGTGGAGGGATATTGAAATTCAAACAAAACACATTTTTTTTGGTACTTTTAAAACCAGAAGCATGTGAGTTATGATTTAGGTGTAGAACTGGAGTTACCTTATAACACAACGCAACCCCCAGACGTGTTCAAGCACTTGCTGCGTTCCTTAAATAGCTGGCTGCAGGGATGGGCAGGGGGAAGCGCTTTTTGACGTTTGTAAGGCTGCTCTGGGACGACCTGGGGCAGAGCAGAGAGACATTATTGAGATAAGTGAGGCTCTAATTTCCCATCCTCTGCTTATAGCAGAACGCTGCATCCATTTAATCAAGTCATTGAGACACAAACTAGCTTACCTAATGAGACATCTAACCATTAGTTCTACCCCTCTGCCTGTAACGAGCGTGCTTCAGCGGCTAACCGAGCGATAACTTAAACCCAGGCAAGGGTTAAACCGCTTCACGTGCCCGCACTTCGCGAGCGCAGGACGGAGTTTGCTGAAAAACTCGGGGAAACCGCGGAGCCGCTCGGCGGGCGGCCGCTGCTGACAGCTCCGCGCGGGGCTCCCTCAGCAGAGCGCGGGCTGGCGGCGCTGGGGGGTGCCGGTGGGACCGGGAGGGCTCTCCTCAGGACCGGGGGGCTCCCAACGGGACCGGGAGGACCCTCGGGACCTGGGGGGCTCCCAACGGGACCGGGGGGCTCCCCTGAGGCGCCGCGGGGCTCGCTCCGGGCTCGGGGCGCTGCCGCCGCCTGAGGCGCGATCCCCGCGCTGCGACCGTTGGCGCCGCGCCCTGAGGGGGACGGAGGGGAGCGGAGCGCTCGGCACCGCTGTGAGGCTGGGGGGCGGCTGAGCCCCCTTTTTCCTTTCCTTTTCCTTGTTTTCACCGCTGGAGTGTGTGTGTGCGTGTGAGGGGGATATTTTACCTCAGGGAGGTGCGTGTGTGTGTCTATGTGTGTTTGTGTGGGGACGTTCGGTACCGCCCGAACGCCGGAGCGGCGGTTGCCTTCCCCGGCGGAGCAGCGCTGAGGAGGAGGCAGCGTGAGGAGCGACTCGCCGCCTCCACCTCCACCCATCCCGGCTCGGCCGGGCTCCGCTGGGCTCGCAGCCCTCCCGCGCTGCCGTGCCCGCGCTCCTCCGTGCCCGCGCTGCGCGCGCTCCCCCCCGGGCGGCGCTGTGCCCGCGCCCCTGCGCGATGCAGTGTGGGAATGGCTGTGGCGCTGGGGTTGGCTGAAAGAGGCGGCCAGTCGAGGTTTAATGTCCGCCATGTTGGCCGTGGCGTATTGAGCGGAGCCGGAGCGGCGGAGGAGAGGAGCCAGCGCCCAGCCCAGCCGCGCCAGCCGGCGCCGCCGGGCCCCGTGTGGGAGCGCGCCCCGCCCCGCCGGGGGAGCCCCGGTCTCTCCATGAGAGCGCTCGGCGGGGTCCGGCTCTCAGCTCGGAGCGCTCTTGCTGTCGCCCCCCCCTCCCCAGCCGGAGCCGCCATCGCCGCCTAACATGAGCAAACTGTCGTTCCGGGCCCGGGCGCTGGACGCGTCCAAGCCGCTGCCCGTCTTCCGCTGCGAGGACCTGCCCGACTTGGCCGAATATGCCTCCATTAACCGGGCCGTGCCGCAGATGCCCACGGGCATGGAGAAGGAAGAGGAGTCGGTACGTGAGACCCCCCCCCCCACCCCCCCCCCCGGCCGGGTCCCTCCATCCCCCCCGCACCCGGGGCCCCCACCTTCGCCTCTGCGCAAGCACAAAATGGCCGCCATCTTCTCCCCGCTCTCCCCGCCCGCCGGGAGGAGGAGGAGGAGGAGGAGGGGGGGGGAGGCTGAAACCGGGGAGTGCGGGGAGGAAGGCTCCGCGCCCTGCCGCCCGTTACCGCTCCCCCCTTTACCGGTGCCCCCCCTTTTACACCGCTCCCCCCCCCCACCCGACCCCCCCCCAGGGGCGGCCGCTGGCCCCTTCCGCCGGGCCCCGCTAGGCACAAAGGGGGTCACGTGATCCCGCGCCCGGCCGCCATTTTGTCTCCCGGCTGCTCGGGCCGGGCCTTGTGCGGCAGCGGGCGGCGGGCGGGCGGCGGGGCGGTGGCGGCGCTGCCCCGCTGGGGGGCGCCCCCGAGCCGGCCGCGGGGAACGAAGGAGGGAGGGAGGGCGGCCGCGGGAGCGCGCACGGCTCGGGGGCGCGCTGCCGGCAGCGGGAGAGCGCCGGGGGGGGGGGGGAGATTGGGGGCGAGCGCGGTGTGGCGGCCCCTCCTCAGGTTTCCCTCAGGTGATGGGCCCGGCAGGGCCGCACCGGTGTCTGTGTGCCGCCCGGGTCGGGGTGGGTTTGTTGGGGGAGTCGTGAGGTGAAGTTGTGGGGTGGAAGCACGCGTATCGGTCCCGGAGGCAGTCCCCGCACGCTGATGCGTTTCTCGGTGTAAGGAAGTCTGAGCTGGGTGCCAGAAATCCGCCGCTGCCTCTCGGTTGTGCTGTGTGAGGGAAGCACGAAACTTGCGGCTTCTCCAGTGTCAGGCTGTGATCGTTCCGTCCCCACAGCCCGGGGTGGCTGTAACGTCTGATGACCCCTACCGCTACAGACCCTTGTTGAAGTGTTTGGGACTATCACGTTGCTCGTTCCTTCTGTCTCCTAATCATTCCCTTAGTATACTCGGCTTTCTCCACTTCTACGTTAAGTGCAGCAAACGGGTGAGAGCGGTGGAACTGCAGTTATGTAAACAGGCTTTGAAATCGTGATGAGAACAAACGTGACAACTTCGTACCCTTTCAGTTTTGCCTGCTGTCAGGCTGCCGTTGTCCTTCGAAGGTGACAGGCTGTCAGGTTCCCGTTTGTATTTCTAGATGTAGTAGCGAGCTTTGAGTTACTTCTCTAAAACTTAAAACACATAAACCTTCCTCAAACATCATCTTCTGTTTGTGGTACTGTTGGGCTAAGTTAACCAATTCTGTGAATTCTTATGAAATGTCACGGAGGCTGTATGTATTCTGGACAGTTAGTGCCCTTTGCATGTTGTCTCCATTCAATAACTGCTCTCTTGCTGTTTGTTTTTTTTTTTCCTCCTGTTACTGTAAATGCCTGCATTCTAACATAATTTATGTAACATTTCAAAGTTTGTGCAAGTCATAACTTTAAACATCCACTGAAATATATAGTTTGAAGTTGCTTTTTTTTTTTTTTAAGTGATAGTGTTCAAAACTTTATCGTGATATCCATTTAGTAGTAGTGTTTAAGCAGTAAGTAGTTATGCTTAGATCCTCTCGGTTCGTTTGATGCAGTAGATGAACTCCAAAGCAATACCTGTAGATTCTGATATGAGAGAGCTCCTGTAGTTTCAGCTTGCACCAGAATTTCAAATTTTGTTATGTTTGTTAGTCAGCAAGTGTCCGTGCATGCGTTATTTATATAGGAATGTTAGATAACTTTCGCTTTCACTGTTTGCCTTGCAGTTACAAATCCCGGGGATTGAAAATTATACGGGGTAACTCCATAGCTTCCATAAACCCACAGATATGTGTCTTAGCTAAGGAAGAGGTAGTCATGAGCAAGGGAAAATTGTTCAGCGTTAATTAGAAGACTTTGTTTCTGTGGTTAATGGGATGCTTTTGTTTGCAGAATCAAGCTTTGAGGGTTAAGCTCCAGAGTAGGTGCAAGTAAATGCTTTCTACAGCTAAAGTTTGCTCATGCCTTTGTTCTGAGTACATGTGCATGCACAGACACACCCCTGAGAGAAATTTGTTTGCCATTGATAAACACAGGTGTCTTCTTGAATCCTTTTAGGAGCTTCTTACGTAAAGCAGTTGATTTTAAACTCTTCCCCCTACATGTTTCTGCAGACTTGCTAGACTTCTTTCTTTCTCACATATCACCCCAAAAAAACTTTCTCCTCAGCTTTGTACAGGTGCTGACAATGTAGAAGCGTGGTGGTTCACTAAAGGTACAGCAAATATTACAGGTTTAATACCCTACTAGGTTTTCTTCCCTAAAGTTCGTGCCATGAAGGATTTTTAGAAAGTTGGAAATTGTATTATGTAGCACCGGAAGACTTGGTTTAGATTTTTTCTCTAATACTTAAGAGTATTAGATATTTTACTTAAGAGTATAGATATTTTGCATTATCAGTTTCTTTAAGGACAGATGGCAAAGTGTCCGTAAGAATCTGGGGGGAGAGGAGGGGTGACTTGGGTTGGTGTGAACAGCCATTTATAACGTATTTTATAAATAGAATTCTAGCATTGCCTTGAGTTTTGCATAAATCTAATTTTAAATGAACACACATTTGGAGTTAAGAGCTCTTCTCTTGACTAAATAACTTTCCCTAGGGAAAAATGCAATCAAAGATTTAATATTCAAGCATCAAGTCACAAGATATTTAAATGACTAATTAGTGTTTTGATGCACAAAAAGGAATATATTTTGCTTCCCTTTCATCTTACCTCTCTCCCATCCTGTTCCTACAAAGAATAAATATGGAAAACAGTGCATCTTCATTATTGCAACTTGAAACTTCAGATGAGCAATGCTGTTTTGTAAGAGTCCTCTGAAGGCCAAAAAAAACTTGTCAATTCTAAAGTATGCAACAGATAAGAGGGATACAGTAATTGTTTAAAAACAAATGACAACTAAGGACCTTCCTTAAAGTGATGTTTAAATTCTGTTAACAAGTGAAGTGTACCTTTCTGCTTAGTAAGTCATAAGTTCAGTTAGTGGTTTTGTTTGGAGGTAGAAGGCTTAGAGAGCTTTTTACTTACTCCTGGCACACAGGCAGTGGTACTTGGAGCTATCAGCTGATAGCTCTGACAGTTGGGTTAGCTCCAGAGTTTGTAGGGTAAACACACAGTGGCTGTTGCTAAATCTAAGAGACTGAAAACAATCAGGAGACGCATGCATCTGTTAAATAATTACAACCAAAGCCTCCAAAATGTGAGGATGTTTCTTACGCAACACTAAACGTCCGCTGCATTATCTCAGCCTTGTTTTTGAGCAAAATGCATCCTCAGCACAGTGATTTTGACAGCCAGAGAAGAGGTCACTGTTAATACTATAGTGATGCAGATTCAGGTAACACATTCATTTCAATTCATAACAAAAGGCCTGAATAAGGAAGTAGACGATGGCAGATTCATTTATCTTTGGGAGTAATGTTTCTTTCAAGATGGTAATTTGTGTGACACAATTTTTGCCTTTTTTCTTAACTGGAAATTGAGATTTCAGACTGGAACATAAAGCAGACAGCTGGAAAAGCATAGCAAATACAACTTTTCTCAACTTACTTCAGATAAACTACTTTACTGAAGAAATCAGACAGCCTGAGTCTTCTTAGCTTGTTCACTAAGTTACGTTTTGCAAAGGAAACATGCGTAGCTTTGTAAGCATCCTAAACTTGGTGGCTTTTCCAGCCATACCAAGGAAGACTTTACTAATTTTCCCTGTTCTTTTTTTTTTTTTTCTTTCCTGAATGAAAGAAGATAGAACAACCTTATCTTGCCCCTCAGCCTTTAGGCTCTCTTACATCAAAAACAGAAACTTGAGATGGGTGGGTTTTTTGGAGGCTTTGTAGCTGAATTCAATTTTCTATAAGGTTTTTAATGTATTTTCTTTCTAAAAAGATATTACCTCATCATATTACCTCTCTCCCCCCCAAGAAAAAGAAGAAAGCAATGTTTTTTGAAGCACCTCAAGTCAACGCTTGTAAGTGTATTTAACACATCAAGATGTGTGAACTTCTTAGGATCTTTAGTTGAAGTACTGCAACAACAAAGGCAATGTGTGAGCAGAGATACTTTTAAATAAGTGCTATGTTACACATCATAGAAATGGATTATGTGAATAGGAAAACATAGCTATTTTAATGAAACTTCTACAGTTAATGACGGTTCCTGTTCAGTGTGGGTATGGGAATTAACCTCTTTTCTTAATTTTGTTATCCTGATGTGAATGCTGACATTACTATGGTTTCACTAAGGATTTGAATGCTGTGTTTCTATTTAGCCTTGTGTATGTTAAAGTTTGTATGTGTTAGATGCACCTTTTCCATCAGGTAAAATTCTCTAAATCCAAGTGTCTCTGTCCTTGGTGTTGAGGCAGGGGAGAGTGAATTATATAAGTGGTGAGAAGTCTTGTTGCTTCGTTATATTACTCTTAACTTCCTCTTCTAACTAAGCTCGAGGGCCAGTGGTTAATCTCTTCACTCTTCACTCAGCAGTAGCAGCGTCCTTGTCCTACTAGATTGTTTCCAGGCGTGATGCACCGTGTACAGTTCAGCTCTTAGGGGTCAGGATTTACAGTTCCATTTTGGTGAGTTACTAATAGCTAGGTATCCAGGAAAACTAGGCACCCAGAGCCTGAAATCACAAGCTGCACAACTGCTTTTTAATTTCTTACCATTTTCCTTTGCAAATGTGTTATAATGCAACTAACAGGTTGCACAGAAAGTGAAATGAAGTCTGCACATGCAGTTGTCAGCTATAAAAGCTATTATATTCCATTATCTGGTGTTTGTTATCTGTCAAAATAGTTTAATGTGTGCTTTTGATCTCTTCAAATCCATAGCTGCAGTTCTCTTCCCTGCCCCAGCTTTAGAGATGTTCAAGAGAAGCTTATTTCTTAAATTGTCATCATTAAACATTCTTAATCATTTTTTTCCTGATATCAGCATGAGCATCCAGTATTTCTGAAATGTCATATACAACCTGATGATGATGATTTAGTGTTCATACAAATCCTTTAAAACATTTAAAATGTATCCCTAACAGGGCATCTCTAACTTAGCAAAGCAATAGGTTAATTCACATTTACCCCCTTTTGACCAGGCTCCTCTTCACAAAACTTCCTTGAGCACAGCTGCTGTGGCTCTTCTCCAGGAAGTGTACCCAGAGAAAATAGGCCTTTCTCCTCCCAAATCCATGCTGGAGGCATTGGGAAGTGAGCATAGCCAGACTATATTGATACTGAAACAGCTGTTTTCCACCTTTTCAAGGGAAAAAGCTGGTATGGAACATAGCAGATGAGGCCTATGTCACCATCTCAGCTATGGTGAATTTAAAAATGAGTGAATTAAGCATGTAGCTTAGGTGTAGCGAGTCAGTGAAGGAAAGGATAATAGGATCTTTTCAGTGAAACTCAGGTGTGTAGTCTTTTCTGGTCAGGACATTCTTAAGAAATCACGTTCTGTCAGTGTTTCAATAAAAGCATATGTTTCCTTCCAATTAAACACCTGTGTATATGGTTTTTAAGTACTCTTAAAATAATCTTTCCTTTGCTGATGCATGGTTCGCTGATATTAAGTGCTTTGGGATCTTGTAGGGGCAATCAGTATTATATGAATGTAAAATCGTAACGGGTCCTGTGACTGAATCATTAGGCTCAAGTCTGTTTTCTTCCTCTTTGATGTAGCAAAACTTAACCACATTCAGTTAGGAACAGGAAGCAGAGAGAACAGCTACGGGATTTGATAGTATCCTGGAGACTAACCGTCCTGATTGAAAGTTCAGGACTCATGATAGCGTGTTGTACCACACAGAAGTCAGGCGCTAAGTTGAAGTTGTGAGCAGAGGATTGTCACGAAGCGAGTTGATGTGATGTTTGCTCTGTATACGTTGTCCAGTAGACATAATATCAGTAAGGGTGTGTGTCCCATGCTTTAGAGCTACATAGAAAATAATTAAGGTTACAGAAAACAGCAAGAAGAGTGTTACTTGATCCTTAGCGTCTTGTGTGGGTCAGAAGCTTCTGTAGGATGTCCAAACTCTGTTTTGAAGTAGGATGTCATTCACACCACGGAGGGTATGAATTAATTAACAAACCCACTCTGGAAGAATTCAAAGCCAGGGCACCTGTGTTCCAAGTGAAAGCCATTCTTCTTCTATTTTGTTTAATTTCCATCCAAGTTAAGTATGTATAGAAAAGCCATTTAATTTCTTCAGAAGAGCAAAGTGTAAACCGGTTTTGAGTAATGAGTTTGACATATGCATGCTCAAGTTATTTCTGACCTTTTCTTGATTTCCTGGTAATTGGCACAAAGAGGAGGCTTGCAGCAGCAGTGAGCAGTTTTATGCATAGCAGAGTAACCTACTCTGAGACCAGTTGTTCGTGTTCAGGCTTAAAACAGGCTAAGCTTATTTAGAGCTCGTTTGTGAGGATAGTTAGCCATTGGAAGAGATTGAAAACCTCTCCTTATTTACTTACATTAAGATGGAGAAAAATCCACAAAGGTAACTTTGTTAACAATATTCTTAGTGGCACAAGAAGGAATGGAGCTGGTAGGGAGCTTTTGGAGTTAAAGGAGAGGTGCTGATTTTATTTCAGGATAAGTTTAAGGTCATTTTTAGGGTACACTTGTACAGAAAGGTTTTAACTCCCGGGAATTTTGATACTATCTCTTAAGGATAAGCTTATCTTCGTGATTGTTTTTCATATTTGATCTATGGTGTAATGGATTTCAGCAAAGGGACATTATTCATTGTATGCAGTAAAATACTTGTGCAGTTAACACCAGGAAGGTTTAATAACTGAGTAACTTAAAGGTACATCACTCTGATCCTTCATTAGTGTTTCTTTGGATTTTAATAGCCAAAGTCTTGTATTTTATTCTTAAACTTAAATAATCTATTACTTGTTTTCAGGTAAGGGGGAAGAAAGTGTAGTGTGGCCAGCCCTTACACGTGCTAACATTTTCTTTGAGTATACTTGGCTTGTCGCTGTCTCAAGAGTTACCATAATTCTGTGGCCGTGCCCAGCGGTGCTTGTGCATTTATTTCAATATCAAAAATTTGCAGAGTATTCACAGCGAGTTTTGTACACCCGTAAGTTAATACGTTACTTTTTCAAGTAAAAGTTTTAAAGAAGTGTGTACTTGTGCATGGCAGTCTGCGCTGCTAAAGGAGAGTACTGTAATCCACTGACCTTAGTTATCTGTTAATAGGTTATTTCTTCTTTTTCCTCTTTTGTTATTTCTAAGAGCTAGCTTTAATATCCAGGAATGCATCACAGGGCTAACGTATCAGAATAGAAATACCAGTTGTTCTGTATATCCTCCTGCTGTTTAATGAGCTCTCTGTATGCTCTTTGCCAGCGGTGTCTTTGTATTTCTCAGCTGTATGTTTGTTCTAGGAGTAATTTAATTCTGGGAGGGTCTCTCTAGTTTAAAAAAAAAAATGCATGACAATGAATTGCAGGAATTGAAGATGAAACAAACATTTGGGAACCCACTGGTCTGTATCTCTTCAAGCACAGGTACTTTGAGCGAGAGAGGAAACCATCCTCTTATGGTTTAAGTACCACTCTCAAAGATTCATTTCCTTTATATTTAATCAGAAGTTAAGAAATTCATGCTTTTTTGAATTGAAATGGAAGCTTTCAAGAGGGTGTTGATGGAAGGAATTGCTTGCTAGCATCCAAAGTGACGCTGCATCCTGGTACAAAATCATGTAGTGCTCAATTATGAGGGCCCAGAGTGACATGGTAAAATGAGGCTGGTCTAAGCACGGTTGTTGAGTGAATAACGAGTTTATTTTGCATTCATACCTGTGTACCGATATCACAATTCAGAGCTGGTGCCTTCCTAATTGTAAATAGAAATTAGATAAGAGATGTTCTAGCCTGCCTGGAAGGCTTAGCAAGCTCATGCTTAAGGAGGGAGATTTGAAATACAGACTGCCCGTGTATATGCTTAACGCTGCTGAGTGTTTTCTGTTAGGATTTGTAAGGCTCTAGGCTTCAGGTTCTTCACTGATCAGATATGCAGCCCACAGCACGTGGCTGTCATCAGGAAAGTGCTAGCATGGAAATTAAATTCTGTTTGGGCTTCTGCTTCGTGACTTTTCAAAACCTGAGAGTTTCATGCCAAGACTGTTGTTAGGAAAGCACATTGGTAGCGGGTTAAGGATGCAGAACTCTTGGAAGGGAAAGAAGGGTGCAGGTAACTTTGTCAAACTACTGATTTGCAGTAGATGTTGCCCAAAATGATCTTCAGGGTGTAGGTAGGGAAACACTTGATGCAGCTTGATTCGTTTGTTCTTCTGTCGGTGTAATTATCATCCCATGTAGTAGTTCTGTCTACATAGTACCTCGTCTTTTCCTCCAGGCATTTTCCCCAGATTTTCATGTTTGAAATTGCCAATTCTCTTGCATTTTTAAATTGTATAGTTTTGTTCTCCTCAAGCTTCTTTATAACACTGATTAAATCACATTCCTGGTTTCCTGCATGTTTACATTTTCTCTTAGGAAGTGCTGTTTTTAATTATATGATAAATCTACGTAATCCCCCTCCCCACCCCCTACCCCGTATTAGTATGCCAGCAGGACACGTCCTGCATGCCTTTATGATTCTTGATTTTTCTTATTAAGAATTATTAAGATAATTCTGAGAAGTTTTGAGAGAAAATCAGAACTGACAGCAGAGGTATTATATGATATTGTAAGTTAACATGTAATATTTACAATTCAGGAATGTGGGTATATCTCAGAGAATATCTGAATTTGAAACCACACGGAGGTCTTGTTGGCAAGTTGAGAAAAGGGGGTATAGGTAAGAGTCAACCGGAGTGTCTTGTATAGTTACTGACTCTGTTCAGTGATTACCTCTGCAAAACTGTTAAAGCCTGCAGGTGCTTATGGATAAGTTTATGCATTCTTTTCTGCTTTTCAGTTTATTTACAGTTTATTTTTTACTTGTGTTTTCATTGTTGTAATTGATGGCCTTGTTTGCGCTCCCTTTCTGTTTATCTTCTGCTTTGTTAGAAGAAAGTTATGATTAATATTAGTGCACTGGCTCTGCTTTGTGCCGAGGATGTTGTAGTTATGAGGCAGAGGCCAGGTGCTGTATGAGACTGTTGGAATGGTAGGATGAAGGCCACTTAATAGTCATAGTTATCTTGGGAAGCCAATGCGTTTCGTCAAGTTAAGATTTCAACAAACTTCATGTCAGTAGACAAGACTTCATCTGTTTGCATATGATAGGAAAGAACTGAAACTGAAGTGAAACAGCTTTTTTCTTTTTTTTTTTTTGCCAGTAATGTTAGTCTTGCTCAATGAGGAAGAAAGCATGCATGGGGGTAATTAGTGACACATTCAAAAAACTTTTACCAGAGCTGTAGAAGTGACTCACAGAACTTTCTCATGTGTTTACTCTGTCAGCTGTCCTCTGAAGTATCCTGAGGAGTCTTGTCTTGGGAAGATGGTCAGAAATGTCCTTACTGCTATTAAGCATGAAAGTCAAAGTTGGTATGCGATGGGTTGGAACAGAAGGCAGTGAGTTCTTGGTGACCTTCAGGGCTTTATTGGTGGTGGTTGTTGACAGTTCAGCGTCAACCCTTGCATCTGTCCTGGTTTTCCATGGCATCTATATTCTCATTGCAGAAAGCTGTTGAGTTGGCATATGGTAGTTAAATTTTGTCTTTGTTTGGGAGCTTTAATCAGCTTTTAGCTATTTGAAGCTTGGGCTACAGAAATAAATAGGTCCTAGAAATAGAGACCTTTGGCCTTGATTAGAAAATCTGGAGATGCTTCCGAGGAAAAAGCATCTCTGAAGTGCTCATTACAAGCTTATAGAAAACAAACCTGTAAAAAATGATCCCTCAGCTTTTTCATTACCGATTCACTTCGGCAGGTAAAGGCCCATGGGTGTGATTTGGTAACTTGATGATTTTTTATATCTGGCAGCTGATCTACCTTGGTAATTTGAAAAAAGAGGGGCAAGGTATCTGCCATTTCATTTTGGCTTTCATTAAATTGTAACTTCTCTGGTATGATTTTCTGGGGGGAAAAATGTTTTTCAAGGTTAGTTGTCTTATGGATATCATCCTGTTTATCAGCAGTCTGGGTTTGACTTCATACTTGACCCGTGCTCAAGAGAGAACTCTGGATAAGAAACCCTTTTTTGGTTAATCAAGGGGAAGATTTAGCAATAGAAGTCAGTAGGTGTAGAGATGGTCCCTTGTCCAGGAATGTTTTGCGGTGGGATCAGGAGTCTATGTACAGTTCACTTCTGTGTTTATAGTGGATGTTTATCTTCCTCTTGTGGTTTCTCCCACCATTGACAGAGCCAGTGTGCGTGCGTGTCTTGGGCTGTGGGATCATTTCTCTTGAGATGGTTGTGCTGAGAAATACAGTCTGGATTTTTTCAACACTCTGCTCTTTTGCACTTGGTAAATTATCCATCCAGATTACCTGAGAAAACTAGACGGTACCCGTTGCTGAGGAGTTGAAGGAAGTCAAGGCACCAGTTTAGCAGATGGCACTGTCTGCTCAGGCGGTGCTGGAATCTGAGGGCCTAAGCCAGCATTTGGCAGCAGTATCGCTTCCAGGGATGGAGAGAGAGAACATCATCTTAGTTTGGCTTATTGTTCCTGAACTGACTGAACTAGGTCAGATCTTTACCGTAATACTGAGAAGATGGAGAAAGCAGGTACACATTGTCTCGTGGGTTCTTGATATGGTAGTTCCCTTTAACTAGTTCCCTTTAACTAAGCTAGTGGTTCTTGATATGGTAGTTCCCTTTAACTTAGCAATGTGGAAAGGAATAAAACACCTACTTAAGGAAGAGGCCACACACAGCCACGTATTTGAGAACCTCAGGTAGGTGTTGGAACCAAGGTGCTGTCAGAAATACCCAAACACGCAAATGAAAATGGATTGAAATGCCTTCTAGGTGGTTTTTATAAAGTTTTCTGAAGCATTAGTCTCAAAGACTTTTATCTCCATGTATCAGTGATATTTTGTTGATAAGCATAAAGGAAACGGCTTCCCCACTATGACGTTGGGGCTTAAGTGTGGTTCTAAATACCATAGGGACTTTTTTGTGATAGCAAACTGTGGCAAATACTTGGTCATTTTGGTTAGAATTTCTTGTTAACAACACATTTTATCTTTATGCCTAGTTCTGTTTTTTGTTTTTTTTTTTTTTTAACCTTTCATTATAATGTTGTTTTTCCTTTCTGTTGATCAGTTATTATTTGGTCTTTATTTTCAGTGTGGGGGAAAAATGTGGGAGCTGAGCAGAATGATGATTGAATGTGGCAAGCGGTATGAAACCAAGACTGTAATCGGCAATTTAAAGGCAGCTCCTATTTTTACTCTAAAAACGTAACCAGTGTCAAGTTGATGGTTTTCAAGACATGAAGTGTATTTATAAAAGATTATTTAGCACATGTTAATGGCGGTAGAGCTAAAATACTCTGTGCACAGAAGGGACTTGAACTGATGCAGAGCACAAAATCTGACGTGCAGTCCTCTGGTAGTTTACATAGGGCTTGGTGGGAAAAGGGAGAGACAGGATGGCTAGTGTAATAGGATCTTTTAGGTTTCATAAAAGGGTTTCTCTGCTGATACTGAGTCCAAGAATACAGTCCACGTATTTGGGAATGACACAAAGTTTCTAAAATACCTATAACGCTTCAATATATTATATTATATATATATAAAAAAGCATGGTTATTCATACCACAGCTTTGTTCCCTGGGCACCAGGAGTTAGTTACCCATTCAGAAGCGTAACAGTCTGCAGCTGCACATTTGGTGGAGATGCAGGTAGCTCTGTGTTGTGTTCCACGTAGGTGTGATACAGTTGTTCGGGGGATGATGAGTAGCGTTCTGGGGTTTGACTGCTCTGGCTTTGGTAGGTGGAGGTGGTAACATCAAGGTTGATCTCCGTGAGAGATCGCGTGCATTTAACTTGTGCTGTGGGTACAGGCTTCTGCAAATACAATAGATACAAGGAATGAAGACGTAAGGAATACCAGTGTGACATTCGGTTTTGGGGTTTTTTTGGATGTCTGAAAGGTCCTAACACCTTTGTCTTACCAGCATTCAGGTCAATTTAAAATACCACTTTGCATTTGAAAAAGGCAGCAAAAATTTGCCTGGGCTGAAAAAACTGACAGTGTGGCCTGAATTTATGGATGCTGTCATATTTTAAATCCCATTCGGTGTTCATATTTTGTCCCAGTCAGACAGTTAAGTCTCACACTGTACACAGAAAGAATAACCATGACAGTTACAATGCATTGAGCTTATGAGCACTAGGGAAGTGCTTGTCCTTACTGTAAACCTTCCCTCTTCACCCTCTATTCTTCTCTCCTCCCTCTCCGCCTCTATATGACTTTACAGCCTCAAACCTGTCTCAGTTGCTCAGTGTTTATATCAGACTTCAAAACAAGTTTGATCATAATTGCACGTAAAAGGTCATGAATTTGGAATGCTAGTCTGTCCTGTGTTTTTAAAGGCAATCTAAATAAACTTGGAGATTACAAGACACTAAGAATAGCTGACCTATAAAGAATAATGATTTGGCATCTGACTCACACTGCATGTCATATTGCACTGTCTTTCAAAAAAAAAAAAAAAAAAAGGAAAAAAAAAAACATTTTTACTGGTCAGGAAACATGCAAGTTTATATTTTGTCTGAGCCTTTCTGCCTAATACAGGTTTCTGCTGTAGGCAGCATCTTGGAGCACTCAAATGGAGCTCTGTTCATTCCAAGCCAAGAAAGTGTCTAAATCTGTAGATTTGTGAACTGAAGACTGACACTGCAGCAGGAAGTACACAGATAAGCTCATCACAGTGGTGTAATCTTTGGAAAGTCTATTTTAAGTTATTCAGCATTGCACCTGTCATTGTCGCTAGCGAAGAAGCGCTCCTCCTTCCACCTTTGTGGCATCAGACCTGAAATTCTGGTCTGCTGGCTGTTGTGAATACAGATGCTAATAGAGTTTAGTAGAAAAGTACTGATAGATTTTACTTGCATTTTCAGAGTCTTGTGACAAAATTTAGCTGATGAGGGCAGTTGCATGCTAATTGCTAGGACGGTTTCTTCTTTACTACATGTCTTACACAGTGCAATTCTGAGCATCTCTTCTAGCATTTTTACAAGGCTTATTTTGGTTTTCCCAGATATCTTAACAATTATCTTGATAGTTTTGCCATCTAGGTACATGAAAGCCCTACTTTTCTTCCCAACAGTTACATGCTGTACGGCGCTTTTTTTTTCTTGTAACAAAAGTTATGATTTGAAGGAATGTGAGATGGGAGCTTTGATATCGCTGACACTGACAGTTGCTGAAGGGATATGGTTAGGCATACTTTGGCGGTCTGTGTATTTTGCAGCCCGTGCTTCTGCTCATCACTACATAATAGCTTCTTTCCACTGTTGTGTGAGGTCTTAAACAGAGGAAGAAAGTACTTAAAAAGTAAATGCTCTGGAATCTACAAATATGTGCTTGTTTAACCAGCTGGGTTTTAGCCATCAGTATGATTTGCCTTGTATCTTTTTTCTCTGAGCTTGCTTTCTTCCATGTAGGACTGAAATAAGTAGTACTGTGGGTTTATTTGTTTATTTTTGAAATTAAAAAAGAGCTTGATAGTTCAAGGAGATATTCTGGAAGCTTCCTCAGTTTGATGTTTTATACCTGTAAAATACAAGATTTTATATGAAATGTGTCTGTGACTGTTCTTGAAAGGTGCTTAGTCTCCTTAGGTTGATAAAGCAAGCTGCTTTCAGCTTGATTGCCTGACATGAGATGCTGAGCCTTAACTATTGAACAAACAAATTCATGCAAATGTTGATGCTCGGTTTTCTTGATGATGTTTTTGATGCTTTGCTGTCCCCATGTAACTTGAATACTGTAAAATATTCAGTATAAATATCAATCAAATTCTGTTACTACTTAAGTGTGAATGACTTCTTGAGGTAATGAAACTGTACTTTACAGAAGAGGTGGTTAAACCTGACAGGAATGCTGTAAACATGAGGCAGTCTTAGGGAAGGCGGTACAGCTGTTGTAGTTGTGTGTTAAAGATCCCTGTGTTAAACCCCATGGTTCAGTCACCTTTTTTATTTTTATTTGTTTATATTTAGTTTTTGTTTCTCTTGCTCATTTTCTCCCAACCAGAAGTGAGGTTGCATACCTGTTGGGTATGTGTCAAGCCTCTTTAACTCCAGAGTTGGGCAATGCACACTACTGAAAGTTCGTGGAAGAAATATGTCAATACCAAACATAGTGACTAAAATAAATGTGGCTTGAGCTCCCAGCTTCTGATATCATGTGGCTCAGGGGCTGTGAAAACGTGGCTGGTTTTTGCCCTGTTCTTAGCCTTCATGGGATGGCCATGGACTCCTTTTTGAGACCATGTATTAGGCTAAGTGGCTCCCTGATAAAGTACAATCTTGTCTTGTGGTTCGTTACCAAAACTGTTACTGCATTCTTTGAAGAGTTGGTTACTAGTTGGGCCTATGGTTTAGACTAACCCAGACAACCAGAGATTGACTACTTATTTTTAAAGGTCCTTGACTATAGCAGCACAACTGGATGTTTAGGAAGCTGACCTTCGAGCTCCAGGGAGTGTTAAGTTTAGATATTATTTTCAGGGTTTGTTTTTAATGATTTTTATCAAAAATAAATAAATCTCTTCTTCCTGTGAAGAAAAAACGAGTCTAAATCTTTAAGGAGATGTGGATCTGGGAAGCTGCTGATCCCTGCAGCTTGTGTGGTTTGGCTTGCGGAAGGCAATGGTTTTTAAACCTTCTGTAAGCTTATAATGGAAAGATACAGGCACTTCTCAAACTACATGTTACGGATTTATTCCCTTGCCTGGTGTTTTTTAGTGCCTTTTCTGTCTTGTTACTGTACTGCTGTCAAGCTGATGAATGGGTCAGTTTTGAGGTATGCTCTAAAGGCAAAGGAAAAAAGGGTTGGCTTAATGAGGGACACTGCAAGACTTGGTCTGAGGAACATTTTTGTGGAAGAAGTAGTTGATATTTCACTCCATGGCTGATGTAGAAAACTTCTGAGAGAAATGTAAAAGTTCACCCAACTTAGTTATCATCTTTTTGAGTCCTGTCATCTATGTAAATGGTGAAGTTCAGGGCAGGTGGTAGATCTCCAAGTGCTGTGCTCAGTGCTGTGCTCTGCCATACAGCAGGAGCAGTTGCAGCACCCTGTCTGAATGGAGCACAGCCGCGTGTGCCTGTGCATGCTAATACTCAGAAGAGCACTGAAACAATAGAAACTTGTTTCATGTGAAGTTGGGTACCGTGTTCCTCGTTATTCAAATGATGTTTTTTTTTTTTTTAGCAGTGCTCACTCTTGTTAACACTGATGTGATGTCCCTGTAACTAACAAAAATGCTGGAATACAAGTGTAGAGCTTTTGCCATACAAAATTGTTAGGTAGGATTGCTGACATGCAGTAATGTTCAAGCAAGTAACGAGATTGCTTTGGTTTTATTTTAGTTTGGGAACTTGATACAGTTTTCTTATGGGTCAACTAATGAAAAATCTTGACTTTCCACTTCCATGTCATACTAAGGGGGAAATGTTTTTGCCATAAAGGTTTATTCAGGCTCTCTGAAATGACTTTATAGTTGGAATTTGTGATGATAAAAGGCTGGATTTTAAGGGTTTTTTCATTCCCACATAGAGTGTATCCTGAAAGCTGTGACTTCATAAACTCCATCAAGTATTAGTTTTCTGATGCAGCCTGCTTTGAGCAGTGGAGGTCATGCCCTGGGCTACTGAAGTAATGTGCACTAAAAGCATCTTCGTGTGTCCTTCAGGATCCTTTAGTTAGGGTTCTGTTTAACGCGATCACTTAGGTAGCTTTGCATCATTCTCCCCAATGACTGCTGTGCAGCTGGAGCAGCGAGCCATGGTAAGGAAGTGGTAAGGCAGGCTTGCAGTTAATTCTGGAACTGTGAAATGCAGCTGTGTGGTGAAGTCAGGGGCGATGGGCTGAACTGCGCTGCTGTTGGATAGAGGCAGTTCCACCTTTTCCTTAGAGCTGGCTGTGGTTTATGCATTACCTCTCAGTGAACCCATTTAGCTCAGGCACAAGCAGAAGACAACTCACCTAAGAATAACTCCATGCATTTCTGGGCTGAATAGGCTGATTGCATGATAGCAAAGGAAAAGGTGGGGAGTTCTTACAGCTCTTAGCAACTCTAATGAAATAGGATAGCTCCTTCTGAGCTGTTAGTAATTTCCATACAAAACCATTCAAAGCAATGTTGAGCATTATGTTTCTGAGTGGATGTAGTGCGGTTGCAATTAGACAAGCTGCCACGCTGCTCCAGTCTTCTTAGGGAGTCTGGAGAGGATCTGTACCTGTGAATGCTGAGGTGTAGATTCAGTTGGTGAGCTATGTAATGTAGTCAGTGCATAAATGCTAAAGGTTTCCCAGTTCCCAGGATTCCTGTGTCGTGAATGTGCTCCTCCATAGCTTGCTCTGAGCTGATTTCACTTGTTTCTTTGTCTGTTTTTCCAGAGTAATTTGGAATATGAAACTAATCTTCATTCAGTCTTCTGGTAACAGGACAGCACATCACTCTGTTTCTTCAAGCATTGTTATGATCTCTAGTAATAATGTTGTTGGGCTTGTGGATCAAATGCCTGTGTCCTCCACCCCCGTACCACCATTCACTGAACAAATGTAACAAATGAAAATTTCCCAGAATGTGTAAGCAATTCCCTACTGGAAGTTCAAATATGGAAATAAGATTTTTCCAAGAAAAGGACAGGCTCCTTGTATACTCCTAGAAGTAACTGATTTGAGCATTGGGAAAGCAGTAGGCTAAGATGCTGAAGACTTGTGTGGCTGACCTCGTTTTTAACCAGTGTTCCAGATAAAAAGACTAATAATTAGCAAGGTTTCTTGATAGTCTGTTAATTACAAAAATGCATATTTTTTTTAAGTACAATTAGATTACATTTTCACTGAGCAACTGCTGCTCCTAGACAGCTGTTTAAATTGGGATTTGTAGCAGAGATCTAATTATTGTAGTAATTACAGCAGAATCCTTCTTAATTGACTACGCATGAGACTGACATCAGTTGATTAACAGAAGTGATCTCCATGGTCCTTCACCATGTCTGGAATATGAAGGGACAGCTCTGGGCTGTGCCACAATTACAAGCAAACAGATTTCTCTACTGCATGGAATGATTTGGGGTGGTGAGAGATCCTGGTTGCCTGAGGAGGGAAGGCCTTACAGCCACATGACTCTTTGGGCACTTACACGGATGTGAGGAGTTGTTTACCAGTGTTTTCATGTACAAGTACCCGTAACAGAAGGATGGCTCACACTTGTTTGCAGCCCAGACTTCGCTTTTTTTATTTTTTTAAATCTGCTGTCTCCTTCAGGACCCATCAAAGGGAGAGCAAGGCACTGCATGATGCTGCTCTGGTGACCCACAGCCCTTGTCTTGTTCTGATCACATGTGCTTGTTGTAACCAAATTCAAACTATTGCCAACATTTCTTATGTTATTCACGTACCTGGGGTCAGGAGGGTGGAAGCTCCTTACCTACTTGCCCAAACCTACTACATTGCCATTAGCAAAGGTGTTCAAGAGCTGCCGTTTGCTGTCTGAGAGTCCCAGGTCGGTGTAGCCAGGGGCTGATCAGGGTATGTTTGGAGCTGTACGACAGCAGCTACTCGGAAACAGATGCGGTAACAAACTTCTCAGAATGTCATTGCTGTTTTGCATGTCTTAACGTGTGGATATGCATGTGAGGTGATAAAGGGAAAGTGTGTGGTATTGTTTCTGTAATAGGCTGTGAAGGCTCTTGTTTGAGAGCGTTTTTAGCTTTCAGCCATGTGAGAGGCAACCATGGCCACTTGCTGTCCTAAAGATTAGAAAAGCACAAAGAAGCTTGGCGCGTCTCTGACCAGTTTACACTGATCCAAGTTGGCTATTATATTCCGGCTGTGTACTCTTTATCTCTCCTTGCAGCATCACTGGTGCTTGTCCTGGGTAGGCAGATATTGCAGTGGCAAATAGCTACCCCCTGAGTCCCACAGAAACACATCCCAGTGCTTGAGCAGGCCCAAAGGAGGGCCAGGTAATAATGTGAGGTACTAATGGGTAGTATGAAGCCAAGCAGTTCCTGACTCTTTTTTTTACTTGCAGTGATCTCAGATCTCCGCGCTCCTTCCAATCTTGGATATAAATTAACATCTGTTTAGTAGGTTGCAGAATAACTAAGAGCTGGTAACAGGAAGAGTAGGTTAAGGGAGTGAGACAGTTTGGTTTTTATTCCCTTCTGTCTCCTTTGTGAACAGATTGTTGGGTTGAATCTGTACAGGAATTTCCTTTGGAGTAGTTTGACTGTCAGCCTTCCAAAAGAGACTGAACCTGACCATGCAGCTTACCGAGATCCTCGTGTGGCTGAGAGACAGCACGTGTACCCCATAACTTGCTGAGCTGAGCCAAGAAATGGGGAGAGCAGGGCACGGTCTGCATGCAGGAGGTCACAGAAGTGCTCTGGGAGTCCCAGCCCTGTGTTACAGGGTGAGTTGGAATGGTCCCCGCTGGGTGTCATGGTGACTTTGCTCTGTTCTACACTGACCTCACACCAAGAACCCTTGGTGCTGATGATGTGAGGTAACCCAGATGCAGGGACGGCGTTGTCCCTGTGAACTCAGCAGCCAGGAGCCTTGACTTAGTAGCCTGCAGTCAGGCTGCTCCTGCACCAGTTCATCAACTCTCAGATGACACAATCGTAGAATCACTTAGGTTGGAAAAGACCTCTGAGATCAGCAGGTCCAACCGCTAGCCTAGCACTGCCAAGTCTAGCACTAAACCATGTCCCTAAGCACCACACCTACGTGTATTTTAAATCCCTTCAGGGATGGTGACTCACCCGCTTCCCTGGGCAGCCTGTTCCAGTGCTTCACAACCCTTCCAGCGAAGAACTTACACTTGATATCCAACCTGAACCTTCCCTGGCACAACTTGAAGCCCTTGCCTTTTGCCCTGTCATTGTTGCTTGGAAGGAGAGACAGACACCCTGCCTGCTACAGCCTCCTTGAGGTGGCTGGAGAGAGCAATGAGGTCTCCCCTGAGCCTCCTCTTCTCTGGGCTCCTCATCAGCTGTTCCTCATAAGACTTGTGCTCGAGGAACTCTGTAGAGTTCTCTAATGAACTCTACAGCTTCTGATTTTCTGGTTCCTAATGTTTTCTTTTTTCATCTAAATTATATGGTATTTTTGTTTGTGTGTTTTTTAATCTTAATTATAATGTGTTTGTTTTAAAGGTGAAATGGGATTTTGCTTTTTTTTTTTTTTTGAGAATTTTGGACTGCAAGTTGCTAGAAGGCTAATAAAAAAAAAAAAGTGCATTAAAAACAGCAGGTCTGGGAGTCCATATACTTGTGTGCCCTTAGTTTTGTCTCAGCTGTTTCAGTGTAACTGTTGTGAACCTCATGGTTCCAGACAACTGCCTGTTGAAACTGGTGTCCTCTTATGCATCAGGCATTGCAGTGTGAGCTGTGAGAGGGTAATGTTGGATGGATGCAAAGGATCCTCACAGGGCATTCTGATGTAAATCAGCAGGTCCATGGAGGGTAGGGAGCGGGCAGTGGTGTGCTGGGACTGCCAGCAGTGAGAGAATCAGCTGTAGCATCCTCAGGGGGAGCTGCTCTGCGCGGGGGGCTGCAGAGTTGGCTGGTTTGGCAATTTCTGCAAACAATGGTGCTTTAAATTAGCACTTCTTTCAAGAGCTCTGGAGTGAAGTATTTGGGGGGGGGGGAAATGCAATCAAACTGCAAAATAGTGGATTGTTCCTTTCATTTTTAATAAGATGCAGTCTTTGCTGCTGCCGTAACAGAACAACACTACACGTCCTGTCAGGTTTGTTCAGCTGCTAGTGACACGATTATGTCACTTGGGCTTTTTATTTGATCACTTCAAATGCCTTGTGTTGTGGTTATCGTACTTTGAATATAGTCTGTCTACAAGGCGTGTTGCAGACTAAGTATTTTGTCAAAGTAATCTTTGTGCCCTGTCAGTGCGGGTTTTCTTTGAGAAACTGTAACTTAGAATCCAGCAAGCAGTCTCGTTGCCAAAACCTCACCAAGTATTTACTAAAATGAGAAAGGAAGCAAGTACTGTTTGATTTCAGTTATTACACGATTACTTGTAGTCGGGCTGAGCCAGAATTGCAGTATGCTGTCTGTGGCATTTTAATTAAAATATACAAAGCTATGTGCACACTCTTGCACATAGGGCATGTATGGCTTTTATGTAGCATGCTAGAAATGTGACTTGAGCAGGTACTGCACTTGAACAATTACCCTTGAATTCCTGCATTATCATCTGAGAGAGGTCTTGTTGCTCCTCAAATCAAAGCAGAACAAAAGTTGTAATTCCTTAGCTCACGGCTGTTCCTTGAGGCTGCAGTGATTGCTGCTCTGCTGTAATCCTGCTTTCCCCAGTGCCCTTGTTAATGCCTTCTTTAGATCGTCTTTTCGCTCTGATCGTTTGGAATCCACTTGGCAATAGCAATACAATAAAAGTGGATGCAAGTGACAGACTTTGTGTCTTAAGAACTAATAGAAAGGAAGCCTACAGAATAAAGAGTTGTGTTTGTGTGTAGTTTTGCTTAGGAAAAACATCACACCTTGCTCCATTCTGGGTAGTCAGAAGAAGGGTTGCTGTTTCAGTGGGCTTTTCCTGTAGACCCTCAAATTAGAGGAAAACTGGAGGAAAGAAGAGAAAGTTGAAAAGTAGTTGTTGAGCTTTTGTTGGTTTAAACAAGTAGCAGAGTAATCTGCAATACAAGGATTAGTGCTGGAATTTTAGCTGCCCAGTTACCTTTCAGGACAGGAATATAGAGGAATAAGGTGTAGTTTCATACTAATGGTTGGGTGTTGCAAAAAGTGATGAAGCTGCTTGTTTCCTCAGACCTTGTATCTGGTCGGAGTGCTCTTACTGCAGCCCTTTCACTCTGGGATTGTCTGAGCTCATGATGAGCCAGTGCAGGAAACTATCCTGATGGAGAATTAACTGGGGGGAGGGAGGGTAAGCAGGCAGATTTTTCACTTTGGGCTGAACTCTTTGACTAGGCTTAAACACAAATTTGGAGGAGCGTCAGTGCTGCACAAGGTAGGGGGAATGAAATTTGAGGAACAGTGCCATTGTTCTGAAAGTCGTGGATCAAATTAGCATCACAGCGGGACAGCTCCCAAGGTTGTATTACCACTAGCCTTTATATCAGGCAGAGAAAGCGAGCGAGAGGAAAGCTTTTCTGGATATGTGCCTAACGGTGGAGTTCCTGTGAAAGTGAAAGGCAGCTTCAGTGAGAATATAACCACGAACGTGGTTTAGTTCTCTGTAAAGGAAAAATATCAGAAGCAAAGAATACATTTCAATATCTGGTTGTTAAACAGGGTACGTATGAAAGATCCAAAGGAAGTAAGTTGAGAGAGGGAAGGAAGTGCTAACTCCTCTGTTTTTCAGTAGTTCTGAGTGGTAGTAAGACAACTGCAGGCTATTCCAGCATAGTTCCAATAGGAAGGATAATTTAGCTCAAAAATCCAGTTGCATGGAAACTGGTGAGTTGGAACAAATAATACATGAGCAAGTAATAGTTAAAATCAAACAATGGTTTGGGTTGGAAGGGACCTTAAAAACCCTTCAGTTGCACACAGACACACACCACATTGTGGGCAGGGACACCTCTCACCGGACCAGGTTGCTCACAGCCCCATCCAGCCTGGCCTTGAACACCCCCAGGGATGGGGCAGCCACAGCTTCTTATGCAAAGTATGCAGGGTAAAAAGAGAATATTCTGTAAGTATTCGTAGTAAGAGGAAGACCTCTTGATTATACGTGATGCTAAGATGGTTAAAAATATTTGTGACAGGGCTTTTCATAAGTCTATTCTCTTTCCCTCGGTATTCAATTTTTAAAAAAGAATGATTTTTAATGATTTATGCAGCTAAGCCACTCTGGCTAGCTTCTGCCAAAGGCGATCATCTTTCTCTCTTCTTCCTCTCTCCCAGCCCCTGGCAGTTGAGGGAGCTAATTTATCAGAAGGCTAATTGCTTTCAGGGGAATAACAGGCAAGAGCTGTCTCATGCCCTAAATTGTCCTAGGATCAGTCTGGCGAGGCAGTGATAAATCAGGGAACAGCAGCAAGGGGCACTGCGCTGCGCCTTGCGGTGGCAGTTAGCTGGTGCATGAGCTTCCTTCAGACGTGACAACTACAGCCTTTGAGTGTGACTAAGCCATCTAAACATCATGCTAGGCACTCAAAGAAGCAGTTTGAACCAACTTCACAGCTATCTGAGAACTTCTGAGGGACAGATAATGTTCCAGAGGAGAAGGGGAAAGGCCCTATAACTGCGCTGCTTTAAAAACTGTTGAAAAGGTGGGAGCTGGAGGATTTCAGACCAGCAGCTTAACTGCACTTCCTGGAGGAATATGGATAATGAGAATTATTTGGCCCCACTGATCACTTGGAAGATAATCTCTTTGTGAACAATAACAAGAGTTTTTCAAACGCAAAACCTGGTTAAGCCAGTCCAACTTCCTTCTGCAGCAGGCCAAGGGACCTAGTGGATGGTTGCACTTGACTTTTTAAATGCTCTTTGCTATTACAAGCTGGTGTTGGTAGCCTAACGTGGCAGATGGCTGCTGTACAGAGGACATGTATCTGTCCGGATAGCTCTACTTGGAAAAGGATGGCTGAAGTCAAAGGACTTCTTGAATTTCCGAGGAGCTCTGTCTTGAAACACTTGTTGGTGTTTTCAGGAATGTCTTGGACTACAGCACCTACGTAATAAACCAACATAACATCAAGGGCGGCCAGCCTGTTAGGATTAGAAGTTAGGGTTTAGAATACAAAATCGTTCTGGCAAAGTGAGGAGGAAACCACTGCATTTTTAAATACTAGGTTCCAGCCTCGGATGAATGAAGTGTTGCCTTTGAGTGGGAGTAATCAGCTGTGCAATCACAGCAGAGAACGACTGCAGAACAGAAACTGGAAGCTGTAGTAGGTTAGGTAACTGTAGTGTGTTTTTTTTTAACATGCTTTCATGTTTAAACATGAGAGTTTCCAGAGCTACCAATCATGCCTGATTGTAGGTATTGTCAAAGGAGAGATGGGCTGAGCCACCGGCTGAGTTGTTAAAGCTAGGTGCAAAGTTGCTGGTGCTAATTTCTGCCCAAACATGTGAGAATTTGGGGTGTGGGGAGGTTGCCTTTATTGCTTATTTTCTGTTATTTACTAGAATGCCTCTTGTGATTAAAAAAATAAAAATAAATTAGATGCTGTGTCTACCATGTGATGCGGCTATGTTTGTCAAATGCTAGGGGATCAAAATAAGCTTTGTGAATTCTGCTTGTGTCTCTGTGATGTCTCCTTCTCAAGATTAGTCTCTTCATATAGAAATTGATTAACGGGACAAACCTGAAAAATCTCTGTAGCTAGCTTGAAGAAAAGATAAGCTAAAACCTTGTCAATTCTGGAAACAGAGCTACACCTTGCAGCGGGCTTCAGTTTGAGGCTACGTTCTGGTTCTGTAGTTTACAGTAAAGCCATTTTTATAATTTTCTTCTAATTCTTTCAGATGAAAGGTGTTAGTAGCTGTTATTGAAGAGGGGTAAACTGAAGTCTGACAAAGGTGTAATCAGACTATATAGTTGAAAACTATATAATATTGTTGATCTGTTACACAGACTGTAGTAAGGAATGTAAATGTATTTTACTTCTAAGCTTGAAAAACAATTGCAGTTTTCCAATGGTTAATTATTCTCATCACAGCTTATAGTTTAATGTTAAACTCCGATGGATTAGGAGGGGAAAAAGGAGGATAATGCGAAGCATTGCAATAAACAAGAATGTCTTCAGGAACCACTTATTTGGATAAAAACAGTTGCTTTTCTTAATGCTTCTCTTAATAGGAGGTGATAGGAGGCCTCCTTTCTGGTTTTCTGGCATCACTGTCTATAAATTGTCATAAGTACAGAAAAAAACTGAAGTGAATATCTGTCTGCGGCTATTTGTTATAATCTGTATGTGTAATCGATCTTAAATCTCTCCAGAAATATGTACAGATGGATTTGTGTAGCTCGGTGTGCCAAGAACACAACTTAACTAAGTTTAGTAACTGAAGTCCTGTGTGTTTGTGTAAGAGGGAGAGCTCCACCTACTGGAAACAAGCTACCAGTTTATGGAGCGTATTTTGAATGAAGTGTGTGATACTGCTTTCTTGTGTGCCAGAGAAGTCTCAGGGATTTCGAATGTGAGCATTTGCAAAAAAAAAAAAGTCTGCTTCAACGTTTGAACGTCTAATCTCTGAAAATACTTTCTCATATTTTTACATTGACTTTTTGTTTGTTTATAGGAACATCATCTCCAACGGGCTATCTCAGCACAACAAGTATATGGAGAGAAGAGGGATAATATGGTTATACCAGTCCCAGAAGCAGAAAGTAATATTGCATACTATGAATCTATATATCCTGGAGAATTTAAAATGCCAAAGCAGCTGATTCACATACAGCGTAAGTACAGTGATCTATTGTAGTCTGCAACAAGAACTTTATTTTGCCAGTCATTCATTCAAGAAATTACAAATGTCTGTTGAGCTCACATCAAAACTAACTTCTGAGAATTAATTTTGTCCAGCATGTAAAGGAATGTGTACTTTTTACTGAAGAGGTATATTAAATTCTTGATCAAGAAGTAGATAGATATCATTCTTGAGCCTATCCATTAAAACTCTAATTTTAGCAGTCGCAAAGATCCATTTTTGCTCTCCATGGCATTCAGTAGTTACAGCTTGCAGGAATCTAGTTTTATTAAGAGAAACAGCTACTTTCAGGAACAGATTACCTGTTCACTGAAGCTTAACCAGGATAATATGACAGTAGAGTGGATTGGGAAGTCAAGCAGAAATGGTGGTATTAGTACTATTTGTCTATGCCTGGATGGAAGTATTCTACATCTAAAAGTAGGTCCTTTTTTTTGATCTCACCAATGACTTCTAAAGGTGTTAGGATGTTGTTATTACTGGAAGATGGCAGTTCTGTGAGCTTGATGTGAGCTCTGTGTTTGAACAAGCTCTGAAAACGTTATAAAAATACAAACTGTTTCAGAACTTTGTTGCATAGTGCAATTATCAGAATGTAAAAAGTAGCATCTGTTGTATGTAAACAGATCTTATGCCTAAATAATGTTGGCTACATGTTAGATTTCTGTATCCATCTGAGCTTCAATGATAAGCTAAATTAGGAGCATGCTCTAAGAGGCAAATGGAGACACCAGTGCTAGGAGTCTTCCATGCTGATATTAAGGTATGCTTTTTCATTCTTCTTTTCCTTATCTAGTGGTCTCACAGCTGAAATGACTGTCTTCAGTTGTATTCTGTTCTACCTATTTATTTTTTTAAATAAAGTCATACTTTTTACAGTGTGAAATACTCACTTGGAGAAATTATCTCTTATAAACTAAAACACAAAAGACTCAAGAATCTGGGAGGTATTGTTCTGGGTGCAGAATGCTGCATTTTCATTGGATATTGTGGAAAATCGAACAGTTTGTGTTCTGCAAGTCATCATTTGTATTTGAAGATTACCTCCTATGTTGGGTAGGCCATCCTGGTAGACCAGTTTGGCCTTATGCTTTTAGGTCACAAAAATAATGGATGAGGATGTATGTGGGGTCTCTGTAATACAGTCTGTCCAAAGTTTTGTTGAAATAGCTCTAAGATGCATTTAGGCTAGAGACTTAATTTCAGAAGTTGATGATACAATCAGTAAAGCTGTAGGATACTAGAGAGCATTGAAAAGTTTGACCAATCTAACAGTTTCTTACTGAAAGCAATGAGGTCAAAAACTTGGATGTCTTAGGCACCAGTAAGTTTCATTGGCTAATAAAAGCATATCCAAGTAGATGTCAATTTCTATTCCTGAATTTAATGGTGTATTTTTTTAAAAAGAGAAAGCTAAGTATAGCTTCTAAGTAACATTACTGCAGTGTTCAAACAAATTATTTTGGTTTTGTGTTTCAAAGAATCTGGCATATTCTAATAGCAGTGTCTGGAGTACAAAGCATTTCTGTAGTAAAACTGTAACTCTAACTTTGTATTGTGTTATTCAGCTTTTAACTTTTCATTGTATTATTCAGCTTTTAGTTTGGATGCTGAGCAGCCAGATTATGACTTGGATTCAGAAGATGAGATCTTTGTGAATAAGTTGAAGAAAAGAATGGATATCTCTCCTTTACAATTCGAAGAGATGATAGACCGACTAGAAAAGGGCAGTGGTCAGCAGGTACAACATCACTTTGAATTAAAAAATAAATAAAACCTAAAATATGCACTATTTATGTGTATGACTATTTATGTATATGACTATATGACAATAACATACTGGGTTTTACATTTAGCCAGTCAGCCTGCAAGAGGCCAAGCTATTGCTGAAGGAAGATGACGAGTTGATCAGAGAAGTGTACGAGTACTGGATTAAAAAGAGGAAAAACTGTCGGGGGCCCTCTCTTATCCCAGCAGTAAAACAAGAGAAGCGAGATGGTTCTAGCACAAATGATCCCTACGTTGCTTTTAGAAGACGAACAGAAAAGATGCAGACAAGGAAAGTAAGTAGATTAATCCTTCCATCTCGTTCTCTTCCTTCTGTCCTCTCAGAAAAAAGCTTATCTAAAGAAACAATCTTACTATGTAGTGTAAAATAATAGAAGCTGACTGGTTTGTTTTGCTTTTAATTTGCATGGGGAAAAAAGATAAACTACTGTAGGCCAGCTATTAAAGGAAAAATTTGTATTTTTTTGCTAAATCTGCTGCTAAACCTACTTATGATGGTGGTGCGGTAAGCTGTAGCTCAATGATACTTGCCTATGTTTCTCCATTTTTTTTTAGCTTGTGATTTTTTTTTTCAACACATAAATACTTAGAACTTTAGTTCAGATAATGTAATTTAAGTGATGTGGGAAACCATAAAATACTGTGTATCTACAGAATCGAAAAAATGATGAAGCATCTTATGAGAAGATGCTTAAGCTGCGTCGAGATTTAAGTCGTGCAGTTACCATCCTGGAAATGATAAAGAGAAGGGAAAAAAGCAAGAGGGAGTTGCTGCATTTAACACTGGAAATCATCGAAAAGAGGTAATACTTATTGAAAATGTGCTGCAGAAAGCTTTGGAAACTACTTTATATTCCCATTAATACTTGATAAAGTGTGAGAGATTATTTTAAAATAAGTGTTCAGACTTCTTCACTGTTACGATATAGCAGATTTCACATGTGAGATAAAACTTAGACTCACTCATTGTGGAAAAGTGGCCAGCCACCTTAACCTACACTGGTTTTGTTTTGTGTATTCAAATATATGTATCACGTCCTATATGTTATGTAGGAAGAGAGCTCATGATTTCAGGTAAATTCCAAAGGAATTTAATACATTAAACTGCTTTGCTGCATACATGAAGGAAATGACAGTTATTTTTAAGGTCCTTCCCAAGCATTGCCTTCTTCCTTTTCTTCAATGTCTCTGTTCTTTGTAGCAAAGCTTGATCTAATACCCTCATGAAAACAAACAGGCATTTCATACAGCATAACATGCTGTTCTGTGAGTCATCTCCAACTAGTATTTCTTTTGACATCCTGTTTGACAGCTGTGCCAAAGACCAAATGCTCTGTTCTATCAGCTGTCACTTTCCTGATCAACTGAGAATAACGTTTGCAGTGTGGAGTTGTCCTTTAGCAATTGATACTTAGAATTTGAATAAGATTTCTCCAGCTTAAGGATTCATATTTGAAAAGTTAACGCAGAGTCAGACTGAAATCTCTAAAAGTAACTTGAGTTAGTTTAACAAGTTAAGTATCAGTCTGTTCTTTATATCAGGTGCACTTTTTCGAGCACTGACCATTTTCAGAACTAGAGAGGGGAGAAACCCCCCTAGCTTTTTCAAAGAGGAGAAGCTGTTGAACAGAGGAATGACTAATGCCCACTTCATACTGAAAAACTAAGTTTCACCTTAGTACTTCACACAGGACTTGAAATGCAATACATTTTAAGGTTCTATTTCCTACAAAACTGTTCTGTTACGCAAAAAAGAGAGGATTTGTGAATAAGGTGCTTTGCCTCACTGTTTAAAACCTTTTGTGATAAAGGTGTATTTTTAAGTGTTACTGTCCCTGGGGGGGGGAGGGGGGAGCCTGCTCTGTTCTTTCCATCAAGTTTTTATTTCCACTTCTTACACTTACATCTCCAAAAGATGGTAATGCCTTACAGATAGTCATCCTTGTGTTTGTCAGAACTAGTTAATTGCAATTAAGATAAAGTTTGCGTGTAATTAGCTGCTCCTCCCCCTTCTCTGGAACAATAATTTTTGTACTTTGGGCTGTCATCCTGGACCTCCTCTTACCCCAGGTTGCAAGTATTATTCATCTGTGTTTGGCTGTCGCATAATTTTTTTTACCAGATGTGTGTTGTAAACATTCTAACAAGTAAGAAAATAAAAAACACTCTAATTTCAGGTATAATTTGGGTGACTACAGTGGAGAGATTGTGTCTGAGGTCATGGCACAGCGGCAGCCAATTAAACCTACCTATGCTATTCCCATCATTCCTGTGACTAACAGCAGTCCTTTCAAACATCAAGAAACTATGGAACTGAAAGAATTTAAAGTTAACAAAGTGAGTAATGTCAGTAATGGAATTAATAGTTCATGCTGTTACATGTGTAAGCTACAGGATAAGACTGTGGAAAACATTTTTAACTGGGTGGGGGGGGGGGACACTTTCTGATAGGGGAAAAACACTACTACTGGCAGGGAAAATACAGCAGCAAAGCTGCAATAGGAGTAAAATACTTCACTCTGCTGGAGTGATGATAATAGCCTGGGAACTATTGGAATTCCTTAAGACAGAAATAAAAGGAGTATAGATGAACTGGAGACAAGGCCGCATACAGGTGTAACAAATTCTTGCACTAATCAGTGTTAACCTTTTTATCTGATACTGTCCACAGTGTTAGGATATTTTGAACGAAGTTGTATTTATTACCTAAATATTCTACAAAAATGAGGTCTAAAAAAATAAGACTTATACTGTTCTAAATTCATGTAGCTATTTTAATCTGGAGGGTTTCTTTTTAAAATTTGATCCATTGATTTTCCTAGCATGCTGGTTTTCTATTTAACTTCTGGATAATGTATTGATTCAGACAGTTGAACAGTATTTTTCCTCCTGGCTTTGTGCCATACATAACATAGCTATTGTGCCACCAACTTAGCACGTTAAATAAGTCCCATCACAGCGTTAAAGTACAACTTTAATTTTAAACAAATACTTCTTATACCTGAGGAATGTATAAAGACTGTTCCAGATCCGACAAAATAGAGTGAATCAATTAAAGCTTCTGCTGGAGTGTACTTACCTACTAGTTATGCAGGGTTGATGTAGTGTCTGAAGGCTTGAAATAAATCTCTATTAGAAACTTGGAAAATGTATTTGAATCTGCATAGTATGGGGAAATGTGTTTAATTTTTATTCTCTGAGATGCTAGGTATCTTTGTGAAGTCTAACTTTCGTCTTTTAAAGGATTGTTTGTTACTTAATAATTCCCTAATACTGCATAAACACCTATATATGTTAGCAAATAAAAATGGTGCCCAATGGCACCATTGTATATATTTTGGTCTACTTTTCCAAACTAGTATTTTTATCTTGACGACTGGTGTTCTACCGACGGTAGTGGTTGAGCAAGTGGTACTTAATTCCACCATATCCATTAAACATTCCAATTACTGGAAGTGATAAACAAACAAACATGAAATGTCTGCTTGTGTTCGCATCAAGATGTTAGAGAGATGAGTTTGCTCTTCAGCTTTCTTATGCAGGAGTTTTGGGAAACTCCTGTTTTAATCTAATTTGTGTGCATTTATATGCATTATATGCTGATTTTTTTTCTTTCCTTACAGCAAGATAAACCTGATGTTATTCGACCCAAAAGAAAGTATGAGAAGAAGCCAAAAGTCTTACCTTCGTCTGCTGCTGCTACTCCTCAACAGACGAGTCCTGCTGCACTGCCAGTCTTTAATGCTAAAGATTTGAATCAGTATGATTTTCCTAGCTCGGATGAAGAACCTCTCTCCCAGGTAGTATCTCCAGAATTTTATGCTGCTGTTAGGGAAATAACAGAAGTAAAACTCAAGAATTTACTAATACCTCTTCCTCACCAACACCACCCTCATTTTAAAGGTTTTGTCTGGTTCTTCGGAGGCTGAGGAAGAAAATGATCCCGATGGTCCTTTTGCCTTCCGTAGGAAAGCAGGCTGTCAGTACTATGCTGTAAGTAGAATTTTCTTGTGTATCATAAGACAGAGCATTGTTTTAGGATGAATTCATGTGTCTAATTATTTAAAAATTATTTTAAGCCTCATTTAGACCAACCTGGCAACTGGCCATGGAGTAGCCCTAAAGAGGGAAGATTAGGAGATGTGCGTTATAGATACTGCTTAACCACTCTGACTGTACCCCAGAGGTGTATTGGGTTTGCACGAAGACGGGTCGGCCGTGGTGGAAGGTAAGCACTACATAATTGGTGTTGTTAGTTAGTTGTTTGTTTGTTTTTTAATAAATCAGTAAGACATCTTTGAAAAGAGAAAAGTTGGGGGGAAAAAAAGACATCACAAAGTTGGCATTTGGTATACTTCTTTGATAGCTTCTTCAGCTGATGATGCTGTAGTGGAATCCACTTAGTACTTACTGCTTGCTTAAATGTTTCTAAATATTTGTATTGCTGGCACTCTTAAGTACTAAGGTGAAAACAAGCATATGTTTTTAGTTGTAATTGGTGTTTTATATTTAAATGACTTGTGTAGTTGTCTTCAAATAAAAGTACTTGATGATAGCAAAAATCAGTTTTCAGAAAATGCATTTCTGATTTTGCATCTGCTGTAGAGGAGAATTTTAGGGAGAGATATTTAAAAGTGACAACTGTTGTAAGTTTTAATCATGGCCCAAATGGTAAAGGATTAAGGACTGTTACTTCAGGCATTTTATTTCTGAGCTTCTTTAATGAAAACAATTTGGAAACTAGTATAAGTGCTATTTCTATTTTTTATTTACTATTTAGTATAGGTGCTGTTTCTTTAATAACTTGTGATGTGTTTTAATACTGATGTCTTCTAATACTGATGGCCCAGTCATTTTTAAATCTTAATTAAAAAATAAGTGATTTGACATTCAAATGAATGCTTTGAGTGTCTTATTCTATTGGTGAGTCAGATGAGAAACTGAAGGCTCTTACTGGCATTTTGCAGGGGAATTTGGAAAGTAATGTGTGATAGCTTTTGGCACTTCATGGGATGGTTGTAGGTATATTCATTTTATATGTCAGTAAAGCACTTAAATTGAAGTTACTTTAAGAGGACATTTGGATTGCATTTAGTTACGTAAGTAATTTTATTGTATTTTTTCATTGTACTGCAGAAGTCTTCCAGCCTGATGGGGGAGGGGGCGAATTGTGTCCATTGCTTTGTCATAATATATACACAATGCTTTACATCAGCCATTAATAGAGTAAAAGCTAGTACATACCTGGAAAGAGAAACGTCAACGTACTACTGCCTGATAAGTACTGAATATATAGTCATACTTCAAGTGCCTGTTCTCAGGGATTTCTTGGTGTAGAATAGTTTTGTGTAGTTTCTTCTATTTGTTTATGTATGTCTTCCTTGAGCACACATGGCAAACTGGTGATTTTATTGGTATTTTCTTGCCCCTATATAATTCTGCATTGTTTTTCTGTTTTAGGGTGCTACTAGACAGAGCGCATTCGGACTACGATAATACATTTCATCAGCTGGATTTGGAAGTGCTTTCCTCATCGCAACACTCTTCAATCAGTCAATTTGCCAATACCTCAGAAACAAATACCTCGGACAAATCTTTCTCAAAAGACCTCAGTCAAATACTAGTCAATATCAAATCATGTAGATGGCGACATTTTAGGCCTCGGACACCATCCCTACATGACAGTGACAATGAGGAACTCTCCTGTAAGAAATTATACAGGGGTGTAAATCGAACAGGCACAGCACAACCCGGGACCCAGATATGCAGTACCTCTATACAAAGCAAAAGTAGCAGTGGTTCAGCACATTTTGGTATGTTTATTTTGACAAACTTCCTTTCAGAAATATTAAACTTGACTCAGAAAATTCAGAATATCGTTAGGTCATCCATACTTTGCTTCATGATCTATTTGGATGGTAGCAACCCATCTTTTATCTTTGCTGCGCAGAATGTTTATTTTTAGTTACTGCCAACAGTAGTGTACTGCATCTCAAACTTATGCAAATGCTACCTTACTATTTAGGTAGAATTTTAGAAGTGTTGTTATTTAGAAACAGTGTTGTATAGGGTAAAGCTAACTCTGAAGATCTGGATTTCAAAAATTAAAAATATTTTTGAAACGCTGATTATAACACTATTCCATTTTTTGTCACAGTGCAAGTGTGGTGGTGGGAAATGTTTAATTAAAATGCTTGTAATGAAAATACCAGCAAGGTTATGAATTCTACTCTGGACTTTTACTTAAAAGTAAATGCCATTTCCCATCCAAAAATGTCTAGTCATTTCACGCACCCTCTGTGTGCATCTGTTGATGCTCAGCAAAACTCTGACTCTACATCTTGTCAGCAAATGACAGATTACTTCGTTTAGAACCTCACTTACAGAATTGAGGAACTGACTCTAGGAAAACTTGATGTGATGTTAATTGTTTACATTGTGTACATTGGAATATTTGGATGGTATCTCTCTGAGTTCTTCACACTGACAGTTTGGTACTTACATGGTTAGTATATAGCTTACATAACTTCTGAGTTTTGATAAGTTAATATGTTAAATCTCACCTTTTTATACAAAAAAAAAAAGTGGGATTCTCTGTTCTTGTTTTTTTAAACAAATTTTTGAAGTTCTCTCTCATTTTCTCAGAAGCTTCTCGAATGATGTTTCTACTTAGAATTTTAGCTTTCAAAAAAAAAACCAAACTGAGAACACCTAGAAAATGTATGAGTGGAGTGGAGATAGATGCATATACCGAATAAACTCCCCAGATTGAGGGGATATATGGAATATTTGCTCAGAGTGCTGACCTAGTGTCTCAGGTCTTTCATGTTCTCCAATATATTTTTCTTCATTTCTCTGTCTTGCTTCCCTGCACCCTCTTTTTTTCTGAAAATTCTTCTTCCTTGCATTTTTAGACTTAGTGGGCAGCTTTGTTCTGCTTCCTTGTTTCATGTTTCCTCTTCTTGCTGTCCTAGAGTAGGTCATTGTCCTCACTGCCATCCTTCATACGTTCTTTTCTCTCTTATGACTCTTCTTGCTGGGAAAAGTATTAGGGCTAAAGCTGGTAGTGCTTTTGGCTTGTGATCCAAATATGGCTTTTGGTGTTTGAATTCAGCCCCTCCACACAAGTAATGCTTCAAATCAATAAACCAGGTCTAGAACTGATCGGTCTAATAGCTGGAGTCTGAAGTTTGCTGTAATGCCAGCCAGGTTACCAGTATGAAAACAAAACTCTGTGTGATGAATAGTTTATAAACACGCTCTGAAGTGTTGATAGGCATTATGTTATATCTGAAAACCAGAGACTTGAAAAATCGGCTGATTATATTCAAAGCATATATCTGTATGTATATGCATACCTAAATGTAATACTCATAGAATCTCTTTAAGAAAAAGAGATAATTAAGATACCTCCTAAATGGAAGTGAATAAATAAATGGAATTGCTATTGTGATCTGTTCTGTAGAAGCTTTTATGTGGCTGAATTTTGAAGCACGTGGGAAGGTAACATAGATGTCTCAGTGCCTTGCACGTTACGTTAATTTGTGCTTGGAATTGACGGCAGGTGGCTTGTCTGTGTAAAATGGGTTAATATGTAGAGCTTTAAAATTTAGAAGTTGTAAAGTTCAGATTCATACTTTTATTAGTGTCAATACAGGAGTGATATACTTCATTTAAAAAAAAAAAGAAAAAGAAACCTACATCTGAATTCATAGACACGCTTGAAATCAGTTACCAGTCTCTGGGTAGTCATTTGTTATCAGTATGACTAAGTCAGTTGTACTTCTAGAATTATTCGTAATCTTAATCAGGATTTTTTGTAGCTGTGTAGATGTCAGAGGTTTTTCATATATGATGATATGATGGTTGTCTTTAGGGTTAGGTGTTTGAAAACAACTTAGTCTTACGCATCAGTGCCGTTCTGATTTCAAGCCTTCTTTCAGTGACTTAAAGTCTTCCTTAAGATACGTTGTCTACACAGATTACAGGTGGGAGTCTTTGTATGTCTCGTGGATGAGTTTAACCTCTTCAAAGGTGCTTATCAGTTGAGGCTACAGCTGCAGATTTAGGTTTTCCTTTTGTCGGAAACCCTATAAAGACCACGATGTATCTAACATCTGTATTAGAATTTCTCTGATAATGCTGCAGATAACAATTCTGTAGGGTGTCCCCAGTCCTTTTTCTTAGCTATCTTTAAAGCTGGGAGTTTGTGGTTGTGGATTATTTTAGCATTGGTTTCTGGTTCTCTGCATTTTAGTATCTGTTTGGTTGGGTTTTTTTATTGTTTTTTTTAAGTGGCAATAGGTCTTGTTGCCAGAAACACTGATAAAAGGTTTTTTTAAAATAGAGGTGCTTTAATCCCTTCCCTGCTGCCGTGAGCTGTGGTCAAACCAAATAGCTTACCTTGAAGATGAGGTTCATCTTGAGATTCTGTAGTGGTTAGCAGAGGTGGTCATGTTGCTGTGTGCCATCACGTGAAATGTTCTGTCCTATTCCATATGAAAGATGTTTACAGAAATATTGAGCTTTTTCCACCTGGAACAACTCCAACAAAATGCTGCTGATGTGGAAAAACAGCTGTGGAAAACCTTGTTTTTCAAGTCTGTCAGATGTGGTCAGCACAGGCGAGAATTCAAGATGGTATCTCAAGCTGCTCTGCTATTCAGAGGCCTTTTCATTAAAAGTGTGCTGTGACACAACCGTTCTTCTCTGGCTACAGGAAACATTGTTTTTTGTCCTGAAGATTGGAGAGATTTCCTCAAGGAGCCAGGAGGCATTCTGTGTTCACTTTGAAGTGAGCACCTGAAGAAACAAGCTGTTCTGATACTGGCTTTCAAAGTGCTCAGCGTGAAAAATATATAGAAGATGGAGTTGTTGCATTGAGATTTTGTATGTCAGCTGAGGAAGGGATGTCTTAAATCTCTTACAAATTACTTGGAGACAGTTTGTGTGCTGAAGGGGTAGACCGTGGCAGCAGGATCAGGTAGCCAAGAAAAGTAGCATCACTTTTGAAGAGGGTGGTTCCGGTTCCTTTTCGTCTACTGAAGAGTTAGGAAAAGACATCTCTTGCCTTCTTGCAAAAAGATCAGATTTCAGGATCTTCAGACATGTTACACAACACCACTGAAAAGCAGGCAGTGTAAATGCACGATTCATTCTCATGGAGGATTGTTGTTCAGTGGGGAAACCGTGCACTCTGAACAAAACGGAACATTTCCTGCAGTAAAGGAGACAGTATTGCTGACAGTTTAACTACTAGACCGGGTTATAATCTTCAGAGATGGTATTTGTGTGTCTTAATAGTTTGAAGGATACAGGAGGCATGAGTGTTCGTCTGAACTATGTATGTGCCAGACATTGTCTTCCTTTCTGGAATAATTGATCTAGTTCTGCCAGGCAAATGGCAGTCTTGGAACTGCACCGAATTCTAGAGACTGCTTTTTTTTTCTGCTGACTTGCTATTAAACGCTACATTCGTTTTTGGATGTTGGCATCTAGTAAATAAAAGTTTGAGATGGTTAAACTGTATGGCACGTATGGTCCCGTTGCAGCCTTGGGTTTAGTAGGTGGCTGGTGTCTCCAGTCGGCTAGTGAAAGGTTTGAGCACCAGCTCCCAGGCTCTGCAGCAAGATGAAGCATCCGTGTTGTGTTCTGTTCTTCACTGCCTTCCTTGCAGAGAAGTTAGACATCTTTGAGAAGGTCTGCAAGTCATAAAGAGGCTAACAGTTAACTACAGTCTGCTTAGCAAGCAGACTAAATCTGTAACTCTTGCTTTGAGAAGTCTAAGTGTTTTGACAGAAGCCTTACTGAGAGTTATTAGTTATCGTTGGTATTAATAGATAGTATTTTATATGCAAACCTGCAGACATCTAGGCTATTATTAAAGAATCCAGAATAGCTTACCTTGCCTTTTCTTTCGTGTAAACCAGAGATGTAGATAATGTGCTACAAGCTGTGCTTTGACATTCGGTAACTTTTTATGTGGGAATTCCATAGAAATAGCATTTTTCCTAGTAAACTTGGTTCCTTTTTTTTTTTTTCACACTTCAATGTGCTTCTGAAAAACAAGTTTGCACATGTACACTAAAGGGTCTAGAAGGATGGTGAACTATGCTTCCGTTTCCCAAATGTGTTCTTAGAATTTCTCTCTTTAATTGTGTTGCTGGTTGGTGGATCTCTGCTAGTTTTTGGTGCTTAAGTGTTCTCATCAGATGTAGCTGACACCCTTACCATGCTCTGCCCACCTCCCACCTCCAGCAAAGGTATTCCATTTCCAGAAGGAAGCAGGAGGAAGCTTCTCAATCTCTTTGGCAGTTCCTCACTCCAGAGTGGGACCTGTCCTTCTTATTGCTTTCATGCCATCGCTGGCTGTTCAGGTCTTTTTATTTAACCCTTCTATTTGTAATAGTCTCAACACTGCTGCTTGCTTTACCATTTTCACTTTTCGAAATACCTGTTTTCAAAGTGGATTATAAACCTGGTCATGAAAAAATGGATGTTTGTATTGGCTACTTTCAGTTATCATTGGAACTTGAGTCTGAGCCCCTCCACGGCTGAGATGTTGAGATCTTAGGTGAAGAACAGTAGCCTCAAAGCTACATGGACTCTGGGAATAACAGGTGGTTTTTGGCCACCCTCAGCTTAGTGAAGGGAGGAAGTTTTGAAAAGAAAATCTTCTGGGAAATTATGTGACTGAGGGGTGGGGAATAACCAGTATTTATGAAAAAATTTGCATATTTCTTGAGACTTCATTGATGTAATTCCTTTTTCAGAAACTTTGTAGTTACACTAGTTTTTCCTGTTCAGCTTCAAGTCAGTTGTTGTAAGGCTTTGCCCTGAATTGTTGGGTCTTTGGGCTTTTGTGAATTGTTAGACTTGGTCTGTATTCCATGCAAGTGTGGTCAGGTACTATCTGCAGAGTAAATTGCATGTACCTCGAGTAGTCCTGATGTTTCTTAGAAAATTTATATTGAGGATGATGGGCAGACAAATATATATAGCAAGCATTTCCAAGTTTTATTCAATGGCTGTTAAAAATCCTCCTTAATAATAATTTCTGATTGTTTTTCCACTACCATGTAGGGAATACATATGTAGGTCTAATATCTAGTTCATAATGTCTAGCTTTAGAGTTCTGATAGGAATTTCACACTGAATTCTGTTGTGCTGAAATATAAGGCTGTCGTAATAATAATCAGGGGCCTAATAATCATGTTCTCGGTGTCTGATAATGCCATGTTTAAGTAAAATCAATCTTGAACTTCTTTTCAGAAAGTGAAACATCTTTGGGCCTGGTGCATCAAATACTAAATCACACTGATGGCTCTAAGTCTCTCCAATCTTCTGAATTCACTGGTGAGAACTTGCTATACAGTAGAAAATCTTTAACCAGGCAGTATAAGCCAGATAACATCTCATAATACAGAGATTGAAAATGTGATGTTCTGGATTACTTAATATTGTGAATGATGTTTGCTTTGCATGCACTTTGGCATTAGTAACCACTAATTGTTCTCTTGTGCAGCAGGGGTATGATGCTTTCATGTATTTCTCTTATGAAAATACCATAACAATATATAATCTACCTCCCACAAAGCAGTTCTGTAATTGTGGACTTTATCAATTGCAAGCGTTGGTTATGTGATCTATCTTCTGTTACTTGATTAAGACTGCTTTGTTAATGGCCATTACCTCAGCCTGAAGGATTGGGAAATCTAGTGCTGATTGGAATTTCAGAATTCTTTTAACCCTATATAAGCTTAATGTCTTAATGCTTCAGTTTTCCTACTGAAATAGCACTTCTCCTTGTGAGAGTGGATACTTAAGATTATGAAGCAGTTGCTTTTGTTTTTTAATGACTCTGAATACGTCATTCTTCAGATGTTTGACAGGACTGAAGAATGTGCTGAAAGGTTTAATCAGGCTGTTTGTGTTTCTTGGTATTAAAGGTTTTTTTAAAAAAAAGATTGCTCACTTTCCCTGGTAATTCTAGGGAGCTTCTTCAATTCAGGTTAAAAAAGAGAGATGGTTGTAGAGGATCCAGGAGTTTACACGTGCATTTTCTGCTTCCCAGGATATATTTTCTAGTTTTTAGGGAACAGGTTCTTGCAGTCTATATTTTTGCATGTATTTGCCTACCTCAGGGGAATAGAGGAGCAACTAGCACATCACCTCACAGTAAGACTTGGCAGTGGTAGTCAAGAGGAGGAGGCTGTGGCTATTTACCATACCCTGAACAATTCCTTGAGATTTGCTGTCCATAGGGATCCTGCAGCTGGCCTGTCTTCTAACTAGTTTCAGCCACTTCAGGGAAAGATTTGCATTTTCAGAGAAAACTAAATGCAGGCTGCAGTGTTTTAAGGCCAATACACATTCAGTGCTGTGGTAAAACTAGTTAGCAGTGTAAAAATATTGCAGTGTAAAACTGCTGAGAACTATGGATCTGACAAAACTGCTGACAGCATCACTGTGAACCTGTGCTTCAGAAAACACCACCCTTTGAGTATCAGCATCCCACAGAATATAGTAGATAAGTCAAACAGAAACATGCAATTGAAAGATATTATTCAATGGCTTAATTTGAGCAAAAAATGGGATGTCACTATCCAAAAGATCACAAATATCTCAGTCACTTAAATGATTATAGGAAAACATACAATGAGTCAATTGTGTAGTTTGTTGAAAATCTAAGTTATTGCAGAGGACTTGTTGCTGTCTCTAAGGAGATACTAAAAAAATAATAATTTGTAAGCATTCATTTATCCTGTCAATCAGTCACGGTTAACCTAAGGGATTTCCTTGTATTCATAGCTGCAAACTCCCAAAGCTTATTTTTGCTACTTTCTTTTCTTTTTGCAGTTTTTAAGTCCGAATACATTTTTCTTTTTTTCTTTTTCTGCAGAAGCGTAGCATTAATACAGTCGCAGAACAAGTGCATGTATTGTCCCAAGCAGTTAAACAAAGAGAATAGCAGCAAAACGTGATGTAGTGACTTAAAATCCTGGAGGCTGTCTAAACTGCAATGGCATAACTTGATTCAGAATTCTACTAGTAACAGTTCAGAATTATATTCACTTTTAATTATGTCAGTTTAGAACGGTATGCTGCAAAATAACTAAAAAAAAACATTCATATGGCCTCATCTCACAGTAAAACTTGAGCTTCACATCTTCTGGTAACTATCATGAGCTATCGTGAGATGTGGATCGCTCTAGGTAGAGTTGTAACTTAAAGGTTTGTAACATTTAAGATTAGGAAAGTCGAAAAATTGATTCCATTGTATAGGTGGCTAAAAGGGTCTTGGAAAATGTTGAGAAGGTTCTGGAGAAGGTGCAGTTGTTAGCTCTGAAAGACAGTTGAGATTTTCTGAAACTGTCTTATTTGTAGTAGCAGTTGAAACTTGGTTGGATTCTGTGTAGCGAGTGAAATTGTATGCTTTGTTACTGTTAAATTCAGTAAATTCTGCAGTATTGGATAGGCATTACTGTATGATGGAAACATGCTAAATCTAAATGCTGTGTCCTTGGCATGCTGTTGGACAAGTCTATAAATGCTGTGTTCCCATCTAGAGCTGCTGAAGCAATAATCTGTTTAACAAATAGCGTGTGTCATCTTTAACCATCAAATGTTTTTATACCTCTTTTCTTTTTTTTTTTTTTTCAACTTGAAGCTCTTAATTTCAGAAATCACTGTTGTTCAGTTGTCTGTTGCTCTGCTAGTTTTTTTTTTTAAGACTTGAAGGTCTCCAGTAATACCATGAATATGTAACCGCTTAGCAATACCGCTTCTCAGTTACCAAAAGCTCAGGAGGCCTAAGGGTACAACTAAGGTCTGGGTTTTCTTCTTGCCTGCTATGAATGGGCTAAAGTTGCGTCAGGGAGATTTAGGTTGGATATTAGGAAGAACTTCTTTACTGAAAGGGTTGTTAGGAATTGGAATGGGCTGCCCAGGGAAGTGGTGGAGTCACCATCCCTGGAGGTCTTTAAAAGACATTTAGATGTAGAGCTTAGGGATATGGTTTAGTGGAGGACTGGTTAGTGTTAGGTCAGAGGTTGGACTCGGTGATCTTGGAGGTCTCTTCCAACCTAGATGGTTCTGTGATTCATTTGCTCCGTTTTTTCCAAAATAAAGCAGTATTTTGGATTTGGTAAAGCCAGGGATAAATGTTTACTACAACTCTACACTAAAAGCCTAAAATATACTTAAAGCTTGAAAATTGAAACTGGCTATTCAAAAATTTAACTTGCCTATCATGCTCTGGTACATCTGAGTACAACAGTGGACATTTTTAATCTTAAGTATATTTGCAAAGTACAGTACAGTAAAACACCTTACTGGTATGTGGAACCTTCAGAAACAGCGCTATGTTGGTTAAACCATGCAGATTCTGAAGCTCAGGGTTTTTTTTAAAGCATTAAGTTGAAAGTCACTACTAACTGATAAATAAAGTGTCTATCGATACCAGAATAGTATTTCAATTCTTCTGCTTCCACTACTGCTACTAGTTTTCTCAGCTATCCCCATGCTAATCTTTGTCTGCTAAAGCTTTCTTGCTTAGCTGTCTGTGTTTGGTGATAGTTTAAAAATAAATAAATGTGATAATGGGCTTTTTGTTTACATAAAGTAGAATTAAAATATGAACAGTGAACTCCTTATTTGGTTTATGAATTCTAGGGTGGTTTTTAGTAAGCACTTTGTGTGGTATTACTTCTAAGCTGTTCTCTTAGAAATGACTTTGAAACATTGAAGAAATGAAGCCAGTTGACGTAAGATTTAGCTGCAAGACTAGCATGGCAATATAAACATCCTGCATTACTACTTGCTGAAGACTGTTAATATAAAATAAAATAGTAACCTGAATGTAGCTTCTGAATAAGAATTTATGACCTCAAGAGCTCAGATATCAAAAATACCAGTAAAAATTCAATGCTGTTTCCAGTATGTATTAAGAGGATTTTGGACAATGTTTAAAAAAAAAAAATTTTAAATCATAAATACACTGGAAAAATGCATGTTCAGCAGTGTTCACTCTGTCTTCAAGTAATTTTTCAAATTCTTACTTTGTTTATCCATTTTTATTAACCTGTTATTCAGGATTATACATAGGCTACAATTATTCCTCAGAATCCTTTTATATCAAGAAGTAGGAGACTGTTAATATCAAAATTAAAACTAGTTTTCTAAAGGCAAGCAGGCCTGAAAAATAAGATTAACCAAACAGTAATTACAATTTGTGAACAAGGTTTAAGTGCATTGATGATCTGTTGCCAAACAATAGTGAACTTTCCTGAAAGGACAACTTTCTTTGCATTCTAGGAGTATGAGTCTATTTACAGCACTTAGGATTGCAGAGATGCTCCTAAATAAGATACATATTTAAGATTTTCCTTCAGTTTTATCATAGGCTGAACTTGTAAAGAGAGTCAAATTCCAGCTTTTGATTTAGTTTGAAATTTAAAGCAGACTTTTATTTAGGAAAAGTAAATTTTAAAAAAAAAAGGAAAACAAAACAAAAAACAATCACTGTACTAAGCTAATCAATGTACTAATGACATGTTTTCCATTGGGCATCCCATGTCAGTCTGTACACACAATATTTGATCAATTTTTTTTCTTGCAGGGTAGCTGGATAAAATTGTAGTTGATTTGTCATGCTCTAACTTCTGTCACCTTTTCGAATATTTTAGAGAAGGATGTAGATGTAGTAGTTCAGTTGTAAGCCTGTCCAATTTAGAGTTTTCAACTAAAGTTAAAACATAAATTATAATTGTAGGCACTTGCTACCTTCAAAATGTCATCTGTGAGGGCTGAAAACAATGGTTTCACAGGCAGTTCCCAATTTTTGCATATAAACCTGCTTTATCATTAATGCAGATAGTTTAGCTTCACACAAAAAAAAGTGGAAACTGATGCCATTTCTACCTACAATTTTTTAATTAGATATTACAGAGTTTTGGGTGGTTTTGACTGTATTTTTGGTTCCTTCTTCCCCCTCCCTTTTTTGGTACCAGCCTAAATGCAGCAGAACAATTGAAATCTTTAAGCTGTTTTTTTATATGTATAAAGAGAAGACTTAAATCAAGCAAAATCTTAAGAAGGATGACAGCCTTCTTGCTATAAAGGTGCATTAAGGCTCTTTAGAGAACTGCTGTGGTGTATTTTTTATTTATTTAGGACGATAAAATAGATGTGTTTATATACACAACACCTACATATTTTGATATAGTATTTTCTCGTTTTATATTTTGTTCAGCATTTACAGCCGAACAATACCAGCAACATCAACAGCAACTGGCACTAATGCAGAAACAGCAGCTTGCACAAATTCATCAACAGCAAGCAAATAGTAATTCCTCTGCCAACACATCACAGGTGAGGGATTTGTCTGTGCTATGATTTATCCCTCATTGTTTCCCACCAGGGTTCATCTCTAATTGTCAACTGTTGCCATAGAACCTTGAAACTAACCAACAGGAAAGTGGCTTTCGCCTGAATCTACATCATAGCCATTCTGTAAAGTGTTTAGAAGGGACACTGCAGGTGAGTGTGGCAGGCATTGCCTCTGCTCCCTCTTAACCACAAAAAAAAAAAGGGTCAGTCAATTAATTAAATATTCAGAGCCTTAGGAATATGAATTGCAAAGATCTCCAGCCATGTCATTATCCTCTTGATATGGGGGATTTTTAAATATGTCCTAAATATGTCCTTCATACAGCTGTGGAAGTGTCTAATACTCATAAATACATGGTGTTTACACTGGTGATGGACACATTTAAAAAGGTTCAGAAGTTGTTAGCAATCTGAACATCTGAGTCACCGAACTGGGTTTGGAATGTCATAAAAACATGTTGACCTGTGAAACAATGTTGTTCCATAGAACTTTGGAAATAAGTGTATTTTAAATAGCTGTGGGGATTTTCTTCTCTGTTATTGTTAACATAAAGCTAAAAATGCATGGAAAACATCACAGTTCAGTTTTTATGTAGCTGTACCAAATGCTGACGGTTTGGTCTGAGAAAATGTCTGGGACATTTCTGATTTACCTGGATAGATTTTTTTTTTTTTTTTTGTTCTACTAGTTTGTGCATAGCTTTAAAATGGGTGGCATACTGACTTGTGGAAGCTTCAATCACATATATTTGCCACCATTGTTCTTTTTAGGGTTTTGTTTCCAAGACACTGGATTCTGTTAGTGCTCAATTTGCTGCTTCAGCTTTGGTTACATCAGAACAATTGATGGGATTCAAAATGAAGGATGATGTGGTGCTTGGAATTGGGGTGAATGGCATTCTTCAAGCCTCAGGTATGTAGGTGTTCTAACAGTATTTGGCTGCACCTTGACTTTTTTTTTTTTTAAGTGGGGATAAGAGTTTCTGTATAGAGTTGAGTAAATCCTAAGAAATGGGCTTACTGCTTTTTGGTTTTCTTTTTGCAGGAGTATACAAGGGCTTACACCTCAGTAGTACTACACCTACAGCACTTGTCCATACAAGTTCATCATCAACAGCAGGTTCAGCCTTGCTACAGCCTTCAAATATAACGCAGACTTCAAGTTCCCACAGTGCACTGAGTCACCAAGCAACTGCTGCCAATTCTGCAACAACTCAGGTTCTGATCGGGAACAACATTCGATTAACTGTACCCTCATCAGTTGCCACTGTAAACTCTATTACCACGCTCAATGCACGACATATACCTAGGACTTTAAGTGCTGTTCCATCATCTGCCTTAAAGCTGGCTGCAGCGACAAACTGTCAGGTGCCCAAGGTTCCAGCTTCATCCTCTGTGGATGCCGTACCGAGGTAGGTTTTTTCTAGTCTGCTCATGTTATCCAGTCTTTATATTGCTAGAAAAATATATTTATTTATGATAAATAAGAACAGCTGTATTAGGTCAGGCTGGCTTAACCATGTGTCTGGTTTATACTGTGTGCAATAGTGGTCAAAAATGTTTAATTAGGGAGGAATACAAAAGCACACAGGTTTTAACACTGATTGTTTTCCAGAATGAAAAGAGTGTTTAAAAGTGAAATTGATGAACTGTCAGTGAAGAATTTTTATACAGTTCAGAGTGCAGTCTCTGTCTTACATTCTTTGTGAAGTCTGAAGGATTGCCCAAGTAAATAAGTCTCTATCTCTAACAGCACGTCTGCCAGTAATGCATTTAGGGAAGAATTGGTCCAGCTGCATTTGGAGATGTTTTTGTGATTTAAACACTGCAGAAGACTTCAGAGGATGTATTGATTTTATATAGCACAAAACTTGAGAATAGTACTTGTCACATTCTTTACATATAATATCCATTTTTATTTCTGAATTTCTTAATTTCTGTTGTCTCCATTAGCTTAAAACACTTTGCTAGAACATGAATTAAAACTAGAAGCGAGTTCATTATTTCATTAGATAACTCTAGATTTTGTAACGAGACTTTTTCAGCAGCCTGTATTATGCAGTTTTTTATTACTTCACCACAAGTGTTGCACCTCAGAACACCCTTTTTCATTTCCTGTATGAGATGATGGTTTATGGGTGGTTTTACAGCATGCCAAGTGCTCAAAGTAAACATTGCTGGGAGTTAAGCACTGTATAAATATGGAAGTGCAAGACAACTGTATCGAGATCTTTCAGTACTGTTAGTTTTTCAATTTAATGCCCTGAAATTGCTGCATT